>NC_057917.1:32256072-32869072 GCF_018873765.1 Telopea speciosissima | reverse complement strand
GGTTAGTTTTACTATCACGCCCCAAACCACCCCCTAGGAGGATTTAGGTGGGTGACCGAACATCCTACGACATCCGCCAATCCCCAAGGATCTAGAAGCAGTATTTATACGACACAAACCACACTTTGAGGCTAAAAGTTAATAAAAGAATATCAGAGTGCCACGGAAGATCAGACTACCCACATATGATCTATATCATTAATAAACAGAACCCAATTTTCCTATGTTATACCATATACATATCCATTTATGTTCAATAAGTACATTGTCTTGGTAATTACACTTCTTGAAAGAAAGAAACTTAAATAATAACAAAATCGTCACTAAGCAATGAGATGAGGAAGCTCTGCAATTCCATCCACAGCTTCCTCGTCTATTGGCAAACCTATTCCTGCAAAATTAACTAAAAGAGAATATACAAGAGTGTGAGCTCCACCAAGCCCGTGAATGAAATATAAACCATGCATGCACATGCAAGCACAACCAAATGAGTCCTACATGAGGTGCAGACCATTTTATTTATTAGCCACCTAACATCACAACTAAGTCAGGTCAGTGGTACTACAATCCCCAATACATGTATCCCTGGTGCGGGCTTGGTTACCCCTTCCCGCGATACACCCATTGAGTTGTCGGAGAGGACCAGTCAACTCCCGCATCCTTTCACAAAGGTCAGCCCGACCAGCCCTCTGTGATTAATCTATGGGGTAACCGTTAGTATTTAGCTCAATTCTTTTCTTTTCTTTTTTTCTTTGGATTATATTGTCGCATAGAGCCCGGCATATAGCTCCTAACATTAATTATGGCATAAAGCCCGAAATATAGCTCCTGACATTAATTGTGGCATAAAGCTCGGCATATAACTCCTGACATTAATTGTGGCATAAGGCCCTAGCATATAGCTCCTGACATTAATTATGGCGTAAAGCCCGACATATAGCTCTTGACATTAATTGTGGCCCCCATAGGCATCCAACACCTTGACCCCTGTTGGCAAGGGTGCATAGCACGGGTGATGAAACTCTAACCCCATGTCTATATGGCATCGTATGAGTCAAGCGGTGTCAACTGTATCCCATAATACGGGCTACCACAGGCCTCATTTCCAAGCCGGCTACGGCATCTAATCTAGCAATTCCACATACAAGCATTATCATACATTTCCAATGTTCATCAGATAAGATTCAGAATTCAAATGAGAATATAAAACAATTTAAAGTAATTAAAGACAATAAATATTGTTCTTGTTGTCATGACCTATCAGTCATGTTACACCTACACTCATGGTGTAATTCCACTCACCGTGGTTTGATCCAATCGGTTCAGTTGTTTGTTCAGTTCCGTCCGGTATCTGGCTGTGCACCTCGAGCACGGAAACAAATCCTAAAGTAATACAGAAATATGTTATTTTAATTATTCAAAATTGTTTTGGATAACCCAGTGTTAGTCTAGGCTCCTAGGTCTAACTTGGTGCTCAGTCTGAGATCACTTTGAATTCTCCGGGCTTTACACTGGGCTTTAGGCCTATGTCCCAGTGCATGGGCCAGTGTCAAGGGCAAAATGGTCAGTAACAGTGCCCGTACCTGCCTCTAGGTCAGAACATGGTTCCACTATAGTCTATGACATAATTACACTGTTGTCCACTTTAGATCAGTGCTGTAAAATCAAACACGGCAGTGCACAGTCACCTGCGGGGCCCACTTAGGGTTCCAAAATATTTTTCATTTATGGATAGAGGTGGGGGAAGGGCATTTTTGTCATTTCTCACATCCCACAGTGTCCAGGGATCAAGGCCATCAGGAAATTACAGATCTGCCCCTTCATTTCTGAAAGATTCCATCACTGGGCCTTGCACTGGGCCTTGCTGCATCGCCCAGTGCCTACAGAATTGACCTTGGGCTGAGTTTCCAAGGCTGGGCTCACAAGGCTAGGATCAGACCTGATCTTTTGCATGTCAGGGGGGTTAGTTAGCCTCAGTGATGGTCTACATCATGGTCCAGGCTGATCATCCATCAGATCCACCATTAGGCTAACAGTGGCTGCCCAACCAGCCCAGTGAATAGTGTCATAGGGTTTTGCCAAGCTTGGGAATCTGGTTTCAGCCACATGCAGGGCTGGAAAAACCTGAAAAACAATGGTTCAAGGCTGCAACCACCTAGGGTTTGGTCTTTGTAGCCTTGGCTCACACTCAGGGCTTCAATCGGCCAACTAGAAGTGAATCTGGGCAGTGCAGCTGTGCATAGCCAGAATCGGCTCACAAGAATAGCAAATCAGAATTATATTTTTGTTCAAAAATCATAGATCTTCCATGCTTAAACCTTGCATGGCAAATCTGGAGCCATACCTAGCTTCCCCCAACTATTCTGGGCTGGCAGAGAGTAGTTATTCAAGCAAAACACAAGAGGAGAAGGGGGCAGCAGGTATAGGTGTGCAGATGTATACCTGAGCAGGGTTGAGAGGTTTGAGAAAATCGATTCCAAGCCTGGTGCAGGGCTGGAGCAGCTCCCCTTCCTTCCTGCTTCTTCCTTCTTCTCCTTCCTCTTCTTTCTCTCCTTTCTCCCTTCTTTCTCTCCTCACGGTTTCAGGGTTTCTAAGGGTTCTAAATGAGCTCAAGAACCCTCTATTTATAGGCCAGCCCATGACTAAGGCCTGTTTGGCTGCTTAGGTCTCTTTTCAAAATGCATTTTTAGACTGATTCTCAATCATTCCAGGCACTCTGGTGAGATCCACAGTGATCCGAGGGTATGAGGTGGTCCCCCAGACTTCCCTCAACCTATGGAGAGTGACCATGTCCAATATGGGTTGTCCCCACACATCTGTACATTAAAATACAGCAATTTCCCACTCTAGGTGATGTCACTGGGCCTTGCTGCATCGCCCAGAGAATTCATCTGCAGAATTATTTGGATTGAAATGAAATCTCAGTCCATTTAGAGACATAATTGGGCCATGGTTCCTTCTAGTAAAGTTAAACTCTATGAATCTAGTTTCTAGGAAAATTGGAATCAAATGAAATGAAGATTGGGTTATGAAGTTATTCTATTTTTATTACACAAAGGTCAACCTGTCAAAACAGCAGGATCCCATTTTGACAGCAGCTTGAGCTAAGCTTTTAACTAACTTAAAGACAGATCTAAGTAATGGTATCTTCTAAAAGAATGCAGACCTATGAGTCTAGTTTCTAAAAAAATTGGAACCAACTCAAATGATGTTCGGGTGGTGGAGTTATATCCTTTTAACTAGAGAAGGTCTATCTGTAAATTAGCAGAATTTATCATTGTGTTGGGATTTAAGATGTATGTATGGAATTGGGTTCTCATCATCAAACCAATCATGAAAATGGATATTTGGGTTTAAAAATGCTTTATCTAAAACATTCAAGGTGATGAGGGTCATCATTAGTTTAGTCCAGAAGTAGGATTTAAGTCCAAGGGTCCTAGAATCAAGGTATGGCACCTTCCTTTGCCTGTACATTTTGTGATGAGCTGTATAGTCACAAGGAGTTTATGTTTCCTTCTTAATGGTGTGTAGGTCCTCACCAATGGGCTACCTCGTCATGTTCAACCTTGGGTCCATTGCACCACAGAATACTGGTAGCCTTGACCTCGGATTCTGGGCTTTCAACAAAAATTTCAATTGGCCCCTATTTTTGGGCAGGGGTTTTACATTCCCCCAACCTTATAAAAATTTTATCCTTGAAATTGAACGTGTCTGGGGATTCAAGCAGATAAGGATACTTCGACCGCCTTTCATCTTCTCATCAACCGGACATTCCTTGATCGACCCAACTATTCCACAGTATCTTTACAACAAGATAATCCGGTTGTGGAGATTGTGCTTCTTACATCTCACATTCTCTTCGGATTTCTCTTGACAGGTCATGGTGGCAGCGAGCCTAAGTGGTTCCTGAGTCAAGACATGAGTCGAGTCCAGGAGTTACTTCTTCAACACCGATGCATGGAATACGTCAGGGACTTCTTCCAATCGGTACGCCACTGGTCATGATTTGCGGATTCAACTTCCCTTTTTATCAGATTGCACCACCCCTTTGGTTGGAGATTCCCAAGAAAATACTTGATTGCCCATGACGTACTTTAGGTTTTTCCGTCTTGTATCGGCATCGCTCATTATTTCTATTGAGCTATAAAAATTTAGTCCTCAAATATATCCAACTCCCAATAACTTATCTAGATTACTCCCAAATTTGATTAATCTAATGTCCAGCTTGATCTTGAGGGCCTAAGGAAAATTGAACTCCCAACATATACCTCAAAAGTCAAACGATCCAACTACCTCCGTGTATTTCGCCTAACAATCTATACTTCTATAGCTTTGGGCATAAGTCTATATCATCTTTCCTACATGGCTCTTCCTATGAATAGTTTAACCTTTTTGGTTTTTTTTCTTCTTCCCAATACCTAATCTCAACTTTAGGATGAATTGGGATATTGATGGAATCCCTATTGTTCACTCCCAATAACGTAAGGGACATTCGGTGACCCATTACCCCCTTCATACCTATTTTTGAGCAAGGTTTTGTCGGATCCTTTAGTTCCAGTTTCATCCTACTCTTGGTTGTTTTTGGTTAGACTAACACCCATTTTTATCCTTGTCACTAACTAAATTCCTTCACCTCTGCTATTCACTTCCAACTACCTAGTATACTTCACCCTTTCCTGAATCCTGCCTGGGATGTTCTATTCGTTTGGTTTATGGTAAAACACTTTACCGAGGCCTAACTATGCGCCTACAGTCTTTTATCGTCCTCCCATAATCTACATACAAATATAGAATTTCCAAATGGATAAGGCCCATAATCTTCATTTAATTTCACAACATTTCAATTGACAATGCTAACCACCAAGCTGTGTTCGAAGTTCTTCGAGGGCATCCTCCTCTTATCAGCAAACTCAATAGAACGAAGGAGTGTGATGCGCCGCAATCAAAATAATACTTGAACAGGTGAGAATGATACGGGTAGAGTACCTGTTATTATTCTGAGTTTTCCTCAACTTCCCATGTGTCCAAGGTAGATACTTGTTTTTGGATTCTATTGATTTGGGATGGGAAAGGCCGAATAGTAGGTGGATCTCGTCGTGGAGCACGAAATCTGCGACGAGGACAATCTCTAGCCATGTGTCCGGGCCACTTGCAGACATAGCATCGGTTGTTCGACTTAGATGGTCGGGGCGCAGTGGTAAATTGTGTCGATTGGCTCAAAGCATGTTGATAATATTGTGTAGGCTATTCGAATGTTGGGTGATTCAGTTGATATGCTCGACCCATTTCAAGCCCACGGTTCTGTGCCAGGCTAGGGCTTAAGCTAGATCCTCGGAAGGTCTTGTTGGGCCATTCTAAATTTTGAAAGGCGTTAGCCTCTGGCCTAACCCCGTTGATACTGTGGTCCCCTCGTTCAGTCTATCCTCTATCATCTTGGCTTTATCGACCATCTGTGCATGGGTTTGAATATCCATGACCGACAGGATGGACCCAATCTTAGGCTTGAGCCCCTTTTCAAATTTCTTCGTTTTGCTAGCCTCCCCCTTCATATGTTCCAGTGCGAAATAGAACAAATCCTCAAACTGCTGTTGGTAATCTAACAGTGTCTTCGTCCCTTGCACCAGTGTGGTGAACTCAGGTTCTTTCCTGTCCCTGAAACTCTCCGCGAAGTAGTTCCTGAAGAACACTTCCTTAAACTGGTTCCACGTGGGATTTGGATGAGTAGCTTCTAGATTTTGCTTAGTAGCCTTCCACCAAGCTTCAGCCTCATTCTGTAATTGATAACCCATACATATCAGCTTTTGTGCATCCATGCACTCAAGCACTTCAAATGCCTTCTCTAGCACACTAATCCACCGCTCCAGCTGCATTGTCTCGAAAGTTATCTTGGAAAATGCAGGTGGTTGGAGTTTCTTGAATCTCTCCATCATCACCTTAGCAGTAGAGTTTTTCGCCAAGTGTTGAGGTACAAGTGGTGGAAAATGTACGGGCCGGTTGGGTGGTTGAGGTGGTGCTGTATGCTCATGCATCATGGTTGTAAATTGCATGGACATCCGGCCCAGCAACTCTTGTTGCTGCAGCATGGCCCGCATCATAGTCGACATCATGACACTCACTTCACTGGCTACCATACTCTGCTGAGGTGCCGCAGCAGTGGCTTGAGCAACCGTGGGTGCTCCTGATGAAGTAGCTGATGCATCAGAATTCTGAGCCTCTTTCCTACTGGACAATTCATCATCCAAGGTAACAAGGAGACGTTTTCCTTTACGACCACCTTGAGGACTTCTTGTGTTGACCATGGTTGTTTCTGCAGAAAGGGATCTTGGGCATAAATAAATCTACATTTTCTTACTAAGGAAGGTCCTAAATTGGTACCTAAGCGTACAAGCTAGCATTCGCTATGGTACGACATAATAGTGAAACATCGCACGTATAGAGATGTGTAACCGAAAACATAGGAATTTATAAATACTATAATAGGAGTAAGCACAAAGATAGGTTGGGGTGTGTGTGTGTGTGTGTGTGTGTGTGTTTTTTTTGTTTTAATTTATTTATTTTAATTTTTTTAATTTTTATTATTTATTTATTTATTATTATTATTATTATTATTTTTGTGTATCAGTTGTACTTTCCTTTCTAAGTTGTAGTACGGAAGTAGTACCTCCAGTTTCCTTTCCGGATGCAAAAGTTTATGCCTCTTCAATTATAGAGTTATTGGCTTTTACACCTAGCTAGTCTCCTACTATGTTCTTCAACTTCTTTATTTTGGTGTTTTCTTAAAGCTTTTATTGCTTTGTCTCTAGACCCCCCATCATCCTTCTTCCGTTGTTTGTGAATGTAAATAGAGCTTCTTGCTCTGATACCACTCTGTCACACCCCAAACCACACCCTAGGAGAATTTAGGCAGGTGATCGGACATCCTACGACATCCGCCAATCCCCAAGGATCTAGAAGCAGTATTTACACATCACAAACCACACTTTGAGGCTAAAAGATATTAAAAGAATATCACAGTGCCACGGAAGATCAGATTATCCACAGATGATCTATATCATCAATAAACAAATCCCAATTTTCCTATGTTATACCATATACATATCCATTTATGTTCAATAAGTACATTGTCTTGGTAATTACATTTCTTGAAAGAAAGAAACTTAAATAATAACAAAATCGTCGCTAAGCAATGAGATGAGGAAGATCTGCAATTCCATCGACAGCTTCCTCGCCTATTGGCAAACCTGTTCCTGTAAAATTAACTAAAAGAGAATATACAAGAGTGTGAGCTCCATCGAGCCCGTGAATGAAATATAAACCATGCATGCACATGCAAGCACAACCAAATGAGTCCTATATGAGGTGCAGATCATTTTATTTATTAGCCACCTAACATCACAACTAAGTCAGGTCAGTGCTACTACAATCCCCAATACATGTATCCCTGGTGCGGGCTTGGTTATCTCTTCCCGCGATACAACCATTGAGTTATCGGAGAGGACCAGTTAACTCCCGTATCCTTTCACCAAGGTCAGCCCAACCAGCCCTCTGTGATTAACCTGTGGGGTAACCATTAGTATTTAGCTCAATTCTTTTCTTTTCTTTTTTTCTTTGGATTATATTGTGGCATAAAGCCCGACATATAGCTCCTGACATTAATTGTGGCATAAAGCCCGGCATATAGCTCCTGACATTAATTGTGGCATAAAGCCCGGCATATAGCTCCTGACATTAATTATGGCATAAGGCCCCGGCATATAGCTCCTGACATTAATTCTGGCGTAAAGCCCGACATATAGCTCCTGACATTAATTGTGGCCCCCACAGGCATCCAACACCTTAACCCCTGTTGGCAAGGGTGCATAGCACGGGTGATGAAACTCTAACCCCATGTCTATATGGCATCATATGAGTCAAGCGGTGTCAATCGTATCCTATAATACGGGCTACCACAGGCCTCATTTCCAAGCCGACTACGGCATCTAATCTAGCAATTCCATATACAAGCATTATCATACATTTCCAATGTTCATCAGATAAGATTCAGAATTCAAATGAGAATATAAAATAATTTAAAGTAATTAAAGATAGTAAATATTGTTCTTGTTGTCATGACCCATCAGTCATGTTACACCTACACTCATGGTGTAATTCCACTCACCTTGGTTTGATCCTACCGGTTCAGTTGTTTATTCAGCTCCGGCCAGTATCTCGCTGTGCACCTCAAGCACGGAAATAAATCCTAAAGTAATAAATCAGAAATATGTTATTTTAATTATTCAAAATTGTTTTGGATAACCCAGTGTTAGTCTAGGCTGCTAGGTCTAACTTGGTGCTCAGTCCGAGATCACTTTGAATTCTCTGGGCTTTGCACTGGGCTTTAGGCCTATGTCCCAGTGCATGGGCCAGTGTCAAGGGCACAAGGGTAAAATGGTCATTAATAGTGCCTGTACCTGCCTCTAGGTCAGAACATGGTCCCACTACAGTCTATGACATAATTACACTGCTGTCCACTTTAGATTAGTGCTGTAAAATCAAACACAGCAGTGCACAGTCACCTGTAGGGCCCACTTAGGGTTCCAAAATATTTTTCATTTATGGACAGATGTGGGGGAAGGGCATTTTTGTCATTTCCCACATCCCACAATGTCCAGGGATCAAGGCCATCAGGAAATTACAGATCTGCCCCTTCATTTCTGAAAGATTCCATCACTGGGCCTTGCTACATCGCCCAGTGCATCGCCTAGTGCCTGCAGAATCGACCTTGGGCTGAGTTTCCAAGGCTGGGCTCACAAGGCTGGGATCAGACCTGATCCTTTGCATGTTAGGGGGGTTAGGTAGCTTCAGTGATGGTCTACATCGTGGTCTAGGTTAATCATCCATCAGATCCACCATCAGCCTAGTGAATAGTATCATAGGGTTTTGCCAAGCTTGCCCAATGCATCGCCCAGACTGACAGTGGCTGCCCAAGCAGCCTAGTGAATAGTGTCATAGGGTTTTGCCAAGCTTGGGAATCTGGCTTCAGCCACATGCAGGGCTGGAAAAGCCTGAAAAATAATGGTTCAAGGCTGCAACCACCTAGGGTTTGGTCTCTGCAGCCTTGGCTCATACTCAGGGCTTCAATCGACCAACTAGAAGTGAATCTGGGCAGTGCAGCTGTGCACAGCCAGAATCAGCTCACAAGAACAGCACATCAGAATTATATTTTTGTTCAAAAATCACAGATCTTCCATGCTTAAACCTTGCATGGCAAATCTGGAGCTATACCAAGCTTCCCCCAGCTATTCTGGGCTGGCAGAGAGCAGTTATTCAAGCAAAACACAAGAGGAGAAGGGGGCAGTAGGTATAGGTGTGCAGATGTATACCTGAGCAGGGTTGAGAGGTCTAAGAAAATCGATTCCAGGCCTGGTGCAGGGCTAGAGCAGCTCCCCTTCCTTCTTCTCCTTCCTCTTCTTTCTCTCCTTTCTCCCTTCTTTCTCTCCTCACGGTTTCAAGGTTTCTAAGGGTTCTAAATTAGCTCAAGAACCCTCTATTTATAGGCCAGGCCATGACTAAGGCCTGTTTGGCTGCTTAGGTCTCTTTTCAAAATGCATTTTTAGACTGATTCTCAGTCATTCTGGGCACTCTGGTGAGATCCACAGTGATCCGAGGGTATGAGGTGGTCCTCCAAACTTCCCTCAACCTATGGAGAATGCCCATGTCCAATATGGGTGGTCCCCACACACCTGTACGTTAAAATACAGCAATTTCCCACTCTAGGTGATGTCATTGGGCCTTGCTGCATCGCCCAGAGAATTCATCTGCAGAATTATTTGGATTAAAATGAAATTTCAGTCCATTTAGAGACATAATTGGGCCATGGTTCCTTCTAGGAAAGTGAATCTCTATGAATCTAGTTTCTAGGAAATTAGAACCAAACAAAATGAAGATTGGGTTATGAAGTTATGCTATTTTTATTACACAAAGGTCAACCTGTCAAAACAGCAGGATCCCATTTTGACAGCAAATTGAGCTAAGCTTTTAGCTGACTTAGAGACAGATCTAAGTAATGGTGTCTTCTAGAAAAATGCAGCCCTATGAGTCTAGTTTCTAAAAAAATTGGAACCAACTCAAATGAAGTTTTGGTGGTGGAGTTATATCCTTTTAACTAAGAGAAGATCTATCTGTAAATTAGCAGAATTTGTCATTTATGTTGGGATTTTAGATGTATGTATGGAATTGGGTTCTCATCATCAAACCAATCATGAAAATGGATATTTGGGTTTAAAAATGCTTTATCTAAAACGTTCAGGTGATGAGGGTCATCATTAGTTTAGCCTAGAAGTAGGATTTAAGTCCAAGGGTCCTAGAATCAAGGTATGGCACCTTCCTTAGCCTGTACATTTTGTGATGAGCTGTACAGTCACAAGGAGTTTGTGTTTGCCTTCTTAATGAGTTAATGGTGTGTAGATCCTCACCAATTCTGGTAGCCTTGACCTCGGATTCTGGGCTTTCAAGAAAAATTTCAATTGGCCCCTATTTTTGGGCAGGGGTTTTACATTTACCCTATTGATGATAGTGTCATGATAGTAATTCAACCTAGTATGAGAGGAACCGTTGATTCACATAATTGGTCATTGTGCTTGGTTGAAAAGCCAATGGCACGAAGCTACCATGTGTTGGATTATGACTGAACGCCTCTAAGTCAGAATCCAGGCTAAAGAAGCGATGCATGCGCCAGTCGCCCATTTGTCGACCCACAGTAGGGCCCTCCCGGCTCCCAGAGGCACGTGTCTTTGTCCAAGCCCCTGCGACGGATGGGTTGCATGGGGCCGCCTTGAAGCGTAATTCCTATCGGGCAACTGGTAGAATCCTTTGCGGATGACTTAAATACGCGACGAGGCATTGTAAGTGGCAGAGTGGCCTTACTGGCACGACCCACTGAGATTCAGCCCCATGTCACATCGATTCGTCCCTCCCCCTTCCCCTCCCCCTCCCCAACCTTTTACAACTCTATCCCATACCTGCCTGAGGCTATGCTATTGCACGAGCCATGCACACACACAAACGACGTGATACTATGTGCTCCCAAGCCCGTACCACCCAGTTGCAGCCAAGATAAAAAAAAACACATGCTACAATCAGTGCCTTGTTTGTGTGCCAATGTGCCCAGGTGGATTCCCCAAGTTGTACCTACGTCCCATAGTATGGTGCCTATGTGCCCAGGTTGTGATCCAGGTGTGGTGCCATAGAGTTATAGACCAAGCACGTGTGCCCCCAAGTGTGGTGCAAAAATTAAATTAAATGCCCAAGCTGTGGTGCCCTACTACTATTGTGTTCCTATCTGTGGACATGTGTGCCTATTCATGCCTATGCTGTGGTACCCTACTGTGTGCCTGTTCGTGACCATGGGTGCTGTCCAGCATGGCAGGCACGCCGAGCACAAGGCTGCCTAGCATGGCAGGCACGCTGCGCACAAGGCTGCCTAGAATGGCTGGCGCTGCCTCGCACAAGGCTGCCCAACATGGCTGGCACTACCTCTCACAAGGCTGTCCAGATGGCTGGCACTGCCTTGCACAAGGCTGCCCAGCATGGCTGGCACTGTCTCGCAGAAGGCTGCCCAGCATGGCTGGCTGCCTCGCATAGGGCTGCCCAGCATGCATGGCTGCCTCGCAGAAGGCTGCCCAGCATGGCTACATGCCTCGTACAAGGCTGCCTAGCATGGCTGGCTGCCTCGCACAGGGCTGCCCAGCATGGCTTGCACTAGCGCACATGGCATGCCAAGCATGGCTGCACTGCCTCGCATGTGGCTGCCTAGCATGGCAAGTACGCCGCGCACATGGGTGCCCAGCATGGCTGCACTGCCTCCGCATGGTTGGCACTGCAGCCACACAATTTGCAATGCTTCATATGCAAAAGAGGTTATATTACTGCCCACCCATGCCTTTCTTGAGCCTTTGGGCTGGGTCATGATGCGCACATGTGCGTGCTGGCCGTTGCACATCATGGCCATCCCCGCACAACGTAATATGGATCCTATATTCCCTTTATGTAAAACAGCCCTTTGGTTTGGAAAATGGTTGTAATCATTTATTTGATGGACACAATATGTATTTTTGTAAATTTTAGGCACTTAAAAGGTGCATTATTAGTATCGATGAATATTTTATGATCTTTTCAATAAATAATTATAAAACATAGTAAACGAAGTTGAAGTGATCCAATCTCTTGCCAAGACATTCTACGCATTTATCTAAGCCATCTGAAGTTGGTTTTGTGAAAAAATTCAATAAAATGGATTTTTCATGATTTTAAAAAAAATTAACAAAAAAAAATATATAAATGATAAATTAATGATTTTTTAAAAAAATGTTCATTTGAAGTTTCTCTAATTTCCGACCAATTTTCATAACCATGTGATGTTTGTAGCTCAAGAAACAGACCAATATGACTTATCGATGAATTTTTTGTGATCTTTTAAAAAGCAAATTATAAAAACTAGTAACCAAAGTTGAAGTGATCCAATCTCTTGCCAATACATTCTATGCATTTAGCTAAGCCATCTAAAATTGGTTTTGTGAAAAAATTCAACATATTGGATTTTTCACGTTTTTTTGAATTTTTAAAAATTTTAATACTAAAATATTAATAAAAAAAATAAATATAAAAGATAAATTAATGAAATTTTTTTTTAAAACGTTCCTTTGAATTTTCTCTAATTTCCTACCAATTTTATAACCATGTGATGTTTGTAGATCAAGAAATAGCCGAGTATGACTTTTGGGGGGGGGGGGTCATGTCTCCTTCTGGAAAAGTGCAAAAAGCATAAGAGCTACCTTGAGAGGGGGGTGGCTACCTTGGTTGGGTGGCACAGATGGTCACCCAAGCGTTGCACATGGTGCATGCGTGAGGGCAGCGTGCGTGCATAATAAAGCCATGGCACATGAGAAAACCGTCCAAAGGCACATTGGTCCCATGTTGTGCACCTTTGGCACGGTAGTGTAGCCACCCATTACAGCCTCGTGCGCTGTGGTGCAGCCACGTTGTGCAGCCTTATGTGCTGTTGTGCAGCTATGTTGGGCATCGTTGTGCGCCGTGGTGCAGCCATGCTAAGTAGACTTGTGAGCTGTGGTGCAGCTATGTTGGGCATCGTTGTGCACTGTGGTGTAGCCATGCTAAGCAGACTTGTGTGCTGTGGTGCAGCCATGTTGTGCAGCCCTATGCGCTGTGGTGCGGCTATGTTGGGCATCGTTGTGTGCCATGGTGCAGCCACGCTAGGCAGA
This sequence comes from Telopea speciosissima, assembly GCF_018873765.1. NCBI lineage: Eukaryota > Viridiplantae > Streptophyta > Magnoliopsida > Proteales > Proteaceae > Telopea > Telopea speciosissima. The sequence continues at coordinate 32,855,813 of NC_057917.1, read as the reverse complement.
CTTGTGCGCTGTGGTGCAGCCACGTTGTGCAGCCCTATGCGCTGTGGTGCATCTATGTTGGGCATCGTTGTGCGCTGTGGTGTAGCCACGCTAGACAGACTTGTGCGTTATGGTGCAGCCACATTGTGCAGCACTATATGCTATGGTGCAGCTATGTTGGGCATCGTTGTACGTTGTGGTTCAGCCACACAAGGCAGACTTGTGCGCTGTGGTGCAGCCACGTTGTGCAGCCCTATGTGCTGTGGTGCAGCTATGTTGGTCATCGTTGTGCGCTGTTGTGCAGCCACGCTAGGCAGAGTTGTGCGCTATGGTGCAGCCAAGCTGGGCAACCTTGTGCGTTGTGGTGCAGACAAGCGGGGCAGTCTTGTACACATGCATATGGTGGTCCCTTCCCCCCCCCCCCTCTCCCAATGTTGGTCTCCAAAATGATTTGTCGCTGCCTTGGTTGATTTTCAGCCCAGGGTGAGGTAATGGCCTAGGTGGGGCTTGGAACTATTTGTGTCCCTGGCTCATGTCTCAAGCGGTGCCTCACGTGGGCTGACTTTTGAGGGGGCTTTGTCCAATAGCACCACAGACGATGTTGCATGTTTTTCAAAACACCATTCATAACGATGTGTTGCTATCCAGTAGGGTTTTGCGGTACCTTTGTTGATTGTCGGCCTAGGGTGAGGTAATGGCCTAGGTGGGGGCATCGGTGGACCTATTTGTGTCCTTGGCTCATGCCGCAAGCGGTGACTCACGTTGGCCGACTTTTGATGGGGTTTTGTCAAATCACACCACGGACGATGTTGCATGTTTTTCAAAACACCATGCATAACAATGTGTTGCTATCTAGTGGGGTTTGGCGGTGCCTTAGTTGATTGTCCGCCCAAGGTGCTGTAATGGCCTAGGTAGGGGCATCGGTGGACTTATTTGTGTCCCTAGCTCGTGTCGCAAGTAGTACCACATGTGGGTCAACTTTTGACGGTGCTTTGTCAAATTGTACCACAGACAATGTCGCATGTGTTTCAAAACACCATTCATAACGATGGGTTGCTATCCAGGTGGGGTTTTGCGGTGCCTTGGTTGATTGTCGGCCCAGGGTGAGGTAATGGCCTAGGTGGGGGCATCGGTGGACGTATTTGTGTCCCTGGCTCATGCCGCAAGCGATGCCTCATGTGGGCCGACTTTTGACGGGGCTTTGTCAAATCGCACCATAGATGATGTAGCATGTTTTTTAAAACACCAAGCATAACAATGCATTGCTATCCAGTGGGGTTTTGCGGTACCTTGGTTGATTGTCGGCCCTGGGTGAAGTAATGGCCTAGGCGGGGGCATCGGTGGACCTATTTATGTCCCTGGCTCGTGCCACAAGCGATGCCTCACGTGGGCCGAGTTTTGACGAGGTTTTGTCAAATCGCACCACGGACGATGTTACATGTTTTTTAAAACACGATGCATAACGATGTGTTACTATCCAGTGGGGTTTTGCGGTGCCTTGGTTGATTGTCTGCCCAGGGTGAGGTACTGGCCTAGGCGGGGGCATCGGTGGACCTGTTTGTGTCCCTAGCTCATGCCACAAATGGTGCCTACGGGGTCGACTTTTAACGGGGCTTTGTCAAATCGCACCACAGACGATGTTGTATGTTTTTTAAAACACCGATGCGTTGCTTTCTAGTGGGGTTTTACGGTGCCTTGGTTGATTGTCGGCCCAGGGTGAGGTAATGGCCTTGGTGGGGGCATCGGTGGACCTATTTGTGTCCCTGGCTCGTGCTACAAGCGGTGCCTCACGTGGGCTGACTTTTGACGGGGTTTTGTCAAATCGCACCACGGACGATGTTGGTTGTTTTTAAAAACACCATGCATAACGATGTGTTGCTATCAAGTGGGGTTTTGTGGTGCCTTGGTTGATTGTCGGCCTAGGGTGAGGTAATGGCCTAGGTGGGGGCATCGATGGACCTATTTGTGTCCCCGGCTCGTGCCACAAGTGGTGCCTCAGAGGGCCGACTTTTGACGGGGCTTTGTCAAATTGCACCACAGACAATGTTGCATGTTTTTTCAAAACACCGATGCGTTGTTATCCAGTGGGGTTTTGCGGTGCCTTGGTTGATTGCCGGCCCAGGGTGAGGTAATGGCCTAAGTGGGGGCATCGGTGGACCTATTTGTGTCCTTGGTTAGTGCCGTAAGCAGTGCCTCACATGGGCTGACTTTGATGGGGCTTTGTCAAATCGCACCACAGATGATGTAGCATGTTTTTCAGAACACCATGCATAACGATGCGTTGCTATCCAGTGGGGTTTTACGGTACCTTGGTTGATTGTCGGCCCAAGGTGAGGTAATGGTCTAGGTGGGGGCATCGGTGGACCTATTTGTGTCCCTGGCTCGTGCCACAAGCGGTGCCTCACGAGGGCCAACTTTTGACGGGCTTTTGTCAAATCGCACCATGGACGATGTTGCATGTTTTTCAAAACACCATGAATAACGATGTGTTGCTATCCAGTGGGGTTTTGTGATGCCTTGGCTGATTGTCGGCCCAGGGTGAGGTAATGGCCTAGGTGGGGGCATCGATGGACCAATTTGTGTCCCTGGCTCATGCCGTAAGCGGTGCCTCACGTGGGCTGACTTTTGACGGGGTTTCGTCAAATCATAGCACGGACGATGTTGCATGTTTTTCCAAACACCATGCATAACGATGTGTTGCTATTCGGTGGGGTTTTGTGGTGCCTTGGTTGATTGTCGGCCCAGGGTGAGATATGGCTTAGCTAGGGGCATCGATGGACCTATTTGTGTCCCTGGCTCGTGCAGTAAGCGGTGCCTTAAATGGGCCAACTTTTGACGGGGCTTTGTCAAATCGTGCCACAGATGATGTAGCATGTTTTTCAAAACACCATGCATAACGATGCGTTGCTCTCCAGTGGGGTTTTGCAGTACCTTGGTTGATTGTCGGCCCAGGGTGAGGTAATGGCATAGGTGGGGGCATTGGTGGACCTATTTGTGTCCCTGGCTTGTGCCACAAGCGGTGCCTCACGTGGGCCAACTTTTGATGGGTTTTGTCAAATCGCACCTCGGACGATGTTGCATGTTTTTCAAAACACCATGCATGAAGTTGCGTTGCTATCCAGTGGGGTTTTGCGGTGCCTTGGTTGATTGTCAGCCCAGGGTGAGGTAATGTCCTAGGTGGGGGCATCGGTGGACCTATTTGTGCCCCTGGCTTGTCTGGCAAGCAGTGCCTTACGTGGGCCGACTTTTGACAGGGCTTTATCAAATCGTACCATAGATGATGTAGCATGTTTATCAAAACACCATGCATAACGATGTGTTGCTATTCAGTGGGGTTTTAGGGTACCTTGGTTGATTATCGGCCCAGGGTGAGGTACTGGCCTGGGTGGGGGCATCGGAGGACCTACTTGTGTCCCTGGCTCGTGCCGCAAGCGGTGCCTCACATGGGCCAACTTTTGACGGGGTTTTGTCAAATTGCACCACAGACGATGTTGCATGTTTTTCAAAACACCATTCATAACGATGCGTTGCTATCCAGTGGGGTTTTGTAGTACCATGGTTGATTGTCGGGCCAGGGTGAGGTAATGGCCTAGGTGGAGGCATTGGTGAACCTATTTGTGTCCCTGGTTCGTGCCGCAAGCGGTGCCTCACGTGGGCCGACTTTTGACAGGGTTTTGTCAAATCACACCACAGATGATGTTGCATGATTTTCAAAACACCGTCCATAACGGTGTGTTGCTATGCAGTGGGGTTTTGCGGTGCCTTGGTTGATTGTCAGCCTAGGGTGAGGTAATGGCCTAGGTGGGGGCATCGGTGGACCTATTTATGTCCCTAGCTCGTGCTGCAAGCGATGCCTCACATGGGCCGACTTTTGACGGGACTTTGTCAATTCGTACCACAGACGATGTTGCATATTTTTCAAAACACCATTCATAACCATGCGTTGCTATCCAATGGGGTTTTGCGGTGCCTTGGTTGATTGTCGGCCCAGAGTGAAGTAATGGCCTAGGTGGGGGCATCGGTGGACCTCTTTGTGTCCCTGGCTCATGCTGTAAGCGGTGCCTCACGTGGGTCGACTTTTGACGGGGTTTTGTCAAATCGTAGCATGGACGATGTTGCATATTTTTCCAAACACCATGCATAACGATGTGTTTCTATTCGGTGGGGTTTTGTGGTGCCTTGGTTGATTGTCGGCCCAGGGTGAGGTAAGGGCTTAGCTAGGGGCATCGATGGACCTATTTGTGTCCCTGGCTCGTGCAGCAAGCGGTGCCTTAAATGGGCCAACTTTTGACGGGGCTTTGTCAAATCGTACCACAGATGATGTAGCATGTTTTTCAAAACACCATGCATAACGATGCGTTGCTCTCCAGTGGGGTTCTACAGTACCTTGGTTGATTGTCGGCCCAGGGTGATGTAATGGCATAGGTGGGGGCATTGGTGGACCTATTTGTGTCCCTGGCTTGTGCCACAAGCGGTGCCTCACGTGGGCCAACTTTTGATGGGGTTTTGTCAAATCGCACCTCGGACGATGTTGCATGTTTTTCAAAACACCACGCATAACGATGTGTTACTATCTAGTGGGCTTTTGCGGTGCCTTGGTTGATTGTCGGCCTAGGGTGAGGTAATGGCCTAGGTGGGGCCATCGGTGGACCTATTTGTATCCTTGGCTTGTGCCGCAAGCAGTGCCTCACGTGGGCCGACTTTTGATGGGGCTTTGTCAAATCGCACGACAGACGATGTTGTATGTTTTTCAAAACACCATGCATGAAGTTGCATTGCTATCCAGTGGGGTTTTGCGGTGCCTTGGTTGATTGTCGGCCCAGGGTGAGGTAATGTCCTAGGTGGGGGCATCGATGGACCTATTTGTGCCCCTGGCTTGTATGGCAAGTAGTGCCTTACGTGGGCCGACTTTTGACGGGGCTTTATCAAATCGTACCACAGATGATGTAGCATGTTTATCAAAACACCATGCATAACGATGTGTTGCTATTTAGTGGGGTTTTAGGGTACCTTGGTTGATTATCGGCCCAGGGTGAGGTAATGGCCTAGGTGGGGGCATCAGTGGACCTACTTATGTCCTTGGCTCGTGCCGCAAGCGGTGCCTCACGTGGGCCAACTTTTGACGGGGTTTTGTCAAATCGCACCACAGACGATGTTGCATGTTTTTCAAAACACCATTCATAACGATGCGTTGCTATGCAGTGGGGTTTTGTAGTACCTTGGTTGATTGTCGGCCCTGGGTGAGGTAATGGCCTAGGTGGAGGCATTGGTGAACCTATTTGTGTCCCTGGTTCGTGCCGCAAGCAGTGCCTCACGTGGGCTAACTTTTGACAGGGTTTTGTCAAATCGCACCACAGATGATGTTGCATGATTTTTAAAACTCCGTCCATAACGGTGTGTTGCTATCCAGTGGGGTTTTGTGGTGCCTTGGTTGATTGTCAGCCCAGGGTGTGGTAATGGCTAGGTGGGGGCATCGGTGGACCTATTTATGTCCCTGGCTCGTGCTGCAAGCGATGCCTCACGTGGGCCGACTTTTGACGGGACTTTGTCAATTCGTACCACAGACGATGTTGCATGTTTTTCAAAACACCATTCATAACCATGCGTTGCTATCCAATGGGGTTTTGCGGTGCCTTGGTTGATTGTCGGCCTAGGGTGAGGTAATGGCCTAGGTGGGGGCATCGGTGGACCTATTTGTGTCTCTGGCTCGGGCCGCAGGCGGTGCCTCACATGGGCCAACTTTTAACGAGGCTTTGTCAAATCGCACCACAGATGATGTAGCATGTTTTTCAAAACACCATGCATAACGATGCGTTGCTATCCAGTGGGGTTTTGCGGTACCTTGGTTGATTGTTGGCCCATGGTGAGGTAATGGCCTAGGTGGGGGCATCGATGGACCTACTTGTGTCCCTGGCTCGTGTCGTAAGCAGTGCCTCACGTAGGCCAATTTTTGATGGGGTTTTATCAAATCGCACCTTGGACGATGTTGCATGTTTTTCAAAACACCATGCATAACGATGTGTTGCTATCCAGTGGGGTTTTACGGTGCCTTGGGTGAGGTAATGGCCTAGGTGGACCTATTTGTGTCCTTGGCTCGTGCCGCAAGCGGTGCCTCACGTGGGCCAACTTTTGATGAGGTTTTGTCAAATCGCACCACAGATGATGTTGCATGTTTTCCAAAACACCATGCTTGCGATGTGTTACCTCTTATTAGATTGTTGCTCCTAGTGGGAAATCGAATTCAATCTTTCATGCTAAGCGGGGCCTTCAAGCATTGGTCTTACTCATTCCTTCTAAAAGTTGGTTGGGTGGTGCCATTTCTTGTTTGTGGACGTGATGCATGTGAGTGCCTTTGGGTTTTCTTGTGATAGTGGGCTCTTTGCTTGTCTATTGAACGACTAAGCATAGATACCTTTGTGGGTTGTGATTTGGGCTATTAGTGCCTTTGGTCAGTAGGACAAGGTTCCTGTGTTGCTTACCTAGTCGGATGGAAAGAAATCGGCCCCTTGATTCTCATTCTATCTCGTGCCTGCCCTTGTGGTGGTGTGAGGTGGCTTTAAATGCGATGCATGTGCTACCATGCCTTTCGAGGTTATGGTGAATGTCCATTGTGTGTTCTCTAGGATGTGGGATATTTCATGGCCAAGTGGATGTGTGTCACACCCCAAACCACCCCTAGGAGGATTGGGTAGGTGACCCGAATTGCGTAACGGCAATCCGCCAAATCCCACGGATCTTGAAGCAGTGCTTACATTCATGAAACCACATCCACATCTTAACCATAAGTAAGATCAGAGTAATGCAGGACATCTACAATTCCTAAGTAAATGGAAGCATAGCGATATTGGAAATGGTGATAATATATACATATAAAGTATTGTTTGGTACATCTCCCGGACGCACACAACCCATAGCAAAGAAACAAAAGCTGATTAGTACATACGATACTCCAGAAAACCCAAAAGGAGTTCCCAGTTAAAACATCACATGCATGCTTCAATGGTCTTCATCTGCAATGACCACCGAGAACGTACGCAGGATCGGTATGACCTCCATCGGGGTCCACACCAACATCGTCATAAGCACCAAAACTCTCCTCCTCGAAATAGTCTGCCATGCCACAGTGGCATCCACCTGTAGGATCATCTAAGAAGAGAGAAACATATAACACAGTCTGAGCCCCACCGAGCTCGTGAGCAAATAACATCAATCATGCATGCACATGCAATCACAATCCACATTTCACATGATCTACATGATATGCAAGTCCAGATTTTATTATTAACCACCTATCATTACAACTAAGTCTGGGCTTGCCACTACAGTCCCCAATACATGTATCCCTGGTGCGGGCTTTTAACCCCTTCCCGCGATACACCCATTAAGTTTCGGAGAAGACTGGTCAGCCCCCACATTCGTTCACCAAGGTCGGCCCGACCAGCCCTCTGTGATTATCCAGGGGGACAACCGTTTCTTCCCTCATGCACCATTCCGGTGTTCTTTTATTCTTTTTTTTTTCCACTCCCTGATATTTGTCCCCACAGGCATCCACCACCTTAACCCCTGTTGGCAAGGGTTCGTGGCACACGTGCTGAAACTCTAGCCCCATGTCTATATGTCATCGTATGAGTCCAGTGGTGTCAACTATACCCCATAATACAGGCTACCACAGGCCCCATTTCCAAGCCGAGTATAGCATCTAGTCTAGCAATCACAATCATCATATAGAATTCACAGTGTTGATCAACAATAGACATTATGCAGTGATTTGAGTAACTTGAATTGTAAGTAAATAACACAGCATTCATGATTCAATTATTAATAGCCGGCATCAGATCATAATTACATTTACACATACGATAGTATTATTCACTCACCAGTACTTGGCTCTAGGTACTCAGTCACAATTTCTGTTCCAGCAGTTTTTTGGTTGATGTCCTCGAGCACAGGATCAAGTCCTAGATGTAAATCACAAGTTGTCATGTTAAGTTATCAGTCTGTCATTAGAAGTCCTAGGGTTACCCTAATCTTACAGGGTTGACCCGGAGTTTAATTTGTTCACTCTTGGAATCACTGACCCTTACACTGGGCCTTAGGTGATGTTTCGGTGCATGGGCCAGTGCTAGGGCCCAAGGGCAAATTGATCATTTGTAATACCAGTACCTACCTCTAGGTCAAAACATGGTCCCACAACAGTCTATGACACGATTACATTGCTGTCCTCTTTAGGTCAGTGATGTAGAATCAAACACAGTAGTGCAAGGTCACATGCAGGGCCCACTTAGGGTTCCAAAATATATTTCACTTATGGACAGATGTGGGGGAAGGGCATTTTTGTCATTTCCCACATCCCACAATGCCCAAGGGTCAAGGCCATCAGGAAATTACAGATCTGCCCCTTCATTTTTAAAAGATTCCATCACTGGGTGATGTCTCTGGGCATTGCTGCATCACCCAGTGACTCGCCCAGTGCCTGCAATCGATAGCAGGGCTGAGTTCCCTAGGCAGGGCTTTGCAGGGCCAAGGGCTTGATGGATCCTCTGCATGTTGGGGTGGTTAGGTAGCCCTTGTGGTGGTCTACCATTTACCCAAGGCTGATCGCCCGACAAATCCACCATCAGACTGGATCTGGCTGCCCAAGCAACCCTGGTGAATAGTATTAAGGGTTTTATCAAACATGAAATCTTGGATTCAGCCACATGCAAGGCTTGATATGCATGTTTAGCAGGGTTTCAGGGCTGTACCCACCTAGGGTTTGGTCTCTGCAGCCCTTGCTTGCTGTCTGGGGTTAATTCCATCAACCAGAAGGGGATCTGAGCAGTGCAACCATGCACAGCCAGATTTTGGCCAAGGCAGTAGCATATCAGAATTTTCTTTTTCAATAAAAATCTCAGATTCACCATGCACTAGGTCTGCATGGCTGGTCTGGACCAAGACTGGGCAAACCCTTACTTGTCTAGGCTGCCCAGGGTTACAAAACACAGCATGCAAGGGAAGGAGATAGAGAACAGCAGGTATGCAGGGGATTTTATACCTGAAAATGGCTAAGGGAGGTTCAATTATAGGCTGGAATGGCTGCAGCTGGTCTCCTTCCTTCTTCCTTCCCTTCCTCTCTTTTCTCTCTCTTCTTTTCTTTCTTCTCTCTTTCGTATTCAGTTTCTGCCAAGGGTTCTAAAATGAGCCCATGGCCTCCTATTTATAGCCTAAGGCCAACTAAGGCCTGTTTGCCTTCAATCCCTCTTTTAAAAACTGATTTTTGGAACTGATTCTGTTCAGTTCTGGGTTCTCTGGTGGGGTCCGCAGTGAACTTGGGTTATGAGGTGATCCCTCAGAGTCTCCTCTATCACTAGAGAGTGCCCATGGCCAAGTTGGGTGGTCCCCATAATTATAATAATTAAATATATGTAAAAATAGCCACTGGGCGATGTCTCTGGGCGTTGCCACGTAGCCCAGTGCAATGGCCCAGTGAATTCCAGCAACATGAATTCAAAGGGGGGATTGCACAGGGGTTTGACCCTAGGTCAGGGTATTGTCCCCACATGTCCACCATGGGTTTTACATGATTTTTTAGAGGTAGGTCCCACCATGTTAGGGAGGAGAGAGATTACTTGGGGTCGAAGTCATGCATTAGTCTGTGAGCTGTGCAAGTGCAGGGGTCTGCTATCCATCTTCTAACAGGTATATAGGGAAACCTATTCAAAGCCTTTTCATTGATCTCATTGAGTGGAGTGATGCTCCACAGTGATCCTGGTGGCCTGGCCAGGGGTTCCTGCATTCAGTCAGATTCCAGCCAATCAGAGGGTAGGGTTTGACATTTCTCCCCACCTTACAAAAATTTCGTCCTCAAAATTTTCTTACCTAGTAATCCAAAGAGTTGAGGATACTTCTCCTTCATTGATTCCTCATGTTCCCACGAAGCTTCTTCCACTGGGTTATTTCCCCATCGAACCTTCACGAAAACGACGGTGCGGTTTCAGAGGTTATGCTCCTTTCTATCCAATATCTCCGTGGGGTGTTCTTCATAGGTCATATCCATGTCCAACTGATCAGGTTTAGCTGATAATACATGCGTCGGATTGTTTAAGTACTTTCGTAACATTGACACATGAAAAACATCATGGACGCTTGATAAGGATGGTGGTAGAGCCAGCCTGTATGCTACGGGTCCCACTCTATTTAGAATTTCATATGGACCAATAAATCTTGGGCTCAACTTGCCTTTCTTGTTGAAGCGCAGCAGTCCTTTGGTTGGAGACACCCGAAGAAATACTCCGACCTCAAATTCAATATCTTTCCTTCGATTATCCGCATAACTCTTCTATCTGGACTGGGCTGCCTTGATCTTCTCTCTTATGACATCCACTTTGTCGTAGGTCACTTGTATCATCTCAGGTTTGAGATACTTTCGCTCACCAACTTCATCCCAATAGAGCGGAGTTCGACACTTCCTGCCATAGAGTGCTTTGAACGGTGCCATGCCAATGGTGGAGTGGTAACTATTATTGTATGCAAATTCCACCAGTGGTATGTGAGCATCCCAACTGTCATTCATTTTCAAAACATAGGCTCAGAGCATATCCTCCAGAGTCTGAATGGTTTTTTCTGATTGTCCGTCCATCTGCGGATGGAAAGCTGTACTAAGATTTAATTGAGATCCCAATGCCTTTAATAGACTTCTCCAAAACTTTGAGGTAAATCGAGGGTCTCTGTCAGACATAATACTGACAGGCATGCCGTGTAAGCGGACTATGTTGTTAATGTAGATCTGGGCAAGCTTTTCCATCGGATAACTTATTTTAATTGGTATGAAGTGGGCTGCCTTTGTCAGTCTGTCTACGATCACCCAAATTGCATTCATGCCCTTCCTGATGTTGGGCAGATTTGTTATGAAATCCATAGTGATTCTTTCCCACTTCCACTCAGGTATGGGAAGTGGTTGCAAGAGTCCATACGGTCAGTGTCTTTTCGCCTTTATTTGTTGACAGGTAAGGCACTTGGACATGTAGATTGCTATGGTCTGCTTCATTCCAATCCACCAATAATATTTCTTCAAGTCCTTATACATTTTTGTGCTTCCAGGGTGGACTGTATAGGGTGAGCTGTGCGCCTCTTTAAGAATCCGATCTTGGACATCAAAATCCTCAGGCACACACAATCTATCCCAAAACTTCAATGCTCCATCTTGGGCCAATGAAAAATTTGGGTCCTTATGGACACCTTGTTGAATTTCCCAAATTATTTTGGCCAGCTCGGGATCTAATGGTTGCTTCACAATTATTTCTTCTCATATCGACTGCTGCAGATCCATTGCTGCTAGCTGCACAGCCGCTTCTTCGATCATGAGCTCCAAATCAAATTTCGGACCCGCCTCTATTAATTGCTCACTTATGACCAAAGATGTGAGAGACACAGTCTGAGATTTTCTGCTTAATGCATCTGCCACAACATTGGCCTTGCCAGGGTGGTACTGGATTTCACAATCATAATCCTTTACCAATTCTAGCCACCGCCTCTATCTCATGTTCAGTTCCTTTTGGGTGAAGAAATACTTCAGGCTTTTGTGATCACTGAAGATTTCACTCTTTTCACCGTATAGGTAGTGTCGCCATATTTTCAACGTGAAGACTACCTCTGCCAACTCCAAATCATGAGTGGGGTAATTCTTCTCGTGTTCTTTTAACTGCCTAGAGGCATAAGAGACTACTTTACCTCTCTGCATTAGGACGTAACCTAAGCCTATTCTGGACGCGTCCGTATATACTACCATTCCTCCAGTTCCGTCTGGAATGGTCAAAACCGGAGCTGTTACCAATCGGTTCTTCAGTTCTTGAAAACTCTTCTCGCATGTCTCATTCCATTCAAACTTAGCACCCTTCCTCGTGAGTTTTGTCATGGGCGCCGAGATATGAGAGAAATTCTCAATGAATCGGCGGTAATAACCAGCCAATCCCAAGAAACTTCGGATCTCTATGGAATTCTTTGGAGTTTCCCATTCGAGTACCGCTTTCACCTTGCCGGGGTCTACCTTGATGCCGTCTTTGGTGACGATATGCCCTAAGAAACCAATTTGGTTACTCCAAAATTCACACTTACCAAATTTGGCATAGAGCTGGTGTTCCTGCAATCGCTGCAACACGAAAGTAAGGTGTCGCTCGTGCTCCTCCTCATTCTTAGAGTACACCAGGATGTCATCAATAAACACTATGACGAACTTATCCAGTACATCATGGAATACTCTATTCATCATATCCATGAACGCTGCGGGGCGTTGGTTAGTCCGAATGACAATACTAAAAAATCATAATGTCCATATCGAGTTTGGAATGCCGTTTTATGGATGTCACCGCTCTTGATCTTCAGTTGATGGTATCCTGACCTAAGATCAATCTTGGAGAAAACTCTTACTCCTTGTAGCTGATCAAAAAGGTCGTCGATACATGGCAATGGGTATCGATTCTTGATTGTCAACATATTCAACTCACGGTAGTCGATACACAGTCGCATACTTCCATCTTTCTTCTTTACGAATAGCATAGGTGCTCCCTAGGGTGACACACTGGGTCGAATAAATCCCTTCTTCAAAAGATCTTGAAGTTGTGTTTGCAACTCTTTTAATTCGACTGGCGCCATCCTATATGGTGCCTTAGATACCGGTGCTGCACTAGGAATTAGATCAATCGTGAACTCTATATCGCGGTCCGGCGGCAGATGTGTCAGATCTTCTGGAAATACTTCAGGAAATTCTCTGACAACGTGAAGTTCCTCTAAGGGTTTTATCTTTGCTTCTGTGTCTATCACAGTGGCCAAAAAGCCTTGGCATCCATCATCAAGCAACTTCTGCACCTGGAGTGCGGATAATGTTATTTGCCTGTACTTCCTCCTCGGTTCACTTTGATAGGTGAATTCTGACCCATCTTCTAGTTTAAACTTTATCTTTTTCTCCGCACACATGACGTTTGCACCATAGGCAGACAACCAATCCATGCCTAATATCACGTCAAAATCATTTATATCCATTTTTATTAGTCGTGCGGTTACTCTCTTCCCACAGATTTCAATCTGACAGGGGTCGTAGACCTCTTTCAAACTCTCGACACTCCCTATCGGTGTACTGACTATTAACTCATGCCCGATGTCCCTTGGTTGATCTTCCATCTCACTCATAAAGGTTGAGGAGGCAAAAGAGTGGGTTGCACCCGAGTCAAATAATACTCGTACGGGTATGGTTGAGATATTCAGGGTACCTAGGGTTTATAGGTAATTTAGGTTTCACGAATTAAACCAGTTATTCTCTATAATTTACAGTGTTCGACCACTTACCTGTCATTACATCAAGGTTCGCCTCAGCTTCTTTGTTAGTCAGAGCATACACCTTTCCTTGCATCCGATTATCACACGGTTGAAATGGCCTAGCATAGGGTTGATTAAATGAATTATTGCTGTATCCAAGCGATTTGCAATCTCTGGCCATATGCCCTTCCTTGTTGCACAGATAGCATTTGAAAGGTGGAGCTCCAGGTATTGAGGCCTTGCTCGCTTGACTTGTTGGTTGAGCTGGCGAAACTGCTATCGTCGCTTGACTCATAGTAGGTTGAGCAGATCGAGTAAATGTAGGGCAAAAAGAATTCTGACCTACACTCGGCCTATGATACAAAGTTGGAGTAGGGCATGAACTTGTTCCCCGGTAAACCTTATTTGGCCAACCATAGGTTTGAAAATTATTTGACCTTTTGTTCAAACCAGACGATGTCACAGTCTTTTCTTTTTCTTTTTCTTGAATCTATCCTCCATTGTCTTTGCCTTATCAACCATTTGAGCATAATCCCGAATATCCATGATTGACAAAACTGATCCAATCTCAGTTTTGAGTCCCTTCTCAAATTTCTTGGCCTTACTAACTTCCCCTTTTAAGTGCTCAGGAGTAAAGTGGAGCTGATCTTCGAACCGCTGTTGGTAATCTAGTGCCGACTTGTTCCCTTGCACAAGTGCAATGAATTCTGCTTCCTTTCTATCCTTGAAACTTGCGGGAAAGTAGTTCTTGAAAAAAACTTCTTTAAACTGTTCCCATGTGGGGTTCGGGTGAGTAGCTTCCAAATTAGGCCTCGTGGCTTTCCACCGAGCTTCGGCTTCATTTTGCAACTGATAACCTGCATAAATAATCTTTTGCGCGTCAGTGCACTCGAGTACTTCAAATGCCTTTTCTAGGGCACTGATCCATCGCTCTTGCTACATTGCCTCTGATGTCATTTTAGAAAATGCAGGCGGTTGGAGTTTCTTAAACCTTTCCATAACCTTGGCAGTAGAATTTTTCGTTAAGTGTTGAGGCACAGGTGGTGGAAACAGTACGGGTCGATTAGGTGGTGGTGGTGTAGCACGTTCGTGCATCATAGTTGCAAATTGTGTAGACATTTGACCAAACAACTCTTGTTGTTGTTGCATGGTTCGCATCATCGTGGTCATGAACGCAGTCACGTCACCGGCTGCCACACTTGGCTGAGGTGCTGCTGCAGTAGCTTGTGCAACTGCTGGTGCTCCTGATGAAGCAGCCGATGCGTCAGAGTTTTGAGCCTCAGTTTTGTTGGGCAGTTCAACCTCCGGAACAATTCTAGGTTGTTTACCCTTACGACCTCCACGAGAACTTCTAGTGTTGACCATTGTTGCTTCTCTGAAAAGAGGAGCGATGTCAATATTCCAATTTATCTTTGCGGATTAGCAGTTGTCCCCTAACTAACAGATACTAATCCAGTCCATTGTTCCAACGAGTATCATGAGTCATGCCAGTAAGGTGGATTATTAGATTTCATTATCTTGGTTTGTTAGGTGTTGTGTCTTATTAAATACCTTATGTTTCTCTTTCTTATGTGTTTTATGAGTCAGTATGTTATGCATGGCAAAAAAAAAATTTCAGATTTTTAAATGAAGACTTTTAATTAATTACCTGATCTAGCTTGCAAACATCTCCAGCTTCTTCCCGGTCTCAAACTCTAGTGCTAGTAGAAATTCTATGTCAGCTATCACCTCTCCAGCTAGACTCAGAAAATGCTCTCGGTCCTCGGGTCCACTAATTGCTGCAATAGCCAAGTAAAAGTCCAGCCGACTCTCAGCCCGGGGTAACACTAACCATATCCGTGCAAGTCTCTCTCGTAAATGTCTAATATAAAGCATGATGCTGGGGTCACCACCTCAGTCGACTCACTGGTCCTGTCACGCAACATGGTTCTAAGCATTAGGACATAATTGAAAGAATTAAGTACACAACTATTGGAAACTTAAATAACCATAACACCAACATAACAAATTCTTGGGTTGGCTCGAGGTACCTTAGCGTCTACATCTTCGATTGGCTAGGAGCCCTATTAGGTCCTGTTCTCAGTTATCCTAGGCCTAGGTTTGGATGAGGTCTACGCTTCCCATACGTACTACGCACGTAACACAACATACCTATGTAGCTATGTTCAGTTTGCATCACAACAATTCAATCGGTTCATACATTACAGTAGACAAGCATAATGTATACGCATAATACATACCATATATTATATTTATATATATATATATACATATATTGTATATAATTATGCACATTAATATATAACACACACTTGCCTAAAACCTAGCCATATAGGTTCTTTTCCCTTAGTCCCTATTTGTGAAATTTGCCTTCTTGAGCTTATGTAACCTAAGTCCTTAAGTTGTCAATTTCCTATTATGTAATATATTTTAATATTTTTATTTATTTAATGATAAAAAAAAATCTTTTTTTTTGTAAAAGTCCTTACTTTAAAGTCTTATGAGGTTATTTTGCCCAAAAATAGGGTTTCCATGTGAAAATTCTGGTTTTCCTGTAATATTCCATCACTGGGCGATGTCTCTGGGCATTGCCACATCGCCCAGAGAATCGAGGAGCAGGGTTTTAAGTCCGAGAGGGCCCCATTTGTTCCCTATTCTATTCAAAACTTCTCCAAACCTTAGGGAAAAGTTCTTGAAGGGTAAGGGGCCCACTTCCACACTATTTCTCATCGATTCCTCGGGCTATTTACGATGACATACGCTCACTGGTAAGCTTCCTAGGTCAAACTTGTCTTTTACATATCTCTATTCACTTCCCTCTTGTTTTGGTTTTGATTTTCACCAAATTGCTAGTCCTAACCATGGGGTTTCTTTCTCTTTTATAGAGAATATCCATTAGTAGGCGTACTACACATAAATTAGTAGCCCAAAAGAGGCTACGGGTTGAGTCTGAGGATTCTTCCTACTCTGAGATTCCTCCTCCATCTCTTAGGGAGGATTCATCTTCAGAGGAACCTGATTTCGACCACCATCTTTTCTCCAGGTATGAGTACGCTAAGGAGTGGAAAATTATCATTTTCGTGAAGATAGTGAATCGGGTGGTGCGAGTAGAGGACTTCCACCAATATGGCCTCTTTGCCAAGTTTAATGCCCTAGGCTGGGCATCGATGTTATCTCCTACCGAGCCTTATTATCCCAACTTGGTTCGATACTTTTATTGTAACCTAGGGCCTTCTAGTGCCCAGGAGTTCGGGGTGGAGAGTAGGGTGAAGGGAGTGGATATCAGGCTGACCACTACCCTATTGGCAGAGATCCTGGGTTTACCTGACACAGGTGATAGGGTTTATTACCAACCCCGTATGGACATTTTCGATATGTTCTCTTTGGAGACTAGGAGGATTGTGTTCAGGGCTTTGACAGGTTCAGGGGACACTCCCAAGTCTGAGACTACCTACAAGCCCAGTGCTAGGGTGATTAGTAGGTGTGTAACCTACAATATTTACCCTAAGGGTGGAAACAAGGGCAGCATATCTATAATGTGGGCGTATATCACTTACTGCCTGTTGAGTGCTGGTCAGGGTGGTCCAGTCATCAACCTCCCATATTTATTACTCCAGGTGATGCTTTACCACGCGCGAAAGCTAGCCGATGGTAACCTTCCTTATGGGAAGTTCCTTTCATTGGTCTTTCGATACTTTGGGGTTTCGTTAGAGGGGGAGTACATTGACAGGGTCCGATCTAGGCCTATAGATAAAACCTCTATTTTGAAGATGAAAGTGCCTGGTGAAGATCCAGTAGAGGATGAGGAGCAGATGGGAGTGCCAGAGGGTGAGCTCCAGGGTGGTGATGCACATGATGAGGGTCAGATTGGAGAGGGGTAGGGCAGCATTGGAGTAGACACTCAGGGCATGTACACAGAGGAGTAGGGGTTAGGTCCAACTGATCTCGAGGGTTTTGACACACAGTTTATAGACTTACCTGCTTACGAGACGACCGATGCCACCAGTTCATAGGTTCCAGGGCCTCCAGATTGGGCTCAGGTGATGGCATAGCTTCAGAGCCTTGGCACATAGATGTCAGACCTGGGATCTAGGGTAGACCAGGGCTTCACTTCCTTAGGCAGAAGAGTGGGTGCTGTAGAGCAGAGATTGGATTTTTGGGACTGCTACTTTCGAGTTGATGCGCGCCCGCCTCGGCCTCGTACAGATGATTTACCTCCTACAGAGAAGCTCTGAGCATCATCCAGACACTTTGGCTACATGGTTTTGACTACTATTATTTTCTTATGCTTATGTACTTTTTCTTTCTTTGCCTTCAGTTTATGTACTTGTTGAATTGCAATATAAAGTTTTGTTTGGTACATCTCCTGGACACACACAACCCACAGCAAAGAAACAAAAGCTGATAAGTACATATGAAAATATACATACAGGGCGAGCATCCTCAGCCCCAACAGAAAAACAAAATAAAAAATACACAACCAAGTCAGAACGGGGATACTCTAGAAAACCCAAAAGGAGTTCCCAGTCAAAACATCACATGCACGCTTCAATGGTCTTCATCCGCAATGACCACCGAGAACGTATGCAGGATCGGTATGACCTCTGTCGGGGTCCACACCAACATCGTCATAACCACCAAAACTCTCCTCCTCGAAATAGCCCACCATGCCATAATGGCATCCACCTGCAGGATCATCTAAGAAGAGAGCAACATATAACAGAGTGTGAGCCCCACCGAGCTCGTGAGAAAATAACATCAATCATGCATGCACATGCAATCACAATTCACATTTCACATGATCTACATGATATGCAAGTCCAGATTTTACTATTAACCACCTATCATTACAACTAATTCTGGTCTTGCCACTACAATCCCCAATACATGTATCCCTGGTGCGGGCTTCTAACCCCTTCCCACGATACACCCATTGAGTTATCGGAGAAGACTGGTCAGCCCCCGCATTCGTTCACCAAGGTCGGCCCGACCATCCCTCTGTGATTATCCAGGGGGACAATCGTTTCTTCCCTCTTGCACCATTCCAGTGTTCTTTTATTCTTTCTTTTTTTCACTCCCTGATAATTGTCCCCACAGGCATCTAGCACCTTAACCCCTACTGGCAAGGGTTCATGGCACAGGTGATGAAACTCTTGCCCCATGTCTATATGTCATCGTATGAGTCCAATGGAGTCAACCGTACCCCATAATACGAGCTACCATAGGCCCCATTTCCAAGCCGAGTACGGCATCTAGTCAAGCAATCACAATTGTCATATAGAATTCACAATGTTGATCCACAGACATTATGCAGTGATTTGAGTAACTTGAATTATAAGTAAATAACACAACATTCATGATTCAATTATTAATAGCCGACATCAGATCATAATTACATTTACACATACGATAGTATTATTCACTCACCAGTACTTGGCTCTAGGTACTCAGTCATAATTTCTGTTCCAGCAGTTGTCTGGTTGATGTCCTCGAGCACAGGATCAAGTCCTAGATGTAGATCATAAGTTGTCATGTTAAGTTATCAGTCTGTCATTAGAAGTCCTAGGGTTACTCTAATCTTACTAGGTTGACCTAGAGTTCAATTGGTGCACTCTTGGAATCACTGAGCCTTACACCGGGCCTTAGGTCATGTTTTGATGCATGGGCCAGTGCTAGGGCACAAGGGTAAATTGGTCATTTGTAATACCAGTACCTGCCACTAGGTCAGAACATGGTCCCACAATAGTCTATTACATGATTACACTACTGTCCTCTTTAGGTCAGTGATGTAGAATCAAACACAGCAGTGCACAGTCACATGCAGGGCCCACTTAGGGTTCCAAAATATTTTTCGCTTATGAACAGATGTGGGGGAAGGGCATTTTTGTCATTTCCCATATCCCACAGTGCCCAAGGGTCAAGGCCATCAGGAAATTACAGATCTGCCCCTTTATTTCTGAAAGATTCCATCACTGGGCGATGTCTCTAGGCCTTGCTGCATCGCCCAGTGCGTGCAATCGACAGCAGGGTTGAGTTCCCTAGGCTGGGCTTTGCAGGGCCAAGGGCTTGATGGATCCTCTGCATGTTGGGGTGGTTAGGTAGCCCTTGTGGTGGTCTACCATTTGCCCAAGGCTGATCGCCTGACATATCCACCATCAGACTGGATCTGGCTGACCAAGCAACCCAGGTGAATAGTGTTTAGGGTTTTATCAAACATGAAATCTTGGATTCAGCCACATGCAAGGCTGGATATGGATGTTTAGCAGGGCTTTAGGGCTGTAACCACCTAGGGTTTGGTCTCTGCAGCCCTGGCTTGCAGTCTGGGCTTAATTCCATCAACCAGAAGGGAATCTGGGCAGTGTAACCATGCACAGCCAGATTTCGGCCAAGGCAGCAGCATATCAGAATTTTCTTTTTCAATAAACGATGCCGACCAGGGATCGGCGGATGTTGCTTTTAGGACTCCATTGGTACCTTATGAGAAATCAAAGTTTTTGGGTTCCGGGGGGAATATAGTCGCAAGGCTGAAACTTAAAGGAATTGACGAAAGGGCACTACCAGGAGTGGAGCCTACGGCTTAATTTGACTCAACACAGGGAAACTTACCAGGTCTAGACATAGTAAGGATTGATAGACTGAGAGCTCTTTCTTGATTCTATGGGTGGTGGTGCATGGCCATTCTTAGTTGGTGGAGCGATTTGTCTGGTTAATTCTATTAACGAACGAGACCTCAGCCTGCTAACTCGCTATGTGGAGGTACCCTGCACGACCAGCTTCTTAGAGAGACTATGGCCATTTAGGCCACGGAAGTTTGAGGCAATAACAGGTTTGTGATGCCCTTAGATGTTCTGGGCCGCACGCGCGCTACACTGATGTATTCAACGAGTCTATAGCCTTGGCTGATAGGCCTGGGTAATCTTTGAAAATTTCATCATGATGAGGATAGATCATTGCAATTGTTGGTCTTCAAAGAGGAATTCCTAGTAAGCGCGAGTCATCAGCTCGCGTTGACTACATCCCTACCCTTTGTACATAGCGCCCGTCGCTCCTACTGATTGAATGGTCCGATGAAGTATTCAAAACACTGCGACATTGCGAGAAGTCCACTAAACCTTACCATTTAGAGGAAGGAGAAGTCGTAACAAGGTTTTCGTAGGTGAGCCTGCGAAAGGATCATTGTTGATACCTGCTCAGCAGATAGACCCGTGAACATGTTGCATCATATGATCAAGAGGGAAGGGTGTGGGGGGGGGGGTGTGAGCCCCCTCCTCCTTGATCGTTGTAAGGTCGGTCCACGGGTATCCGTGGCATTGACCCAAACACAACAATCGATGCGGTTGGTGCCAGGAAATTCACAACGGAATTGGCGTGCCATCGTACCTTTGGTGTGATGTGTGTCGTCTAGAATCCGAATCTCATGAATGACTCTCGACAACGGATATCTCAGCTCTTGCATCGATGAAGAATGTTACAAAATGCGATACTTGGTGTGAATTGCAGAATCTTGTGAACCATCGAGTCTTTGAACGCAAGTTGCACCCTAGGCCATCAGGCTGAGGGCATGCCTACCTGGGCATCATGCAATGCATCGTACATCCTCTGTTGCCTTTGTGGTGGCCGAGTACGGTGTGGAGTTTGGCCCCCCGTGCCCCATTTTGGAGTACGGTTTACCCAAAGGAAAGAGCCACCTGTGTGGTGAGCGTCACGATGAGTGGTGGTTGAAGCCACTTTGCCATTTAGTCCAGACGTCGTGTGCATTCTACCTACGTTGGGTTCTAGTAACCCCCAAAAAGGCATTGTCTCGTGACACGCTTCGATCGCGACCCCAGGTTAGGCGGGGCTACTCGCTGAGTTTAAGCATATCAATAAACAAAGGAGAAGAAACTTACGAGGATTCCCCTAGTAATAGCGATCAAACCGAGAAGAGCCCAGCTTGAGAATCGGACAGCCTCGTAGTCTGAATTGTAGTTTGTAGTAGCATCCTCAGCGGTGGACCCTGCCTAAGTCCCCTGGAAGGGGGCACCGGAGAGGGTGAGAACCCCATTCTTCCTGGACCTTGTCGCACCACGAGGCGCTGTCGTCGAGTCAGGTTGTTTGGGAATGCAGCCCCAATTGAGCGGTAAATTCTGTCCGAGGCTACATATGGGCGAGAGATCGATAATGAACAAGTACCGTGAGGGAACGATGAAAAGGACTTTGAAAAGAGAGTCAAAGAGTGCTTGAAATTGTCGAGAGGGAAGCAGATGGGGGCTGGCGATGCGCCTCAGTCGGATGTGGAATGGTGTACAGCTGGTTTGCCGCTCGACTCGAGGCATGGACCAATGCGGATTGTGGCAGTGCCTCAAGCCCGGGTTGTCGCGCTATACCGATGGAGACATCGTCGCCACTATCGTGGTAGGTAGTGTGCACCTTCATGGCGTGCCACTAGGCAACTGCATGCTCCAAACATCGGCCTGTCGGGCTCCCCCTTCGACCCGTCTTGAAACAAGGACCAAGGAGTCTGACATGTGTGCGAGTCAACGGGCGATTAACCCATAAGGTGCAAGGAAGCTGACTGGTGGGATCCCCCTGTGGGTTGCACCGCCGATCGACCTTGATCTTCTGAGAAGGGTTCAAGTGAGAGTATACCTGTCGAGACCCGAAAGATGGTGAACTATGCCAGAGCGGGGTGAAGCTAGAGGAAACTCTGGTGGAGGCCCACAACGATACTGACGTGCAAATCTTTCGTCTGACTTGGGTATAGGGACGAAAGACTAATCGAACCATCTAGTAGCTGGTTCCCTCCGAAGTTTCCCTCAGGATAGTTAGAGCCCGCGGACGAGTTCTATCGGGTAAAGCCAATGATTAGAGGCATCGGGGGCATAACGCCCTTGACCTATTCTCAAACTTTAAATAGGTAGGACGGTGTGGCTGCTTCGTTGAGCCGTGCCAAAAAATAAAGAGCTCCAAGTGGGCCATTTTTGGTAAGCAGAACTGGCGATGTGGGATGAACCGAAAGCTGGGTTACGGTGCCGGATTATGCGCTAACCTAAAACCCATAAAGGGTGTTAGTCGATTAAGACAGTAGGATGGTGGTCATGGAAGTCAAAATCCGCTAAGGAGTGTGTAACAACTCACTTGCTGAATCAACTAGCCTAAAAAATGGATGGCGCTGAAGCACGCAACCTATACTCGACCTTCGGGGCAACTGCCAGGCCTCGATGAGTAGGAGGGCACGGCGGTCGCTGTAAAACCTAGGGTGTGAGCCCGGGTGGAGCGACCGTCGGTACAAATCTTAGAGGTAGTAACAAATATTCAAATGAGAACTTTGAAGGCCAAAGAGGGGAAAGGTTCCATGTGAACGACACTTGCACATGGGTTAGTCGATCCTAAGGGACGGGGGAAGCCTGTCAGAGAGCATGTACGCACGTGTGCTCCGAAAGGGAATCGAGTTAAAATTCTGGAACCGGGACGTGGCGGCTACGACAACGTTAGGAAGTCTGGAGACATCGGTGGGGGCCTCGGGAAGAGTTATCTTTTTTGTTTAACAGCCTGCCCACCCTGGAAACGGCTCAACTGGAGGTAGGGTCCAGCGGCTGGAAGAGCATCGCACGTCGCATGGTGTCCGGTGTGCCAAAGGTGGTCCTTGAAAATTCAGAGGACTGAGTGCCAACCATGCTTGGTCGTACTCATAACCGCATCAGGTCTCCAAGGTGAACACCCTCTGGTCGATGGGACAATGTAGGCAAGGGAAGTTGGCAAAATGGATCCGTAACCTCGGGAAAAGGATTGGCTCTAAGGGCTGGGCACGGGGGTCCCAGTCTTGAACCCATCGGTTGTCGGTGGACTGCTCAAGCTGCTTTCGAGGTGAGAGCGGGTCACCTCGTGCAGACCGAGGGACTGATTGGGATTGGCCGCCTCGGGGGCCTTCCCCAGGCGTCAAACAGTCGACTCAGAACTGGTATGGACATGGGGAATCTGACTGTTTAATTAAAATAAAGCATTGCGATGGTCGCTGCGGATGCTCACGCAATGTGATTTCTGCCCAGTGCTCTGAATGTCAAAGTCAAAAAATTCAACCAAGCGCGGGTAAACGGCAGGAGTAACTATGACTCTCTTAAGGTAACCAAATGCCTCATCATCTAATTAGTGATGCGCATGAATGGATTAACGACATTCCCACTATCCCTGTCTACTATCCAGCGAAACCACAGTCAAGGGAACGGGCTTGGCAAAATCAGCGGGGAAAGAAGACCCTGTTGAGCTTGACTCTAGTCCGACTTTGTGAAATGACTTGAGAGGTGTAGGAAAAGTGGGAGCCTTTGGGAAAAAGTGAAAAATCACTACTTTTAACGTTATTTTACTTACTCCGTGAGTCAGAGGCAGGGCTACGCCCCTCCTTTTGGACCTAAGGCCTGCCTCGGTAGGCTAATTCAGGCGGAGGACATTGTCAGGTGGGGAGTTTGGCTGGGGTGGCACATCTGTTAAAAGCTAACGCAGGTGTCCTAAGATGAGCTCAACGAGAATAGAAATCTCGTGTGGAACAAAAGGGTAAAAGCTCATTTGATTCTGATTTCCAGTACGAATACGAATCGTGAAAGTGTGGCCTATCGATCCTTTAGACCTTCAGAATTTGAAGCTAGAGGTGTCAAAAAAATTACCACAGGGATAACTGGCTTGTGGCAGCCAAGCGTTTATAGCGACGTTGCTTTTTGATCCTTCGATGTTAGCTCTTCCTATCATTACGAAGCAAAATTCACCAACTGTTGGATTGTTCACCCACCAATAGGGAACGTGAGCTGGGTTTAGGCCGTCGTGAGACAGGTTAGTTTTATCCTGCTGATGACAGTGTCATGATAGTAATTCAACCTAGTACAAGAGGAACCATTGATTCACACAATTGGTCATCGTGCTTGGTTGAAAAGCCAGTGCCGCGAAGCTACCGTGTGCCGGATTATGACTGAATGCCTCTAAGTCAGAATCCAGGCTAAAGAAGTGTCGCATGTGCCCATCCCCCATTTGCTGACCCATAGTAGGGGCCTTCCAGCTCTGAAAGGCACGTGTCGTTGGCCTACACGTTGGCCAAGCCCCTGCGATGAATGTGTTGCATGGGGCCGCCTTGAAGCATAATTCCTGTCAGGCGATGGGTAGAATCCTTTGCAGACGACTTAAATACGCGACGAGGTATTGTAAGTGGCAGAGTGGCCTTGCTGCCATGATCCATTGAGATTTAGCCCCGTGTCGCATCGATTCATCCCTCCCCCTTCCCCTCCCCAACCTTTTTACATCTCTATCCTATACCTGCCTGAGGCTGTGCTACTGCACTAGCCATGCACACACACAAACGACTGCAGTCAGTGACTTGTTTGTGTGCCAATGTGCCCAGGTGGATTCCCCAAGCTGTACCTACGTCCCATAGTATGGTGCCTATGTGCCCAGGTTGTGATCCAGGTGTGGTGCCACAGAGTTGTAGACCAAGAGCGTGAGCCCCCAAGTGTGGTGCAAAAATTTAATTAAATGCCCAAGCTGTGGTGCCCTACTACTACTGTGTTCCTATCTGTGGACATGTGTGCCTGTTCATGCCTATGCTGTGGTACCATACTGTGTGCCTGTTCATGACCATGGGTGCTGCCCAGCATGGCAGGCACGCCGAGCACAAGGTTGCCTAGCATGGCAGGCACTGCCGAGCCTGGCAGGCACACTGTGCATAATGCAGCTCAGCATGGCTAGCGTTGCCTCACACAAGGCTGCCCAGCATGG
Source organism: Telopea speciosissima (assembly GCF_018873765.1). Taxonomy (NCBI): domain Eukaryota; kingdom Viridiplantae; phylum Streptophyta; class Magnoliopsida; order Proteales; family Proteaceae; genus Telopea; species Telopea speciosissima. Next base: position 32,830,805 of record NC_057917.1, on the reverse strand, counting down.
CTGGCTGCCTCGCACACGGCTGCCCAGCACGGCTGGCACTGCCTCGCACAAGGCTGTCCAGCATGGCTGGCACTGCCTCGCACAAGGCTGTCCAGCATGGCTGGCACTGCCTCGCACAAGGCTGCCTAGCATGGCTGGCACTGCCTCACAAAAGGCTGCCCAGCGTGGCTGGCTGCCTCGCACAAGGCTGCCCAGCATGGCTGGCTGCCTCTCACAGGGCTGCCCAGCATGGCTACATGCCTCGTACAAGGCTACCCAACATGGCTGGCTGCCTCGCACAGGGCTGCCCAGCATGGGTGGCTGCCTCGCACAGGGCTGCCCAGCATGGCTGGTTGCCTCGCACAGGGCTGCCCAGCATGGCTGGCTGCCTCGCACAGGGCTGCCCAGCATGGTTGGCTGTCTCACACAGGGCTGCCCAGTATGGCTTGCACTAGCGCATATGGCATGCCAAGCATGGTTGCACTTCCTCGCACGTGGCTGCCTAGCATGGCTGCACTGCCTCAGCATGGTTGGCACTGCAGCCACACAATTTGCAATGCTTCATATGCAAAAGAGGTTATGTTACTGCCCACCCATGCCTATCTTGAGCCTTTGGGCTGGGTCATGATGCACACATGTGCATGCTGGCCGTTGCACATTGTGGCCATGCCCGCACAACGTAATATGGATCCTATATTCCCTTCATGCAAAACATCCCTTTGGTTTGCAAAATGGTTGTAATCATTTATTTGATGGACACAGTATGTATTTTTGTAAATTTTAGGCACTTAAAAGGTGCATTATTAGTATCGATGAATATTTTATGATCTTTTCAATAAATAATTGTAAAACATAGTAAACGAAGTTGAAGTGATCCAATCTCTTGCCAAGACATTCTATGCATTTATCTAAGCCATCTGAAGTTGGTTTTGTGAAAAAATTCAACAAAATGGATTTTTCACAATTTTTAAAATTTTTAATACAAAAAAATTAATAAAAAAATAAATATAAATGATAAATTAATAAATATTTTTTTTCTAAATGCTCCTTTGAATTTTCTCTAATTTCCTACCAATTTTCATAACCATGTGATGTTTGTAGCTCAAGAAACAGACCAATATGACTTATCAATGAATTTTTTATGATCTTTTAAAAAAAAAAATTAGAAAAAATAGTAAACAAATTTGAAGTGATCCAATCTCTTGCCAATACATTCTTATGCATTTAGCTAAGTCATCTGAAATTGGTTTTGTGAAAAAATTCAACTTATTAGATGTTTCACGATTTTTTGAATTTTTCAATTTTTTAATACTAAAATATTAATAAAAAAATAAGTACAAATGATAAATTAATGAAATTCTTTTTAAAATATTCTTTTGAATTTTCTCTAATTTCCTACCAATTTTCATAACCATGTGATGTTTGAAGCTCAAGAAATAGCCCAGTATGACTTTTCGGGGGGGTCATGTCTCTTTCTGGAAAAGTGCAAAAAGCATAAGAGCTACCTTGAGGGGGGGGGGGTGGCTACCTTGGTTGGGTGGCACGGATGGACACCCAAGCGCTGCACATGGTGCATGCATGAGGGCACCATGTGTGCATAATAAAGCCATGGCACATGAGAAAATCATCCAAAGGCACATTGGTCCCATGTTGTGCACCTTTGGCGCGATAGTGTAGCCACCCATGGCAGCCTCGTGCGCTGTGGTGCAGCCACGTTGTGCAGCCTTATGTGCTATGGTGCAGCTATGTTGGGCATCGTTGTGCACTGTGGTGCAGCCATGTTGTGCAGTCCTATGCGCTATAGTGTAGCCATGTTGTGTAGCCCTATGCGCTGTGGTGCAGCCATGTTGTGCAGCCCTATGCGCTATGGTACAGCTATGTTGGGCATCATTGTGCGCTGTGGTGCAGCCACGCTAGGCAGATTTGTGCAATGTGGTGCAGCCATTTTGTGCAGCCCTATGTGCTGTGGTGCAGCTATGTTGGGCATCATTATGCGCTGTGGTGTAGCCATGCTAGGCAGACTTGTGCGCTCTGGTGCAGCCACGTTGTGTAGCCCTATGCGCTATGGTGCAGCTATGTTGGGCATCGTTGAGCGCTGTGGTGCAGCCACGCTAGGCAATGTCACACCCCAAACCACCCCCTGGGAGGATTAGGTGGGTGACCCAAATTGCGTAACGGCAATCCGCCAAATCCCACAGATCTAGAAGCAGTTCTTACATTCATGGGACCACATTCATCACATTACTATGGGTAAGATCAGAGTGCTGTAGATAACTACATTTAGGATAACAAAGAGGAAGCATAGTGATACGGAAAATGATGATAATATATACATACATAAGATTGTTCTGATACATTTCCCAAACTACCCACAAACTGAAAGGTAAGACTGACAAGAACAAAACCAAAGAAAATACATACATAAATATATACAGGGTGAGCTAACTCAACCCCAAAAGGAAAAGAAAGAAAACTATAGCAGAACCACAAACAGAACGGGGATAAACTCCTAAACAAAACAAAAAGGAGTCCCCAAGGCAAAAAGCATCAAGTGCACTCTTCAACGGTCTTCATCAATGACCACCGAGAATGCATGCATCATCAGCAAGACCTTCGTCGGGGTCCACACCAATATCATCACAATAACCAGGGCTCTCTTCCTCGTAATGAGCCTCCATGCCACAACGGCATCGATCTGCAAAATCATCTAAGAAAAACATATATAATAGAGTGTGAGCCCCCACTGAACTCGTGAGCAAAACATATCATCATGCATGCACGTGCAACCACAATCCCCATGATCCTACATGATATGCAAGTCCAGATTATTTATTAGCCACCTAGCATTACACCTAAGTCAGGTCTGTGCTACTACAATCCCCAATACATGTATCCCTGGTACGGGCTTGATTACCCCTTCCCGCGATACACCCATTGAGTTGTCGGAGAGGACCAGTCAGCTCCCGCATTCGTTCACCAATGTCAGCCCGACCAACCCTCTGTGATTAACCTGTAGGGTAATCCATCACATTTCTCATTTCCATTCTTTTCTGGCTTATAGCCTGGCATATAGCTCATATTCACCATTCCGGTGCAAACATAGGCATCCAACACCTTAACCCCTGTTGGCAAGGGTGCGTAGCATGGGTGATGAAACTCTAACCCCATGTCTATATGGCATTGTATGAGTTAGGTGGTGGCAACCACATCCCATTCTACGGGCTACCACAGGCCTCATTTCCAAGCCTACTACGACATCTAGTCTAACATTCACAATCATCATATAAGATTCACGGTGTTGATCAACAGACAATCAACGTGTAATATTTTGAATAATTGTACAGAATTCAAATAACACAAGATTTATGATTTAAATTTAATAGCCAGCATAGCATCACAGTTACATGTACACATATGATAATATTTCACTCACATGGGTTTGGTTCTAGGAACTTGGTTGCAAATTCAGTTCCAACAGCAGTCTGATTATAGACCTTGAGCGCAGGATCAAATCCTAAATATAAATCAGAAGTTATCATGTTAAGTTTCCAATCTGTCCCTGGTAGTCCTAGGGTTAACCTAAGCTTACTGGGTTGACCCAGTGTTCAGTTGGTTCTCACTTGGAACTCTCTGGGCCTTGCACTGGGCCTTAGGCCCATGTCCCGATGCATCATCCAGAGATGGTGGTCTAGGGGTAAAATGGTCATTCTCAGTGTTAGTACCTGACCCTAGGTCATAATAGGCTCACTGTGCTGTCCTCAGCTTGGCAGTGCTGCAAGACCAAGCACAGGCAGAGTTCACATCACCTACGGGGCCCACTTCGGTTCCCAAGCATTTCCCTTATAAGGACAGATGTGGGGAAGGCCATTTAGGTCATTTCCCACCTTCCCACACAGTTCCTTGGCCATTGGGTGAGGTCCCCCAAGTCAAAATGTGAAAACAGTAGTGTTTCACTCACTGGGCAATGGCTCTGGGTGTTGGATGCATTGCCCAGAGTCTGCAAATTGACAAAGGGCTGAGATTCCAAGGTTGGTCTTCATAGGCAGTGCTCAAATCTGATCCCCGTGCATGTTAGGGCATAAGGTGGCCCCTGGGGTGATCTACCTTTTGGTCCAAGTGGATTCTCCATTGGGCCCACCACTTGGCTGCCAGAGGCTGCCTAGACAGCCCAGTGAATAGTATCACAGGGTTTTCTTTAAGCATGAATCTCACTTTCAGCCACATGCATGGCTAGAAACAGATGTAATATGGTGGTTCATGGCTGTAATTTCCTAGGGCTAGGTCTGTATAGCCATAGCTTGCATCCAGGGTTCCAAACAGCTAACCAAAAGTGCATCTGGGCAGTGCAGCCATGCACAGCCAGATTTCGGCTTCAAGAACAGCATTTCAGCTATATGAAATTTAATAAAAATCACAGATCTCCCATGCTCTATGCTTGCGTGGCAGATCTGGAGCCATTCCTAGCACTTCCCAGCTATTTTGGGCTGCTCAAGAGTAGAAATCGAGTAAAACACAGAGACAAGATGGAGGCAATAGGTATATATATATATGTGTTTATACCTGAGATGTGCTTGGATGCCACGAAAATCTGGCCTAGGTGCTGAGAGCAGCTCCCCCCCTTCCTTCCTTCCTTTCTTCCTTCCTCTTCCTCTCTCTTCTTTCTCTCTTCTTTCTCTCTTCTTTCGCTTCTTTTCTTCTTTCTCCCCTCACGGTTCCAATAGTGCTAAGGGCTCTAAATGAGCCCAAGGCATACCTATTTATAGGCCAACCCATGACTAGGGCCTGTTTGGCTATTAAGGCCTATATTGAAAATGAGTTTTAAAACTGATTCTGGGGTCCACAGTGAACCAAGGGTATGAGGTGGTCCCTTAGACTTCCCTCTACCTATGGAGGGTGCCTGTGTTCCTCTTGGGTGGTCCCCACAATTTAAATCCCATAAATATGCTATTTTACTCACTGGGCGATGTCTCTGGGGCTTTTCTGCATCGCCTAAAGATTGCAGCAAGCTGAATCTCATTGGGGCTTGCACAGGGGTTTGACCCTTGGTCAGGGTATTGTCCCCACATGCCATTTAGGGGTTTTTACACACTATTTTAGTGGTGGGTCCCACAGTTATGGAGAGGAGAGAGATTACCTGGGGTCCAGGCCATACATCATGTTGTGAGCTGTACAGCCACAAGGGTCAGTGATCCACCTACTGACAGGCATGTAAGATGATCCACATAGGGTTTCTTCATCAATCCAAATCACTAGAGTGATACTCCACAGTGTTCTTGGTTACCTGGTCAAGGGTTCCCGTCCTTCAATCAAAATTCTAGCCAATCAGGAGCAGGGTTTGACATTTCTCCCCACCTTACAAAAATTTTGTCCACGAAATTTGCTTACCTTACAATTCGAATAGTTGAGGATACTTCTCTTTCATTTCTTCTTCATGTTCCCATGAAGCTTCTTCCACTGGGTTGTTTCCCCATTGAACCTTCATAAAGGCGATCATGTGGTTATGGAGGTTATGCTCCTTTCTGTCCAATATCTCTATAGGTTGCTCTTCGCAGGTCATATCCACATCCAACTTTTTAGGTTCAGTTGATAGTACATGTGTCGGGTTATTAATGTACTTCCTCAGCATTGACACATGGAAAACATCATGGATGCCTGACAAAGATGGTGGTAGTGCTAGTCGATATGCTACGGGTCCCACTTTGTTGAGTATTTCATAAGGACCAATGAATCTTGGGTTCAACTTGCCTTTCTTGTTAAAACGTAGCAATCCTTTAGTTGGAGATCCTCGAAGGAATACTTTTTCTTCAATTTCAAATTTAATGTCCTTCCTTCGATTATCTGCATAACTTTTTTGTCTTGACTGGGCTGCCTTGATCTTCTCTCTTATGACATCCACCTTGTCATAGGTTGCCTGTATCATCTCAGGCCCGAGATACTTTCGTTCGCCAACTTCATCCCAATATAACAGAGTTCTACATTTTCGTCCGTACAGTGCTTCAAATGGTGCCATGCCAGTGGTGGAGTGATAGCTATTGTTGTAGGAAAATTCCACCAGAGGTATGTGAGCATCCCAACTGTCATTCATTTCCAAAACACAGGCTCGAAGCATATCTTCTAGTGTCTGGATAGTTCTTTCCGACTGTCCGGCCGTCTGCGGATGGAAAGCTGTACTAAGATTCAGTTGAGTTCCCAATGCCTTTTGTAAACTTCTCCAAAACCTGGAGGTAAATTGAGGATCTCTGTCAGACACAATACTGATAGGTACGCCGTGTAAGCGGACTATATTTTCTATATATAATTGGGCAAGCTTCTCCATAGAGTAAGGTACGCCGTGTAAGCGGACTATATTTTCTATATATAATTGGGCAAGCTTCTCCATAGAGTAAGGTACGCCGTGTAAGCGGACTATATTTTCTATAAATAATTGGGCAAGCTTCTCCATAGAGTAACTTATCTTGATTGGTTTGAAGTGAGCTGCCTTTGTCAGTCTGTCTATGATCACCCAAATCGCATTCATGCCTTTCCTGGTGTTGGGCAAATTTATCACGAAATCCATAGTGATTCTTTCCCACTTCCACTCAGGTATAGGAAATGGGTGCAATAACCCATATGGTCGGTGTCTCTCTGCTTTTATCTGTTGATAGGTGAGGCACTTGGATACGTATATCGCTATGGCCTCCTTCATTCCCATCCACCAGTAATACTTCTTCAAATCTTTGTACATATTCGTACTTCTGAGGTGGATTGTATAGGGTGAATTGTGCTCCTCTTTAAGAATTCGGTCTTGGACTTCAAAATCATCAGGCACGCACAATCTGTCTCAAAACTTCAATGCACTATCATAGGCCAAAGAAAAATCTGGGTCCTTATGGACACCTTGTTGTACTTCCCATATGATCTTGGCCAGCTCGGGGTCCAATGGTTGCTTCAAAATTATCTCTTCTCATATCGACGGCTGTAGATCCATGGCTGCTACTTGCACAGCCGTTCCTTCAATCATGAGTTCCAGGTCAAGCTTCTGAGCTTCTTCATACAACTATTTGCTTACAACCAAGGAAGCGAGAGATGTTGTCTGAGATTTTCTGCTTAACGCATCAGCTACAACGTTGGCCTTACCAGGGTGGTACTGGATTTCACAGTCATAATCTTTCACCAGTTCTAACTACCGTCTCTGTCTCATGTTCAGCTCCTTCTGGGTGAAGAAATACTTCAGACTTTTATGGTCGTTGAAAACTTCACTCTTTTAACCATATAGGTAATACCGCCATATCTTCAATGCGAAAACTACCACTGCCAACTCTAAGTCATGAGTGGGGTAGTTCTTCTCGTGCTCTTTTAATTGTCTAGAGGCGTAGGCAGCTACTTTACCTTTATGCATCAGGACGACACCCAATCCAGTTCTGGATGCATCGGTGTATACCACCATTCCTCCTGTGCCATCTGGAATGGTCAAGACTGGAGCTGTCACTAATCGGTTTCTCAATTCCTGAAAACTCTTCTTGCACACTTCATTCCATTCAAATTTGCCTCCCTTCTTTGTAAGTTTTGTCATGGGTACCGAAATCCATGAGAAATTTTCAATAAACCGTCAGTAATAACTGGCCAAACCTAAGAAACTTCGAATCTCAGTGGCACTCTTCGGAGTTTCCCACTCGAGAACTGCTTTCACCTTTCCAAGATCCACTTTAATGCCGTCTTTAGCAATGATGTGTCCTAAGAATCTAATTTGGTGAAGCCAAAATTCACATTTACTGAATTTGGTAAAAAGCTGGTGTTCCTGCAGCCGCTGCAACATGAAGGTAAGGTGTTGAGCGTGTTCTTCCTCATTCTTGGAGTACACCAGGATTTCGTCAATAAATACTATGACGAACTTATCCAGCACATCATGGAACACTCTATTCATCATGTCCATGAATGTCGCCGTGGCGTTGGTTAATCCAAACGACAAGACCAGGAATTCGTAATATCTGTATCGAGTTCGGAACACCGTCTTATGGATATCGCCACTTTTGATCTTCAGTTGATGGTATCCCGACCTGAGATCAATCTTGGAGAAAACGCTTGCTCCTTGTAGCTGATCGAATAGGTCATTGATGCGTGGCAACGGATATCGATTCTTGATAGTCAACTTATTTAACTCATGGTAATCGATACACAGCAGCATACTACCATCCTTCTTCTTAACAAATAGCACGGGTGCTCCCCAGGGTGATACGTTGGGTCGTATAAATCCCTTCTTCAGCAGGTCTTGAAGTTGAACCTGCAACTCTTTTAGTTCGATTGGTGCCATATGATATGGTGCCTTGGATACCGGTGCTGCACCAAGAATCAGATCAATCGTGAACTCTATGTCGTGGTCGGGCAGTAGCTGCGTCAGATCTTTTGGAAAGACATTAGGAAATTCTCTAACGACTTTAAGTTCCTCCAAGGGTTTTATCTTTGCCTCCATGTCTATCACAGTGGCCAAAAAGCCTTGACATCCATCGCCAAGCAACTTCTGCGCCTGGAGGGCTGACAAATTTATTCTCCTGGGTTTCTTTTTTGGGTTCACTTTGATAGGTGAAGGTTGACCCATCTTTCAACCTGAACCTTATCTTCTTTTCTGCACACAAGACGTTTGCACCATAGGTGGACAACCAATCCATGCCTAGTATTATGTGAAAATCCTTTATATCCAACTTTATCAATCGTGCGGTTAGATTCTTTCCACAAATTTCAATCTGGCAGGGGTTGTATACTTCTTTCAAACTCACGACACTACCCATCGGTGTGCTGACTACTAGTTCGTGCCCGATGTCCTTGGGTTGAACTTTCATCTTACTCGTAAAAGTGGTAGAAACAAAAGAGTGGGTTGCGCCCGAGTCGAATAGCACTCGTGCAGGTATGGTTGAGACATTTAGGGTACCTAGGATTTGTAGGTCATTCAGGTTACATGAAGTAAGCCAATTATTCCCTATAACTTAGTAGTGTTCAGGAAACTTACCTGTCAATACATCGGGGTTCTCCTTAGCTTCTTCATTTGTCATCGCAAACACCTTTCCTCGCATCCGATTGTCCCGTGGCTGATAAGGTCTAGCATAGGGCTGATTCGGCGAGTTGTTGCCATACCCACGTGATCTGCAATCTCTAGCCATGTGTCCTTCCTTATTGCACACATAGCATTTATAGGGTGGAACAGCAAGTGTTGAGGCTTGGCTCACTCGGCTTGTTGCCGGTCGCGCTGGCAAAACTACTGTTGTCGCTTGACTCATAGCCGGTTGAGCGGGTCATTGAATGCGGGGCCAGGAAAGGTTCTAACCCACGTTTGGCCTACGATACGAAGTCAAGACGGAATTTGCATTGGTTCCGCGGTAAGCTTTATTTGGCCAGGCATAGGCCTAGAAATTGTTTGGCCTCTTGCCTATAGACAACATCAGAGCTTTCTCTTTCTCTTTCTCTTTAAATCTATCTTCCATGGTCTTCGCCTTGTCGATCATCGGAGCATAATCCTGGATGTCCATGATTGACAATACTGATCTGATCTCAGTCTTGAGTCCTTTCTCAAATTTCTTTGCCTTACTAACTTCCCCTTTCAGGTGCTCTGGAGCAAAATGAAACAAGTCTTCAAATCGTTGTTGGTAATCCAGTACTAACTTGGTTCCTTGTACCAGTGCGATGAATTCAACTTCTTTCCTATCCCTGAAACTCTCTGGGAAGTAGTTCTTGAAAAAAACTTCTTTAAATTGCTCCCAAGTGGGGTTCGGGTGAGTAGCTTCCAAGTTAGGCTTAGTAGCTTTCCACCAAGCTTCGGCTTCATTTTGCAACTGATAACCCGCACATATCAACTTCTGTGCTTCCGTTCACTCAAGTACTTCAAATGCCTTCTCTAGAGCACTGACCCACCGTTCCAGTTGCATTGCCTCAGAAGTTATTTTGGAAAATGCGGGCGCTTGGAGTTTCTTGAATCTCTCCATAACCTTGGTGGTAGAGTTCTCCGCTAAGTGTTGAGGCACAGGTGGTGGAAATAGTACGGGCCAGTTGGGTGGTGGTGGTGGTGTTGTGCGTTCATGCATCATGCTTGCAAACTGTGTAGACATCTGACCAAGCAATTCTTGCTGTTGTTGCATGGTCTGCATCATTGTGGTCATGAATGCAGTCACATCGTCGACTGTCGCATTTGGCTAAGGTGCTGCAGCAATGGCTTGAGCAGCCGTTGGTGCCTCGGACGAAGCAACCGATGCTTCAGAATTTTGAGCCTCAGTCCCATTAGGCAGTTCAACCTCTGGTACAACTCGAGGTTGCTTCCCTTTGCGACCACCATGGGAACTTCTTCTTGTGTTGACCATTGTGGCTTCTCTGAAAAGAGGAGCACGTTCAATATTCCAATATCGCTCAACAGGGTCAATAGTTATTGCCTAGCTAGTACAGGTACAAACCTAGTCTGTAGTTCCAGTGAATTTCATGAGTCGCACCAGTAAGGTGAATTGTTAGATATGTTTTCTTTGTTCATCATGAGGTGTTTTCTTTCATTTTATCTTTGATTTATCTTCTTAAATATTTGATGTAATGGTATGCTATGCATGACACTATATGAGAGTTTTCAAATTTTTAAATAGAAGGCTTTTAATTATTTACCTGGTCTAGCAGGCAAGTAATTCTAGCTTCTTCCCGGTTACAAACTCCATCGCAAGTAGATATTCTATGTCGGCTCTTACTTCTTTAGCTAAGGACATAAAATAGTCTCGCTCTCCCGGTCCACTAATGGCAGCAAGGGCTAAATAAAAATCCAACCGGTTCTCGGCTCGGGGTAGTACTAGTCGTATCCATCTCAGTCTCTCTCGTAGCTGTCTAATATAGATCATGGTGCTGGGTCTCCAGCCTTGGCTGAGGTAATGGGTCCTGTCATAGAAAATGCTTCTAAGCATCAGGTTATACTTAATTAAAAGAATTAAGTACATGTCTACTGGAACTTAAATGACTAAAAACAAAAATACCAATAAACTACTTGGGTTGGCTCGAGGTACCTTAGCATCTAAAGTATTTTGATTGACTAGACAACCTATTAGATCCTAGTCTTAGCTGACCTAGTCTTGGATAGGGTATATCTACGCTCCCTACACATAGTAAATACGTATTACAACATACCTATGTATCTATGTCCGGTTTTGCATGGCAACACTCCAGTCAGTTCGTACATCACAATATCAAGCACATAATAACTAGGTATTACACACACCAATTCCCATAAGTATGTATATATTTACATAATTTAGATACTTATATTAAACATGTAACAAAGAGCTTTTCAATTTCCTATATGTCCTACCAAGACCCCCAAATAAAAGTTGTATTCCCTTATTTTCATGAACTTTGTGTTTGTTTAATTATTTAATTAAATTAATTAATTAATTATTTATTTATTATTTATTATTTATTTTTTTTATTGAACATTAGTAAAAATCCTTATTTTTATATTCATCAAAGTTAATATAGATGAAACCTAAGTTCCCATGTGTTAAAACACAAAAACCAGCAAAATATAATCACTGGGCGATGTCTCTGGGCGTTGCCTACATCGCCCAGTGCCATTGCCTAGAGAATCGGGGCGCAGGTATATGAGTCTGAGAGGGGCCCATTTCACTCCTATCTTCTTCTAAACTCTTCTAAACACCTAGGAAAAGTCTTTGGAGGGTAGTGTGACCATTCCCACACCAAATCCTCGCCTTTCCTCGAGTTCCTTTGGAATCTACACGTGCCTAGGTAAGGATTTTTGGTTGCTTCCCTATTTTAACTCTTCCTTTTGTTTTCCTCTTACTTTGGCTAGGGTTTTTGCTAACATTTTTGCCCTAACTACCTATTTTCTTCTCTTCTTGCAACAAGATGTCCACTAGCCATCGTACGGCTAGGAAATCGGTAGCCCAAAAGAGGCTACAAGTGGAGAGTGATCATTCTTCATCATCATCCACAATACCTCCCTCTTCACCTAGGGATGATTCTTCTTCGGAGGAACCCAAGTTTGATCGATTCCATTTTTCTAGGTACGAGCATGCTAAGGTTTGGAAAGATTTTAGGTCACTAAAAATTGTAAACGGCCTGGTGGTCCAGGTGGAGGACTTTCACCAATACAGTCTCCTTGCTAGGTTTAATGCCCTAGGTTGGGCTTCTATGTTGACACCTATCGAGCCTTGTTATCCCAACTTGGTTCTATACTTTTACTACAACTTGGTGCCATTTAGGGCACAAGAGTTTGGACTGTTGAGTAGGGTGAAGGGAGTAGATATTCATTTGACCACTGCTTCACTGGTAGAGATTTTGAGTTTACCCAATACTAGGGAGAGGGTTTACTACAAGCCCAGGATGGACATCTCGGAGATGTTCTCTTTGGAGACTAGGAGAGGGGTTTTCAGAGCACTGACAAGGTCACAGGACACACCCAAGTCTGAGGCCTCCTATAAGCCTAGTGCTAGAGTGATCAGTAGGTGTATTACCTACAACATCTACCCCAAGGGCGGCAATAGGGTTAGTATCTCCATGATGAGGGCCTATATCACATACTGTCTGTTGTGTGCTGGCAGAGGGGGTCCGACCATAAACCTCCCATATCTTTTACTTCAGGTTATGTTGTACCATGCTCAGAACCCAGCTGACGGGAACCTTCCATATGGGAAGTTCCTCACCTTAGTCTTCCAACATTTTGAGGTTCCTTTAGCAGGAGAGTACATGGAGAATGAAAAATCTAGGCCTATTGATAAAACCTCGATTCTGAAGATGAAGGTGCCAGGGGTGATCCTCAAGAGGACGAGGAGATGGTGATGACTAGTGATGAGCAGCAGCGGGAGGAGTAGGGTGAGATGCATGGTGGAGATGAGCAGGGTGTGGGTTAGGGCGACTTTGAGGGTGTTGGCACTCAATTCACTGACTTACCTGCCTATGAGGCGACAGGTGCCACCGGTGCTAAGGTTCCAAGGCCTTCTGAGTGGGCGTAGATGATGTCACATTTCCAGGGCCTCAGTACCCAGCTTTTCGACATGGCGACTAGGATGGATCAGGGATTCACATCATTGGAGAGCAGGGTGGGATCTATTGAGCAGCGCTTGGACTTCTGGGACAGATTCTATCGTGTTGACTCGCGCCAGTCACAACCTCCTTCGAGCGACCTTCCTCCTATAGAGTAGTACTCCTGACCAGTACTAGGGTCTTTGCTACGTGGTTCAGACATCTCTTGTTTTAGCTTACGTTTTTATTTCTATTTTTTGTTTTTTTTTTTTTTCTTTTGTGTTGGGTTTATATGTAGTTTTTTTTTTCCAGCTTATGTAATTACCTGAGAGTAGTACTATCAATCAGAACTTATGTAGTGGCTCAGCCACACTTGTCTTTTATTTAATGGAAATTATGTATTTTCTATTTAATTGCATCCACCTCCCCTATAACTTTTAGTTATTACTTGTTTTAGTATTAGTAGTTTATTAGTCCTAATCAGCACCCTGTGAATGTAAGAAGAGCCTCTCGCTCTGATACCAAGCTCTGTCACACCCCAAACCACCCCCTAGGAGGACTAGGTAGGTGACCCGAATTGCGTAACGGTAATCCACCAAATCCCACGGATCTAGACGTAGTTCTTACACTCATGGGACCACATTCATCACATTACTACGGGTAAGATCAGAGTGCTGCAGATAACTACATTTATGATAACAAAGAGGAAGCATAGCGATACGGGAAATGATGATAATATATACATACATAAGATTGTTCTGATATATTTCCCAAACTACCCACAAACTGAAAGGTAAGACTGACAAGAACAAAACCAAAGAAAATACATACATAAATATATACAGGGTGAGCTAACTCAACCCCAAAAAGAAAAGAAAGAAAACTACAACAGAACCACAAACAGAACAGGGATAAACACCTAAACAAAACAAAAAGGAGTCCCGAAGATAAAAAGCATCAAGTGCACTCTTCAACAGTCTTCATCAATGACCACCAAGAATGCACGCATCATCGGCACGACCTCCATCGGGGTCCACACCAATATCATCACAATAACTAGGGCTCTCCTCCTCGTAATGAGCCTCCATGCCACAGCGGTATTGATCTACAAAATCATCTAAGAAAAATATATATAACAGAGTGTGAGCCCCCACTGAGCTCGTGAGCAAAACATATCATCATGCATGCACGTGCAACCATAATCCACATGATCCTACATGATATACAAGTCCAGATTATTTATTAGCCACCTAGCATTACAATTAAGTCAGGTTTGTGCTACTACAATCCCCAATACATGTATCCCTGGTGCGGGCTTGGTTACCCCTTCCCGCGATATACCCATTGAGTTGTTGGAGAGGACCAATCAGCTCCCACATTCATTCACCAAGGTCAGCCTGACTAGTCCTCTGTGATTAACCTGTAGGGTAATCCATCACATTTCTCATTTCCATTCTTTTCTGGCTTATAACCTGGCATATAGCTCATATTCACCATTTTGGTGCAAACACAATTCTTTTCTTTTTTCAGATACATATATGGTCACCCTCACAGGCATCCAACACCTTAACCCCTATTGGCAAGGGTGCGTAGCACAAGTGATAAAACTCTAACCCCATGTCTATATGGCATCGTATGAGTCAGGTGGTGTCAACCGCATCCCATTCTATGGGCTATCACAGGCCTCATTTTCAAGCTGACTACGACATCTAGTCTAACATTCACAATCATCATATAAGATTCACAGTGTTGATCAACAGACAATCAATGTGTAATATTTTGAATAATTATATAGAATTCAAATAACACAGAATTTATGATTTAAATTTAATAGCCGGCATAGCATCACATTTACATCTACATATATGATAATATTTCACTCACCTGGGTTTGGTTCTAGGAACTCGGTTGCAAATTCAGTTCCAATAGCAGTCTGATTGTAGACCTCGAGCGCGGGATCAAATCCTAAATACAAATCAAAAGTTGTCATGTTAAGTTTTCAATCTGTCCCTGGTAGTCCTAGGGTTAACCTAAGCTTACTGGGTTGACCCAGTGTTCAGTTGGTTCTCACTTGGAACTCTCTAGGCCTTGCACTGGGCCTTAGGCCCATGTCCCGATGCATCATCCAGAGATGGTGGTCTAGGGGTAAAATGGTCATTCTCAGTGTTAGTACCTGACCCTAGGTCATAATAGGCCCATTGTGCTATCCTCAGCTTGACAGTGCTGCAGGACAAAGCACAGGCAGAGTTCCCATCACCTACGGGGCCCACCTGGGTTCCCAAGCATTTCCCTTATAAGGACAGATGTAGGGAAGGGCATTTAGGTCATTTCCCACCTTCCCACACAGTTCCTTGGCCATTGGGTTAGGTCCCCAAAGTTAGAATGTGAAAACAACAGTGTTTCACTCACTGGGCGATGGCTCTTGGCGTTGGATACATCGCCTAGAGTCTGCAAATCGATAAAGGGTTGAGAGTCCAGGGTTGGTCTTCATAGGCAGTGCTCAAATCTGATCCCCGTGCCTGTTAGGGCATAAGGTGGCCCCTGGGGTGATCTACCTTTTGGTCGAAGTGGATTCTCCATTGGGCCCACCACTTAGCTGCCAGAGGTTGCCCAGATAGCCCAGTAAATAGTGTCACATTGTTTTCTTCAAGCATGAATCTCACTTTTAGCCACATGCAAGGCTGGAAACAGATGTAATATGGTGGTTCATGGCTGCAATTTCCTAGGGCTAGGTCTGTATAGCCATGGCTTGCATCCAGGGTTCCAAACAGCTAACCAATAGTGCATCTGGGCAATGCAGCCATGCACAGCCAGATTTCGGTTTCAAGAATAGCATTTCAGCCTTATGAAATTTAATAAAAATCATAGATCTCCCATGCTCTATGCTTGCATGGCAGATCTAGAGCCATTCCTAGCACTTCCCAGCTATTCTGGGCTACCCAAGAGTAGAAACCAAGTAAAACACAGAGACAAGATGGAGGCAGCAGGTATATATATGTGTGTTTATACCTGAGATGTGCTTGGATGCCATGAAAATCAGGCCTAGGTGCTAAGAGCAGCTCCCCCCTTCCTTCCTTCCTTCCTCTTCCACTCTTCTTTCTCTCTTCTTTCTCTTCTTTCTCTTCTTTCTCCCCTCACGGTTCCAATAGTCCTAAAGGCTCTAAATGAGCCCAAGGCATACCTATATATAGGCCAGCCCATGACTTGGGCCTGTTTGGCTGTTAAGGCCTATATTGAAAATGAGTTTTTAAACTGATTCTGGGTGATTTTGGGCACACTAGTGGGGTCCACAGTGAACCAAGGGTATGAGGTGGTCCCTCAGACTTCCCTTTACCTATGGAGGGTGCTCGTGTTCATTTTGGGTGGTCCCCACAATTTAAATCCCATAAAATATGCTGTTTTACTCACTGGGCGATGTCTCTAGGCCTTGTCTGCATCGCCCAGTGCCATAGCCCAGAGATTGCAGCAAGCTGAATCTCATTGGGGCTTGCACAGGGGTTTGACCCTTGGTCAGGGTATTGTCCCCACATGCCATTTAAGGGTTTTTATATACTTTTTTAGAGGTGGGCCCCATAGTTATGGAGAGGAGAGAGATTACCTGGGGTCCACGCCATACATCATGCTGTGAGCTGTACAGCCACAAGGGTCAGTGATCCACCTACTGACAGGCATGTAGGATGATCCACACAGGGTTTCTTCATCAATCCAAATCATTGGAGTGATACTCCATAGTGTTCTTGGTTGCCTAGTCAGGGGTTCCTGTCCTTCAATCAAAATTCCAGCCAGTCAGGAGTAGGGTTTGATAGGTAGACTTGTGCGTTGTGGTGCAGCCACGTTGTGCAGCCCTATGCGTTGTGGTGCAGCTATGTTGGGCATCATTGTGCGCTGTGGTGCAGCCACGCTAGGCAGACTTGTGTGCTGTGGTGCAGCCACGCTACGCAGACTTGTGCGCTGTGGTGCAGCCAAGCTGGGCAACCTTGTGCACTGTGGTGCAGACAAGTGGGGCAGCCTTGTGTGCATGCATATGGTGGTCCCTTCCCCCCCCCCCTCTCCCAATGTTTGTCTCCTGAATGATTTGTCACTGCCTTGGTTGATTGTCGGCCCAGGGTGAGGTAATGGCCTAGGGGGGGCTTGGACCTATTTGTGTCCCTGGCTCGTGCCGTAAGCGGTGCCTCACGTGGGCCGACTTTTGACGGGTCTTTGTCAAATCGCACCACAAATGATGTAGCATGTTTTTCAAAACACCATGCATAACGATGCGTTGCTATCCAGTGGGGTTTTGTGGTACCTTGGTTGATTGTAGGCCCAGGGTAAGGTAATGGCCTAGGTGGGGGCATCGGTGGACCTATTTGTGTCCTTGGCTCATGCCGCAAGCGGTGCCTCACGTGGCCCGACTTTTGATGGGGTTTTGTCAAATCGCATCATGGACGATGTTGCATGTTTTTCAAAACACCATGCATAACGATGTGTTGCTATCCAGTGGGGTTTTACGGTGCCTTGGTTGATTGTCGGCCCAGGGTGAGGTAATGGCCTAGGTGGGGGCAACGATGGACCTATTTGTGTCCCTGGCTCGTGCCGCAAGCAGTGCCTCATGTGGGCCGACTTTTAACAGGGCTTTGTCAAATCGAACCACAGATGATGTTGCATGTTTTTCAAAACACCATTCATAACGATGCGTTGCTATCCAGTGGGGTTTTGCGGTGCCTTGGTTGATTGTCAGCCCAGGGTGTGGTAATGGCCTAGGTGGGGGCATCGGTGGACCAATTTGTGTCCTTGGCTCGTGCTGCAAGCAATGCCTCACGTGGGCTGACTTTTGATGGGGCTTTGTCAAATCGCACCACAGATGATGTAGCATGTTTTTCAAAACACCATGCATAACGATGCATTGCTATCTAGTGGGGTTTTGCTATACCTTGGTTGATTGTTGGCCCAGGGTGAGGTAATGGCCTAGGTGGGGGCATCGATGGACCTACTTGTGTCCCTGGCTTGTGCCATAAGCGGTGCCTCACGTGGGCTGACTTTTGACGAGGTTTTGTTAAATCGCACCACGGACGATGTTGCATATTTTTTAAAATACCATGCATAACAATGTGTTGCTATCGAGTAGGGTTTTGCGGTGCCTTGGTTGATTGTCGGCCCAAGGTGAGGTAATGGCCTAGGTGGGGGCAACGGTGGACCTATTTGTGTCCCTGGCTAGTGCTGTAATCGGTGCCTCACGTGGGCCGACTTTTGATGGGGTTTTGTCAAATCGCACCACAGATGATGTTGCATGTTTTTCAAAACACCATGCATACGATGTGTTACCTCTTATTAGATTGTTGCTCCTAGTGGGAAATTGAATTCAATCTTTCATGCTAAGCGGGGCCTTCAAGCATTGGTCTTACTCATTCCTTCTAAAAGTTGGTTGGGTGGTGCCATTTCTTGTTTGTGGATGTGATGCATGTGAGTGGCTTTGGGTTTTCTTGTGATAGTGGGCTCTTTGCTTATCTATTGAACCACTAGGCATAGATACCTTTATGGGTTGTGATTTGGGCTGTTAGTGCATTTGGTCAGTATGACAAGGTTCCTGTGTTGCTTACCTAGTTGGATGGAAAGAAATTGGCCCCTTGATTCTCATTCTATCTCTTGCCTGCCCTTGTGGTGGTGTGAGGTGGCTTTGAATGCAATGCGTGTGCTACCATTCCTTTCGAGGTTATGGTGAATGTGCATTGTGTGTTCTCTAGGATGTGGAACATTTCATGGCCAAGTGGACTTGAGTTCTCTTATATCATCTGGTTGTGATTCGTTGCACAAGAAAAGATAGACTGTCATGTCCGTCTTGATTGACATCATCCAATGCAATTGGGGGATGTTCTTCATGCAGAATTGGCATCAAGAAGGACGCTACCTAGTTGATCCTGCCAGTAGTCATATGCTTGTCTCAAAGATTAAGCCATGCATGTGTAAGTATGAACTAATTTAGACTGTGAAACTGCGAATGGCTCATTAAATTAGTTATAGTTTGTTTGATGGTATTTACTACTCGGATAGCCGTAGTAATTCTAGAGCTAATACGTGCACCAAACCCCAACTTTTGGAAGGGATGCATTTATTAGTTAAAAGGTCAATGCGGGATTGGCCCATTGCTCTGATGATTCATGATAACTCGACGAATAGCATGGCCTTTGTGCCGGTGATGCATCATTTAAATTTTTGCCCTATCAACTTTCGATGGTAAGATAGTGGCCTACTATGGTGGTGACGGGTGACGGAGAATTAGGGTTCGATTCCGGAGAGGGAGCCTGAGAAACGGCTACCACATCCAAGGAAGGCAGCAGGCGCGCAAATTACCCAATCCTGACATGGGGAGGTAGTGACAATAAATAACTGTTACACCCGCACCCGAAATATACCCTAATACCCCAGGGCAATTTAGACCTTACTGAAGGGTAATGCCCTATGGCTATGGTTAACACTGATGACCTTGAACTCAAAATATTATAATAAGGACCCCCTCAAAGTTTTGGAAGTGTGGGCCAAAGCCCTGCAACTTTCCTTGAAGTTTGGGCCCTGACAGTAGCACCGGAGTCACGACTGGATCCACTGTTGGGGAATCCGATCGTTAATCCGCCCATGCTGTCATCTGCCTTTTGGTTTATTTTTCTATGGGACCCACATTCCCGTGTCCCGGACACCATACTTAGGCCCTTGGACTAGATGGACCCCCACCCTTATCCTCTTTTGCATGTTGGACCTTATATGTGGGCCCACAAGGCCCAAATATGATTTTAGTGAGTTTTAGTATTAAAGGCCTAAACCAAACAAGCCCTAGACTAAACACATTTTGGACCTCAAGTTAAGCCAAACACACCCTAACTAATTGGACCTAAGAGCCTTAGCCAAATAGGCCCCAAGGTCCATCTTGAATTAAAAATAGGTTTTGGGATTTAAGGACCTAGGCAAACAGGCCCTAAGGCCCATTTGGTTTTATAGCCAATGGGTTCTTTTTGGGTTTGAGATGTTGGGTTGGTTCAAGGACCATGGGTTTAACCTTAGCCCAATAGTTGGACCATGGGCTATTGAAGGAAAAAAGGAATAAAGACAAGGGTAGTTTAGGGAGTTTATATTTTGTTTATTTTAGCCTTAAGAGGGTAAATAGGGAGGAAGCTCTTAAGCTTTCTCATTTCTCCCAAATTGCTGAAACCGTAGAAGAGAGAAAGGAAGAAGGAGAAGAAAAAAAGAAAAGGAAAGGAAGAAGAAGAGGAGAAGAAGGAGAAGTAGAAGGAAGGGGTTGAAGAAGGCTCACCTAGCCTTATGCTTGTTGCCTCCATTGAAGGTAAGCCAACTTTCCCTCTCTATTTCTCTAATTTTAGTTTGGTTTTTGGATTTTGAAGTTGGGTTTTGGCTTGGGTTCCACTTGGGACCTAATGCTCTTGTTGGGGAGATGAATGTAGCCCCTTTGGGATGCCTTTGCATACCCTGACACCTTTCTTTGAAGTGCCATCCAACACAAGCCATGGAAACCTAGATTTTTCCCAAAAACCCAAGATTGGGTTGAAGGATTGGATGTAGACCATAGATGCTTTAATTCTTTGTGCCATTAGGACTATTGGGACCCTAATGAACCTTGGAAGTCATCCCTATAAGCCCTTGAAGCCATTGGAGGCATTGGGGATCAATTTGGATGAAGTTCGGACTTTAAAAACCCATTCCTGCTCGAGCGGACTCAGGGGTGAGCTCAAAATCATGAATCCGCCCGTGGATCCGCCCATCTTGGGTGTGTCTCAGGTGTGTCTTAGGGTGCGAATGGATGCACGGGCAGACTCACACAAACAGAATCCATTCATGGATCCGCCCGCAGTTTTACAGCATGACCGTTATTCAGTGTTTTGGCTGTAACTTTGTCTATACATATTGTATCAATGTGATTCAAGTTGAGTTGTAAAATAGACTCAAAGGGCTACATTTTATATAAGGAACCATGAACCTAATCGAAATAAAAAGCCCTCAAAAGTGAGCCCAAACCCAGATGATGTGTTTTGACAGCAACTCTAGAACATGATTGTAATCCAGTGACCTCGCCCATGTTGTGGCTGCTTGTGTAGGACTTAATAAATCTTATTGGGAGTTAATTAATACCTAAAGTGCCCCCCTAAATGTATTAATTAATTGACCTATCGGGGTACCTAGGTCTACCCTTGATGCCCTCAAAACCCCTTGCTGTCCTAAGGGACTTGTGACTGCAACCTAGAAATAGAAAATCCTAAAGAAAGACCAATCCATGGGATCTCCCAAGACCAATGAATGATATGAGACATTATGCCCTTAGGAAGGTTGAGGACACCCTCCCCTAGCTCTTGCGGCTGTTAGATCTCAAGAAGATGATTGGGAATCAGACTGACTTAAGGATTTCATGTTTAGAGTTACTTATCTGTAACACTTGGGGGTTCTCTTGAAAACCCAACAAACCCTATTGAATGCTCTCTTTAAAATATATATTCCCTTCCCTTAATGCCTTCATAGTTTTGACAACCTGAATGCTGTTCAAGCATTGAAAACCTAGTTTAGGTTTGGGAAGAAACCTTGGAGATGGATCCAATCTCTTGTCTCCCCTAAATTCCTTAAGGGGCTAGATGTTTAGGACCTCCAGCGAAGGATTGGACTCACCTCCCCAACCCTAGGACCTTTCTGGGTCCATGAATAAAGGGCTGGAGGTGATGATCTTCGTAGCTTTCAAAGGAATGGCGGCGGAGGAATGACTGGACTCACCTTACTAACTCCTTTCCTTCATCCGCCCCTGCTGTCTTGACCCAAACTTAAATTAAATTGTTGGGACCTTTCATGGGACTCACCTATACACTTCTAACACTGTTCTCACGCATCCTCAGACCTTAGAATCTGTACGGGAGTATGTGCTCATAAGCAAATCTTATCAAACACACTGAATGACAAGAAAACAAACTGTGAGTGGGTTTTGGGTGATGTTTGGGCTTGTTATATATATATAATTATATAGATCATATAATTGTGTTTATGCTTGCATCCATTCTTAACATGTTGTATTCTTGCATATAAACTCTGTTGGATATAAATTGATGAATTGTGGATGTGCCGCTTTACTTTATCATATTGGGTTACGGTGCCAAGTATGCCGGTGCCGAAACCCAGAGATTATTATTAATATTATATTCATTGCTTGCAATCCTAGTCTGTATACGTCGTGCCTTGCTAGTATCTAGGTACTAGATGGAATAGGACGTTGATGCACCCGAAATACCTCTCGGGACGATAGGATTTCCATGTAGTATATTTGTGGCTAGGATTTATGCTCCCTTATGCTACGACCCTTGCCAACAGGGGTTTAGGTGGTGGATAGCCGGAGCACCTGATGGCTGTGGAGGTGGGAGAGGCCAGGTCAGGGGTAGTAACGGCTATATGGGGTCTGCCACTGGGTGGTCATGATGGCTTCTACCGGCGTAGGTCCCTTGTGATAATTGAGGTTTCACTGTTGTGATAGGATAAGTGACCCTCAGTGTCTCCCGAGTTATCACAGTAGCATATACTTGACCGATAGAATTTGTGTGCTAGGTGAAAAATGAATCTAACATTAGCATGCATCATTCTGCTATTGAAACTGTTTGTGTGGTGTATGTGCACTCCCCTTTGCTCCCTCACTAGCTATTGTAGCTAACCCCGTTGCGCAACCCTTTTTAGCTGTATGCAGGTGAGCTATGATGGTGATCTTTTTGATGTGGACTGATCGGAGCTGTGATTTTGGACCCTGATCATGGCGTGTGCTCATGGACTGTGCCATTGGGGCACAATTACCTCTTTTTATTTTGTTCATCATGAGTATTAAATATATTTGGTAATATTTATACTGTTTCAGTTTTTTGTTAATCTTTTAGGTCAAAATGTAAAATATTAAACTATCTATCACGTAGACTTGAACCTTTTGTATTTGTAATGATTCTGCTCATTTCTGATCCTTTTGGGAATAGAATATTCATTTACTTTTTGTATTCTGATATTAATGTAATTTATTATTAGTGTAAGACTGTGCGTTGGCCACTACATCGAGATCCTAGTAGTGGTTAGGATGTTGGTAAGCATCCTATCATACCCCATTTATATACTATTTTATCCTTTATTGGGATAGGGGTGTAATAGAGTGGTATCAGAGCCGTGATGCTCTGCACCAATCACAGTCTAGCGGAGACCCTCGATTTACCCTACACGATTAGGTTTAGAACTTAAAAGCTTGCAAGACAATAAGTTGATGAATACACAACTTAGGTAGAAGACTAGTTAGGAGTGAAAGCCGATAACATTGATAATGAACGAAATAACAAAGCACAGTAATGAAGAAACAACTATTCAGTCATAATTTCATCTAAATTTTTTCAGCTCTTACATAAATGGAAAAAGAAATAAACTACTACTACTTTAACTAAAATAATGTAAAGAGCATAAAACGTAAGAAAACATAAAAGAACTATAGACCTTATGCTTAGGATTCCATGTCATTGTCAGTCTCTGTGTTTGGATGTAGATTTTCTGGGTGGTTCATCAGGCGATTGTATGATCTATTTGCAACTTTCATTTCAACCGTCCAATCCAACTGTGGAATTTTCGACTAGCTTTCTTCGGCCAGTCCAATTCTAACTCATATTATGTATTTCCCATCACTTACGACTTGTTATGCATGCATATGTGTGTGGGAACTCAATGACTTAAACTCCTCTTTTGACCTTTGATGTTTTGGCGTATTTATGTTGAGGGTGGCAAATGAGCAGGTACTTGAAATGGTCCGTACCCATTCTGGTGGGAATCGTTCCCCTCCCCATTTTGAGGCCACGGACTCCTGAAGTGTGGTTCTGTTAGAGACGCCTCCAGTTCAAGATGATGCAGAGGTTACCGCAATGCTGGGAAACACATTGTAAGCTATGCTACAAGATCAGCGGGCTATGCAACAAGAACAACGCTTATTCATGCAAACTGTGAATGCCCAACTTCAAGCAATAGCAAGGGAAAGGCAGCCAGTGCCTCCATCGCAGGTGCCACCACTTGTACCTCCCCCGGAACCTGCTACCATGGGTGCGCAGGGCAACCCACCCCCTGCACCTACTGCACAATCCTTCCTCACTGCTCATGATGTCACCATTATGGTAAATGATATGATGACAAGTTTCCTGCGACACCAAGAGTAATTTTTGAAGGACACATTCATGGATATGCTAAAGGACCTTCAGCAACGTCAAGAACTATTCATGAGTAAGGTAACTACTATAGTGCAACATCAATAGCAACAGTTCATAGCTAGTCTGAATGCATAGTTTCACATTACGCAATGGGCACAGGCTATACCAGGGACTCCTCCAGTGCCCGATACGCACCCTATACCTGATAAGTCTGGGAAGGACGTACAAGAGGAAGAATATGTAACTCAGCCCAGAACCAGAAAGAGACCTACAAGTCCACAGGAACCCATGGGACCTAACAAGAATTTTAAAGGGGCCTACCCTAGTTCAACTCCGGTGCAGCCTGAAAGACGGAATGCAAATCCACATGATCGATCATCACGATCTACCAATACCCCTCTAGCTTCTGACCCGAATATTACTTGCTACTGATGCAGTGAGCGGGGGCATATGATTAGGAATTGCCTATACCATAAGGCCGAGTATGTGTCGTATTTGACTGTCTTGTATCCCAAGGAGCCACAGCAGGACAGTGGATCCCAAGGCAACGTCTCACCATGATTCTAGAGTGGACAAAGTCACCATCGAGCGCAGTGACAGGTATCTTATTCCTAATGCCTGACATGCATTGTTTTCTTCACATTGTTAACATGACTTTAAGATGAAGTTCATTGTGTCAGGTACCATATATTCATACCTATTACATGCATATGCTCTGTTTTGTTTAGAACTTGAACTCAATTTTAGTTGCCGACTGTTGCTGTAGGAACCCCTTAATGCGTAGCCTACTATCGGTGAGAGACTCACTAAAGGACTTATTAGGTATTCTAATGATTAGAAAGGGGGTTGTTCTTTTCTTTTCTTTTGTTTTCTTGTGGCCTCAGTGGGTGGCCCGAGCTTCTTTGGGAGATATCTGTTGTGCTAAGATTGGCCCCGAATACCCTTGGGTATGCCTATCCTTGGTCTTGTACTTAGGAGTATCAGATGGAGATTTCGGTCTCAATCCTGAGCGATCCTCGGGAGAGCGGCTTGGATCTTACCTGAGCCTAAGTACTACTCAGGAGTATCAGATGGAGATCTCGGTATCAGCTCTGAGTGACCTCATGAGAGTTTATTCTTAACTCTTACCTGAGCCGTAGTATCACTCGAGAGTGTTAGATGGAGATTTTAGTCTCAGCCCTGAGTGATCCTTGGGAGAGTGGCTTGGATCTTGCCTGTGCCTGAGTACCACTCAGGAGTATCAGATGGAGATCTCGATATCGGCCCTGAGCATCCTTATGAGAGCTGATTAAATCTTGTCTGACCCCGAGTGCTGCTTAAGATTGTTAGATGGAGATTTTGGTATTGCCCCTGAGTGTACCTCAGGAGAGCTGATTCTTAAATCTTGCCAGACCTTGAGCATACCTTAGGTGAGTCAAAAGAGTTTGAGCATCGGCCCCATGCGTCCCTTTGGGAATGCTATTCTTAGAACTCATTAGTGACCATACTGGAAGTACTGGGAGTGGTCTTGAGTGCTCTAGAGTGAGCCTATGGCAACTGTGTCACTTGGGAGTGCCATTCCTAAGACTTATCGGTAACCCTACCGGAAATACTGGGAATGACTTGGTATATGGACCTAGTCCATGGACCTTGTCTTGTAGGATCCCAGATGTGTGTTTAAACTCCAGAGGGGCGGTGAAAGACTGTAAGGCGTGTAGTGGAGAGTGATACAGTTGTTCACCCACAACTGAAGGATGGTTAGAAGATGTAGTCTAGACCAGAGGTAAAGAAGTCGATAATAGCTCTTAGGATGGAAGTTGGTGTAGAATGTTCTGTCGGGAGTTGGTCTTGTAATCTTGCATGGTTGAATGGCTTTGAAAACATGAACTGAAGGATTTGACAAAACTTTACTCAATAATAGGTATGAGTGGAGTAATGGGTCACCGAATGTCCCCTCCATTAATTGGAGCGAACAACATGGGATCCATCAATATTTCAATTCATTCTAAAGTTGAGTTAGGTATTGGAGAATTAGAAGTGAGAGTCTTCAGAGCAAAAGCCTTGTACGAAAAAGGGTAGTACAGACTTATACCTTACAACCCAAAACCTCAAGAATATAAACATTGGGCATGTTACATAGAGATAGTTAGATCTGTTGATTCTCAAGGAATATTCAGAGTCGATCCTCCTGGAGCCTTGGATATGTTGAACATAGATCAATCGAACTTAGAGAATTTCAGGCCACCGGTGTAAGGATGTAAGGATGGATATTATTAAAAAGAGGATTTTGGACTTTTGATAGAAGGTACTGCTAGGTCATTTACAACTTTAGTGGTACAATGGTCATTGATGGGGAAGATCAGAGAAGCCTGACCTGCTGATGTAGTGTTACTAAAGTCGATAGATGTATTCGAGAAGAGAAATAATCAAAGTGAAGCCAAAGTGTACGGGTTAGTACTGTCACCATCCTTGACAGGTAATTATGATGTATTCTATATATCGATGTCAAGAGAGTACACTCCTAGCCTGACGTTTGTCTTGACTCGCGAGCCGCATTAGCTTGTTGTGGACCTGGCAATGAAGAGTTATATCCTATGGGAAGGGAGGGCCTGGAGTTTGCCATAGGAGATGATGTGTTACTTCAGGTATCACCAACCAAATGGGTGATGAGGTTCAGTGAGAATGAGAGTTCAAAAGATCACTAACCAAAGTCGTAAAGGTTGGCATTACCTTTAATTGGCAGGAGTCCATAATGTATCCCATACATTGATACTGAGGGGGTACATCCTAGACTCAGCTAATGTTTTGATTTGGGAATGACCTGAACTTGTTGCATTCTGGACCTATGGTGAGGACCTAAAGAGAACCTGGGGTGCGACGAGCTCAGTCTCCATAACCATACTATCTCATTGTGAAGGTACCGTGGAGTAAGCATTTTGATCTAGGAGCTTCTAGGTGATGAGAAGACAAAAGGTGGTTGAAGTATCCTCATCTATTCGAAACCCCAACCACATCAAATTTTGAGGATGAAATTTTTAATAAGGTTGGGGGGATGTTACACCCGCACCCGAAATATGCCTTAATACCCCGGGGTAATTTAGACCTTACTGAAGGGTAATGCCCTATGGCTATGGTCAAAACTGATGATCTTGAACTCAAAATATTATAATAAGGACCCCCTCAAAGTTTTAGAAGTGTGGGCCAAAGCCCCGTAACTTTCCTTGAAGTTTGGGCCCTAACAGCAGCACCGGAGTCACGATCAGAACCACTGTTAGTGAATCCGATCGTTAATCCGCCCGTGCTATCATCTACCTTTTGGTTTATTTTCCTATGGGACCCACATTCCCGTGTCTCGGACACCATACTTAGGCCCTTGGACTAGATGGACCCCCACCCTTATCCTCTTTGGCATGTTGGACCTTATATGTGGGCCCACAAGGCCCAAAGGAAAGAGCCTCCTGTGTGGCGAGCGTCACGAAGAGTGGTGGTTGAAGCCACTTTGCCATTTAGTCCGGACGTCGTGTGCATTCTGCCTACATTGGGTTCTAGTAACCCTGAAAATGCATTGTCTCGTGGCACGCTTCGTCCATGACCCCAGGTCAGGCGGAGCTACCCGCTGAGTTTAAGCATATCAATAAGTGGAGGAGAAGAAACTTATGAGGATTCCCCTAGTAATAGCGAGTGAACCGGGAAGAGCCCAGCTTGAGAATCAAAATGCCTCGTCATTGAATTGTAGTCCGTAGAAGCGTCCTCAGCAGCGGACCGGGCCCAAGTCCCCTGGAAGGGGATGCCGGAGAGGGTGAGAGCCCCATCGTGCCTGGGCCCTGTCGCACCACGAGGCACTGTCGGTGAATCAGGTTGTTTGGGAATGCAGCCCCAATCGGGCAGTAAATTCCATCCAAGGCTAAATATGGGCAAGAGACCAATAGTGAACAAGTACCACAAGGGAAAGATGAAAAGGACTTTGAAAAGAGAGTCAAAGAGTGCTTGAAATTATTGGGAGGGAAGTGGATGGGGGCTGGCGATGCGCCTCGGTCGGATGCAAAATGATGTACAGCTGGTTCGTCACTCGACTCGAGGCATGGACCAATGCGGATTGTGGAGGTGTCCCAAGCCCAGGTTGTCACACTATGCCCGAGGAGACGCCGTCGCCATGATCATGGTAGGCAGCTTGCGCCTTCATGGCATGCCACTAGGCAACTGCATGCTCCAAGCATCGGCCTGTCGGGCGTCCTATTCGACCCGTCTTAAAACACGGACCAAGGAGTCTGACATGTGTGCGAGTCAACAGGCGAGTAAACCCGTAAGGCGCAAGGAAGCTGACTGGTGGGATCCCCCTGTGGGTTGCACCGCCGACCAACCTTGATCTTCTGAGAAGGGTTCGAGTGAGAGCATACCTGTCAGGACCCAAAAGATGGTGAACTATGCCTGAACGGGGTGAAGCCAGAGGAAACTCTGGTGGAGGCCCGCATCGATACTGACATGCAAATCGTTCATTTAACTTGGGTATAGGGGCGAAAGACTAATCGAACTGTCTAGTAGTTGGTTCCCTCCAAAGTTTCCCTCAGGATAGCTGGAGCCCGCGGGCGAGTTCTATCGGGTAAAGCCAATGATTAGAGGCATCGGGGGCATAATGCCCTCGACCTATTCTCAAACTTTAAATAGGTAGGATGGTGCGACTGCTTCATTGAGCCATGCCACGGAATCAAGAGGTCCAAGTGGGCCATTTTTGGTAAGCAGAACTGGTGATGTGGGATGAACCAAAAGCTGGGTTACAGTGCTGGATTATGCACTAACCTAGAACCCACAAAGGGTGTTGGTCGATTAAGACAGCAAGATGGTGGTCATGGAAGTCAAAATCCGCTAAGGAGTATGTAACAACTCACCTGCCGAATCAACTAGCCCCAAAAATGGATGGCCCTGAAGTGCACAACCTATACTCGGCCGTCGGGGCAACTGTCAGGCCCCAATGAGTAGGAGGGTACGATGGTCACTGTAAAACCTGGGGTGCTAGCCCGAGCGGAGCGGCCGTCGGTCCAGATCTTAGTGGTAGTAGCAAATATTCAAATAAGACCTTTGAACGCCGAAGAGGGGAAAGGTTCCATGTGAACGGCACTTGCACATGGGTTAGTCGATCCTAAGGGATGGGGGAAGCTCGTCAGAGAGTGTATACGCACGTGTGCTCAAGAGACGTGGCGGGGGCCTCTAGACGTGGCTGCTGACAACAACGTGGGTTAAAATTCCTGAACTGGGGTTAAAATTCCCGAACCGGAGCCGTTTCTAGGGTGGGTTAAAATTCCCAAATCGGAGACGTCGGTGGGGGCCGCGGGAAGAGTTGTCTTTTCTATTTAATAGCCTGGCCACCCTGGAAATGGCTTAGCCAGAGGTAGGGTCCAACGGTTGGAAGAGCACCGCACATCGCGTGGTGTCCGGTGCGCCCCCGACAGCCCTTAAAAATCTAGAGGAATGAGTGCCGACCACGCCCGGTCGTACTCATAACAGCATCAGGTGTCCAAGGTGAACAACCTCTGGTCGATGGAACAATGTAGGTAAGGGAAGTCGGCAAAATGGATCCATAACCTCGGGAAAAGGATTGGCTCTGAGGGCTGGGCATGGGGGTCCCAATCCTGAACCCGTCGGCTATCGGTGGATTGCTCGAGCTACTTCTGCCGTGAGAGAGGGTCGTCGCGTGCCAACCAGGGGATGGATTGGGAACGGCCCCCTCGGGGGCTTTCCCCGGGCGTCGAACAGTCGACTCAGAACTAGTACGGACGAGGGGAATCCAACTGTTTAATTAAAACAAAGCATTGCGATGGTCCCTGCGGATGCTCACGCAATGTGATTTATGCCCAGTGCTCTGAATGTCAAAGTGAAGAAATTCAACCAAGCACGGGTAAACGGTGGGAGTAACTATGACTCTCTTAAGGTAGCCAAATGCCTCATCATCTAATTAGTGACGCACATGAATGGATTAACAAGATTCCCACTGTCCCTGTCTACTATCTAGCAAAACCACAGCCAAGGGATTGGGCTT
This sequence comes from Telopea speciosissima, assembly GCF_018873765.1. NCBI lineage: Eukaryota > Viridiplantae > Streptophyta > Magnoliopsida > Proteales > Proteaceae > Telopea > Telopea speciosissima. The sequence continues at coordinate 32,800,658 of NC_057917.1, read as the reverse complement.
GGCAGAATCAGCGGGGAAAGAAGACCTTGTTGAGCTTGACTCTAGTCCGGCTTTGTGAAATGACTTGAGAGGTGTAGGATACGTAGGAGCCTTCGGGAAAAAGTGAAAAACTACTACTTTTAACATTATTTTACTTACTCCATGAGTCGGAGGCGGGGCTACGCGCCTCCTTTTGGACCTAAGGCCTGCCTCGGTAGGCCAATTCGAGTGGAGGACATTGTCAGGTGGGGAGTTTGGCTGGGGTGGCACATCTATTAAAAGATAACGCAGGTGTCCTATGATGAGCTCAACAAGAACAGAAATCTCATGTGGAACAAAAGGGTAAAAGCTCGTTTGATTCTAATTTCTAATACGAATACAAACCGTGAAAATGTGGCCTATCGATTCTTTAGACCTTTAGAATTTGAAGCTAGAGGTGTCAGAAAAGTTACCACAGGGATAACTGGCTTGTAGCAGCCAAGCGTTCATAGTGACGTTGCTTTTTGATCCTTCGATGTCGACTCTTCCTATCATTGTGAAGCTGAATTCGCCAACTGTTGGATTGTTCACCCACCAATAGGGAACGTGAGCTAGGTTTAGACCGTCATGAAACAGATTAGTTTTACCCTACTGATGACAGTGGCATGATAGTAATTCAACCTAGTACGAGAGGAACCATTGATTCACACAATTGGTCATCGTGCTTGGTTGAAAAGCCAGTGTCGCGAAGCTACCATGTGTCGGATTATGACTGAACACCTCTAAGTCAGAATATAGGCTAAAGAAGCAATGCATGCACCCATCGCCCATTTGCGGAACCCGCAATAGGGGCCTCCCGGCTCCAACCCCCGCGACGGACGTGTTACGTGGGGCCGCCTTGAAGCGTAATTCTTGTCCTATCAGGCGACGGGTAGAATCCTTTGCAGACGACTTAAATAAACGATGGGGTATTGTTAGTGGCGGAGTGGCCTTGCTACCAAGATCCACTGAGATTCATCCCCGTGTCGCATCAATTCGTCCCTCCCCCTTCCCCTCCCCAACCTTTTTACAACTCTATCCCTTACCTGTCTGAGGCTATGCTACTGCACTAGCCATGCTCACACACAAACGACGTGACACTATGTGGCCCCAAGCGCCTACCACCCAGTTGCAGCCAAGATAAAAAAAATGCATGCTGCAGTCAGTGCCTTGTTTGTGTGCCGATGTACCCAAGTGGATTCCCCAAGTTGTACCTACGTCCCATAGTATGGTGCCTATGTGCCCAAGTTGTGATCCAGGTGTGGTGCCACAGAGTTGTAGACCAAGTGCGTGTGCACCCAAGTGTGGTGCAAAAATTAAATTAAATTCCCAAGCTGTTGTGCCCTACTACTATTGTGTTCCTATCTGTGGACAAGTTTGCCTGTTCGTGCCTATGCTGTGGTACCCTACTTTGTGCCTGTTCGTGACCATGGGTGCGGCCCAGCATGGTAGGCACGCTGAGCACAAGGCTGCCTAGCATGGCAGGCACTGCCGAGCTTGGCAGGCACGTTCCGCACAATGCTGCCCAGCATGGCTGGCTGCCTCGCACAAGGCTGCCCAGCTTGGCTGGCACTGCCTTGCACAAGGCTGTCCAGCATGGCTGGTTGCCTCGCACAAGGCTGCCCAGCATGGCTGGCTGCCTAGCACAGGGCTGCCCAGCATGGCTGGCTGCCTCGCACAAGGCTGCCCAACATGGCTTGCACTAGCGCACAAGGCATGCCAAGCATGGCTGCACTGCCTCGCATGTAGCTGCCCAGCATGGCAGGTACGCCGCACACATGGCTGCCTAGCATGGCTGCACTGCCTCAGCATGGTTGGCACTGCTTCCACACAATTTGCAATGCTTTATATGCAAAAGAGGTTATGTTACTGCCCACCCATGCCTTTCTTGAGCCTTTGGGCTGGGTCATGATGCACACATGTGCGTGCTGGCCGTTGCACATCGTGGCCATGCCCACACAACGTAATACGGATCCTATATTCCCTTCGTGCAAAACTTCCCTTTGGTTTGGAAAATGGTTGTAATCATTTATTTGATGGACACAGTATGTATTTTAGTAAATCTTAGGCACTTAAAAGGTGCATTATTAGTATCGATGAATAATATATGATCTTTTCAATAAATAATTATAAAACATAGTAAACGAAGTTGAAGTGATCCAATCTCTTGCCAAGACATTCTATGCATTTATCTAAGCCATCTGAAGTTGGTTTTGTGAAAAGATTCAACAAAATGGATTTTTCACGATTTTTTAAATGTTTTAATACAAAAAAAATTAATAAAAAAATAAATATAAATGATAAATTAATGAATTTTTTTAAATGTTCCTTTGAAGTTTCTCTAATGTCCTACCAATTTTCATAACCATGTGATGTTTGTAGCTCAAGAAACAGACCAATATGACTTATCGATGAATTTTTTATGATCTTATAAAAAAAAATTATAAAAAATAGTAAACAAAGTTGAAGTGATCCAATCTCTTGCCAATACATTCTATGCATTTAGCTAAGCAATCTGAAATTGGTTTTGTGAAAAAATTCAACATATTGGATTTTTCACGATTTTTTCAAATTTTCAATTTTTTAATACTAAAATATTAATTAAAAAATAAATATAAATGATCAATTAATGCAATTTTTTTTTAAATATTCCTTTGAATGTTCTCTAATTTCCTACCAATTTTCTTAACCATGTGATGTTTGTAGCTCAAGAAATAGCCCAGTATGACTTTTTAGGGGGGGCATGTCTCCTGGAAAAGTGCAAAAAGCATAAGAGCTACCTTGAGGGGGGGGGGGGGTGGCTACCTTGGTTGGGTGGCACGGATGGGCACCCAAGCGTTGCATATGGTGCATGCGTGAGCGCAGCATGCGTGCATAATAAAGCAATGGCACATGAGAAAACCGTCCAAAGGCACATTCATCCCATGTTGTGCACCTTTGGTGCGGTATTGTAGCCACCCATGGCAGCCTCGTGCACTGTGGTGCAGCCACGTTGTGCAGCCTTATGTGCTGTGGTGCAACTATGTTGGCCATCGTTGTGCGCTTGGTGCAGCCACGTTGTACAGCCCTATGCGCTGTGGTGCAGCTATGTTGGGTCTCGTTGTGCGCTGTGGTGAACCAACGCTAGGCGGACTTGTGTGCTGTGGTGCAGCCATGTTGTGCAACCCTATGCGCTGTGGTGCAGCCATGTTGTGCAGCCCTATGCGCTGTGGTGCAGCTATGTTGGGCATCGTTGGGCGCTGTGGTGCAGCCATGCTAGGCGGACTTGTGCGCTGTGGTGCAGCCACATTGTGCACCCCTATGCGCTGTGGTGCAGCTATGTTGGGCATCGCTGTACGCTGTAGTGTAGCCACGCTAGACGGACTTGTGCAATGTGGTCCAGCCACATTGTGCAGACCTATGCGCTGTGGTGCAGCTATATTGGGTATCGTTGGGCGCTGTGGTGCAGCCACGCTAGGCATACTTGTGTGCTGTGGTGCAACCACGCTACCCAGACTTGTGCGCTGTGGGGCAGCCAAGCTGGGCAACCTTGTGCGCTGTGGTGCAGACAAGCGGGGTCGCCTTGTGCGCATGCACATGGTGGTCCCTTCCCCCCCTCTCTCAATGTTGGTCTCTCAAACGATTTGTCGCTGCCTTGGTTGATTGTCGGCCCAGGGTGAGGAAATGGCCTCGGTGGGGACTTGGACCTGTTTGTGTCCCTGGCTCGTGCCGCAAGCGGTACCTCACGTGGGCTGACTTTTGACGGGGCTTTGTCAAATCGCACCACAGACGATGTTGCATGTTTTTCAAAACACCATTCATAATGATGCATTGCTATCCAGTGGGGTTTTGCGGTACCTTGGTTGATTGTCGGCCCAGGGTGAGGTAATGGCCTAGGTGGGGGCATTGGTAGACCTATTTGTGTCCCTGGGTCGTGCCGCAAGCGGTGCCTCACGTGGGCCGACTTTTGATGGGGTTTTGTAAAATAGCACCACGGACGATGTTGCATGTTTTTCAAAAAACCATGCATAAAGATGTGTAGCTATCCAATAGGGATTTGTGGTGCCTTGGTTGATTGTCGGCCCAAGGTGAGGTAATGGCCTAGGTGGGGGCATCGGTGGACCTATTTGTGTCCCTGGCTCATGCCTCATGCGGTGCCTCTTGTGGGCCCACTTTTGACGGGGCTTTGTTAAATCGCACCATAAACGATGTTGCATGTTTTTCAAAACACCATTCATAACGATACATTGCTATCCAGTGGGGTTTTGCGGTGCCTTGGTTGATTGTCGGCCCAGGGTGATGTAATGGCCTAGGTTAGGGCATCGGTGGACCTATTTGTGTCCCTGGCTCGTGCTGCAAGCGGTGCCTTATGAGGGTTGACTTTTGACGAGGCTTTGTCAAATCCCACCACAGATGATGTAGCTTGTTTTCCAAAACACCATGCATAACGATGCGTTGCTATCCAGTGGGATTTTGCGGTGCCTTGGTTGATTGTTGGCCCAGGGTGAGGTAATGGCCTAGGTGGGGGCATCGGTGACCTATTTGTGTCCTTGGCTCATGCCACAAGCGGTGCCTCGTGTGGGTCGATTTTTGATGGGGTTTTGTCAAATCACACCATAGACGATGTTGCATGCTTTTCAAAACACCATGCATAACGATGTGTTGCTATCCAGTGGGTTTTTATGGTGCCTTGGTTGATTGTCAACCCAGGGTGAGGTAATGGCCTAGGTGGGGGCATCGGTGGACCAATTTGTGTCATCAGCTCGTGCAGCAAGCGGTCCCTCACGTGGGCCGACTTTTTACGGGGCTTTGTCAAACCGCACCACAGACGATGTTGCATGTTTTTCAAAACACCATTCATAACGATGCGTTGCTATCCAGTGGGGTTTTGTGGTGCCTTGGTTGATTGTCCGCCTAGGGTGAGGTAATGACCTAGGTGGGGGCATCGGTGGACCTATTTGTGTCCCTGGCTCGTGTCGCAAGCGGTGCCTCACGTGGGTTGACTTTTCACGGGGTTTTGTCAAAATGCACCACGGACGATGTTGCATGTTTTTCAAAACACCATGCATAACAATGTGTTGCTATCCAGTGGGGTTTTGCCTTGCCTTGGTTGATTGTCAGCCCAGGGTGAGGTAATGGCCTAGGTGGGGGCATCGGTAGACCTATTTATGTCCTTGGCTCGTGCCACAAGCTGTGCCTCACATGGGCCAACTTTTGATGGGGTTTTGTCAAATTGCACCACAGATGATGTTGTATGTTTTTCAAAACACCATGCATACGATGTGTTACCTCTTATTAGATTGTTGCTCCTAGTAGGAAATTGAATTCAATCTTTCATGCTAAGCGGGGCCTTCAAGCATTGGTCTTACTCATTCCTTCTAAAAGTTGGTTGGGTGGTGCCATTTCTTGTTTGTGGACGTGATGCATGTGAGTGGCTTTGGGTTTTCTTGTGATAGTGGGCTCTTTGCTTGTCTATTGAACCACTACGCATAGATACCTTTGTGGGTTGTGATTTGGGCTATTAGTGCGTTTGGTCAGCATGACAAGGTTCCTGTGTTGCTTACCTAGTCGGATGGAAAGAAATCGGCCCCTTGATTCTCATTCTATCTCTTGCCTACCCTTGTGGTGGTGTGAGGTGGCTTTGAATGCGATGCATGTGCTACCATGCCTTCGAGGTTATGGTGAATGTGCATTGTGTGTTCTCTAGGATGTGGGACATTTCAGCCTGAGAAATGGCTACCACATCCAAGGAAGGCAGCAGGCACGCAAATTACCCAATCTTGACGCGGGTTGTTAGTGACAATAAATAACAATACCGGGCTCTTCGAGTCTGGTAATTGGAATGAGTACAATCTAAATCCCTTTAACGAGGATCCATTGGAGGGCAAGTCTGGTACCCGCAGCCGTGGTAATTCCAGCTCCAATAGCGTATATTTAAGTTGTTGCAGTTAAAAAGCTCGTGGTTGGACTTTGGGATGGGCTGATCGGTCCGCCTCATGGTGTGTACCGGTGAGTAGGAGGGCACGACAGTCGCTGTAAAACCTAGGGCACGAGCCCGGGAGGAGCGGCCGTCGGTGCAGATCTTGGTGGTAGTAGCAAATATTCAAATGAGAACTTTGAAGGCCAAAGAAGGGAAAGGTTCCATGTGAACGGCACTTGCACATGGGTTAGTCGATCCTAAGGGACGGGAGAAGCCTGTCAGAGAGCGTGTACACACACGTGCTCCGAAAGGGAATCGAGTTAAAATTCTTGAACTAGGACGTGGCGGCTGACGGCAATGTTAGGAAGTTTGGAGACGTCAGCGAGGGCCTTAGGAAGAGTTATCTTTTCTATTTAACAGCCTGCCCACCCTGGAAAAAGCTCAGCTGGAGGTAGGGTCCAGCGGCTGGAAGAGCACCACACGTCACGTGGTGTCCGGTGTGCCCCCGACGGCCCTTGAAAATCTGGGGGACTGAGTGCCGACCATGCCCAATCGTACTCATAACTGCATCAGGTCTCCAAGGTGAACAACCTCTAGTCGATGGAATAATGCAGGCAAGGGAAGTCGGCAAAATGGATCCATAACCTCGGGAAAAGGATTGGCTCTGAGAGCTGGGCACGGGGGTCCCAGTCCTGAACCCCTCGGCTATTGGCAGATTGCTTGAGCTGCTTCTGCAGCGAGAATGGGTCACCGAGTGCCGGTCGGGGGAAGGATTGGGAACGGCCCCCTCGAGGGCCTTCCTCGAGCGTCGAACAGTCTACTCAGAACTAGTACGGACAAGGGGAATCCAACTGTTTAATTAAAACAAAGCATTGCGACGGTCCCTGCGGATGCTCACGCAATGTGATTTCTGCCTGGTGCTCTAAATGTCAAAGTGAAGAAATTCAACCAAGCGCGAGTAAACGGTGGGAGCAACTATGATTCTCTTAAGGTAGCCAAATGCCTCATCATCTAATTAGTGATGCATATGAATGGATTAACGAGATTCCCACCGTCCCTATCTACTATCCAGCAAAACCACAACCAAGGGAACGGGCTTGGCAGAATCAGCGGGGAAAGAAGACCCTGTTGAGCTTGACTCTAGTCCGACTTTGTGAAATGACTTGAGAGGTGTAGGGTAAGTGGGAGCCTTCGGGCAAAAGTGAAATACCACTACTTTTAACGTTATTTTACTTACTTCGTGAGTTGGAGGTGGGGCTACGCCCCTCCTTTTGGTCCTAAGGCCTACCTCGGCTAGCCAATTCAGACGGAGGACATTGTCAGGTGGGGAGTTTAGCTGGGGCAGCACATCTGTTAAAAGATAACGCAGGTGTCCTAAGATGAGCTCAACGAGAACAGAAATCTCGTGGGGAACCAAAGGGTAAAAGCTCGTTTGATTCTGATTTCCAGTACGAATACGAACTGTGAAAGCATGGCCTATCGATCCTTTAGACCTTCGGAATTTGAAGCTAGAGGTGTCAGAAAAATTACCATAGGGATAACTGGCCTGTGGTAGTCAAGTGTTCATAGCGACATTGGTTTTCCTATCATTGCGAAGCAGAATTTTCCAAGTGTTGGATTGTTCACCCACCAATAAGGAATGTGAGCTGGGTTTAGACCGTCGTAAGACAGGTTAGTTTTACCCTACTGGTGACAGTGTCGTGATAGTAATTCAACCTAGTACGAGAGGAACCGTTGATTCACACAATTGGTCATCTCGCTTGGTAGAAAAGCCAGTAGCACGAAGCAACCATGTGCCGGATTATGACTGAACGCCTCTAAGTCAGAATTCTGGCTAAAGAAGCGACGCATGCGCCCGTCGCCCTTTTGCTGACCCGTAGTAGGGGCCTCCCAGCTTGCACGTGTAGTTGGCCAAGCCCTCGTGACAGATGTGTTGCGTGGGGCCACCTTGAAGCGTAATTCCTGTCGGGCGATGGGTAGATTCCTTTGCAGATGACTTAAATACAAGACGGGGTATTGTAAGTGGCAGAGTGGCCTTGCTGCCACGATCCACTGAGATTCAGCCCCGTGTCGCATCGATTCGTCCCTCCCCCTTCCCCTCCCCAACCTTTTTACAACTCTATCCCGTACCTGCCTAAGGCTGTGCTATTGCACTAGCCATGCACACACACAAACGATGTGACACTATGTGCCCCCAAGCGCCTACCACCCAGTTGCAGCCAAGATAAAAAAAATGCATGCTGCAGTTAGTGCCTTGTTTGTGTGCCGATGCGCCTAGGTGGATTCCCCAAGTTGTACCTACGTCCCATAGTATGGTGCCTATGTGCCCAGGTTGTGATCCAGCTGTGGTGCCACAGAGTTATAGACCAAGCACGTGTGCCCCTAAGTGTGGTGCAAAAATTAAATTAAATGCCCAAGCTGTGGTGCCCTACTACTACTGTGTTCCTATCTGTGGACATGTGTGCCTATTCGTGCCTATGCTGTGGTACTCTACTATATACCTGTTCGTGACCATGGGTGCTGCCCAGCATGGCAGGCATGCCGAGTACAAGGCTGGCTAGCATGGCAGGCACTGTCGAGCTTGGTAGGCACTTTGTGCACAAGGCTGCCCAGCATGGCTGGCATTGCCTCGCACAAGGCTGTCCAGCATGGCTGGCACTGCCTCGCACAAGGCTACCCAGCATGGATGGCACTGCCTCGCACAAGACTGCCCAGAAAGGCTGCATGCCTCTCACAAGGCTACCCAGCATGGCTGGTTGCCTTGCACAAGGTTGCCCAGCATGGCTGGCTGCCTCGCACAGGGCTGCCCAACATGGCTTGCACTAGCGCACATGGCATGCCAAGCATGGCTGCACCGCCTCGCATGTGGCTGCCCAACACGGGAGTAGCTGTGACGCCGCACACATGCCTCCGCCAAGATGGTCAGCATCTTGCCTTAGCATGGTTGGCAGATACAGTCACACAATTTGCAATGCTTCATATGCAAAAGAGGTTATGTTACTGCCCACCCATGCCTTTCTTGAGCCTTTGGGCTAGGTCATGATGCACACATGTGTGTGCTGGCCGTTGCACATCATGGCCATGCCCGCACAATGTAATACAGATCCTATATTCCCTTCGTGTAAAACATTCCTTTGGTTTGGAAAATGGTTGTAATCATTTATTTGATGGACACAGTATGTATTTTTGTAAATTTTAGGCACTTAAAAGGTGCATTATTAGTATCGATGAATATTTTAAGATCTTTTCAATAAATAATTATAAAACATAGTAAACGAAGTTGATGTGATCCAATCTCTTGCCAAAACATTCTATGCATTTATCTAAGCCATCTGAAGTTGGTTTTGTGAAAAAATTCAACAAAATGAATTTTTCACGATTTTTAAAAATTTTTAATCCAAAAAATTAATAAAAAAATAAATAAATATGATAAATTTATGATTTTTTTTTTAAATGTTCCTTTGAATTTTCTCTAATTTCCTACCAATTTTCATAACCATGTGATGTTTGTAGCTCAAGAAACAGACCAATATGACTTATCGATGAATTTTTTATGATCTTGCAAAAAAAAATTATAAAAAATAGTAAACAAAGCTAAAGTGATCCAATCTCTTGCCAATACATTCTATGCATTTAGCTAAGCCATCTGAAATTGGTTCTGTGAAAAAATTCAACATATTGGATTTTTCATGATTTTTTGAATTTTTAAATTTTTAAATATTAAAATATTAATAAAAAATAAATAAATATAAACGCTAAATTAATGAAAACTTTTTTTTAAAAATGTTCCTTTGAATTTTTTCTAATTTCCTACCAATTTTCATAACCATGTGATGTTTGTAATTCAAGAAATAGCCCAGTATGACTTTTCGGGGGGGGGGGGGGGGTCATGTCTCCTTTTGGAAAAGTGCAAAAAGCATAAGAGCTACCTTGAAGGGAGGTTGCTACCTTGGCTGGGTGGCATGGATGGGCACCCAAGCACTGCACATGGTGCATGCGTGAAGGCAGCGTGCGTGCATAATAAAGCCATGGCACATGAGAAAACCGTCCAAAGGCACATTGGTCCCATGTTGTGCACCTTTGGTGCGGTAGTGTAGCCACGCATGGCAGCCTCGTGCGCTGTGGTGCAGCCTTATGTACTGTGGTACAGCTATGTTGGGCATCGTTGTGCGCTGTGGTGCAGCCATGCTAGGAAGACTTGTGCGTTGCGGTGCAGCCACGTTGTGCAGCCCTATGCGCTGTGGTACAGCCACGCTAGGCAGACTTGTGTGCTGTGGTGCAGCCATGTTGTGCAACCCTATGCGCTGTGGTGCAGCCGTGTTGTGCAGCCCTATGTGCTGTGGTGCAGCTATGTTGGGCATCGTTGTGTACTGTGGTGCAGCCCTATGCGTTGTGGTGCAGCTATGTTGGGCATCGTTGTGCATTGTGGTGTAGCCACGCTAGGCAGACTTGTGCCCAGTGGTGCAGTCACATTGTGCAACCTGGAGCAGCTATGTTGGGCATCGTTGTGCATTGTGGTGCAGCCACGCTAAGTAGACTTATGCGCTGTTGTGCAGCCACGTTGTACAGCCCTATGCGCTATGGTACAGCTATGTTGGGCATCGTTGTGCGTTGTGGTGCAGCCACGCTAGGCAGACTTATGCGCTGTGGTGCAGCCACGCTACGCAGACTTGTATGATGTGGTGCAGCCAAGCTAGGCAACCTTATGCGCTGTGGTGCAGACAAGCGGGGCAGCCTTATGCGCATTGCATATGGTGGTCCCTTCCCCCCCCCCTCTCCCAATGTTGCTGTCCCGAATGATTTGTCGCTGCCATGGTTGATTGTTGGTCTAGGGTGAGGTAATGGCCTAGGTGGGGGCTTGGACCTATTTGTGTCCTTGGCTCATGCTGCAAGCGGTGCCTCACGTGGGCCAACTTTTGACTGGGCTTTGTCAAATCACACCATAGACGAAGTTGCAAGTTTTTCAAAACACCATTCATAATGATGCGTTGCTATCCAGTGGGGTTTTGTTGTACCTTGGTTGATTGTCGGCCCAGGGTGAGGTAATGGCCTCGGTGGGGGCATCGGTGGACCTATTTGTGTCCCTGGATCGTGCCACAAGTGGTGCCTCACGTGCGTTGACTTTTGACGAGGTTTTGTCAAATCGTACCACGGACGATGTTTCATGTTTTTCAAAACGCCATGCATAAATATGTGTTGCTATCCAGTGGGGTTTTACGGTGCCTTGGTTGTTTGTTAGCCTAAAGTGAGGTAATGGCCAAGGTGGGGGCATCGGTGGACCTATTTGTGCCCTTGGCTCGTGCCGCAAGCGGTGCCGCACGTGGGATGACTTTTGATGGGGCTTTGTCAAATCGCACCACAGACGATGTTGCATGTTTTTCGAAACACCATTCATAACGATGCATTGCTATCCAGTGGGGTTTTACGGTGCCTTGGTTGATTGTCGGCCCAATGCGAGGTAATGGCCTAGGTGGGGGCATTGGTGGACTTTTTGGTATCCTTGGCTCGTGACGCAAGCGGTGCCTCACGTGGGCCGAGTTTTGACGGGGCTTTGTCAAATCGCACCACGGAGGATGTAGCATGTTTTTCAGAATACCATGCATAATGATGCGTTGCTATCCAGTGTAGGTTTGTGGTACCTTGGTTGATTATCGGCCCAGGGTGAGGTAATGGCCTAGGTGGGGGCATCGGTGGACCTTTTTGTGTCCCTGGCTCGTGCCACAAGCTGTGCCTCATGTGGGCCAACTTTTGACGGGGTTTTTTCAAATCGCACCACGGACGATGTTGCATGTTTTTCAAAACACCATGCATAACGATGTGTTGCTATCCAGTGGGGTTTTGCGCTGCCTTGGTTGATTGTCGGCCCAGGGTGAGGTAATGGCCTAGGTGGGGGCATCGGTGGACCTATTTGTGTCTCTGGCTCGTGCTGTAAGCGGTGCCTCACATGGGCCAATTTTTGATGGGGCTTTCTCGAATCGCACCACAGACGATGTTGCATGTTTTTCAAAACACCATTCATAATGATGCGTTGCTATCCAGTGGGGTTTTGCGGTGCCTTGGTTGATTGTCTGCCCAGGGTGAGGTAATGGCCTAGGTGGGGGCATCGGCGGACCTATTTGTGTCCTTGGCTCGTGCCGCATGCGGTGCCTCACGTGGGTCGACTTTTGACGGGGCTTTGTCAAATCGCACCACAGATGATGAGCATGTTTTTCAAAACACCATGCATAACGATGCGTTTCTATCTAGTGGGGTTTTATGGTACCTTGGTTGATTGTTGGCCTAGGGTGAGGTAATGGGCTAGGTGGAGGCATAGGTGGACCTACTTGTGTCCCTGGCTCGTGCAGAAAGCGGTGCCTCACGTGGGCCGACTTTTGATGGGGTTTTATCAAATCACACCACGGACGATGTTGCATGTTTTTCAAAACACCATGCATAACGATGTGTTGCTATCCAATGGGGTTTTGCGGTGCCTTGGTTGATTGTCGGCCCAGGGTGAGGTAATGGCCTAGGTGGTGGCATCGGTGGACCTATTTGTGTCCCTAGCTCATGCCGCAAGTGGTGCCTCACGTGGGCCGACTTTTGATGGGGTTTTGTCAAATTGCACCACAGATGATGTTGCATGTTTTTCAAAACACCATGCATACGATGTGTTACCTCTTATTAGATTGTTGCACCTAGTGGGAAATCAAATTCAATCTTTCATGCTAAGCGGGGCCTTCAAGCATTGGTCTTACTCATTCCTTCTAAAAGTTGGTTGGGTGGTGCCATTTCTTGTTTGTGGACGTGATGCATGTGAGTGGCTTTGGGTTTTCTTGTGATAGTGGGCTCTTTGCTTGTCTATTGAACCACTAGGCATAGATACCTTTGTCGGTTGTGATTTGGGCTGTTAGTGCCTTCGGTCAGCATGACAAGGTTCCTGTGTTGCTTACCTTGTCGGATGGAAAGAAATCGGCCCCTTGATTCTCATTATATCTCTTGCCTGCCCTTGTGGTGGTGTGAGGTGGCTTTGCATGCAAAGCATGTGCTACCATGCCCTTTGAGGTTATGGTGAATGTGCATACTGTGTTCTCTAGGATGTGGGACATTTCATGGCGAAGTGGACGTGAGTTCTCTTGTACCATTTGGTTGCGATTCGTTACACAAGAAAAGATAGACTGTCATGTCCATCTTGATTGACATCATCCAATGCAATTGGGGGATGTTCTTCATGCGGAACTGGCATCAATAAGGAAACTACCTGGTTGATCCTGCCAGTAATCTTATGCTTGTCTCAAAGATTAAGCCATGCATGTGTAAATATGAACTAATTTAGACTGTGAAACTACGAATGGCTCATTAAATCAGCTATAGTTTGTTTGATGGTATTTGCTACTCGGATAACCGTAGTAATTCTTGAGATAATACATGCACCAAACCCCGACTTTTGGAAGGGATGCATTTATTAGATAAAAGGTCGATGCGGGCTTGGCCCATTCCTCGGATGATTCATGATAACTCGATGGATCGCATGGCCTTTGTGCCGGCGACGCCTTATTCAAATTTCGGCCCTATCAACTTTCGATGGTAGGATAGTGGCTTACTATGGTGGTTACAGGTGATGGAGAATTAGGGTTCGATTCTAGAGAGGGAGCCTGAGAAATAGCTACCACATCCAAGGAAGGCAACAGGCACGCAAATTACCCAATCCTGACACGGGGAGGTAGTGACAATAAATAACAATACCGGGCTCTTCGAGTCTGGTAATTGGAATGAGTACAATCTAAATCCCTTGACGAGGATCCATTGGAGGGCAAGTCTGATGCCAGCAGCCATGGTAATTCCAGCTCCAATAGCGTATATTTAAGTTGTTGCAGTTAAAAAGCTTGTAGTTGGACTTTGGGATGGGCCGATCGGTCTGCCTCATGGTGCGTACCGATCGTCTTGTCCCTTTTGTTGGCGATGCGCTCCTGACCTTAATTAGCAGGGTCATGCCTCCGGCGCTGTTACTTTGAAGAAATTAGAGTTCTCAAAGCAAGCCTACGCTCTATATACATTAGCATGGGATAACATCATAGGATTTCGGTCCTATTGCTTTAGCCTTCGAGATCAGACTAATGATTAACAGGGACAATCGAGGGCATTCGTATTTCATAGTCAGAGGTGAAATTCTTGGATTTAGGAAAGACGAAACACTATGAAAGCATTTGCTAAGGATGTTTTCATTAATCAAGAACGAAAGTTGGGGGCACAAAGACGATCAGATACCATCCTAGTCTCAACCATAAACGATGCCGACCAGGGATGGCGGATGTTGCTTTTAGGACTCCATCGGCACCTTATGAGAAATCAAAGTTTTTGGGTTCCGGGGAGAGTATGGTCGCAAGGCTGAAACTTAAAGGAATTGACGGAAGGGCACCACCAGGAGTGGAGCCTGCGGCTTAATTTGACTCAACATGGGGAAATTTACTAGGTCCAGACGTAGTAAGGATTGACAGACTGAGAGCTCTTTCTTGATTCTATGGGTTGTGGTGCATGACCGTTCTTAGTTGGTGGAGCGATTTGTCTAGTTAATTCCGTTAGCGAACAAGACCTCAGCCTGGTAACTAGATATGTGAAGGTACCCTCCACTGCCAGCTTCTTAGAGGGACTATAACCGTTTAGGCCACAAAAGTTTGAGGCAATAATAGGTCTATGATGCCCTTAGATGTTCTGGGCCGCATGCGCGCTACACTGATGTATTGAAAGAGTCTATAGCCATGGCCGACAGGCCCGGGTAATCTTTGAAAATTTCAGCATGATGGGTATAAATCATTGCAATTGTTGGTCTTCAATGAGGAATTGCTAGTAAGCGCGAGTCATCAACTTGCATTGACTATGTCCCTGCCCTTTGTGCACACCGCCCGTCGCTCCTACTGATTGAATGGTCCGATGAAGTGTTCAGATTACGGCGACGTGGGCGGTTCATCGCCGGTGACATCGCGAGAAGTCCATTGAACCTTATCATTTAGAGGAAGGAGAAATCGTAACAAGGTTTCCGTAGGTGAACCTACGAAAGATCATTGTCAATACCTGCTCAGTAGATAGACCCATGAACATGTTGCACCATATGATCAAGGGGGAGGGGTGTGGGGGGGTGTGAGCCCCTTCCTCCTTGACCCTTGTAAGGTCGGTTTGCGGCTATCTGTGGCATTGACCTAAACACAACAATCGACGTGGTTGGCACCAAGGAATTCACAACGGAATGGGCGTGCCATCGTACTTGTGGTGTGATGTGTGTCGTCTAGAATCCGAATCTCACGAACGACTCTCGGCAACGGATATCTCGGCTCTTGCATCAATGAAGAATGTAGCAAAATGCAGAACTTGGTGTGAATTGCTGAATCTCGTGAACCATCGAGTCTTTGAACGCAAGTTCTGCCCTAGGCCATCAGGCTGAGGGCACGCCTGCCAGGGCATCACGCATCACGTCGCCTGCCCTCTGTTGTGTCAAACCCTGCTCCTAACTGGCTAGAATTTTGATTGACGGACCGGAACCCCTGATCAGGCAACCAAGAACACTATGGAGTATCACTCCAGTGATTTGGATTGATGAATAAACCCTGTGTGGATCATCCTACATGCCTGTTAGTAGGTGGATCACAGACCCTTGCGACTGTATAGCTCATAACATGATGTATGGCTTGGACTCTAGGTAATCTCTCTCCTCCCCATAACTATGGGACCCACCCCTAAAAAAATGTGTAAAAACCTCCAAATGGCATGTGGGGAAAATGCCCTGACCAAGGGTCAAACCCCTGTGCAAGCCCCAATGAGATTCAGCCTTGCTACAATCTTTGGGCGATGGCAGTGGAAGATGCAGACAAGGCCCAGAGACATCGCCCAATGAGTAAAATAGCATATTTTAATGGATTTTAATTATGGGGACCACCCAACATGGACATGGGCACCCTCCATAGATAGAGGGGAGTCTGAGGGACCACCTCATACCCTTGGTTCACTATGGACCCCACCAGTGTGCCCAAAATCACTCAGAATCAGTTTAAAAACTCATTTTCAAAATAGGCCTTAATAGCCAAACAGGCCTTAGTGTGGGCTGGGGCTATAAATAGGAATGCCTTGGGCTCATTTAGAGCCCTTAGCATTACTAAAACCGTGAGGGGAGAAAGAAGTGAGAAAGGAGAGAAAGAAGAGGAAGGAGAAGAAGAAAGAAGAAGAAGAAGGAAGGGGAAGCTGCTCAAACACACCTGGGTCCAGATTTTTGTGGCTCCCAGCCCTACTCAGGTATATATCTGCATACCTACACCTGCTGCCCCTTTGAATTCCTATGCTTTGGATGTGTTTCAGCTCTCTGGCAGCCCAGAATAACTGGGTAATGCAAGGGATGGTTCCAGATCTGCCATGCAAGCTTAGAGCATGGGAGATCTGTGATTTTTATTAAATTTCACAAGGCTGTTTTGCTGTTCCTAAAGCCAAAATCTAGCTGTGCATGGCTGCACTGCCCAGATTCACTATTGGTTGGTTGTTTGGAACCCTGGATGCAAACCATGGCTACACAGACCTAGCCCTGGGTAATTTCGGCCATGAATCCCTATATTACATCTGTTTCCAGCCTTGCATGTGGCTGAAACTGAGATTCATGTCTGGGGAAAACCCTGTGACACAATTCACTGGGCTGTCTGGGCAACCTCTGGCAGCCAAATGGTGGGCCCAGTGGAGAATCCATCTGGACCAAAATGGAGATCATCCCTAGGGCTACTTAACCTCCTAACATGCATGGGGTGATGTTGAGAACACTGCCTATGAAGCCCAACCTTGGAATCTTAGCCCTTTGTCGATTTGCAGACTCTGGGCGATGCAGCCAATGCCCAGAGCCATCGCCCAGTGAGGGATTTGCTGCAGTGTTTGCAATCTGGCCTAGGGTCAGGTACAACTATGAAGAATGACCATTTTACCCCAAGGCCAACATCTCTAGGTGATGCACCGGGACATAGGCCTAAGGGCCAGTGCAAGGCCTAGTGATTCCAAGTGAGAACCAACTGAACACCGGGTCAACCCAGTAAGCTTAGGTTAACCCTAGGACTACCAGGGATAGATTGGAAACCTAACATGACAACTTCTGATTTATATCTAGGATTTGATCCCGCGCTTGAGGCCAACAACCAAACTGCTATTGGGACTGAGTTTGCAACCGAGTTTCTAGAACCAAACTAAGGTGAGTGAAATATTATCATATATGTACATGTAACTATGATGCTATACCGGCTATTGAATTTAAATCATAATTGTTGTGTTACCTAAATTCTGTTCAATTATTCAAAATATTACACATTGATTGTCTGTTGATCAACACTTTGAATTTTATCTGATGATTGTGATTGTTAGACTAGATGCCGTAGTCGTCTTGGAAATGAGGCCTGTGGTAGTCCGTAGAATGGGATGCAGTTGACACCACCCAACTCATACGATGCCATATAGACATGGGGTTAGAGTTTCATCACCCGTGCTACGCACCCTTGCCAACAAGGGTTAAGGTGTTGGATGCCTGTGAGGGTGACCATATATGTACATGAGAAAAGAAAAGAAATGTGTTTGCACCGGAATGGTGAATATGAGCTATATTCCGAGCTTTATGCCAGAAAAGAATGGTAATGAGAAATGTGATGGATTACCCTACAGGTTAATCATAGAGGGCTGGTTGGGCTGACCTTGGTGAAAGAATGCAGGAGCTGACTGGTCCTCTCTGACAACTTAATGGGTGTATCGCAGGAAGGGGTAACCAAGCCCGCACTAGGGATACATGTCTTGGGGATTGTAGTAGCACAGACCTGACTTAGTTGTAATGCTAGGTGGCTAATAAATAATCTGGACTTGCATATCATGTAGGATCATGTGGATTGTAGTTGCACGTGCATGCATGATGATATATTTTGCTCACGAGCTCCGTGGGGCTCACACTCTGTTATATATGGTCTTCTTAGATGATTTTGCAGATCGATGCCGCTATGGCATGGAGGCTCATTACAAAGAGGAGAGCCCTGGTTATTATGATGATATTGGTGTGGACCCCGATGGAGGTCGTGCCAATGATGTGTGCATTCTCGGTGGTCATTGATGAAGACCGTTGAGGAGAACACCTGATGCTTTTTGTCTTGGGGACTCCTTTTTGTTCTATTTAGGAGTTTATCCATGTTTTGTTGTGGTTCTGTTGTAGGTTTTCTTTCTTTCTTTTTTTGGGGTTGAGTTATCTCACCCTGTACATAGATGTATGTATATCTTTCTTTCTTTTAGCTTTTGGCAGTTTAGTTGTTTGTTGTGGGTTGTATCTGGGTGGGAATGTTTCAAAACACTTTATATATGTATATATCACTATCATTCCCGTATTACTATGCTTTCTCTTTTATTATAATTGTAGTTTATCTGCAGCACTTTGATCTTACCTGTAGTAATGTGATGAATGTGGAACCATGAATGTAAGCACTGCTTCTAGATCCGTGGGATTTGGCGGATTGCCATTACGCAATTCGGGTCACCTACCTAATCCTCCCAGGGGGTGGTTTGGGGTGTGACAGAGCTTGGTATCAGAGCGAGAGGCTCTTCTTCCATTCATGGGGTGCAGATTAGGGTTAATAAGCTACTATCACTAAAACAAGTCATAACTAAAAGTTATAGGGGAGGTAGATGTAATTAAATAGAAAATGCATAATGTCCATTAAATAAAAGGAAACTGTGGCTAAACCATTACAAAAGTTTTGATTGAAAGTACTACTTCTCAGATAATTACATAAACTAAAAAAAAAAAACTACATATAAACCTAACACAAAAGAAAAAGCAGAAATAAGTACATAAGCTAAAAAAAAATATATCTGAACCACGTAAGCAAAGACCCCAGTATCGGTCAGGAGAACTACTCTGTAGGAGGAAGGTCGCTCGAAGGAGGTTGTGACTGGCGCGAGTCCACACGATAAAATCTGTCCCAGAAATCTAAGCACTGCTCAACAGATCCCACCCTGTTCTCTAAAGAAGTGAAGCCCTGGTCCATCCTGGTCGCCATATCTGGAAGTTGAGTACCGAGCTTTGGAAATGTGACATCATCTGCGCCACTCAGAAGGCCCTGGAATTTGAGAATAGGTGGCACATGTCACCTCATAAGCAGGTAAGTTAGTGAACTGAGTGCCAACACCCTCAAAGTCGCCCTGACCCACACCCTGCTCCTCTCCATGCACACCCTGGATGTCTCCCTCAATGTCTCCTAGCTCCTCATGCTGCTCATCTCCACCATGCATCTCACCCCTCTCCTCTCCCTGCTGCTCATCACCTGGCATCACCATCTCCTCATCCTCCTGAGGATCACTCCCTGACACCTTCATCTTCAGTATCGAAGTCTTATCAATAGGCCTGGATCTGTCCTTCTCCATGTATTCACCCGCCAAAGGAACCCCAAAATACTGAAAGACTAGGGTGAGGAACTTCCCATATGGAAGGTTCCCATCAGCTGGGTTCTGAGCGTGATACAACATAACCTGAAGTAAAAGTTATGGGAGGTTTATGGTCGGACCCCCTCTGCCAGCACACAGTAGACAGTATATGATATAGGCCCTCATCATAGAGATACTACCCCTATTGCCAGCCTTTGGGTAGATGTTGTAGGTAACACACCTACTAATCACTCGAACACTAGGCTTATAGGAAGCCTCAGACTTAGGTGTGTCCTGTGACCCTGTCAGTGCTCTGAAAACCCCTCTCCTAGTCTCCAAAGAGAACATCTCCGAGATGTCCATCCTGGGCTTGTAGTAAACCCTCTCCCCAGTATTGGGTAAACTCAAAATCTCTACCAACGAAGCAGTGGTCAAACGGATATCCACTCCCTTCACCCTACTCAGCAATCCAAACTCTTGTGCCCCAAATGGCACCAAGTTGCAGTAAAAGTACCAAACCAAGTTGGGATAACAAGGCACGGCAGGTGTCAACATAGAAGCCCAACCTAGGGCATTAAACCTAGCAAGGAGACTATATTGGTGAAAGTCCCCCACCTGGACCACCCGGCCGTTTACAATTTTTAGTGAACTAAAATCTTTCCAAACCTTAGCATGCTCGTACCTAGAAAAGTGGAATCGATCAAACTCAGGTTCCTCTGAAGAAGAATCATCCCTAGGTGAAGAGGGAGGTACTGTGGATGATGATGAAGAATAATCACTCTCCACTCGTAGCTTCTTTTGGGCTACCGATTTCCTAGCCGTATGATGGCAAGTGGACATCTTGCTGCAAGAAGAGAGAAAATAGGTAGTTAGGGCAAATTTTTTTAGCAAAAACCCTAGACAAAACAAGATGGAACAAAAGAAAACCTAATAGGAGAATGTAACCAAAAAAGTCCTTACCTAGGCACGTGTAGATTCGCAAGGAACTCGAGGAAAGGCAAGGATTTGGTGTGGGAATGTTCACACTACCCTCCAAAGACTTTTCCTAGGTGTTTAGAAGAGTTTAGAAGAAGATAGGAGTGAAATGGGCCCCTCTCGGACTCATATACCTATGCCCCGATTCTCTGGGCGATGGCACTGGGCGATGTAGGCAACGCACAGAGACATCGCCCAGTGAATGAATTTTGCTGGTTTTTGTGTTTTAACACATGGGAACTTGGGTTTTGTCTATATTAACCTTGTTGAATGTAAAAATAAGATTTTTATTTACTAATGTTCAAAAAATAATAATAATAATAATAATAATTAATTAATTAATTAAATTAAATTAAATTAAATAAAAAAAATAGAAAGTCCATAAAAATAAGGGAATACAACTTTTACTTGGGGGTCTTGGTAGGACATATAAGAAATTGAAAATTCTTTGTTACGTGTTTAATATAAGTACCTAAATTATGTAAGTATATATACATATTTATGGGGATTGGTGTGTGTAGTACCTAATTAGTATGTGCTTGATATTGTGATGTACGAACTGACTGGAGTGTTGCCATGCAAAACTGGACATAGATACGTAGGTATGTTGTAATACGTATTTACTATGTGTAGGGAGCGTAGATATTACCCCATCCAAAATCCAAGTCAGCCAAGAATAGGATCTTATAGGCTGTCTAGTCAATCAAAACACTTAGACGCTAGGGTACCTCGAGCCAACCCAAGTATATTTTATTGATATTTTTATTTTATCATTTAAGTTCCAGTAGACATGTAATTAATTCTTTTAATTAAGTATAACCTGATGCTTAGAACCATTTTCTATGATAGGACCTATTACCTCAGCCAAGGCTGGAGACTCCAGCATCATGATTTATATTAGACAGCTACGAGAGAGACTGAGACGGATACGACTAGTGCTAGCCCGAGCAGAGAACCGGTTCGACTTTTATTTAGCCCTTGCTGTCATTAGTGGACCAGGAGAGACTTTTATATGTCCTTAGCTAAAGAAGTAAGAGCCGACATAGAATACTTACTTGCGATGGAGTTTGTGACAGGAAGCTGGAATTGCTTGCCTGTTAGACCAGGTAAATAATTAAAAGCCTTCTATTTAAAAATTTTAAATCTCTCATATAGTGTCATGAATAGCATACCATTACATAAAACATTTAAGAAGAGAAACCAAAGATAAATGAAAGAAAACACCTCATAATGAACAAAGATAACATATCTAACAATCCACCTTACTGGCACGACTCATAAAATTCATTGGGATTATGGACTAGGTTGGTACTTGTACTAGCTAGGCAATAATTGTTGACCTTGATGAGCGAAATTAGAATATTAAAACTGATCCTCTTTTCAGAGAAGCCACAATGGTCAACACCAGAAGAAGTTTCCGGGGTGGTCGCAAAGGGAAGCAACCTCGAGTTGTATCAGAGGTTGAACTGCCTAATGGGACTGAGGCTCAAAATTTTGAGGCATTGGCTGCTTCGTCAGAGGCACCAGCGGTTGGACGAGCCACTGCTGTAGCACCTTAGCCAAATATGGCAGTCGGCGACGTAACTGCATTCATAACCACAATGATGCGGACCATGCAACAACAACAAGAATTGCTCGGTCAGATGTCTACATAGTTTGCAACCATGATGCATGAACGCGCACCACCACCACCACCACCCAACCGACCCATACTATTTCCACCACCTGTGCCTCAACACTTAGTGGAGAACTCTACTGCCAAGGTTATGGAGAGATTCAAGAAACTTCAACTGCCTGCATTTTCCAAAATAACTTCTGAGGCAATGCAACCGGAACGGTGGATTAGTGCCCTAGAGAAGGTATTTGAAGTACTTGAGTGCACGGATGCACAAAAGCTGATATGTGCGGGTTATCAGTTGTAAAATGAAGCCGAAGCTTGATGGAAAGCTACTAAACCTAATTTGGAAGCTACTCACCCGAACCCCATGTGGGAGCTGGGAGAAATTGAAAGAAGTTTTCTTCAAGAACTACTTCCTAGAGAGTTTTAGGGATAGGAAAGAAGCTGAATTCATCACACTGGTGCAAGGAACCAAGTCAGTACCGGATTACCAACAGCGATTTGAAGACTTGTTTCATTTTGCTCCAGAGCACCTGAAAGGGGAAGTTAGTAAGGTAAAGAAATTTGAGAAGGGACTCAAGACTGAGATCGGGTTAGTATTATCAATCATGGACATCCGGGATTATGCTCAGATGGTCGACAAGTTGAAGACCATGGAAGATAGATTTAAAGAGAAAATTGTGACGTCGTCTGTAGGCAAGAGGCCAAACAATTTCCAAACCTATGCCTGGCCAAATAAAGCTTCCCGTAGAACCGCTTCAAATTCTATCTCGACTCCTTATCATAGGCCAAACGTGGGTCAAAACCCTTTCCGCCCTGCATTCAATCAACCTGCTCAACTAGCACAGAGTCAAGTGACAACAGCAGCTTCGCCAGCCCGACCAGCCACAAGTCAAGTGAGCCAATCCTCAACACCTGCTGCTCCACCCTATAAGTGCTATGTGTGCAATAAGGAAGGGCACATGGCTAGAGATTACAGATCGCATGGGTATAGCAACAATTCGCTGAATCAGCCCTACGCTAGACCTTTTCAGCCATAGGACAATCGGACGCTAGGAAAGGTGTTTGCGATGACGAATGAAGAAGCTGAGGCGAACCCTGATGTATTGATAGGTAAGTTTGTTGAACATTACTAAATTATAGGGAATAATTGGCTTACTCCATGTAACCTAAACTACCTATGAACCCTAGGTACCTTGAATGTCTCGACCATACCTGCACGAGTATTATTCGACTCGGGCGTAACCCACTCTTTCGTCTCTACCACTTTTGCGAGTGAGATGAAGGATCAACCGAGGGACATCGGGCACGAACTAGTAGTCAGCACACCGACGGGCAATGTCGTGAGTTTGAAGGAAGTATATGACCCCTGCCAGATTGAAATTTGTGGAAAGAATCTAACCGCACGATTGATAAAGATGGATATAAAGGATTTTGACGTGATACTAGGCATGGATTGGTTATCCGCCTATGGTGCAAATGTCTTGTGTGCAGAGAAGAAAATAGTGTTTAAAATGGATGATGGATCAATCCTCACCTATCAAAGTGAGCAAAGAAGGAAACCCAGGAGGATAACCTTATCAGCCCTCCAGGCGCGAAGATTGTTAGATGAAGGACGTCAAGGCTTTTTGGCCACAGTGATAGACACGGAGGCAAAGATAAAGCCCTTGGAAGAACTTGAAGTCGTCAGAGAATTTCCTGATGTTTTTATGGAAGATCTGACGCATCTACCGCCTGACCGCGATACAGAGTTCGCGATTGATCTGATTCCTGGCGCAGCACCGGTATCCAAGGCACCATATCGGATGGCGCCAATCGAACTAAAGGAGTTGCAGGTTTGACTTCAAGACCTGCTGAAGAAGGGATTCATACGACCCAGTGTATCACCCTAGGGAGCACCCGTGCTATTTGTTAAGAAGAAGGATGGTAGTATGCGGTTGTGTATCGACTACCGCGAGTTGAATAAGCTGACTATCAAGAATCAATATCCGTTGCCGCATATTGACGACCTATTTGATCAGTTACAAGGACAAGAGTTTTCTCCAAAATCGATCTTAGGCCGGGATACCATCAATTAAAGATTAAGAGCAGTGATATTCACAAAACGGCATTCCGAACTCGATACGGACATTACGAATTCTTGGTTTTTTCATTTGGATTAACTAACGCCCCGATGACATTCATGGACATGATGAATAGAGTGTTTCATGATGTGCTAGATAAGTTTGTCATAGTATTTATTGACGACATCCTAGTGTACTCCAAGAATGAGGAAGAGCAAGCTCGACACCTTATGTTGCAGCGATTGCGAGAGCACCAACTTTACGTCAAGTTCAGTAAATGTGAATTCTGGATTCTCCAAATTGGATTCCTGGGATACATCGTTACTGAAGACGGCATTAAAGTGGATCCAGGGAAGGTGAAAGTAGTTCTTGAGTGGGAAACTCCGAAGAGTGCCACTGAGATTCAAAGTGTCTTAGGTTTGGCTGGTTAATACAGACGGTTTATTGAAAATTTCTCGCAGATCTCGGCACCTGTGACAAAACTTACAAAGAAGGGAGCCAAATTTGAATGGAATGAAGCGTGCAAGAAGAGTTTTCTGGAATTGAGAAACCAATTGGTGACAGCTCCAGTCTTGACCATTCCAGATGGCACTGGAGGAATGGTGGTATACATCGACGCATCCAGAACCAGATTAGGTGGCGTCTTGATGCAGAAAGGTAAAGCAGTCACCTACTCCTCTAGACAATTAAAAGAGCATGAGAAGAACTACCCCACTCATGACCTAGAGTTGGCAGTGGTGGTTTTTGCATTGAAGATATGGCGGCATTACCGATATGGTGAAAAGAGTGAAATTCTCAGCTATCATAAAATTCTAAAATATTTCTTCACCCAGAAGGAGCTGAACATGAGACAGAGACGGTGGTTAGAACTGGTAAAAGATTATGACAGTGAAATCCAGTACCACCATGGTAAGGTCAACGTTGTAGCTGATGCGTTAAGCAAAAAATCTCAGACTACATCTCTTGCTTCCTTGGTTGTAAGCGAACAGTTGTATGAAGAAGCTCAGAAGCTTGATCTGGAACTCGTGATCGAAGGAACAGCTATGCAATTAGCAGCCATGGATCTATAGTTGTCGATATGAGAAGAGATAATTGCGAAGCTACCATTGGACCCCGAGCTGGCCAAGATCATTTGGGAAGTACAAGGTGTCCATAAGGACCCAGATTTTTCTTTGCCCCATGATGGTGCATTGAAGTTACAAGACAGATTGTGCGTGCCTGATGATTTTGATGTCCAAGACCGAATCCTTAAAGAGGCGTACAACTCACCCTATACAATCCATCCCGGAAGTACAAAGATGTACAAGGACCTGAAGAAATATTACTGGTGGATGGGAATGAAAGAGACCATAGCAGTATACGTGTCCAAGTGCCTCACCTGTCAACAGATAAAAGCAGAGAGACACCGACTATATAGATTGTTGCAGCCACTTCCCATACCTGAATGGAAGTGGGAAAGAATCACTATGGATTTCGTGATAAATCTGCCCAACACCAGGAAGGGCATGAATATGATTTGGGTGATTGTAGATGGACTGGCAAAGGCAGCTCATTTCATACCAATTAAGATAAATTACTCTATGGAGAAACTTGCCCAATTATATATAGAAAATATAGTCCGCTTACACAGCGTGCCTGTCAGTATTGTGTTTGATAGAGATCTTTGATTTACCTCAAGGTTTTGGAGAAGTTTACAAAAGGCATTGGAAACTCAACTGAATCTTAGTATAGCTTTCCATCCGCAAATGGACGGACAGTCGGAAAGAACCATCCAGACACTAGAAGATATGCTCTGAGCCTGTGTTTTGGAAATGAATGATAGTTGGGATGCTCACATACCTCTGGTGGAATTTTCCTACAATAATAGTTATCACTCCACTATAGGCATGGCACCGTTCGAAGCATTGTATGGACGAAAATGTAGAACTTCGTTATATTGGGATGAAGTTGGCGAACGAAAATATCTTGGACCTGAGATTATACAGGCAACATGTGACAAAGTGGATGTCATAAGAGAAGATCAAACCAGTCCAGTTAAGACAAAAAAGTTATGCGGATAATCGAAGGAAGGATATTGAGTTTGAAGTTGGAGAAAAGGTGTTCCTTCGAGTATCTCCAACTAAAGGATTGCTACGTTTTAACAAGAAAAGCAAGTTGAGCCCAAGATTTATAGGTCCTTATGAAATACTCAACAAAGTGGGACCCGTAGCATATCGACTGGCACTACCACCATCTTTGTCAGGTGTCCACGATGTTTTCCATGTGTCAATGCTGAGGAAGTACATTAATAACCCGACACATGTACTATCAACTGAACCTGAACAGTTGAATGTAGATATGACCTACAAAGAGCAACCTACGGAGATATTGGACAGAAAGGAGCATAATCTCCGTAATCGCACTGTCCCCTTTGTGAAGGTTCGATGGGGAAACAACTCGGTGGAAGAAGCTTCATGGGAACGTAAAGAAGAAATGAAAGAAAAGTATCCTCAACTCTTTGAAATGTACGGTAAGCAAATTTTGAGGATGAAATTTTTGTAAGGTGGGGAGAAATGTCAAACCTTGCTCTTGATCGGCTGGAATTTTGATTGAAGGACAGGAACCCTTGATCGAAACCAAGAACACTGTGGAGTATCACTTCAGTGATTTTGATTGATGAAGAAACCCTGTGTGGATCATCCTACATGCCTATCGAGGTGGATCACGACCCTTGCGATCGTACTGACTCACAAAGATGATGTATGGCCTAGACTCCGGTAATCTCTCTCCTCTTCATAATCGTGGGATGCACCCCTGGAAAAGTGTGTAAAAACTTCCAAATAGCATGTGGGGACAATGCCCGACCAAGGGTCAAACCCCTGTGCAAGCCCTAATGAGATTCAGCCTTGCTTGCAATCTCCGGGCGATGCACAAGGCCCGAGACATCGCCTGGGAGTAAAATAGCATATTTTAATGGATTTTAATTGTGGAGACCACCCAACATGGACATGGGCACCCTCCATAGATAGAGGGGAGTCTGAGGGACCACCTCATACCCTTGGTTCACTGTGGATCCCACCAGTGTGCCCAAAATCACTCAGAATCAATTTAAAAACTCATTTTCAAAATAGCCCTTAATAGCTAAATAGACCTCAGTGTGGGCTGGGCCTATAAATAGGAATGCCTTGGGCTCATTTAGAGCCCTTAGCATTACTAAAACCGTGAGGGGAGAAAGAAGAGAGAAAGGAGAGAAAGAAGAGGAAGGAGAAGAAGAAAGAAAAAGAAGAAGGAAAGGGAAGTTTCTCACACACACCTAGGTCCAGATTTTCGTGGCTCCCAGCCCTGCTCAGGTATATATCTACATACCTACACCTGCTGCCCCTTTGAATTCCTATGCTTTGGATGTGTTTCAACTCTCTGGCAGCCCAGAATAACTGGGTAATGCTAGGGATGGTTCCAAATCTGCCATGCAAGCTTAGAGCATGGGAGGTCTGTGATTTTTATTAAATTTCACAAGGCTGTTTTGCTGTTCCTAAAGCCAAAATCTAGCTGTGCATGGCTGCACTGCCCAGATTCACTATTGGTTGGTTGTTTGGAACCCTGGATGCAAACCATGGCTACACAGACCTAGCCCTGGGTAATTTCGGCCATGAATCCCTATATTACATCTATTTCCAGCCTTGCATGTGGCTGAAACTGAGATTCATGTCTAGGGAAAACCCTGTGACACAATTCACTAGCCTGTCTGGGCAACCTCTGGCAGCCAAATGGTGGGCCCAGTGGAGAATCCATCTGGACCAAAATGGAGATCATCCCTAGGGCTACTTAATCTCCTAACATGCATGGGGTGATGTTGAGAACACTGCCTATGAAGCCCAACCTTAGAATCTCAGCCCTTTGTCGATTTGCAGACTCTGGACGATGCACCCAACACCCAGAGCCATCGCCCAGTGAGGGATTTGTTGCAGTTTTTGCAATCTGACCTAGGGTCAGGTACAACTATGAAGAATGACCATTTTACCCCAAGACCACCATCTCTGGGTGATGCACTGGGATATAGGCCTAAGGCCCAGTGCAAGGCCCAGTGATTCCAAGTGAGAACCAACTGAACACCGGGTCAACCCAGTAAGCTTAGGTTAACCGTAGGACTACCAGAGACAAATTGGAAACCTAACATGACAACTTCTGATTTATGTCTAGGATTTGATCCAGCGCTCAAGGTCAACAACCAGACTGCTATTGGGACTCAATTTGCAACCGAGTTTCTAGAACCAAACTCAGGTGAGTGAAATATTATCATATATGTACATGTAACTGTTATGCTATGCCGGCTATTGAATTTAAATCATAATTGCTGTGTTACCTAAATTCTATTCAACTATTCAAAATATTACACATTGATTGTCTAAGTGGGAACAACACTATGAATTTTATCCGATGATTGTGATTAGATTTAAGCTCATCTAATTGTTTCCTTGGGCGGCAGGTAAGCGAATGGATGAGGGTTTTGCAGCCCGTGCGGGATAAAAGCTGTCACACCCCGAAACCACCCCCTGGGAGGATTCGACGGCTGACCTGAATACCCGACGTATTTGGTGACCACTAGGATCCAGATGCAGTAAGTACACGTCACAAGCACAACACAATTTCAAGATAACACATGTTATATTGATCAGAGTGTAGGGAAAGTAAAGTGCTATAAGTGTTTTATATATTATTTACATTGAAAGTTCCAACAACTCGATATTCCCAAGTTCACGAACATCGAGCCAACCCACAACTAATCTAAAATATAAACATTGGAATTCATTCACAAAAAGGACAGTACTAAACAAAAGAAAATAAAAAGATAATGTCACATCGTTAGTTCTTGTTCTCCAAGTAATCCTTTCCGCCACAAATGCATTCACCTGTAGGATCATCTAAAAAGAGAAAATTCCACAGGGGTGAGCTCCACTGAGCCCAGCAAGTAAAGGATAGACCACACACACAAGCATGCATTCTAAAAGCATGGACTCAATTTTAATATTAAATTCACCTAACAAACAAATGCCTAAGTCAGATCGGTGCTACGACAACAATTCGGGAGACGTTCTCGGTTCCTTCTTAACCTCCCCGAGACGTAACCTCAACTGTTGTATGGAGCCCACAGTGGTTGTTGGTATTATATACCTTCCTATGGGTAGACCCCGATAATCATAGCCAGACCCCCATCCCGGCATCCGTCACACTCGTCAGTGATAGGGAGCTATGATCACCCAACACCTGAACCCCTGCTAGTAAGGGTTGTAGCACTAAGGAATGACATTCCTAGCCATATGCTCTAAATGGCATAGTATAAGGTGTACAGTGCTCCCGCATCCCATACTATGACACACCATACCTCTCATTTTCAAGCCGACTACGGCATCTAATCTATCACAAGAATTCATATTGCATATTACTCCAATTTACAATATTCACACTCATAAGTCATAAACAATGAATTCAAATAATATCATAAATAAGACATGAATTTAAATATGCAAATGATTCCTAGCAAATACATCTAAAAATGAAATAAACACTCTTAAAAGAAATCAAAGCCTAACCCCACTTATCTTTTCTCTTTAGTGCAGAGTCTACCAAGTTTGGGTCAGAGATAAGCTTTGGATCTGATCCCAATGAAATATCTAACTTCTTGTTACAAGGTTTATTTCATTAGAATCCGTAATCAGTATTTTGTTAAATCTTTATTTGTTTCTTGTTCATTTAAATTTTCAGGTGACTTTGTTGTATTGTCAAACCTCAAGTGTTAAGTTTCGGTTTTGAGCATCCTTATGGAAATTGTACTTCTTTCTGTTGTGATTTTAACGGGACTAGAATCGAACTAAAGTCATTTACGGTGAGGGGCACATGATTGACATAGCCCAACTCTCCAAAATCCATGCCTTTGTCTAAACCTTGACTTTGAGATCAGGTTTGGGGAGTTTCTGTTCGGAATGGGTGTTGGACCAAAACATGGTTTTCGAACATACTTCTGTTACGAAAATTTTGGCGTTGATTTCGTGAATTTACGATATACCATTGGTGAGTTATTACAGTTTTCATTAGATCAGTTCAGAAATTCTAGTCTGTCGATTGGGTATGTTCACAGGCCGAAACGGAATCCATAAACTCCAAATCTGGTTTCGGTTCCTGAACGAAAAATGTTCTTCGTCGAGTCTAGTTTACACAGGTTTTGGAATCAGAGGATTTGAGGTCCTGGAGAGTGAGATATCTCCGTTTTCGTATAGGGTGTCCATTCTGGAATTTTGTTTGTTTGGTTTTTTTTGACTTATTTGGGCCCATAGTTATAATTATTTAGGTTACCAAACAGGTTTTAGTTAGGTTGGCTAGATAAAACTAACCCAAACCAAATCAACCCAAACCAGACCAGACCGGGTGGAGAGAGTTTCTCTTCACCCATCTTCAACCTCTTGTTCCCATTTCCGTTTCTTGAGTATAGCAGGTTTTTGTTTTCTTTTCTTTTTTTTTTTCCTAAACTGAGATGGAACAGGGGCACAACCACCACATCTGTGGTGGTCGGTTCCGGCGGCCGGAGCCACCATCTCCGTTGTCAAGAAGGGAGGGGATGGCGGTTGGGCACCATGGCCGAACCTTCCTCTCCACCGTTTTTTTCTTCTCTCTCCTCCCCTTCTCTTCTTCTCTTCTTCCTTTCCTTTTAGAACCCATACCCTCTCTGTTATCCTCTCCTACTCCTTCCATTTGTTTCATTAATCCCTTTTTTGTTTTTTTTTCCCCTCCTTACCAAATCTGAAATTCAGAGAAAGGTAAAAAAAATTCAGAATAGAAAAAAAAACGTTACCTATGGAGAAGAATTGGTCCTCTTCTAATTTGCCCTCTAATCTCTTCCTTTTCCTCCTCTTTTCTCTTTTCTCTCTTTCTTTCCACTACTCTCTTCTACACTTTCCCAAAATCACAGAAATGAAAGAACGGAATCCATTTTCTGTTC
Organism: Telopea speciosissima; assembly: GCF_018873765.1. Lineage (NCBI taxonomy): Eukaryota > Viridiplantae > Streptophyta > Magnoliopsida > Proteales > Proteaceae > Telopea > Telopea speciosissima. Next base: position 32,769,738 of record NC_057917.1, on the reverse strand, counting down.
TGGCTTTTTGTGGTTTCAAATTTGAAACCAATTTCTTAAAATTCCATTTTTGCCCCTTCTAAACCCTCTTGATAAATCCCATTCTTTTAGTGCTAATTGACACCTACCTTCCTAAGCCATGTGTTTGCTTAGGAGAAAGACACTAAACTTACCCCTCCACATGTCAAAGACCCACTTAATATACTAAGCATTTTAAATAAACTAACATAATACAATATGCTAATTACTATATACTTAGTATATACCCATGTACATACATGTATATATATATATCCTTAGGGTATTATAAAAATCTCTTATCATATAAAAGATTTATATATACATAAAAAAAAATAAAAATATCAATACTAGTAATAATACAACAAGTCTTGCATTATTATAAAGTAATATTTTATTTTATTTTATTTTATAAAATAGCATAAATAGTATTAAATCGGAGTGTGGTCATGTTAGGGTCACTTACCGAGAGTTGTACATTTGTTTGTGAACTTTACAATTGCACGGGGAAGGTATGCGTCGTTTTAATGGCAGGTGATGTATCGATACCAGAATTCCATCTTCCGTGTCTACTCACTCAAACATCCAATCCACGTTCCACAGGTTACACGGGGCTATGACTTCGGGTTCTGGGTCTATATGCGGATTCGGGTTAGGGTTCGGGTCAATTTTTTTTCCAAGCTATAACATTCTCCCTACCTTACAAAAATTTCGTCCTCAAAATTTGACATCTCTGGGAATCCGTATAGGTGAGGTTATCTTTTCCTCCTCCCTTTTGTCACCCAAACTTTCCTTGATTCGATGCGATTACATCATAGTATCTTTTGTCTTGATTACACCACTAAGGTTCAATTCTCTAGTTATTCAAATCTCATTCGGGTTTGACTAACCTAAAGCTCTGCCTGATATAAGAGCCTAAAGGGAAATGAATTCCAAATGCATATTCCAATAAATCAACTGATCAACCTATCATCGTGTATTTCACTCACTACTCTATGTTTCTTACAGTTTGGGATTAAAGGGTAAAATTATATATTGCCTTGTCTACACGGTTTTTCTTATGAAGGCCTTTATTTATGGTTCTCCAATACCTAAGTCAACTTTAGAATGAATTGGAATATTGATGGAATCCCTACTGTTCACTCCCAATAACGGAGGGGACGTTCAGTGACTCATTACTCCACTCATACCTATTGTTGAGCAAGGTCTCGTCAAAAGTCCTTCGATTTCGTTTTTTTTTCATTCTCGGTTGTTCTTGGCTATACTTGACACCCGTTATTTAATTTTTAGATTTTGTTATTTACCACCCATTACTTGGTACACTTTAAACTTACCTGAATTCAGCCTGAAATGTTCTATTTATCTGGTTCACGAGTATATAACCTTATCGAGACTTAATTACGTGTCTTGGTCTCTCACCGACCCTCTAGAATCTAGATACGAATCAAAGATTTCCTAATGGTAAAGACTCATACACTACGTTTAGATTCACAACATATCCAGCAGAAATGCTAACCACTAATTTGTATTTTAAGTTCTTCTAGGGCACATTCATCTTATCGCAGAACAGTAGAAACAAAAAGTGTGATGTACCAGAATTAATTAATACTCGATCAGGTGAGAATGATATGGATAAAGTACCTGTTATCACAGCCGGACTTATCTCAATTCCTTCCGTGGTCAAGGCACAGTCTTGCTCTTGAACTTTGTTGCTTTGGGGCTAGTAAGGTCGAGCAATAGGTGGAACTCCCCGTAGTGCACGAAATCTACAATGGGGACAATCTCTAGACATGTGTTCAGGCAGTTTCCACATATAGCAGTGGCTAGGTCCATCAGGCGGATAGACAGGTGCAGTCAGTTGAGAGGACGGAGTAGTTGTTGTAGATAGGCTTGAGGCAGGGCAGTTTCTAGATACGTGTCCGGTTTGATTGCATTCATAACATCGGATCGGACCATAGGGTCGAGATTAGGTGTAGACCTAATGGACTGAGAACTTTCTTAAATTGTGGTTAGTCGAAGAGACTGAAAAGTTTGATCCATTTCTGGCCTACTGTCCTGTTGTGGCTGCTTGAGATGGGGGACGGATACTTGCGATGTGTGTTTGGCTTTACGATACGGGCAAGCCCTAGATATATGCCCCAACTGGTTGTAGTAGAAACAACAAATGTTAGCACTAGATGGTTGTGATGTAGCTGTCAACCTTGCCGATTGACTGAGTCGATTTTCATCTTTTCTGTCAGAGCATGCTAGAGTCGAATCAAGATAGGGTCCTTCGGAAGCCTTATTGGGTGTTCCAAACTCTCGTGAGATCATATGTCTCTTCTTAGACCCTTATCATGTTATGCCCTCATCTACTTGTCCTTCTCCCACAGATTGATCGGGCACAGGTGGTGTGTCATAAACAAGAGGATTTCCCAGTATGGCTAGCGCCTGTTGCACAGCTTGAATTTGTCCATTTATAAAAATCATGAACTGTTGTTGTAGTCGTCGCATCGCAACAATTGTATTGCTCATGAACAATCCTTATTGTTGTTGAAAATCTTTCATCATATCTCCTATGATCGCAATAGCATCTTGAGCCATACGCATTGATGGAGCTGTGGGGCTTGTAAGCATGGTAGGATTAGGTGTCTCGATTATTTTCTTATCTCGCATTACTTCTTGAAATTGGGCACTCATAGTTTGCATGAAGGCCCGTTGTTCCTGTTGTATGATCTGCATCTCATTGGCTACGATGGCAGCTACCTCACTAGCGGTCAGAGCAGGAAAAGGTGCAGGTGCATGAGCTGGAGGGGCCTCAGGTACAAGCGTAGGAGGATCCTCAGGTATTCTTGGAGAGGAGGCAGAATTTTCTATGTTCTGAGCAATGGGTTCATCAAGATGTAGAAGTGGATGAATGATAGGAGGACATGCTTCACGAGAAACATCTCTGTCGGATTGAGTTTAAACCATGATCGCTTACTGAAAAGAAAATTTGAAAATGTATTCTTACTTGGTTGTAATAAGAAGATTCGATATATTTCATATATTGGGCCAATATTTGTATTCTCCAAATATTAGATGGAATCAATCAGGGATACTGGCGTCATAAAAGTGTGCTTTAAGATCTGAATTTTACAGTCGAAATATTTAGATAGAAGGATGATGATGCAAGATTAAGCAGAAATGTACACTCTTGTGTCTTTACTTAAACACTGGATTTGCTTTGACCATGGATGGAGTAAGGTGTCGATACAAGTTGTTTGAATCTGGAGGTATTCTGTTTCTCTCTCGATTACGCAGAAGTCACTGGCTGTCAAGATTCGATTACGGTACAACTAGTTCTGTAGGTATCTATGATTTATTGGTTATCATTTCGAACAATTATTCAGCTCATGAATGTCGTCATAACGATATATATTTTTTAATTTCCCACTATACATATATATATATATATATATATATATATTTTTTTGTAAAACTTCTAATTTTATTTTATTTTATTTTTTTCTCGCTTCAAGGTTAACTCGTATTTGCATCTGCCTCCGCAAGATACAGTTTAAGACAGGATCTAGGTTTTAGGGATTTTTTTTTAATAGGACTTCTCTGTTTTTTTTTTTCACTTTCGTTTTTTATTTGTAATTTTTTTTTCTTTTATTATATGCAAGAAAATTTAAATGTAACAGTTTATGATCTTAGATTATAATATATTGTCGGCTTTTGCACCTAGCTAGTCCCCTATGGTGTTCTTCTATCCCCATTTATATTTATGTTAATTAATAATTTTTTTTTTTGGCTCTAAATCATATTACTTTCACTTCTCGCTTGCGAGTGTAAATAGAGAATCTCGCTCTGATACCATCTCTTGTCACACCCCGAAACCACCCCCTGGGAGGATTCGACGGCTAACCCGAATACCTGACGTATTTGGTGACCACCAGGATCCAGATGTAGTAAGTACACGTCACAAACACAACACAATTTCAAGATAACACGTGTTACATTGATCAGAGTGCAGGGAAAGTAAAGTGCTGTTAGTGTTTTACATATTATTTACATTGAAAGTTTCAATAACTCGATGTTCCCAAGTTCACGAACATCGAGCCAACCCACAACTAATCTAAAATATAAACATTGGAAATTCATCCACAAAAAGGACAGTACTAAACAACAAAAAATAAAAAGATAATGCCACATCATCAGTTCATGTTCTCCAAGTAATCCTTTCCGCCACAAACGCATTCACCTGCAGGATCATCCAAAAAGAGAAAATTCCACAGGGGTGAGCTCCACTGAGCCCAACAAGTAAAGGATAGACCACACACACAAGCATGCGTTCTAAATGCATGGGTTCAATTTTAATATTAAATCCACCTAACAAACAAATGCATAAGTCGGCTCGGTGCTATGACAACAACTCGGGAGACGTTCTCGGTTCCTTCTTAACCTCCCCGAGACGTAACCTCAACTGTTGTATGGAGCCCACAGTGGTCATTGGTATTATATACCTTCCCATGGGTAGACCCCAATAATCATAGCCAGACCCCCATCCCGGCGTCCTTCACACTCCTCAGTGATAGGGAGCTATGATTACCCAACACTTGAACCCCTGCTAGTAAGGGTTGTAGCAGTAAGGAATGACATTCCTAGCCATATGCTCTAAATGACATAGTACAAGGTGTACAGTGCTCCTGCATCCCATACTACGGCATATCATACCTCTTGTTTCCAAGCCGACTACGGCATCTAATCTATCACAAGAATTCATATTGCGTATTATTCCACGTTACAATATTCACACTCATAAGTCATAAACAATGAATTCAAATAATATCATAAATAAGACATGAATTTAAATATGCAAATGATTCCTAGCAAATACATCTAAAAATGAAATAAACACTTTTAAAAGAAATCAAAGCCTAAACCCACTTACCTTTTCTCTTTAGTGCAGAGTCTACCAAGTTTGGGTCAGAGATAAGCTTTGGATCTGATCCTGATGAAATATCTATCTTCCTGTTACAAGGTTTATTTCATTAGAATCCTTAATCGATATTTTGTTAAATCTTTATTTGTTTCTTTATGAAAATTGTACTTCTTTCTGTTGGAATTTTAACAGGCCTAGAAGCGAACTAAAGTCATTTACGGTGAGGGGCACATGATTGATATAGCCCAACTCTCTAAACCTTTGTCTAAACCTTGAATTCAAGATCAGGTTTGGGGAGTTTTTGTTCCAAATGGGTGTTGGACCAAAATAGGGTTTTCGAACATGCTTCTGTTAGAAAAATTTTGGCGTTGGTTTCGTGAATTTATGATATACCATTGGTGAGTTATTACAGTTTTCATTAGATCCGTTTAGAAATTCTAGTCTGCCGATCGGGTATGTTCACCAGCCGAAACAGAATCCATAAACTCCAAATCTGGTTTCAGTTTCTGAACGAAAAATGTTCGTCGTCGAGTCTAGTTTACACAGGTTTTGGAATCAGCGGATTTGAGGTCCTGGAGAGTGAGATATCTCCGTTTTCGTATAGGGTGTCCATTCTGGAATTTTGTTTGTTTGTTTTTTTTTTTTCTTTTAGGTTTCATGTGATAAGTACCGTTTGGTTACTCAATTTATGCATCTGATTATAATCCCTTTGTTTTGATGTACCCCAAACAAACCTTAGGCTATATTTTAAATTAAGTATAGGGTCTGTTTGGTTTTTTTATGACTTATGAGTTGGGCCCATAGTTATAATTATTTAGGTTAGCAAACAGGTTTTAGTTAGGTTGGCTAGATAAAACTAACCCAAACCAAACCAACCCAAACCAGACCAGACCGGGTGGAGAGAGTTTTTCTTCACCCATCTTGTTCCCATTTCCGTTTCTTGAGTATAGCAGGTTTTTGCTTTTTTTTTTTTCCCTAAACTGAGATGGAACAGGGGCACAACCACCACCATCTGCGGTGGTCGGTTCCGGTGGCCGGAGCCACCATCTCCGTTGTCAAGAAGGGAGGGGATGGCGGTTGGGCACCATGGCCGAACCTTCCTCTCTACCGTTTTTTCCTTCTCTCTCCTCCCCTTCTCTTCTTCTCTTCTTCCTTTCCTCTTAGAACCCATACCCTCTCTCTTATCCTCTCCTACTCCTTCCATTTGTTTCATTAATCCCTTTTTTTTTTTTTCCCTCCTTACCAAATCTGAAATTCAGAGAAAGCTAAAACAAATTCAGAACAGAAAAAATATTTGCCCTCTAATCTCTTCCTTTTCCCTCCTCTTTTCTCTTTTCTCTCTTTCTTTCCACTACTCTCTTCTACACTTTCCCAAAATCACATAAATGAAAGAACGGAATCCATTCTCTGTTCTGGCTTTTTATGGTTTCAAATCTGAAACCAATTTCTTAAAATTTCATTTTTGCCCCTTCTAAGCCCTCTTGATAAATCCCATTCTTTTAGTGCTAATTGACACCTACCTTCCTAAGCCATGTGTTTGCTTAGGAGAAAGACACTAAACATACCCCTCCACATGTCAAAGACCCACTTAATATACTAAGCATTTTAAATAAACTAACATAATACAATATACTAATTACTATATACTTAGTATATACCCATGTACATACATGTATATATATCCTTAGGGTATTATAAAAATCTCTTATAATATAAAAGATTTATATATACATAAAAAAAAAAATACAAATACCAATACTAGTAATAACACAAGAAGTCTAGCATTATTATAAAGTAATATTTTATTTTATAAAATAGCATAAATAGTATTAAATCGGAGTTTGGTCATGTTAGGGTCACTTACCGAGAGTTGTGCATTTGTTTGTGAACTTTACAATTGCACGGGTAAGGTATGCGTCGTTTTAACAGCAGGTGACGTATCGATGCCAGAATTCCATCTTCCGTGTCTACTCACTCAAACATCCAATCCACGTTCCACAGGGTACACGGGGCTATGACTTCGGGTTCTGGGTCTATATGCGGATTCGGGTTAGGGTTCGGGTCAATTTTTTTTCCAGGCCGTAAAAAAAGCGGTCCCTAAGGGTCATAGGTTGCCTCTCTCTTTCCTCAACCATGGTTGGAATCTCAACTCGTTCTATCCGGTTCTTTGAATTTCTCACCCAAACAAGCATACAAAAACCACAATCCGAAATTAGGCACTCCATAAAGCTCCTTTTTTTTTTTGTGATTTTTTTTTTTTAAAAACACTACGAATCAATTAAAATTGGAAACTAAACAAGCGTCACCTCCCCAGCAATGGCACCAAAAACTTGTTTGAGTTTAAAATAATACCGCAAGCGTACGGATCAATCGTAGCTACGGGTCAAACACGAGGAGGTCAACCTTGAATAAATTTTCACTTTTAATTAATGCGAAGTGTACAACTTACCAAATATGGAAACTACCAATTATGAAAACTAGCAAATATAGAAGCAACTAAATTACCAAAGATAACAAATTAAAAATAGAAACTAGGGCAACCGCTAAGGGAATGGATGAATTAAAAGCAAGAAAGTCACTTGGGAATGGGTTCTACCATGAGAATTAGGGTAGATCAATGACTAGCATATTAGGGCAAAGCATGCATACGGCCTAGGTCTATAAGATATGCGGCACGACTCATATACGGCTAACATATCCTATGAAAATAGTGCTCATACAACATACAATGTAAACAAAAAAATACAAGAACATAATGGTGTCACAATGGATACGGCTAACGAACATGTATATAGTTCCCCTTGGAATGACATTGTTGGGATTGACAAGTAATCCATTCTCTGTGAGCTATAACCTTCCTTTGCAGCACGGTTTTCTAGTACCTCCGTTCTTGATGTGGTCCCTTCTTTTTCTCCATGATTCCTAGTCCACGCGGGAATTCCATCTGATGTAGTCCCTAACTGCCATAGGGGGATAACTGTTAGACACATGGAAATTTATAAGCGTGCTCTCCAAGTCTTTATTTCTTGATGAGTCCACATGTACAGTTATGATTTAATGTAAATTATGGTATCACAGGATTCAAGTGGCGGAATCATCTTCGTTGGAGTTATTCGAATTAGCTCAGTTCTTCTTCTTTTAAATTATAGTTTTAGTAATTTCTCTGTCTTTTTCTCCGTCAATCCTTCCTTCCCTCTTCATTGCTTTCATGGCTAGCTAAACCTCTCCTCTTGGGAGTGGGTGAAAACATGAGAGAAGGAAGAATTGATGGCTAGCATTGTTTATGTGATTAATGAACATGATCAATATTGGACTAAATAGGGGGAGAGTCCTTCGTAAAAGGATAGACTACTTTCATTGAATAAAAGATTTAATTGAGTTTTGGAGTGAAAGGCCTCTCAATCTTCTTTCGCTTATTTTCCAAATTCCTTCAGCTTTCCTAATTGGATCAAGAACTCTGTTTGTAATAAGGATTCTCATCAGCAGAAATTCTGATACAACATTTGGCGCCATCTGTGGGAAACGAAAACAGAAACCTGTGAAGATCCCACCATGACCAACACCAGAAGTCAGGCAAGGATCACTCGGTCCACCGTTGCTGCTACACCTGGTTTACCTCCTACCGCTGTTCCTCTTCCACCCCCTGCCACAGGTTTGGGAGGAGTCCCAGCGGCAAATTCCCAACAAGAAGGTCAAGATCATGTCCCCGGAGATCTGGAGCCGTCACATCTGGTGGACTCTCACCCAAGACTCTTAAGAGACCCACCACGTTACGACGGTGGAGCAATTTAACGTGAAGCAGACTCGCTGGGACGATAAGATCGAACAAATGTTGGAAATGCAGTGCGGCCTTCTGCAGGGGGTTCCTATGCCCCCACCTCTACTATCAAATAGAGAAAGATCTCATTCACCAGAGTACTGTGAGAACCACAACAATGCGAATAATACTCGACGAAGGAACAAAGAGATTCCAGGATTCGCCAAGATTCAAGATTCACAGATGACGAAAATTGAACAAGCCTTGAACGATAAAGTCTTGGAACTCCAAGATCAGCTACAAGAAGTCATAAAGGAAAAGAACCAGGCTTCAATCCACAATTTCCACTTCACAACAGATCTTGCATTTACAGATGAGGTGCGGTTTGAACCTCTCCCAAAAGGGTTTAAGATGCCAGCCGTAGAGCAATACGCCGGCACCACCGGAGGATCACTTGGAAACCTTCAAATCCCTCCTGTTCTTCCAAGGCACTTCAGACGCCATAATGTGTAGAGCCTTCCCTCCCACTCTGAAGGGGGCAGCGTGTCAATGGTTTTCTCGTCTCCCCCCACGATCTTTCTCCAATTTCATAGCCCTAGGGCGGGCCTTCCTGGATCACTTCGTAAGCAGCAGAGTACATAAGAAGACAACTGCCAATCTCCTGGCCATAAAGCAGCAGCCAAAAGAATCCATAAGAAGTTTTCTCACAAGATTTAATAAAGAAGCTCTGCAGGTGCAAAACTTGGATCCAATGGTGAAATTCCAAGCTCTGTAAAGTGGAATCCGAGATATCGAGTTGAAAAAGTCATTAATCATGGATGAACCCGGAGATATGTACGAACTATTTTCAAGGTGCGAAAAGTATATCAACTTGGCTGAAGTTCTTGCGGCAGAAAGGGAAGACAAAATCGAGAAGAAGGCTTCGTGGAAGAAGGAAGATATTCCTCGAGAGGCCGGCACAAAGCACAACCGAGATGATGAGGATGGAAAGAAAAGAAAAGATGATAGAAAAGCTTGGGCTCCTCGAGCCCCAGACAGAGAATCGGAGCCAAATTATACTACCCTGACACACGCCCGGGCACATATATTGAACAAGATTAAAGATCAAACAACCCTATGCTGGTCAGCAAAAATGGTCAAGCCAAGCCATGAGCGCAACAAAAACAAGTACTGTCGTTTTCACCAAGATCATGGTCACGATACCGAGGAATGCAGACAGTTGAAGGACGAGATAGAGGCGCTCATCCAGAGAGGGCGTCTCAACCGATTGGTCAAAAAGGAGGTGAATGATCGAAAGATGGATTACTGAGCTCGAGAGCCCGAGGGAAGGCGGAGATCATCCCCTAAAGCTAATAAAGAGGAACTCCCTCAAGGTGAACCCCACGCCGAGAATGCGCCGCTTAGAGAGATCACAACCATATTTGGTGGACCTAGCATAGGGGGAGAAACCTCTAACTCTCGAAAGCACCATGCACGGAATGTGCTCCAAACCGAGACCACAGTCAAGAGGAGGAGAGCAAGCTATCCTATAACTTTTTCTGACGAAGACTTGGCAGATATACAGATGCCCCATGACGACGCCTTGGTGATTAAGATGGTGATTGCTAATTGCGCGATGGGGAGAATCTTGGTAGATAATGGGAGTTCAGTTGACATCCTATATTACGATGCATTCGAAAGGATGCTCCTAAAATCCGAGATGCTGAAAAGAGTGGAATCCCCTCTGTATGGATTCAATGGAGCCCCTGTCCAAGTTGAAGGATCAATCGAGCTACCAGTCTCGGTAGGAACAGAACCCAAACTCTCCACCGTTATGATGAATTTTTTGGTGGTAAAAGTGAATTCCGAGCATAATGGGATATTGGGACGACCTGGTCTCAACACTCTATAAGCAGTGCTTTCCACTCCCCATTTAGTCATGAAGTTCCCAACCGATCACGGGGTTGGAGAATGTCGAGGAAGTCAAGTGACAGCCCACCATTGCTATGAAGGATATCGAAGGGCCAGGGGGAAGGATCCCCAAATGAACCTTATCCATTTAGATAATAACCGAGATATCAAAGAGCCAGAAAGGACTGAACCAGCTGAAGACTGGCTCTTGTGGAGATAGTAGAAGGGGATGCCACGCGTGTGGTCCAGATAGGCGGGAACCTGACTGGTGAAAGGAAAACTGACCTCGTAAACTTCCTGAGAGCTAATGCGGATGTGTTCGCCTAGTCTACCGTGGATATGCCGGGGATAGATAGAAAGAGAGCTGAACACAAGCTCAGCGTCTACCCTAATGCTAAACTAGTATTCAAGAAGAAGAGAACCTTTACACCAGAATGGCAAGAGAAAATAATTGAAGAAGTGACCAAGCTACTTGATGCAGGCTTTATCGAGGAAGCCATCTACCCAGAATGGCTCTCTAATGTTGTAATGGTCCCAAAGTCCAATGGCAAATGGCGAATGTGTATTGACTTTACTGATTTGAATAAAGCTTGTCCTAAAGACTATTACCCTTTGCCTCGCATTGATTAGTTGATAGATACCACGGTAGGGAATGAAATGCTTTCTTTTATGGATGCCTATTCCGGATATAATCAAATCAAGATGTATGAGCCTGATGTATTGAAGACCTCATTTATTGCTGGCAGAGACACATATTGTTACGTCCGCATGCCCTTTGAACTGAAGAATGCTGGGGCATCCTATCAATGCTTGATAAATTACCTGTTCAGACATCAAATAGGAAAGAACGTGGAAATATGTAGATGACATGCTTGTGAAGAGCTTGAAAGCTCAGGATCATATTACAGATCTGGGGGAGGCATTTCAAGTCCTGAGAGAAAGCAACATGAGGTTAAACCCAGCCAAGTGCGCTTTTGGAGTTACGTCTGAAAAGTTCCTCGGTTTCTGGAGATTCATTTCGAGTTCGGGGGACTGATGTTTACCTTTCTTTAAAGCACTCAAGAACTGAACAAGGAACGTGGAGCCAAAGGACTCAAGCTTACCTTTGAATGGACCAAAGAATGCCAGGCCGCCTTCACCGAACTAAAAAGGTATTTGGCACAACCATCCCTTCTAGCCAAGCTTGAACCAGGAGATATATTGCAACTATATCTGTCCATTTCTGACATTGTAATAAGTGCTGTATTGGTTAGACAAGATGGGCGAATCCAAAAACCAATATATTATGTCAGCAAAGTCCTCCTAGATGCTGAAATTAGATATAGCTGTGTAGAAAAATATGCCTACGCGTTGATTATAGCGGCTAGGAAGTTAAGGCCCTATTTTCAAGCTTATACCATTGAAGTGCTCACTAACCAACCTTTGAAGAAGATATTGGCCAAACCGGACCACTCAGGAAGACTAGTAGCATGGTGCGTGGAGCTGGACGAATTCGACATCCATTACATACCCCGAACTACAATAAAAGCTCAAGCCTTGACAGATTTTTTGGTAGAATGTACACTCCCCGATGAGGAACTCACTACCACCCGGAACTGGAGGAGACAACGGAAGAATGGACGCTATATGTGGATGGTTCATCCGGCGTTCAAGGGTGTGGGGCAGGTTTGATATTAACCAGCCCCAGAGGATTTATTGTGCAGTACGCGCTAAGGTTTGAATTTCAAGCCACTATCAATGGGGCAGAGTACGAAGCTCTGATTGCAGGATTGAAGCTGGCACAAAGTCTAATGGTGAAGCGTATTATTGTACACAATGACTCTCAATTGATAGTTAATCAAGTCAAAGGGGAGTATGATGCTAAAGAATCTCGGATGGCCCAATATTTGAGAAGGGTTCAGGACTTGATCACAAACTTCAATCAGTTCGAGATATTACAAATACCTCGGGCACAGAATGCGTCAGCGGATGCCCTCTCAAGACTTGCCACCTCAGATTTTCAAGATTTTGGCAGAACCGTGTATCTGGATATACTCACCTCCTCGAGCATAGCATAATCCGAGGAAGTATTTTCGGTGGAGACAGAACCTTGTTGGATGGATCCATTAATCAACTACTTCCAGGAGGGCATATTACCCACCGATAAAGAAGAAGCCAAGAAAGTCAGGATGAGGGCCACCTGATATACAATGATAGAAGGAACACTATCTAAGAAGGCATTTGCAATGCCCTATGTAAAATGTCTCCGACCATCAGAAGCAGAATATGTACTTTGGGAGATACACACAGGCATTTGCGGACAACACTTGGGGGCATAGCACTAGCCCACAAGGTCATAAGACAAGGATACTTTTGGCCATATCTCCGCAAAGAAGTATTAAGTTTTGTTCGTAAATGCCTGAAATGTCAGAAATTTGCACCAATCGTCCGTCAGCCGGCCACCGAGCTCACTTCCATTTCTAGTCCCTTACCCTTCGTATAATGGGGAATGGACATATTGGGACCTTTTCCCAAAGCATCTGGAGGCAAGCAATTTGCAGTAGTAGCTGTTGACTATTTCACTAAATGGGTAGAAGTAGAAGCGTTGGCAACTATCACAGCAGCAAAAGTCTGGAAATTTTTTTTACACTCGGTTATATACCGGTATGGGATCCCGAGAACCCTCATTACTGATAATGGGAAATAGTTTGAGCAGAAGTTTAAGGAGTTTAGTGACCAATATGAAATTCAATTAAGAAAGACCTCAGTAACCCACCCCTAATCCAATGGGCTGGCGGAAGCAATGAACAAAATTCTACTGGATGGAATCAAGAAAAAACTTGAAACAACCAAAGGATTGTGGGCGGAAGAATTGCCCAATATTCTGTGGGCGTACCGAACAACAATGAGGTTAGCAACTGGAGAAACACCCTTTATGCTGGCATATGGAACTGAGGAAATACGCCCAGTGGAAATAGGAGAAACCTCACTGAGGATACAACTCTATAATCCCAAAATCAACGATGAAGAACTAAGAGTAAATTTGGACTTGTTGGAAGAAATCTGAGAAATAGCTCGGATGAAAAATGCAATACACCAGTAGCGCACGACATGCTACTACAATGCAAAGTTGAAGACCAAAAGGTTCCATCAAGGAGAGCTGGTTCTACACAAGGTAGAAGCCTCAGACTCGAGGTCCATAGGAAAGTTATCACCCAACTGGGAAGGACCATATAGGGTCTCCAAGCGAGTAGCCCCAGGAGCATATCATTTGGAGACCCTGGAGGGGACATCCATACCACGATCCTGAAATGCAAAGAACTTACGAAAATTCTACCAATGATAAGGTTAGTCCCCAACCGTTCAAATTCTGATAACACTTTGTTATTGAAAGTTCCAAAATTAAAATTCCAGCGCTGTTAACTGTTGGGTCTCCAAATACATCATTTGTGCTATTTCATTTGTGAAAAATCAATGACTAATCAATAAAGTTGAAGACCAAAATTAGAATTTTTGTGGTTGAGGATCTTATTCTATATATTATTACTTTTGTTAACAATGTGCCAGCAATTAAAAATAATGGTGATTTTCACCATAGGGGCGTTTCCCCAAAGAAGATAATGGTCATCCGATCATAATGGTGATTTTCACCACAGGGGCGTTTCCCCAAAGAAGACAATGGTTATCCGACCATAATGGTGACTTGCACCATAGAGGCGTTTTTCCAAAGAAGATAATGGTCATCCTACCATAATGGTGACTTGCACCATAGGGGCGTTTCTCCAAAGAAGATAATGGTCATCCGACCATAATGGTGACTTACACCATAGGGGCGTTTCCTCAAAGAAGATAATGGTCATGCGACCATAATGGTGACTTGCACCATGGGGGCATTTCCCCAAAGAAGATAATGGTCATCCGACTATAATGGTGACTTGCACCATAGGGGCGTTTCCCCAAAGAAGATAATGGTCATCCGACCATAATGGTGATTTGCACCATAGGGGCGTTTCTCCAAAGAAGACGATGGTCATCCGACAATAATGGTGATTTTCACCATAGAGTCATTTCCCCAGAGAAGATGATAGCCCACAGACCGTGATGGAGTAAGTGACACCACAAGGGCGTTTTTCCACAAACAAGGATGATGATTAGTTGTAACGTTCCGAAGAGGATTCTATAAGTTAAAGGAAGCAATCACGAGATTAGAGGAGAAGATATCCTACAGAAATATGAGATTGTGTGTACAGAAAGATGAAAATATATCAAGAAGATTGCTCAGGTAACAAGATTCTTTTATATTCAGTACATCGATACCAGTATACAAGTGCAAGCTTACAAAGCAATTACATTTCTGAAATACAAGTACACCGTAAGGTTCACAAGCACTACAAAGAAGTCTTGCTCGGTCCCGAAAACCACTTCACTGCAAGCAGAAAACCTGACAAATGAATTGCACAACCACACCGCCAGGAGAAAACTGGCTTTGAGGTCCCGAACAGAAGAAGGTTGATGAAAACCAAAAGCCAAGAAAGGGGAAGTGTGAAACAGGAGTAGCATTGACACAATGATCGATACCGAGCTCGATCATGATGAAGTAAAACCACCTACTCCATAGTAACCCCGAGAATCAATAGTTGACCACCTTGCCAGATGGGATTCTCCATCAGCGCGCCAAAGCACCAAAATAGCCCTGTTTCTACTCCTCTCAAGCCACCAAAAGTAAAGAGCCAAAAAATTCTGGGAGAAAACAAAGGCTTTTAGGGTCCTTCAGTGCCCCGACAGATCCACACCAATGCCTGCCAAATACGTTAACAGTGAAGGTCGACAGTAGGGAGTCTCCTCAAGATTCTCCACCTCTCTGATGCAACCTTGCTTCTCCAAAGAATTGGCAATGGGAAGGTCCCCTAGAGAGGTACCATCACAGCCTGACAACTCCAAAGACACTACATGTCGATTGAGGATCGAAGCTGTGATGAAAAATGTCGATTGAAGATTGAAGCCGAAAGTGATACTTTTGAGAAGATAGATCTTCAAAAACTTGCAACCCCTGCATCTTAGAAAGCAACGGCAATTAAAGCTCCATAAAAGATAAAGAGTCTCTGTGGAACAGTTGAGGAAAAATTATACAGAGTATTCCATTTCTCTTTGAAGAAGCAAAGCTATAAAAGGGGTAAACCCTATTTATAGGGCAGGATCACGATTCAAAAGAGGAACCGAATATTGGAGAAGTAACTGCCCCACTTACTGAGAAGTTACGTCCAAGGCCATGTGTTTCAACCCCAATGGACTAGCGGTCTCCTAGAAACCGTAGGTAGAATAGTTACCTAGACGGCGATTCGATTTCCTCACTAATCACATCAATGCAAAAGTATATGAAAAGCCAGTCAAATGGGGGCATAATAAATGTTGGCATGGGAAATCTACAAAAAATATATGAAAAGGGATTTGCATCATGATGAAGAAATAAGTCATTGGAAAAGACAAAACTTCAACAGAAGTCAGAAGAAAAGAAGGATTTAACTATTCAATAAATAGGAAAAGCAACATAGATCCAACCAGTCCCGAGCGCAAAGAAGCAAAGTCTATACATCTGACCTATAACAACTATAATTTCAAATGTTTAAGCTCTGGACGAGGTGGGACTGGGGGCAGATGCCTAGGAATATTCTGTGAAGGAGGAAGAAAAGGTACGGATAGTGACAATGGGTAAAGTACAACTTCCTGTACGGGTACTCGAGGATCAAAACCCAACCTTATTTTTCTCCAACTGAATTGAGGGGCAACTTCTCTCACTCGATCATATAAACATTGAGCACCTTCCAAAACTTTATCTCGACAGAAACGTTCAAACGCTGGCGATTGGATCACATGATTAATCGTAAGGTTGGCCACAGCATATCTCTCTGCCAAAAGATAATCATTCACATTGTCCACTATCACTCGGGCGAATTCCAACCTAGCTAACAAATCCTCTTCCCGACGTTCCAAAATCTTATAATCATCCAATTCCTCTTACAATTGAAAATTTTGCCTCCGTAGAATGTCACTAGCTCTTTCGAATATCGTAATCTGAGATTGTAACTCTTTTTCCCGCTCAGAAGCTCCTCGGATAACCACATTGACCAAAGGAAGAGGTTCCTAAGAAAAAGGTAGTAGGAAGTCATGGTCGTGTATGCAAATAAACAAAAATTTGAGATAGCTAAGAAAACCCAAGGTAAGTGCTCCATTAAACAAAAGTTGTACGAGGTTACAACGATAACAAAAAATCCAAAGTAAAAAGAGAACAACGAAAGATCCCAAAGCACAGAAACATTTAACAGAATGAAAGAAATTAGGCTGTAGAGGCATCTATAGCATCTCCAGGGTTTATGAGGGCATTTGAGGTGGTTGATGGATCTGGAGGAGGATTCCCTTCTCCCAACTCCCTTCCTTGGTCAATACCCGACTCCACATTTTGTGTCTCCTTCTCTTGGGAAGCGCTCTCAGGGACATCTGGAGGCACAACTTGCTAGAGAATAGTAACTGCAGCTCCATCGGGATTGATCCCAGAACTTGGATCACTAGTTTCAACAGTAGTAACACAGGGAAATACGAAAGAGGAAGGGCGAGGGATATCCATATTTTTGATTGGGGAGGCGGGCTTGTAAGTACCAGATTCCAATCGCTCTAACATTTGCTCCACCTCAGATATTCCCTCAAAGCTGAGATTTGGATATTTCTTCTTCATTCGGGCCCAGATAGAGTATGACGTTTTCATCATAATTTTGGAAGCAGTCACATTATGATGGTTCTTACAAAGCTCAAATTCCAGATAATCCTTAAGGGCTTTGCTTCCAGCTTCTTGAAATTGAATTCTTAGGCTAGCAACCTCAGCCTGTGCATCATCGAGCAATTGATTCTTCTCACTCAACTCCTTTTCACTTCTCTCACAAGAAGATTTAGAAGATCGGAGTTCTTCCTCAGTCTTCCTTAAAGTCTCCTGAACTTCTGGCAGTGTCTTTTCGATAGACTCTTTATCGACTTTTAATTTAGTCAATTCTCTCTGCAACCGAGGAGACTCTTCTTCATAACATCTCAGGGTCTTTCTCAGTTCCCTTATTTCCTCCTCAGATATTTGGTATACTTCTGCAACTTTCCTTCTTCATTCCACCAACTCAGAGGCAAAGGCCAAAATCTAAAATAAATGACAACCATGTTAGTGTGCGTAGAAGAATAAATGAAGACGCCAATTGAAGAAAGAATATTACCTCATAACCCCGAGCAAGAGCAGACTTTTCCAAGAGATCGTCAGGCATTTCAGAAAGATAAACCTGATCTGCCGAAGTGACACAGTTCAAGGCCATATCCTCAGCCACTGCAATATTACCAATCACCCTCTGATCATTGGTGATAGACCACTGGGGAACAAACACGCTCAGGTCAGCCTTGCCCTTTCCTTTATCCCTTTTTGTATTGCCAGGAGGAGGAAGATCTTTTGGGATCATCGAGGATCCCCCCTCCTGAGAAACCAGGCTCGGATCAGGAGTATTCTCCCTATCTGAGGAGGCTTCAGTGATCTCAGAACACTTGGAAGGCACGGGAGGAGGCTTGAAAGACTTTTCTTAGAGGAATCCTTGCTCAGCTCGATGGGTGGCATTTTTCGCTTCTTGCTCGACTCAGAGGAAGCTATGATTGTATCCCCAGTAATTTGGAGGTCCTCCTCCTCTATGAACGACGCCACAAAATCCAAATCGAAGTTCATTGCAATCAACAAAAATAATATGTGAGACAAAGAAAACTTTCTGCATTAGGGGATAACTCCCGAGATACTCACCCTGTTCCAATTCGCCAATTTTCTGCACATCAACGGCCTCTCCCCTGATACGATTCCCGTCTGCTATCAACTTCTTCAAAGTTACTTGATCCGTAGAATCTAACCGAGGAGTCTTGTTACCAGCCTTGGTATCGGGGTTACCCCATGTGGTAGGACAATTAGGCCCCACCAGAACTGCCTAAAAAAATCTTTATTTCCAACCGTGGTTAGACGTCGGGAGAGACTCTACTATAGGAATACCAGGTTATTGATGAAAATAATACCACCCGGGATGACCACTGTTCTGATTTAAAGTGAAACACTTGATGAATAGTGTTGGGGAGACACGCATTTTCAAACGAAAGCACTTTATCAAAAAGGCTCCAATGCACCTCCACCCATTAGGAACCAATTGACTGGGGGCAATTTGATAATGCCTAAGAAGTCGACCCACGAAAGGAGAAAGAGGGTATTGGAGACTGACCTCAAAAGCGTCAAGGATAAGTCCCACTTCTCCAGGTCGGGGTTGATTCAATCTGTCCTCGGATGAAGGAACTCTCAGAACAATCTCATTTGGGATTGCGTACACATTTTCGATTTCTAGAAATTGTACTCAGATAGAACAGAGCAAATCTCATCAACCCCCTTTCCGATTGTAGGATCTAGTTGTGGCTGGCGAACTCGATAACCTTTTTTCCCAAATTCTTTCATGGAATCGAGATTATAAGAACTAGCCAGCGCTCCAGTAGAATTCTTGGGAACGAACGCTGAAACCCTAGGATTTACCCTTTCCTTGGGTAACTCCATGATATAATCTATCACCTTCTTCTAGCAAAGATTCTACTTCCGTCTCTTCCCTAGATGAGTGATTTTTCTTTGTTTTTCCCATTTCCGCTAAAACTAAAAATGAAGGGAAGGAAAAAGAACTACATATAAAAGAAGAGAAAGAAAAAGCACTTACTTGGGAAGAAGAAGGATACTGTTGAAGAAGATATGGAGGGACAGAATAACACATTGGCGGAGCTTGAAGAAAAATCCTTCACAGAGAGAACTTGAAGATCAGAAAATAGAAAACTCGAGAAGATTAGAATGTTTTACGCATTTGAAAATGACAATGAAAAACCCTCGATTAAGATCCCGTTATTTAAATATTTTTGAACGGACCAGATATTTGGGGAGATGAAAGGACCTATACCTAGGAATTAGAGAGCTATCATTAGAACACCGGGAGGAATAAAAAGGTTTAAAAGTTTAAAAGTTAAATTTTAACTCTCCATCAGTTCCTCCTCAAAAGGCGCAAAAAGATGGCAGATATTTCGTTTCCACATGCCTAAGAACGGCCATAGACGGCGTATTTGCAAATATCTTCGAGGAGGGAATGTATCTAGACAATCTTTAAATTTTATTAAAATACACCCTTCATCTCAACCGAGGTGCCTCGATCGAGGTGAAGGGGGTAGGGGGCAAATGTTATACCATAATCTACATTAAATCATAACTGTACACGTGGATTCATCAAGAAATAAAGACTTGGAGAGCACGCTTATAAATTCCCATGTGTCTAACAATTATCCCCCTATGGCAATTAGGGACCACATCAGAAGGAATTCCCATGAGGACCAGAAATCACAGAGAAAAAGAAGGGACCACATCAAGAACGAAGGTACCAGAAAACCGTGCTACGAAGGAAGGTTATAGCTCACAGAGAATGGGTTACTTGTCAGTCCCAACAATGTATATAAATAGGGGGAGAGTCCCTCGTAAAAGGATAGACTACTTTCATTCAATAAAAGATTTAATTGAGTTTTGGAGTGAAAGGCCTCTCAATCTTCTTTCGCTTATTTTTGCAAATTCCGTCAGCTTTCCTGATTGGATCAAGAACTCTGTTTGTAATAAGGATTCTCATCAGCAGAAATTCTGATACAACAAATCCCATCACTTGAAGCCGCATCCAATATTGAAGAACAAATTACCAAAGTGTATAATGAAAATTACACATATGATCTTAGGGATGGGGAAATAAAAATTATCCTAACAATGATTCTAAAAATTAAAATTACATATGATAACCTAATTACATAAGATCTTAAACAAAAAACTAAAAAGAAGGGGATGAGAAATCAGGTATAAGGAAGACGGCTGTTGTCAACTAAAAAGGGAAACTAAAATTTAGAAGGGAACCAAACGAAACTGGGAAAGAAATTCTGCTACTGCTGTATTAAAAAAGAAAGAACACTGCCGCTACAGTAATAGAAAAATAAATCTAAAAAAGAGAAAAAAACTAAGGAATCCAAAACAGAGGGCTCTCGAGTGCAGTCAGGAGATGGGATTTTATATGGGTGGGGGGGAGAGAGAGCTCGTGAAAGGGAGATGGGAAGGAGATAGGAGAGATGAGAGAATTTAAGAGAAAGTGGGAGAGAGAAATGATAGAAGCCGAGAGGGTTTAGGAGAGAGAGATTGGAGAGAAAAGAGAGATTATATTTTTTTATCCTAAATTCCAACTTCACTAGGAATCGTTCTTGGGCTATATCTTTTTATCTTGGGTCCATATGGAGCTAACCCAAGAATTAAAGTTGCATCATTTTAAATTCCAGACGATATGAGCCCAATATCCGATATCTTCTGAAAGATTCTTGATTCTCCAAAATTACCGTTATGCCCCTATGCTTGATTTTTCTCTCTTCTTCTTCTTCTAAACTCGAATCGGCTCTAATCAAGTGACTTCCGATGTTGCGCATTGGAAAGCTAACCCGACTGAATTCTTTAACCTTGTAACCTGGCGTTTGGTGGTCCAATTAGACATGTATTCACCACTTTGATCAAAATGCCCCTAAACCTGAAAAATGACAAAAAGTACCCGAGTAGCTGTTCAATGTGGTAAAATGCATGCTTTATACCCTAAGATTTCACACATAAATGTGCTCATCACAGATCTTCAAAAAATCTGCTGGTAATCCAGCAATGATTTGGTTCCTTGCACAAGTGCAGAGAACTCAGCTTCCTTCCTGTCCCTAAAGCTCTCTGGGAAGTAGTTCTTGAAAAAAAACATCTTTGAATTGTTCCCAGGTAGGATTTGGATGAGCAGTTTCAAGATTAGGCTTGGTGGCCTTCCACCATACTTCAGCCTGGTTCTATAGCTGAATCTGCGCATCTGTATATTCAAGCACGTCGAATGCCTTCTCTAGGGCACTAATCCACCGTTCCGGCTGCATTGCCTCAGAAGTTAACTTGGAAAACACGGGCAGTTGGAGTTTCTTGAATCTCTCCATCACCTTGGCTGTAGAGTTTTTCGCTAGGTGTTGAGGCACAGGTGGTGGAAAAAGTATTGGCTGGTTGGGTGGTGGCGGTGGTACTGCTCGCTCTGGCCGCAAATTGAGTAGACATTTGGCCCAGCAGCTCCTGTTGTTGCTGCATGGTCCGCATCATGGTGGTCATGAAGGTATTCACCTGTCCAGCTGCTATACCTAGCTGAATTGCAGCGGCAGTAGCTTGGGCAGCCATCAGTACCCTCGACGAGGTAGCTGACACTTCAAAATTTTGAGCTTCGGTTCCGTCCGACAGCTCAACTTCCGAGACATTTCGAGGGTGTCTTCCTCAACGACCACCTCGGTTGGATCTAGTGTTGACCTTGATTGCTTTTCTGGAAGAAGCTACATGTTCAATATCTCCAACACTCTTAACGGGGTCAACAAATAATTTCTAACTATCACATGTACATTACCTATTCTATAGTTCCAGTGAAATCATGTTGTCATCCTAGTTTAAGGTGTTATTTTTTTGTTATATGTTTTATGTTCGAGGGGTGTTTTATGCTGTGATATGTTATGCATGATATTATGTTGAAAATTTATTTTAACAGAAATTTCTAAATTTTATACCTGCGTCTAGCATGCAAGTCTCTCCAACTTCGTCCTGGTGATAAGAGGCTGCACGTAAAGGTATCCTATATCACTTCTAATCCCGTCAGCTAGGGATAGGTAGATGGCACGACCCTCGGGTCCACTACTATCTGCAAGTGCTAAGTAGACAATCAATTGATTCTCAGCACGGGACTGTATCTCTTGTATCCAAGCTAGTCTCTTCCTCAGTCGTCTAATGTAAAACCTGTTGTTGGGGTCTCCAAGCCCGAACAACGCGACAAGGTCCTATCATGGAGAATTTCTAAGTATCAGGTCACTATGGGTACTCAACTTAAAATTAAGTGTGACACTATAGGTAAATTAAGAAATATAGACAGGAAATTAAATTGGTCAGCTCGAGGTTGCACACAATATTACAGTACCTACGGGGTTCTCATCTTGCTCGGCAACCTATTAGGTCTAATCCTTGTTGGGCTAGGCTATGGGCATGGTAGGGCCTACTTACAGGCACTAAATTTTAGGAAATGCCTAAGTTTCCCAAGATTCTACAACCACACAATTTGATATGCCTATGTATCTATGTTCAAGTTTGCACAGCATCATACATACAGTGGTTCGTACACACATGTATATAAACATATAACATTTAAATAATTAAATGTACCAATTATGATTAAAATAAGCCATTAAAAAAATTTTATTTCCTTAAGCCACTCAATCCTCATTTTAGTAGTTTGTTCCCATGTGGTTTCCTCCATTATTGCTTCATTTTTTATTAATTATTTTATATTATTGAGAAAATTACTTGGATGCCCTTGTACTATGGCTTAATTACTTATTCTCCCCAATTTTTTAAACAATTACTTGAACACCCCCTATATTTTACCATTTCATTTCTAGTAGGTCTTGTCTGTTAGTTAAGTGATGATGTCATCGGTTAAATTTTTTGTAATGCCTAAACTACCCTTAGAGGGTAGTGAAGTGACCCTTTTACCCTCTTCCTCATTCTTCTTCTTCTCTTCATCCTGCAACCCACAGATTTCAGATTCAAACCCTAATCAATCTCAGAAAAAATTCTCTTTTCTTAAACAAATTTCAAATCAAAATAACCCAAATCCTTCTTCTTCTTCCTACAACCCACCGATTTCAGATTCATACCCTAATCGATTTTAGAAAAAATTCTCTTTTCTTAAACAATTTTCAATTCAAAAGAACCCAAAACCCTTAATCGATTTCAGAGAAAGTGGAAGAACAAGATAAAAATCCCCACCTTTTCTCTCTTTATCGTCTTTTCGGTCAAAAAATTTATCGGTCATTGTTTTTCTGTGGATCTGTCATTGCTTTTCTTTCACAATTTTATTTTAAAAATTGGGAATTTTTCATATTTTGTTGTTGCCTTCTCGAAAGGCCCCGACAAGCTATAATTCGCTCCTTGCATTTTAGTTTGCTGAGATCAAATTTATGTCCTTTGTGAGCTCAAATGCCTCCTTCATACTTCCCTCTGAGGTGGGAGAGCACGGGAGATCAGTGGTGGTATGCTTCCCCAATTGACTGGGCTGCTACCAATGCCCACTAAGATGTAGTTCGGGAGCTCCTCCACCTCGACACCAACCAACTCATCAAGCTCACCTCCCTGAGACGAATTCACCGTCTTGAGACTGTCTGGGATGATGAAGCTCAGTTCAAGGATGTCGCAAAGTGTCTTCTCCACCCAATGGGGGCTTTGTTCCCTACTCTGCAGAGGGTTTCATCTTTTGAGAGGAGATGATTTGAATGGGGAAGTAGGTTTTAGGTCTCAGCCGTTGGAGGAGGAAAATCTGATTAATCTTCCTTCCCTGTTCCCTTCCTTTCTAACTCACCTCTTCTTCATCTTCTCTATCTTCGTTCTCGGCTTTGGGGAAGATGGAGAGATAGCATAGCAGATTAGTGGGTTCCTAAGATTGGTTTCAGAATGAAGCATTTCTTCTCGTCCTTTTGTTTGTTTCTTTTGATTGCTTCAAATGTGGAATAGGATATTTGGATTCTAGTTGCAAGGGAGGAGCTGAGATGTGCTTCCAATTACGAATTTTCTTCCTATCCTAATTAATTACTTCCTTTATTTTGAGTATGCATCGAGTCGGACCTTTGAGCATTAGAACTGCTTTGTCTAGCCCTTTATGATTTAATTGCAGAGTAACAAAAGAGAATTGATTTTGAATGCGAAATGGGTTCTGGTTCGTTTAGCTCTTCACGGAAGAAAATGCCATCATCTTCTTCATTCGAGAATTCCTCCCGATGTACCCATCATGCATTGATGGTGATGGTGGTGAGGTTCGGTCCTCCCTCTGCAGCTGAACTATAATTGCAGGAAGAAGAAGAAATAGTTAAAGAAGAAAGAAGGAGAAGAAGGAGAAGAAGAAGGAGGGTAAGTTGGTCATTTAACTTTATAAGTTTAAGTTAAATAACTCATAAGGGTAAAATGGACATTTCTATTTAAACACTAACAGCATACTAACATCGTCAGGTTTCAGGGGGTGTCAAGTAATTGTTTGAAACGTTGGTGATAGTAAGCAAAATGGTCATAGTCTAGGGGGTGTCCAAGTAATTTTCTCTATATTATTATATATATATATATATATATATATATATATATATATATATATATATATATATAGATATAGATATTTTTTTTTTATTCACATAATTATTTAAATGTTGCCCTTGTGTTTATTATACTGTTTTAGGGTGGAAACCATAGGCCCATAAGTAATTATCTCAAAATTGCTGAAATTTCCATTCTCTGGGCGATTCTCTGGGTGTTAGGCCCCATCGCCCAGTGCAACGCCCAGAGAATCGGGGCCCAGACTATAATAGTCTGAGAGTTGTCATTCTCACTATATTTTCAAATCTAAGTCTCCCAAACCTCTAGGGCAGAGCTCCAAGGGCTTGTTTGACCAATTCTACATCAAATCCACGTGTTTTCATGGGTCCCCCGCGCACCTACGCGAATCTAGGGTAAGTTTCTCACACTTTTCTCCTATTTTGGACTGCTGTCCAAAATTTTTCTTATCTTTTTGGTTAAAACTATAGATTTTCATGCCCTAATTTTGTTTTTATTTTCTATTCTTGCTTGCAGCACCATGTCCACAAGTGGTAGACATAGTACGGTGAGGAAAGCAGTGACATGTAAGCGGCTGCGGTCTGATCACGCACCTTCTTCACCATCTACGGTACCTGCTGCCTCACCAGGAGAGGATTCCTCATCCGAGGAACCAGAGTTCGATCGATTTTGGTTCTCTAGGTTTGAGCACTCAAAGGACTGGGCAAAATTTAAGTCCAAGAATATAGTGAATGGGAGGATGGTGCAGGTGGATGACTTCCACCAATATGGCTTGTATGCTAGGTTTAATGCCCTAGGTTGGGCATCGATGCTATCACTCACATAGCCATGCTACCCGAACCTGGTTCGGTACTTCTACTGTAACCTTGTACCAGCCTCTGGGGTGCAAGAGTTTGGTCTAGAGAGCAGGGTGAAGGGAGTTGACATGAGGTTCACCCCTGCCATCTTGGCAGAGATATTGGGACTGCCCAACACAGGTGATAGATGCTACTACAAGCCTCAGGTAGATATCTCCGATATGTTTTCTCCGGAGACCAGGAGGATAGTGTTCAAGGCATTGACTGGGTCGGATGGGGTTCCAAAATCTGAGGCTGACTTCAAGCCTACACCTAAGATCATTAGTAGATGCATCTCCTATAACATATATCCGAAGGGCGGTAACCCGGGTAGTATTTCTATGTTTCGGGCTTATATCACCTATTGTCTGTTGGGGGCTGGTAAGGGGGGTCCGGTGATCAACCTCCCATATTTGCTGATGCAAGTGATGCTTTATCATGCACAGAACCCGTCTGATGGGAACCTACCATATGGGAAGTTCCTAACCCTAGTGTTTCAGTATTTTGGAGTTCCTCTAGCTGGAGAGTATACGGATGGGGATAGGTCAAGACCCATTAGCAAGACCTCAATTCAGAAGATGAAGATGCAGGGGGAGCCTGAGAGCGATCCTAATGGTGGAGAGGAGATGGAGATGGAGTAGGAGCAGAAGGTTGGCTTAGATGAGCAGTGTGGTCTAGAGGGTACTGGGGCACAGTTTATAGATCTTCCCTCTTATGAGCCTACCGGTGCTACTAGTTCTCAGGTGCCGGAGTCCGACGGGTGGTCTGACATGATGGCACAATTTCAGGGCGTCCTCAACCAGCTTACACAGATGTCGACGCGGATGGATCAGGGCTTCACTTCCCTGGAGGGGAGAGTAGGTTCTGTGAAGCAGCGCTTAGACTTCTGGGACTCCTACTATCGCGTTGACTCCCTATAGACTCAGCCTCCATCGAGCGACATACCTCCATAGGAGTAGCCTTCCAGCACGAGTTTATATTTAGCCTGACTTGATGTAGTTTCACCTTTTTTTTTTTTATCATGGTTTATGTAATTTTTTTCTTTTTTTTTTGTTCCAGTAGATGTAATTGGAAGTAGTACTTCCACTGAAATTTTATGTAGTGGCTTCGGTCACAACTTATCCTTTATTAATGTTCAATATATGTGTTTTATCTTTTATTTATATTTACCCCCTGTAGCTTTTAATTATTGCATGTTTTATTTTCTTGCAATTTATTATTCCTATTCCACTGTCTGTGAATGTAGAAAGAGCTTCTCGCCCTGATACCAAGCTCTGTCACACCCCAAACCACCCCCTGGGAGGATTAGGTAGGTGACCCGAATTGCATGACAGCAATCCACCAAATCCCATGGATCTAGAAGCAATTAATCCATTCACAGACATACACATCCACATAGTACATCATATGATACTCAGAGTGCTGCGAAAACAATAATTTCATTAAAACATTTAAAAAAATAAGTAGTACAGGAAATGATAATATATACATAACTGTCTTTGATCATTCCCTCACGCATACCCACAGATAAAATAGTAAAACTTATATCTACCATATACAAAAGAAATATATACAGGGCAAGGTAACTCGAGCCCCAAAAAGAAAAAAACTAAAAATAGAAACGAGGAGAAACTCTTGTCAAAAACAAAAAGGACTCTCCAAGACAAAAAACATCAACAACAACACCCTTCACGGGTCATCTTCAGTAGTCACCAAGAACACTCGCACCATCAGTATGACCTCCGTCTAGGTCCACACCAATATAGTCATAACCACCATGCCTCCCCGCCACAATGACATTCACCTGCAGAATCATCTATGAGCTCCACCGAACCTATGAATGAAACACATCATCATGCATGCATATGCAATCACAACCATATGAGTCCTACATGAGGTGTGGTTCATTTTATTTATTAGCCACCTAACATCACAACTAAGGCAAGTTAGTGCTATTACAATCCCCAATACATGTATTCCTGGTGCAGGCTTTTAACCCCTTCCCACAATACACCCATTGAGTTATCGGAGAGGACCAGTTAGCTCCTGCATCAGTCACCAAGGTCAACCCCACTAGCTCTCTGTGATTAACCTATGAGGCATCCATCCTTTTTCACCACTTTTCTTTTCTCTGGCTTATCACCCTGCTTATAGCCCATAATTCACCTTTTCGGTGTCATAATATTTCTTTTCTTTTCTTTTCTCATTCATATGGTCACTCCCACAGACATCCAACACCTTAACCCCTGTTGACAAGGGTGCGTAGCACGGGTTATGAAACTCTAGCCCCATGTCTATATGGCATCATATGAGTCTGGTGGTGTTAACCGCATCCCATTCTACGGGCTACCACAGGCCTCATTTCCAAGCTGGCTACGGCATCTAGTCTAACAATCACATATAGCATACCGTATTCAACCATAAATTCCAGCAGTCAACATAATATTGGTTTCAGATTTCCAGATTCATAATTTAAGTGTACAGTATTGTATCAATATGTTAAGGTTCAATTCAACATATTAATCATGTTACATTTACATACACGATGATATTTCACTCACGTTGGCCTGGTCCTATAAGTTTAGTTGCTGGTTCAGTTCCGGTTGGTGTCTGGCTGTGCACCTCGAGCGTGGGATCAAATCCTAAAGTAATAATAAAAAATGTATTATTTAATTAATCAAAACTATTTTGGATAACCTAGTGTTGGTCTAGGCTCATTGGTCTGACTTGGTGCTCAATCTGGTATCAATTGGAATTCTTCGGGTCTTGCACTGGGCCTTTGGGTCCATGTCCCTGTGTATCTTCCGGAGATGTGGATCTGGGCCAAATCTGGTATTTACCAGTGTAATCAATTGTACATGGTCCTGATAGTCATACAAATCAGTCCTCAGGTCAGTAGTTTAGCTAGACCATCTCTAGTAGGGTTGTCAGGCCTGTGGGGCCCACTTGGGTACCCAAGGTATGAATACAACCAAACAGATGTGAAGAGGGGTATTTTGGTCATTTACCACCCCCTCACACTGTATATGGCCCATTGGTGAAGGCCCACAAAGATAGGATAGTTGTACAATCCAAATTAAATCTCTGGGCGATTCACTGGGTGATAGGGCAACCGCTCAGTGCATCACCCAGAGCCTATTTAAAGCGTGAACAGGCTCAAATTCTTAGATTTTTCTACATGGGCAGTGCCAAGGTCGATCCTAAATGGATGTGGGGTTTTTATGGACCCCATTTGGAGTGGAATCCAATGGTCCTTATGGATCATGGCCTGGATCCACCATTTGGAAGCCAGGAGCTGTCAAGTCAGCTTAAAGAGCAGTAGCCCAGCTGTGTTTCAGCTCAAGGCCACGTTTTGGGCTACATGCAAGGATAGATTTATGTATGAAATCATGGCATTAGGTTTTCCTACATAAATCCAAGCAAGGGCTAGCTTGTATGCACAAATCCAAACCCAGACTGCCTATTCTGGGTGCAACTAGGCAGTGCAGTCCAGCATAGAGATTGATCTCAATCTCAGGTATAAAACAGCAACAATAATGCATATAAAATGCTTTGATCTTTCATGCAACAGGTTTTCATGTTAGATCAAAGGCAGCACGAGGCAGCCCCCAGGTGTTCTGGGCTGTCCCTGGCCAGGTTCACCTCCATAGAGCAGAGATCCTAAGGAGAATACAGGGAAAAACAGCAGTAGCATATAGGGGTATAGATATATACCTAAGATGGACTGGGTTGCAGGGACAAAGTTGGATGCAAGGCAGCCCTGTGTTCTCCTTCCCCTCCTCTTCTTCATCTTCTCTTCTTCTTCCTTTCCTTCTTCTCTCTGTCTCCTTTCTCTCCTTTCTTTCTTCCACGGTTTGAACAGTGTAGGAACTTTTAATTTGGGCTAGGACTGCCTATTTATAGGCCAGCCCAACATAGGGTCTGTTTGGCAGCCAGCCCCCTCCTCAAGAATGTGTTTTTCAAACTGATTCTAGGCAATTCTGGCAACTCAGGTGGGGTCCACAGGGGTCCAAGGGTAGGTAATGGTTCCCAAAATTCCCATCTACCCCTAGAGGGTGTCCATTGTCTGTATGGGTGGTCCCCACTTGTCTGGAGTCCAAAATAACCATTTTAGCCACTCTGGGTGATAGGTCCAATCGCCCAGTGCATCACCCAGAGAATACAACAAAGCTGTAATTCCTCTGTGCTTGCACAGGGACTTGGCCCAGGGCTTGGGCCTTGCACCAACGTCTCACCTAGGGTCCAATACACATCTTTATAGGGGTGGGCCCCATATTTATGAATAGGAGAGAGAATCCTGGGATTTATGTTGTACATTATGCAGTGTGCAGTACAACTGCATGGAGCTACGATCCACCTTCTGGCAAGTATGTAGGAGGTCATTCTCAGTGGTTCAGCTACTGGAGTGATGCTCCAGAGGCTGCTTGGATGATTGGCCAGAGGTTCTTGTCCTTCAATCAAAATTTCCAGCCAGTTAGGGAGTTTCTCGATGTTTTTTTGGAGGATCTTACTTGGCTACCACCTGATCGAGAAACAGAGTTCACGATCGACTTAGTTCCTAGTATAGCACCTGTATCCAAGGCACCTTACAGGATGGCACCTGTGGAGCTAAAAGAGCTACAGATTCAGTTGCAAGATTTACTGAAGAAAGGACTTATTCGACTAAGCATGTCTCCTTGGGGAGCACCTGTGTTGTTCGTGAAGAAGAAGGATGGAAGCATGCGAATGTGCATCGACTATCGGGAGCTGAACAAACTCACAAACAAGAAACGATACCCATTGCCATGCATCGACGACCTATTCGATCAATTGCAAGGTCAAGGGTTTTTCTCTAAAATTGATCTTAGGTCTGGGTACCATCAGTTGAAGATCAAGGGTAGCGACATTCACAAGACAACATTTAGAATCCAATACGGACACTACGAATTCTTGGTGTTGTCATTCGGATTAACCAACGCCCCAGCTGCGTTTATGAACATGATGAACAGGGTATTCCACGACGTACTAGACAAGTATGTCATTGTTTTTATCGATGATATCCTGATCTACTCTAAAAGTGAAGAGGATCATGCTCAACACCTTGGGTTTGTGTTGCAACGATTAAGGGAACACCAGCTGTTCGCCAAATTCAACAAGTGTGAATTTTGGCTCCACCAGATTGGAATCTTGGGACATATCGACACCAAGGAAGGTATCAAAGTAGACCCAAACAAGGTAAAGGCAATTCTCGAGTAGGAGACTCCAAAAAATGCCATAGCTATCCGTAGCTTCTTAGGATTAGTTGGATATTACCGTCGATTCATTGAAAATTTCTCGTGCATCTCGGCACCCATGACAAAGCTAACAAGGAAGGGTGCGAAGTTTGAATGGACCAACGCTTGCGAGAAAATTTTCAAAGAACTAAGAAATTGATTGGTGACAGCACCAGTGCTAACCATTCCAGATGGCACCGGTGGCATAGTTGTGTACGCAGACGCGTCCCGAACACGATTGGGAGGCGTAGTAATGTAGAAAGGAAAGGTGGTCGCCTACGCCTCAAGGCAGTTGAATGAACAAGAGAAGAACTACCCCACTCATGACCTAGAGTTGGTTGCGGTAGTTTTTGCTTTAAAAATTTGGCGGCACCACCTTTATGGTGAAAAGAGCAAAATCTTCAACGACCACAAAAGCCTGAAGTATTTATTCACCCAGAAGGAATTAAACATGAGACAGAGGCAGTGGTTAGAATTGGTAAAGGACTATGGTATTCAATACCACCCTAGCAAGGTCAACGTAGTGGCGGATGCACTAAGAAAAAAATCCCAAACCGCATCCCTCGCTTCCTTTGTCGTTACTAAACAGTTAATAGAAGAAGCTTGGAATTTCGATTTGGAACTCATGATCGAGGGAACGACTGTATAGCTGGCAGCTATGGACATACAGCCTTCGACCTGAGAAGAGATAATTGAGAAGCAGCCCAAAGACCCCGAATTAGCATAGATCATCTGGGAGATAAGGCAAGGAGTTCATAAAGACCTCAATTTCTTGATAGCCAATGATGGGGCATTGATGTACAAGACCGGATTCTTAAGGAAGCGCACAACTCACCCTACTCAATACACCTAGGTAGCAATAAAATGTATAAGGATCTAAAGAAATATTATTGGTGGATTGGAATGAAGCAGACCATAGCTTTGTACGTGTCAGAATGCCTCACCTGTTAGCAGATAAAAGCAGAGAGACACGGAACTTATGGACTGCTACAACCACTTCCAATTCTAGAGTAGAAGTGGGAAAGGATTACCATGGACTTTATGACCAATTTGCCCAACACAAGGAAGGGAATGAATGCAATCTGGGTGATAGTTGATGGACTAACCAAGACAGCCCACTTTGTTCCCATCAAGACAACTTACTCCATGGAAAAGCTTGCTCAGCTCTACATTGAAAATATGGTCTGCCTGCATGGCATGCCAGTCAGCATCATATCCAATCGGGACCCCCGATTCACATCAAGATTTTGGAAAAGCTTACAATGAACCTTGGGTTCCCAGTTAAATCTTAGCACATCTTTCCACCCCCAGACAGATGGACAATCCGAAAGGACCATTCAGACTCTGGAAGATATGCTCAGAGCCTGCATATTAGAAATGAGGGACAGTTGGGATGCTGACATTCCCTTGGTGGAATTTTCCTACAATAACAGTTACCACTCCACCATTGGCATGGCACCATATGAAGCCCTGTATAGTCGGAAATGCTAAACACCGTTGTATTGGGATGAAGTTGGGGAACGAAAGTATCTAGGTCCTGAAATGATACAAGCAACTTGTGTAAAGGTAGATGTGATCAGGGACAAAATCAGAGCGGCTCAGTCAAGATAAAAGAGCTACGCCGATAGCCGAGGAAGGACATT
Organism: Telopea speciosissima; assembly: GCF_018873765.1. Lineage (NCBI taxonomy): Eukaryota > Viridiplantae > Streptophyta > Magnoliopsida > Proteales > Proteaceae > Telopea > Telopea speciosissima. Next base: position 32,737,224 of record NC_057917.1, on the reverse strand, counting down.
GAATTTGGAGTTGGTGAGAAGGTGTTTCTCCGAGTTTCTCCAACAAAGGGAGTACGATTCGGCAAGAAGGGTAAATTGAGCCCGAGATACATCGGCCCTTATGAAATCCTGAAGAGGATTAGACCAGTAACATATCAACTAGCCCTACCACCATCTTTAGAAGGCGTTCATGATGTATTCCATGTGTCTATGCTTAAAAAATATATCAACAACTCGACACATGTATTCTCGGCTGAACCAGAGCACCTAGATGCTAATATGACCTATGAGGAATAGCCGACGAGGATACTAGACCGAAAGGAACATAACCTCCGTAACCACACGGTCGCATTCGTCAAGGTTCGACGGGGAAGCTGCCCATGAGAGGAAGCTTCATGGGAGCATGAGGAGGAAATGCATACTAAATATCCTCAGCTTTTTGAACCACAAGGTATGTCAATTTCGAGGATGAAATTTCTATTAGGTGGGGAGAAATGTCAAACCTGCCCCAATCTAACTTAGATTTTGCTTAAAGAGCAGGGATCAGTAGCCACCCACACCAATGACCTATGGTGTATCACCCCAGTGGTTACAATCAACAGGGAGCCCCCACTGATGACATCCACCATGCCTGTGAAAAGATGGGTTGCAACACCATGCAGCTACTCAGTCCATTACCTGCTATACAACACAGAGCACAGGTAATTCTCTCTCTTGAGCATTGGGAGGGTTATGCCCTTGAATATATGTTCCTTATATGTGTGGTGGGGGTGTTGGGAAAGTGCCATGTGGAAAGACAATCCTCTGTAGAAGCCACAGGCAAAACACAGTAGTGTTGTATTCTCTGGACGATGCACTGGACGATTGGCCCAAAGCTCTAGTGAATCGTCCAGTGATGCCAAAACCTGCATTTTTCCATTCTAAGATTGTGGGAGCTGTACCAACTGCCTACAAACACCTCCAATAGGTACTTTGGAATTTTAGAAACCAAACCCCCTCTTGAAATCCATGTGGGCCCCACCTATGTAGCAACACTAGGAAAAAATCACTTGAAAAATGCATTTTCACTATAGGGGCTACTTAGCCAAACGGGCCTTAATTTCATAGAAGCTATAAATAGGGACCCAGCCCATTTTAAGTTGTTCCTACTGTTCAAAACCGTGGAGAGAAGGAAAAGAAGAGAGAAAGAGAAGAAGAAGAAGGAGAAGGAAAAGGGAGGATTGGATACTTTGGAGCTTGGCCAGATCTTCCACAACCCTAAGGTAACCCAACCAAACTTAGAACCACCCTCCTAACCATGATTCTAATCTGGTTCTCTGATTTTGAACCCAAGACCAGAGCCTATATGGCTGTCTCTATAGGAACTCCTATGAGATCACTATCTGGAGCTTCAGGGTTGCTTAGATCTTACATGCATGGTTAGTTTTAGGGGTTTTATATGAGATTATAATGCCTTAGCTTACTGTTACATGCATTCTAAGTTCCACCCATGCATCTAGCTTAATTTCATGTCTGATCATGCATGCAAACCATTAACAGTGAGCTAAATGCATAGATCCTTGCATGCATGGAGTGATTTGTATTTTAGGGCCTGAGAGTTTAGCTAATGCATATCAATGCTTGCTGTTGTGTGTGTAGATAAGGATTGAATGGCTGCATGTTAAATCTCAACCTTGCTGGCTTGAATTACTTGGTGTCTGAACCCAACCCATCAACCAATTTGGAAACCCCTAAGATCATTGCATTAGCTTAATCCTAATCTATGCTACCCCCAGAACTCATCCCAAATTGAATAAGGGAGGAACCTAGCTGCCAAAATTAAGTTTTGAGTAAGAAACTCGTACCCTACAGCCATTGGAGCATGCACTGCACTTTTGGTCCAAATGTCCAGTGAATTGTCCAGTGCTGCTATTTGATGTCTGAATTGATTCTAGTTTATTTGATCTGCACTTGCAGGCCTTGGACTGTGTTGGGGGCATAAAAATTACCCTAAAATCATACCCCAACCATCCTTGCTGGTAACCATGTTTTGGGGGTGCCAATGGACCCAAAAAGGGAGTTAAAACCAACGCTATAACCCTAGCCAGACCTGGAACAGAACCATGCTACTATTCCCATATTTGCTGAACAATGTTTGAGCAAACCTAAACCAAACCTGAAACTCTAAGACCTTTTTTAGACAATATTTGATATGTTCTAATGGTCCAGTCAACTTAGGTTATAACCACGAACATGAGGTGCTGTGTCAAACACCGACTAAGACTGAGCCGGCTGAAGGACAAGCAGGATTGACACAAGGTGAGTGGAATTACACCATGGGTGTAGGTGTAACATGACTGATGAGTCATGATAACAATAATAATATTTCTTGTTTTATTTATTAAATTTCTTTATATTCTTATTGACTCTGATTCGTATCTGATGGATATTGGAATTGAATGTTAATGTTATACTTATGAAATTGCTAGATTAGATGCCGTAGCCGGCTTGGAAATGAGGCCTATGATAGCTTGTAGAATGGCATACAGTTGACACCACTCGACTCATACTGTGCCATATAAAATGCATCTAGCTAGAGTATCATCACCCGTGCTACGTGATCGTGTCGTTAATCGGTAAAAAATAAAACCCTAAATTAATCTAGCAAGTAGCAAGTAAGGGGTCAATCTATGGGGAACTGGAAGGCTAAATTACCAAGATGATAAGATGAAAGTAATGAAAATTAAATTGCAATAAATCTGATTTTAAACTACGAACAAAAGAAATGAATCTAAGCTAACAACGATATGCAAATACGGGAGAAGACTATCTTTAGGGTTCGAATCCCCAATGGGTTGCCATTCAATTCTGTTGCATGCTTGGGTTTATTATAACCACAGGCCTAATAATACCACAGCATATAGGGTTCCTCCTAGGTATGGACTATCTTGACGAGTACTATCGTCCTTCGCTTATAGGGCTTGGCACGCTTAGTTTGTTTAGCTATAATCCATCATCGGTACAACCACATAAGAACAAAATACCATTGCTTGAATGAAAAATAATGAATCACAGAAACAGAATTTTCCAACTAAATACATCTATTAAAATCATCCAAACAGGGATGGAGTCTCAACATCAAGCAATCAAGAATACAAACCAGAATTTTCAATAGCAAACACCATTAGTTCATCTACACCTAAAGACAGAGGGAACTTAGCCAATCATGGTGCTAAGAGACAATGGGCAACAATGGTGATGACGATCTATGGAGATGAAGTTGTTGGAACGGTGATCCTCCTCCCCTTGCCGAACCCAAGATCCAAAAACAAAACAAAAAAGAAACAAAAGAAGAAAGATGATAAATAAGAAGAAGAGAAGAGGGCACGCACGACTGCTTGTTTGGAATGGCCTCCTCTCCTAATCTGTTCGTGGGTTTTTATAGCTATTGTTTTTAAAAAAATAATTTAATAATAAAAAAATAAAAAGAGAACATGAGAGATGGAAGAGAGGTACAGATAGAGAATCCGTGAGGGATTTGGAAAGAAGAGATATAAGAGGAGAGAGAGAAGAGTGGAATAAAATTAGGAAAGGTGGGACCCGTGAGGGATTTGAGAGAGAGAGAGAATTGAAGTTGGAGAGATAGAGAGATAGAACCATAGTAGATGAGAGAGAGATAATAGGGAGGAGAGAGAATTTAATCTAAATTATCAATTTGATCAAAATTCTCTTTTTGAGAATATCTCTCCATCCTGACCCCGGATGGACCTAATCTGAGAATTAAAGTTGCTCCAATTAATATTTCGGATGATATGAGCCCAATATCGGATATTTTCTGAAAATTTCCCAATTTTATGAAATTATGATTATGCCCTTGGGTCTTCATTGGGCCGGGCTTGTGTAGCATTGAACTCCTCCAACTTGGTTTTCTCAATTTAAGCTCAAAAAATGCACTTTTTCTCCAATTCTTCTCATATGCCAAAAATACCCCTGTACCCTGAAAATACAGAAAAATACCCAAAGAGCTCCATTCTAAGAAAAGAAAAATGCAGAATTAAATGGGATAATTTCACACATAAATGTGCTCATCACTATGAATCTTTGCCAACAGGGGTTAAGGTGTTGGATGTCTATGAGAGAACCTATATCAAAAGAGAAAAAGGAAAAGAGAAAAAGGAAAAGAGAAAAAGGAAAAAGGAAAAAGGAAAGAAACATGTTACACAGAAAAGGTGATTACTCAGCTGAATGCTAGAGAAAGAAAAATGCTCTATCAAAATGGTGAAAGGTGATATCACAGACTAATCCCAGAGGGCTGGTCGGGATGACCATGGAGAGCATGCTAGAGCCGACTGGTCCTCTCCGATAACTAAATGGGTGTATCACGGGAAGGGGTTAGAAGCCCACACCAGGGATACATGTATTGGGGATTGTAGTAGCATTTTTACCTACCTTAGTTGTAATGCTAGGTGGCTTAATAATAAAAAGAACCTCATCTCATGTAGGACTCATTTAGTTGTACTTGCATGTGCATGCATGGTTATATTTCATTCATAAGCTCGGTAGAGCTCATACTCTTGTATATCTCTTTTTCTTTAGCTGATCTTATAGGTGGACGTGATGTTAGCTATAAGGCTTATCACGAGGAGGAAGGTGGTTTTGATTATGACAGTGTGGGTGTGGACCCAGATGGAGGCTATCCCGCTGGTACGAGTGATCTCGGTGACAATTGAAGATGGCCCGTAAAGGGCGGGCAACTTACCTGTCCTAACCTAAGGAATTCTTTTGATGTAGATACTTGTCTACTGACTTTTCCCTTTTTATACAGCTTGTGTGGGGCTTCTGTTGTTTGCTCCTTTTGTTATTTTGTGAGCTATTGGTTAGAGGTGTGGTGACTGTTTGGATGGTGGTGTTGAGAAACATTGACTATATGGTTGTATCTAAACTTAAATGTTTATGTAAGTATTAGTTTCCGCTGCACTCTATAATTATGTTTTATCCATCATTATGGATGTGTGTATGTTTGTGTTAACAGCTTCTGGATCCTCGGGGTTTGGCGGATTGCTACCATGCAATTGGGGTCACCTACATAATCCTCCCAAGGGGTGGTTTGGGGTGTGACAACTGTACACTACACAAGTGTAATTTGAAAGTCTACATTGTTACAAAATTAAAGTGCAATGAAAGAATTAAATACCTGTATGCTTTAAACTAATGCAATTATAGGCAAAAATCACGTTTGACGGCGCCGCGGGGCAAAAAAAAGATGAAAAAAAAGTGATTTCCCTACGAGGTGCTGCCATGCGGCGCTATAGCTGTGCGCGACGCTATCATGCGGGGCCATGGTTTTGGGCGGGGCTGCCATGCAGGGCCGTGGTATTTTTGCATGGGGCGGCCATGCAGGGCCACGGTTTGTACACGGGGCCACACCAAGGATAATAGGGGGGGCTGTGGGTGCCTTCGAGGTGGAACAGGGGTTGTTTGGGTTACTCTGAAAAAAATGGGCTTAGAGAGCTTTACTAGTCTTTCGCATCCGATTGTCATCATCGCTGGGGGGTGACAAAATTCTGCATCTATAGTTATGTATTAAGCATGCCCTTCCTTCTTGCTATGCTATGAAGAATCTCCCATAGGGTTTGCTTTGGTCTGCAAATGTTACCTCTTCTACAGCCTTCTTAATGGGTGATGAACCAAACATAGTGTCCGAACGTGAACAATCTGAGATTGCCTCATCCTTTGCGACTGTCTGCGTTTTTCACTACCTTCCCTGGTCAAAGCTTATTGTACCGATGCAAAGCATCACGAGGATGGTTCAAAAGAGGAAATATAAAAAATTCAGACAACCAAGTTGCCTGAACTTCTAAGTGAGGAAGCTTATGCTGACATCATGTACACTCCAAAAAAGAAAAAGATGCACATGGTGAAAGTAGTTAAAGCTTCGAAGTAAAAAATCATCCTTTTTACTCATCAACTAATTCTGCCTTACCGCAACCCAAAGGAGAAACTCTCTCACGAAAACCAAAACCCAAGCCCTTACAACCATAAAAAAGCCAACCAAACAAAAGAACATACCTAATTTCTGAGGATGGGCAAACCAGCCATGTCTTCCCGAATATTACACTGAAAATCCCCCACGGGCTGACTCCCAAAATGGAAAACGTTGGAGATAGCCGTTTCACACGCTAAGTTAGCAAGCCAAACTGCTACTCTGTTACTCTCCTTAAAAGAAAAGGAGATAAGAGGCCGAGTTGAACTGTAAAGAGCCATTGTCTCTTGAAACCAGTACCACCCCCTCCATAAAATACACCTTTTAAGATTGATCATTCTTACTGGAGTAGCAGAATCCGAATTAACCACAATGCCTGCAAAACCCAAGTCGGAGCACAACTTTGAAGCATGCTGCAAAGCTCTAAGTTCAGCCACCGAGTTAGTGCATTCACCATAGTAGTTTGAAAACGCTGCCAGAATAACACCATCCTTATTTCTGATGACCCCTCCACCACCTCCTAAGCCCAGATTGCCTCTACAGGCACCATCCACATCAAGTTTGACGGAGACAAAAGGACACCAATGAACAAGGAGAGGATGTTTCAGCCTGACAGGGTGTTACATCCACACTCCAGCTAATCTATTGTTCAACCCTTACTTATAGATCAAATCCACGAGGATTAGACTTCACAATTGGATCTATGCCTTTAGTGTTGAAGGTAAGATAATTCTCTACTTAATTGGATGATTGAACCTCATATCACATTATTTAAATCCATTAAACTACATGATATAATTACCCTTCATGCAAGCTCTTTGATATATATATTGTGTATTTTTGTTATCCATTTATACCCATTAAGGCCCCCCTCACATGTATAAACATCTATGAGAAGAAACCCCAAACATTAGAGATCAGACCAAGCCAGAATACCCTCTGTGGAGGATGATCTAGGCAGCCTACAGAGCCTTCGTAGGGATCCTCCGCAGAGGCTAAATCAGCCCAAATCTGATTGGGTTTGTCTTGGACCACTTGGGCTCGAGCCTAGGACTCCACCGTTGGTCAACCTATTTAAGACCTAAGAGACCCAACTAAACCCTGACTTTAACCCTAAGCTCTATTTGGGGTTCCATGAGTTTTAAAACCCATTCTATGTCTTAAAACACTCCCCAACCAAACATGCCCTTAGACACTTAGCTAAACTAACCCAAAACCCAATTCTTCTCCTCGTTATTTCATTTCTAACATCTAAGCTAGGAGACAAAACATGGGAGGCTGAAGAAGAAGGAAAAAGGAAGAAGAAGAAGAAGAAAGGAAGGAAGAGAAGGAGGAGCCCCAACCTCCACTGGAACCCCTCTTGAGTCAAGCCATCACCACAACTAGTTGGAGATCCAAGCTTGGAGCAAGGAGCTCATGGAGAAGAGGATTTGTAGCTCATTTCTAGCCTAGGACTTGTCCCCCTTGCTGTCCTAAGCTAACCCCATTGTGAGTAAGTTAATCCCTACCAATTCTAGGTTGATCTCCTTTGGATTTGATTGGAAATCAATCCAATCCTTAGCCAAACCATAGGGCTTGTTACCCTACTGTAGTTAGACCTTCTATTAGGTGTTATTAATGTTAATTGGTGACCTTATTCTATTGTTTATCCATCCCATGGCCAAAACACTATGAAAGCCCCATTGTAGGAGCTCAAATTGAGAAGATCTTGATGCTAGGACTTGATCCAATGCATGGATTCCATTGGGGATTGAATCCCTATGTTAATGAGGGTTTAGGAGACTAATTTTACTCCCTTAATAACCCACCATAGGCCCCAAGATCCCAGGACAAGCATAGACCCGGGCCTTGCAAAAAAATAGGAATTCTGGGCTGTGCGGAGGCAGGCTGCAGAGGATGAAAACAGCCTCTGCAAGGATCCTCTGCGGAGGTTAGAATGAACTAAAATACTCTTGGTTTTGGGTTTGACCTTTGCTCAATGTTTCGACCATAACTCGGTTGATACATAATCAAATGACGCAATACAAATTACGTTTTAAACTAGAAACATTTTACACAATCAGAGTGAAAGACCCTCTAAAATGAGTTCAAAGCTGGCTATTATGCAATTGCAGCATTAGTGAGACTGAAATTACTTTGGTGACCTCGCCCACTTCTTGGACGTTTATGCAGGGGTTGTGAGGGATTTTAATGGAAGTTGTTTATACTATTAACATCATCTAAATATATTAAATTAGAAAAATACAATTGTCCAGATAGATTGCACGGGTGCGTGTGCGAATTAGATTTTGGTTAGAATCACTGGTTCGAAGAACAAGGTGAGTGGATTAGATATTTGGACTTAATTTATGGAATGTTTTTGTAATGACCTGCATTAAATGCCATTTATGCATGTATATGATAATTGATATGATGATCTATGTTAATTTCAATGCATGTTACTAATGATGGATCATGGTAAGAATGGTTTAAGATTATCATGTTGAATGCTAGTTGTTTAGGGGCTTATGATTATACTTGAACTGTTGTCGAGAATGTGGATATTGGTTATGTGTTGAGACATGAATATGAGATGTGGTTTTATGATGATTATGCGATGATATGTGGATGTGAATAATGGTTATGTGTTGGATATGCAATGTTTATGTGCTGAGTGTGAGTGATGGGATCCAAGTGTTGTGAGTGGGCGCCAGACTTGGGATCGCCATGAATTATACGGGTTTGTGACTGGGCTGACCGTTATTCAGTATTACATCCACCATACCCTCGCATGAGCATGTGTAAGCTAGAGGGGGTGAGAGGATAGTGGGGCCGACCAGTATCTCGACACTATGGACTCAACCTCTGATTTATACGTTAGCCTGCACCCTTTTTTTTAGATGAATGGTTAGGATTACATTTCCCTAGTGCTACACCCCTTACCAACAGGAGAATGAAGAGGTGTTGGGTAACCAATGGTAGCTTCTGACGAACCGGGATGCCATTCTGAATAGACCACTGGTACTTGGGTGAGACCTTAGGTTATCTCGGGGGCTTGAGGAAAGAGGACAACCCGGTGAGGGGGTCCGGTCTCGCAGGTTTCCAACCGCAACTCGGGTCACACCCCAAATCACCCCTAGGAGGATTGAGCGGGTGACCCAGATGTCAAACCACATCCACTACATCTCCAGGATCTAGAAACTAACACTACTCACAAACACACACACACATCCACAATACATGATAGCATAAACAGAGTGCAATGAAAACTAAAGTTTTATACAAAAAGAGCCACCAGTTACATTGTTCAGAAGTAGCTCACAAGATGCATTTACAAGCTTTACAAAAAGAAATGCCATCAGGCTATCCACAAAAAGAATGCTCAAAGAACAACAAAATACGGACAACCCTCGATCAGATCTCCACTCCCAGCTCCACTCTTAGCACACACATCAGAGGGATCACCTCCGTCAAGGTCCAGACCAAGAAAGTCACAATCACCATCACCATCCTGTCCAAATTGATTCTCCCATTCAGGGAGACAATCCACCTGCAAAATCATCAAAAAGAAATATTCCATGAGGGATGAGCTCCACTGAGCCCAGCAAGTGAATAATAAATCAAGCATGCAGATGCAACACATCATTATGAATCTATATGCTTGGATTCAATTTTATTACTCTGGTCAACCTAGCATCATAACTAAGTTACTAAGTTGATGCTACTTGCAATAACTCGGGCAACAACCTCTGCCACTTCACTTTATCACTTTGGTTATGGCCTCAATCATTGTGAATGAAACCCGTACTGGGATTAAAAGCACTAACTCCCACCCTTGGCAAACCCCAAGATAACCATGATAACCTATCCCAGATTCTTCCCTCCTCGGCTTTCAAGAGGCCATGACCACCCAACACATGCACCCCTGTTGGTAAGGGTGGTGGCATAAGGGTATGTTCAACCTAACCATATGATCTACATGGCAAATATGAGTTGAGTGGTGTTAATCGTATCCCATTCTACGGGTTACCACACTCCCCATTTCCAAGTATGAAGTGTACAGTGCTCCCATAGCCTAGACTATGGCTCACAATACCATTCATTTTCAAGCCAGCTATGGCATCTAGTCTAGCAGTTCAATATCATGCATTTCATCATAATGCAGCATTTCAATCATAACAGAATCAATTCCACATTTATTTTCATGGTATCATAATTCCAAAGTAATTTTAAAGGAAAGAAACACATTTAATTATGTTTACAGTGTTTAGCAGCATTACACCTACAAGAATGATTCATCTCCACTCACCTTGGCTACAATCTACTTGTTCGAAGGACTGTCGGTTATCAAAAGCACTCCGATATGTGTCGTCGGACAAGTTGTTATAGCCTATTATTAATTGAACCAAAAGTAAACATTAATAAATGTTTAAATGGTCAAGGAGTCCAGGGGTACCCTTGGTCTAATTTTTAAACCAAGGACAGACTCAATTCTGGAATGACAATAGTAGTGGTTGATCCAATCAACCTGTGTGAATCGACCAGTAGTGCTGGCAGCAGCAAAACTGAAAAGGGTTTATGGAATTTTACATGGTTTATCACCACAGGGCTTCCAAGTGATGTGCTAAGGACTCCTACATAGTTTGGTTAGGTTTTCATTTAAAAGTTTGCATTGGTTGATCCAATCAACCCGAGGGAATCAACCTGTTACCCAAAGTTAGTAACAAGGCTAGATGGTCATGGGTTTCCTAGTTAGTTTACAATAGTAGCCTTCTAGAGGATATCTCAGGCCATAGGATTGATCATGTTCAGATCTGGTTCAAGTTTCTAGTAGTGGCCAATTTCTAGTGGTCGATCCAATCGACCTGAGTGAATCTACCAGTAACTGTACAGCTTGAGAAATTTAAAAGTCAATGTTTAAGCTTGATTCTACTGATATATGGCTAATAGGAATGATCAGGGAGCACAGGTAGGTTACTTCTATGGCAAACATCATATTCCAAAGCAAAGATTAAACATGCATAGGGGTTTTGGGATTTATGGGCCACACAACCAACATGCATGGATTTACACACATGAATCTACAGAAATCAGTCAACGAAGAGTTTGATTAACTCAAAAATAGTACTGCCATACATGTTTGGTCATGTAATTGACATGCAGTCAAAGAAGGATATACCCTACATGGCATCTTGCTATTCCTATGCTAGAACAACTTCCATAGTAATCTGAGTTCAAAGAAAAACAAAGATGGGGTGTAAAGGGGTAGATCTTCACATGCATGCAAGAGTTTCTAGCGACTAAGCAAGAAAATCCAAGGAAATTCATATGTAGGCATGATGGATCATGAGTGCATAGCAAGGTTATGAAGTTGGCTATAATCAGCATCAAGGATAGCATGGAGGTTAAGGAGAATCGGCCTAGGAGTGTTACCTCAAGTGTGCTATGCTCAAGGATGGGTTTCTAGCTCCTCCTTCCTCTTTCTCTTCTCTTTCTCTCCTTCTTCTCCAATGAAATGAACAAGGCTAAATCTGAGTTTTGAGTTAGCTTATATAGGGGTCAAGCTTAGGGTCTAATTGGCTAGTGTAGGTTTTATGAAAAACACATTCTATAGCTCATTTTATAGTATATAGGCCTATAAGTGGGCCCCACAAGGTCACATTGCCGGGGTAATATTTTCACGGGTTAGTTGGAATACGGGGAGATGATTCAGGGTGTGGGACACTGGGCCCCACATAGCAGAAGTGAAATTTACACACTTCAACTGCACTAGTCGATCCAAGTGGTCGTTCTAATCGACAAGTAGGAATGGACCAGTAGGTGATTTCATGCTATTTTTGTATCCCAACATAAAAGAAGCTTAGGCCATTGTTTGGACACTTTCCAAATATGATAATAAAGCTACTAAGAGTGTTCAATTATTTAGAAATCCTAATTCAAATAAAAGGAAAGGTTTACCTCAGGTTATACAATAATTAATGCACATAACAACTCCATAGGGGTGGTGTTTGCCTCCTAGTTGGTATGTAAGATGTTTCTCCTTGACTTCCTTCCTCTCGAATGATTACTCGGTCAGAGCACCACAGGTTGCTGGTGGATATGACCTTGGATTCTCTAGGTTTTGGACCTACATTCAGAGTTCGGGTTAGGGTTGGGGTACAGATATAACATCCTCCTCCCCTTACAAGAATTTTTTCCTCAAAGTTGACGTACCTTGCAAGCTGTAGAGATGAGGATATTCCTTTCGCATTTCTTCTTCACATTCCCACAATGCTTCCTCAGATGTGTGGTTTCTCCATTGCACCTTGACGTAGGCAATAGTACGATTACGGAGCTTATGTTCTTTCCAATCCTGAATTTCTTCAGATTGTTCCACATAGGTCATGTCAGAGTCAAGGTGTTCTGGTTCCACCGAAAGCACACATGTCGGATTGGTTATGTACTTCTTTAGCATCGACAAGTGAAACACATTATGGACACCTTCTAATGATGGCAGCAGAGCTAATTGGTATGCTACTGGTCCAACTCTTGTTAGAATTTCGTATTGTCCAATGTACCTAGGGCTTAACTTCCCTTTCTTGTTGAAGCGCATAATGCCTTTGGTTGGTGAAATCTGAAGAAACACCTTCACGCCAACCCTAAACTCAATATCTTTCATCTTGTTGTCGGCGTAGCTCTTTTCCCTTGATTGGGCCGCCTTGATCGTTTCTCTAATCACATCCACTTTTTCACAAGTGATCTGAACTGTCTACAAGCCTATCATACGCTGCTCTCCAACTTCATCCAAGTAGAAGGGCGTGCAGCACTTCCTTCCTTATAGGGCTTCATAGGGTGCCATTCCAATGGTGGAATGGTAGCTGTTATTAAAAGCAAACTATATCAGAGGAACGTGCGACTCCCAACTGGCCTTCATTTCTAAGGTGCATGCTCTGAGCATATTTTCCAAGGTCTATATGGTCCGCTCAAACTGTCCGTAGGTCTAGGGGTGAAAAGCTGTGCTGAGATTCAACCGAGTGCCCATGGCTGGTTGTAGGCATCTCCAAAACCTAGAGGTGAATCTAGGGTCTTGGTCAGATACAATGTTAACCGGCACACCGTGAAGGCAAACAACGTTATCAATGTATAGCTGGGCCAGCTTGTCCAAGGGGTAATTGACTTTTGTAGGGATGAAATGAGCTAATTTAGTCAATCTATTAATAATCACCTAAATTGCATTCATGCCCTTGGTCGTCAATTGTAGATCGGTCACAATCTCCATGGTGATGTGATCCCATTTCCATCCAGGGACCGGCAGTGGTTGTAGCAGCCCTTATGGTCTATACCTATCCGCCTTTATTTATTGGCAGGATAGACACTCTGAAACATATAACGCTATGGTCTCCTTCATTCTAATCCATAAATAGTACCCTTTTAGGTCCTTGTACATCTTTGTACTGCCCATGTGTATTGAGTATGGTGAATTGTGTGCTTCTCTGAGGAATCAATCTTGCACATCGTAATCGGCTGGAACGCACAGCCTATCTCTAAACTTGAGCATTTCATCATCAGCAATCAAGAAGTCCAGATCTACCCAAGCTCCTCGCCTGATGTTCTTAATAATTTTCCACAACTCTAGATCTCTTAGTTGTTTTTCTATGATTTCCTCCCTAATTGATGGTTGAACATCTAGAGCCGCCAATAATACGACTGTCCCTTCTATCATGAGTTCCAAGTCAAACTTTGTAGCTTCCTCTATCAATTGCTCACAAATGGCTAGGGAATCCAAGGATTGTGTTTGGGTCTTCCTGCTCAGCGCGTCTGCGACTACATTGGCCATCCCAGGGTGGTATTGTATGTCGCGGTCTTAATCCTTTACCAACTCCAGCCACCTTCTTTGTCTCATATTCAGTTCTTTCCACATGAAGACGCTGAAGATTTCACTCTTCTTGCCATACCAATAATGCCTTCAGATCTTCAAGGCAAAAACCACCACTGCTAATTCCAAATCATGAGTGGGGTAGTTCTTCTTATGTTCCTTTAACTGTCTCGATGCATAGACAACCACCTTCCCTTTTTGCATTAGTACACAGTCTAAGCAAGTTCGTGACGCATTTGTGTATACTGTCATGCCACCCGTGCAATCCGGACTAGTCAAGATTGGGGCTGTTACTAATCGTTCCTTTAGCTCATGAAAACTCTTTTCACACGCATCAGACCATTCAATCTTTGCTCCCTTCTTGGTTAGTCGAGTCATTGGTGCCGATATTCGTGAGAAGTTCTCAATGAATCGCCGGTAGTAACCAGCCAGTCCCAGGAAGCTACAGATTTCTGTGGCACTCTTCGGCGTCTCCCACTCAAGGACTACTTTAACTTTTTTTGGATCAACTTTGATGCCCTTTCTTGAAACTATGTATCCCAAGAATCCTATCTGGTGAAGCCAAAATTCGCACTTGCTGAATTTTGCGAACAACTGGTGTTCCCTTAGTCGCTCCAACACAAACCTTAAATGTTGTGCATTCTTACATACTCTTTGAATAGATCAGAATGTCGTCTATGAAGACTATGATGTATTTGTCTAGAACGTCATGGAACACCCTATTCATCATATCCATGAACGCCGCAGAGGCATTTGTTAAACCGAAGGACAACACTAAGAATTCATAGTGTCCGTACCTAGTTCTGAATGTAGTTTTATGGATATCACTGCCCTTGATCCTCAGCTGATGATACCTGGATCTAACATCGATCTTCGAGAAAATACTTGCACCCTACAACTGATCGAACAGGTCATCAATGCTTGTTAATGGTTATCGGTTCCTGATTGTTAGTTCATTTAGTTCCAGATAATCGATGCACATACACATACTTCCATACTTCTTTTTTACAAATAGGATCGGTGCTCCCCAAGGAGATACACTAGGTCGGATAAATGCTTTCTTTAGTAGATCCTATAGTTGAATTTGCAGCTCTTTCAACTCTATCGGTACCATTCGATACGGTGCCCTAGATATAGGGGCTGCCCCAGGGGTTAGGTCTATTACAAATTCCGTTTCTCGCTTCGGTGTTAGTTGAGTTAGGTCATCAAGAAATACAACGGGGAATTCCCTGACTACTTCCAACTCTTCTAATGACTTTATTTTTGCTTCCATATCCATAATTGTTGCCAAATTCCCCAGGCATCCATCATCCAACAACTTTCTTGCTTGGGGGGCTCATATAGTTACCTTCTTGGGCTTCTTTAACTACTCACTCTTATAAGTAAACTCATCTCCATTTTTAAGCCTAAACGCAATTTGTTTCTGACGTTTGCTCCATGAGCGGATGACCAATCCATGCCTAGGATTGTGTCAAAGTCTTTCATATTGAACTTGATCAGGTGAGCTATCAAGTTCCGCCCACAAATTTCTACCAAGCAAGGTTCGTAAATCTCTTTCAAGATTACTACACTCCCAGTTGGGGTGCTAACTACAAACTTGTTCCCTACACTCTTTGGGAATGCATTCATCTTACTAGCCAAAGTACTGGAAATGAAAGAATGTGATGCACCAGTGTCAAATAGAACATGCATAGGAATGGATGCTATGATTAGGGTACCTGTCATTACTTTCGGATCTGCTTTGCTTCCTCATTGGTTAGCGTGTACACCTTCCCTTGAGTTCTATCATCTTGGGGCTAGAAAGGTTAGGCAATTGATTGGAATCTTGGGGGTGCATTATTCCTTTGGCATGTACAGTCTTTTGCCCAATGACTAGGATAACCACATCTAAAGCATCGGATGGAATCTGCATATTGGAAAGGGGGCACGAAATGGGTTGACTGGGAAGAAGCTTGACTTGCTTGGCTAGTTGGCGTCCGTGGAGACTGAACAGAAGTTGCAGCTTGACTAGAAGTCTGACGGGTATACTGATTTGACTAGTTGAAAGCCAAACGAAAAGGTTATAAGTTTTAACTCGCTTCTGGCTGTCGATAGTGCAACAGACTGGGGTTGCTGGAACTCTTGAAAGTATTATTGGGCCAATTATAGTTCTGGTAATTTGTAGGCCTCTTGGTTGACCCTTGCGATGCAGTCAACCTTTCCCTTAATCTATCTTCTACTGTCTTGTCAACCATTCAGGCATAGGTTTCAATCTCCATGATCGACAACATAGCTCCAATTTCAGGTTTAAGTCCTTTCTCAAATTTCTTGGTCTTGCTTGCTTCATTCCTCAAATGTTCTGGTGCAAAATGGAGCAGGTCCTCGAATTGCTATTGATAATCCAGGACTGTCTTCAACCCTTGTGTGAGGGCAGCGAACTCTGCTTCCTTTCTATCATGGAGGCTCACTGGGAAGTCATTCTTGAAGAAAACCTCCTCGAACTAATCCCAAGTTGGATCGGGATGAGTCGCTTCAAGATTTGGCCGGGTTGACTTCCACCAGGCTTTGGCTTCGTTCTGCAACTGGTACCCAACGCATATAAACTTATGGGCATTGGTACATTCCAGTATTTCAAAGGCCTTCTCCAAGGCACTTATCCATCTCTCAGGTTGTAACGAGTCTGAATCAATCTTAGAGAATGATGGAGTGTGGAGTTTCTTTAATTTTTCCATTACTCTGGCGCTAGAATTTTCTAGTGTGACTTGAGGCACAGGAGGAGGAAAGTTTGGTGGACAATTAGGTGGTGGCACCGCTCTCTGTTGCGTGGCAACCATAAATTGCATGTTCACATTGGTCATCAGCTCTTGTTGTTGTTACTGAATCTGCAATTGAACTTGCTGCTGTTGTTGCATAGGCTGCATCATATTAGCTATAATTGCAGTCACCTCTCTGGCAGTCATGATCGGTGGAGGTGCAGGTGCATGAGCCAGAGGAACTTCAGGTGCTGGGGGAACCTCGTGTGTTTGTGTAGGAGGAACCTCAGGCACACTCTCTGAAGAGGCAGATACTTCGAGGGTTGGGGCCAGAGCATTGGATGATCCCGCCTCACGAACAAAATGAATAACGAGAATGCATTCTGTGACAAACTCTCTTGTTTGATCTTGTCCTAACCCTGATTATTCTCTAAAAGGAGGATTGAGAGTATGTGTGTTTATTATCACATGTATTTGGATAGATCTAATTGTTTCTGACGTGTCTTTTAGAACAATTCATACATTTGTGAAATCTATATACTTAAAGCAACACTATAAGTACAAGTAGGCACATTTTATGTCTCTACCCTATAGTCAACATGTTTCTTGTAATTCATTAAGGGGTATGCCTGTGTAAGGGTATTTTCTATCTATGCATTCATGTATTTGTGTATATGTATTAATACCTGTACTTAGCAGGCTAGGTTCTCAAGTCTTTGCACGGTCATGTACAAGTCCAAATCTAGGTAAAAGATGTCAGCCTTAACTTCCTCCGCTAGATCGAGGAAAAACTCTCGTTCTTCAATCCTATAGATGTTAGCCCAATCTAAATGTTCTTTTAATACTCTCTTTGCTTCAACTTTGATTGCACGGAGTCAATTTAGCCTTTTCCTTAACTTACTAATGTAGCGCATGTTGCTGGAAGTCTGCTAAGTCCAAACAACACGACCATTCTCTGACATAGGAAAGTTGGCCGCTAGTCTAGCAGGGATGGTTCAATCTATGATGGGATTGACTGCCACATGCTTACATCAATGCATAAGACAGAAGTGTTGATCATGATGGAATAATAACTTATACATGTAAGAATGCAATTCAAGGTTCATAATTCACATCATAACACATGATTCAATGATCTTATAAAATAAAGTTCTAAGTTATCAGTCATCTGGGTGTCTTATATCAGGCACTGAACTATGTTTGCCCACTGGATTAGTATACTTTGGATACGGGCGGTATGGTGTTGAAGGAATTCAACTCTCCTATGAATGACGTAAAAGTCTCAAGTGGCCAAATTTCGGTTGTGGTACAACAGAGACTGTAGATACCTACGGTCATCAATCATCATTCCAAGCTTTAAGTTTAGCTCATGGACATCGTTATCATCCATTTTGGTACTCTCCAGTGGGCCTTAGAACGTAGTCCATTCTATCTAGGGAAGGCACTCAAGTTAGTAAGAACTTTTTCCCATATATATATATCATACTATTATATAAAAGCAGGTTGTGGAAAATCATTCATTTACATATTTTACCCTTCATTCTTATCTAAAATTCCAATTTTGTATGCTTAATTTGCATGTAATTTCTTTTTATAATTTCTTAATGTAGGGTACCCTTAGTATTAATAATTGTTTTTAATTTTTAATTAATATTAATATTAATAATAAAAGCAGGTTGTTGCAAATCTTTCATTTACCTATTTTACCCTTCATTCTTATCTAAAATTCCAATTTTGTATTCTTAATCTTCATGTAATTTCTTTTTATAATTTCTTAATGTAGGGTACCCTTAGTATTAATAATTGTTTTTAATTTTTAATTAATATTAATATTAATAATTAATAATTAAAAACTGTTCGTTTTCTACAAGCTAATCGATTGGTTTCCTTTACCCTAACTAAACCCCTAACCCCAAAATCACTAGCCTATCCACAATACGAAACCAGCTTGTCCCCTTGTTCTCAGTCTCCATTCCCGAATGATTGAAGCTCCACTACTTTAGATTGTTGAACTCCATCGACAATTGCAGCAGCTGAAAGGCGACTCACTGCACCTGTTCTCTGGCTAGCCCCTGCCCCGGTGCCCCCTTTTGATTCTCTGTCTCCGTCAAGTCAATCCTCTCCTTCTTCTCTGTGTCCGTCTCCATTAGCCAAACTGTTGCAGTGCCCATTTGCGGTGGTTGGAAGTGGGAACACTTCACAATACGAATCCAGCTTGTCCCTTTGTAGTCAGGCTCCATTCCCTGAATTTTGAAGCTCCACTGCTTTAGATTGTAGAACTCCATTTGCAATTGCATCGGCGGAAAAGCGACTCACTGCACCTTTTCTTCAGCCAACCCCTGCCCCGGTGCCCCCTTTTGATTCTCTATCTCCATCAAGTCGATCAGGGCACGTAAGTTTTTTCTCAAATGGATGCATCTCTCTCTCTTTCTGACCAGCGATTCTTTATGCTCAGTTTTGCATTGCGTTATCTTTTTTATAGTTGTTACCCTCTGTGCCAGTTTCAGTTTTGCATGGCTTCAACTTATTTTTTTTTCAATCATTTGATTCCCTTTCTGTTGAACACACAGTGCAGATGGCAGTGACTGTGTGTTAGTTGTCATTGTTGTCAACACAGTGCATGTGTGTTGCTGTGGTCAACACAATGCATCTTGGTGCAGATACAGCTCATAGGGGCATTTTGGTCATTTGATAGTGTTGTGACATGTTGGCAATGATTTTGGAGCATCCGGGAATTATGTGGTAGCATAAGATTGTTCATTGTAGTGTTTGGAAGCTTTAAATAGCCTTGGGTGAAGGCTAGGTGCATTAAGAATGTTGATTTCATAGGTTTCTGCACTGGCAGTGCGTTCGTCGACATTTTTGGAGGGTATTATGATGGAACTGGGTGGAGCATTCTGCATGAGTATTTTAGTTCGTTGAGTTCTCTTCGAAATGCAACTGGAATCGTGCAATTCCGAGTTCAGACGATGAAGTTATAGCGATTCCCGTTTGGTCACCTAAAATGAAAGGCATTTTAGTCAATCCGAATTGTTTTGGGGTTTCCTGAGAAAATCAGTAAGGATTTTGCTGTTGTGGCTAATTGGTAGTGCTCATCGTCATGGACACGTGGCCGCAAACGGCACTCAAATCGGAGCTAAAATGAAGAAGTTATGGCC
Organism: Telopea speciosissima; assembly: GCF_018873765.1. NCBI lineage: Eukaryota > Viridiplantae > Streptophyta > Magnoliopsida > Proteales > Proteaceae > Telopea > Telopea speciosissima. Next base: position 32,717,559 of record NC_057917.1, on the reverse strand, counting down.
TAGATTCCATTTCGGGTTCTCTGATAGGTTGGGATGTAGAAGATTCTGATCAACATGATCACATTCAACTGAGATTTTAAAATTTGAATGTGCAGTCGAGATTATTTCAGATCTGTAGACCCTGTGGTCCCTGATTGAGTGTAGCGCCGACATATAAAGCACCCAAGAAAGATTCTGTTTCGGAAGATCTCATAAGCCCTATCATTTCAAGATGAAATGAATGACTATCCGATGGATGAGAAGTATTCCCGCCTTCACCGACAGATCTAACGGCTAGAAGGCCACAGTACGAGACAGCCAATAGGAGCGCGAAACGTCGCCTGCTACTGTTAGCCTTTGAATTGACTTTTCACGAGATGCTGATCCGATGGACTAGATCTTGAATGATCTGACGTATGAAAAGCATGCATATTTCAAAATTAAGATCTGACGGACATTGATAATTATGGTGATGCACTGGCGCTACATGAAATCAAGCGGCGATATGATACTTGCGCGCGCACATGTACACGGCCCTCGAGATATTTTAAGCTCTACGAATGGCCCAACTTCTAAACCCGATATCTCACTCATCCAATGGCCAAATGAGGTGAACTTTTTTTTGATTTTGGGTAATTTTTCGAGCTCTATCCATTTCTGTGTGTGAGAACAGAGAAGAGAAGCAGAGGTCGCCGGAAAAGGGTTGCAGCCCTAAATAGGTGATGTGTGTAGTCATGGCTTGAATCACCTTCTCCATCTCATGTGTTCAGCCTCCCTAGAAGCCATTGATAGTCTGAAATCATAGTTTCAGCACCTCCCTTTGTGGTTGTAGCCAAGGAAGAAAGGGGAAAAGAGAAAGAAAAAAAAAAAGAAGGAAGAAAGGAAGGAAGGAAGAAATGAGAAGGGGAAAAGAAGAAGAAGAAGGAAAGGGGAATGAGATAAAAGCAAAAAGGTTGAAGCTCATCTCACATTCGGTGAAGGTTTAGTGCAAAAAGAAAGAAAGGAAGAAGAAAGAAAGAAAAAGAAAAGGAAAGGAAAGGAAAGGAAAGGAAAAGAAGAGAAAAGAAAAGAAAGGGAAGGAAATAGAAGGAAAAGAAAGAAAAGGAAGAAGACAGTGGTTTCCCACACTGCCAGGAACCACTCCAGGACTCCAGTGACAGAGCACACTTGAAGATTTTAGTTCTCCATCAAATTGGGAGAAATTGAATTTTCCAGTGAGCCACCAGAGTTGCCAGACTCCATCACCGAACATCAGTGATCAGAGACAGTGCATGGTTGTGAGATTTTCTACACTTTATTGCCTGTTGTGTTTGATATACTGTATTTCCATTGCATATGCTAGCTAGGTTATACTGCCATAGACCTATGCTATGTGGATTTCATTGTAGGGCATTTGTATAAGCCCAATTGTTTTTATTGAGTTGTCCAGTTGCATCTGGACACAGTGCTGGTTACCAGTGGGTGCTGGAAAAACCATTGGGGATAACACCCTTGTCTCTATACTTAGGGATAGAAGCAGGTCAGTTGTCCTGAGTCATAGGTGTGACTAAAACATCATCTGCCGTGGGTGCGGCCTCTTAGTTTTATGCTGAGAAAATTAGTGATGAGTAGATGCTGAGGTCCAAGTGACCATTACTCCGTGCACGTAGGCAAATTGCCGAAACACGTATTTCTTTGTGTTGGGGATGCTTGTTTGCCTTGGTTAGAAGTGCATTTCTGCAGGATGGGTGTACACACCTGGTAGAGCCTTTGAGTCAAGCTGGGGTGTGTATACGACTTTGTGGCTTGTATTCAAATCCTCCAGTTGTGATTGAGTCAGTGTGCTTGAGTGAGGGATCTCCAACAGTTGACATAGCAGCTCTTGGCAGCACTTTGTTTAGCAGCTCTTGGCAGCAGCATCAGTGACTGTGGTTGTATGAGACTGAGTCAAGATGCTTTTAGAGTGTGATTGTGTGCCTGTGTGTCTTTTGAGAAGACTGTGTAGGTGGTTGTGGTAAGTGTTAAAGATCTCAATAGGTGAACTGGGAGTGAAACTGTTGAGGGAAAAGATTTTTAGAGTCCACTGATTCACCCCCCCTCTCAGTGGCCAACACTGTTCAACACTTTCTTCATATGCATTCAGACGGCATCACTTTTAGTTTCTGTGTTATATTATAGCCTTGGATTCTGAAGCGGTGGTTTATTGTTCTTTATTAATTCATCGGTTTTGTATAGTTTGCTGGTATTTGTAAGCTGATGTGTAGAAGAAAATATTTGCAATTGCTGGTGTTTTAGTTTAATCGATGATGGGAAGAATCCGGATGAATTCATGAGGGATATTATCAATGCTGCATGTGTAGGAATCAAATCACCAAAGGCAAAACTGATGTGTTCAAGGTAATTGTTACTTGTTGTCATGTCCGGATAATCCAGATATACATTTTTATTTTCTTGGGTAAGGTCATAATGCATGCTTGTTGAATGGTCGCACGATTTTGGATGGTGGCAATATTGTTTAAAATCTTGACCTATTGCTTACTCTTTATTTTACCGTACTAATTTTTGGGTACTGGTGCGCTATGAATTGGTAGAGGTAAGATTTCCTGTTGCACCATAAGTTGATGCTTTGGATTCCATTTCTTGCGAAATCAACGTGATGTGTATCAAATTTTAATAAGAATTCATTTGAGAATGAAATAAGAAGAGTCATTGTACAAATACCCGTGGTAATATATTTATTCATTGGCTGTTAAATGGAGGCAGGTAACAGTGTTGGCCAAACAACGGTCCAGGGATCAAACCATGGTTCCCTAGGGAGACCAAGATATTTATCCTTAGGGTTTTACACGCCCTGGGTTAGCCCATTGTGTCCCATGGGTGCCCCATTTTAATTTTAGGGTTTCCCATGGTTGCCCATGGGAACCCTGGTGCATCCCTATTAGGGTTTCTCCTTCCCTATTGCATTCTATAAAAATAATTATCACAATAGGGACGGAGAAACTCGTCTCTAGTCCATCACATGGCAAGAGGGACCCATCCCATACTCGAATGCACAGCGGAAAATAATCGATTCGAGTTTCTTTCGCATCCAATAGATAGTGGTTCTTCCTCCAATGAGCGCTCCAAGCAAACAGATCTGAACCTCCAATGGTGCTACCAAGGTTCTACACGCCAATCCCAGATGCCCTCAAACTCCTCAGCACAGATCTAGGGTTTCACAAACCCTAACTCTCAAACACAGGTGAGAGAAGCAAGAAGAAGAAGAGAGATCACAAGAGGGAGAGAGAGAAACCAAAAACGTAGGAGAGAGAGTGTCTGCTCCAAAAACATGGAGAGCTCCTCTTCTGCATATTTTTGGTCCCCTATTTATAATAATAGGATTTAATTAAATCCTAGATAGATTTAACAGAGCCCTAGTGAGAGTCGACTCTCTCTCTCCCCGCGCTTCTGTTTAAACTCAAAGTGCTACTACAGTGAAGAAGCGAGAATCTAATAGGGAAAGTATTAATTAGATTCTTTATTTAATTATTAATGGATAATTACAATTAGCACCAAATCCATTAATTAAATAAAGAGCCAATTAAATTAACAAATTCGAAATAACTCCCTATATGATAACAATTTATCATATACAACCCCCCCGCTAATCAACACCATCATTATGGAATCTAAGGCATGTACACATGTACTGCCAAACCCCAATCCATAGTACATGTCCATATAAGAGCGTATGTGCATCCGATCGGGTCCCGCAAAACTCGATAAAACACTTTATTTGAAATAACTATAAATAATGTATCATTTTATGTAAAATAAATTTTGCAAAACCATTTCCAAAACGTGCATCGATCCGATTCCGATCCACCATGCACGCATAGCTCTATCTTGGTGTTCCCCAATCGGGCAGTGGTGACCGCGTTGGATAACTCCTTCACTCACAAAGTGTTCACGCATTCCCAGAACACCGGCTTTGACTCGCTTGAGTCTCAGTCATTGATGAACCAAAGAATGCGATCACACTTTGCAGTGACAGGGTTCCCTCAGGTACAGGGTGTCGGTGACACATGTCTATCCCTTCCTACATCTGGCAGTAATACATGAGGGAATCGACAAAGTAGATTCTTCACCAATGCACACATCAAACATGTGAGCACTCGCATTCGTACCCTGACATCACATGTCTAGGCATACCCAATGCGACGACCATATGATAAGGGTGCCCAGCCCAAACCCTAGTCGTGACTACCATTTTAAGTACAACTTACGGACACATAATGCTCAAAAAGTTTATATCGCATGTGACAATATTAAACTAAAATGTATAAATGTTCAATACAAAGGTGAACCGGGTTGAACCGGATCGAACCGGGTTTGATGGACACACACTTGTCCAACAATCTCCCACTTGTACATTAAAGCCAATTCCCCATACATTTTAAACCCATGCCCTCCATGTGTTTCTCAAAACACTCCTGGTGACAAACCCTTTGTCATGGCATCAGACACATTTTTAGTTGTGTCCACTTTGGAGATACTCACGTCACTCTGCTGGATAATCTCTCTGATGAGGTGATACTTCCGCTGCACGTGCTTGTTCCTCTGATGAGCCCTAGGCTCCTTAGCTTGTGCAATGGCCCCTCTGTTGTCACATAACAGGGGAATAGGGCCCTTGACAAGATCAGGGACTACTCCAGAAATGTTAGGAACTTCCTAACCCAAACACCTTATTAGCCGCATCACATGATGCAAGGTGTTCATAAAAATAGGGATCAGCTATAGATTTCTATTTTGTACTCCTCTATACAATGGCACCTCCACTCATTAAACTCATAATGACTCACAATACCTACTGCATAGCAGATGTCCGGCCTCGTGCGCAATATAGCGTACATTAGACTTCCTACTGCTGAGGCATAGGGAATCCTCTTCATCTCTTCAATGTCCGTCTGAGACTGAGGACATCGTGATCTGGAAAGACTGACTCCATGTCTGAAGGAAACACTTCCCTTCTTGGAGTTCTCCATACTAAATCTGGCCAGGACTTTGTCTATATAGGTAGCCTGTGACAAGCCTAGCATCCTTTTCTGGCGATCTCTTACAAGTTTGATCCCAAGGATATAGCTAGCTTCACCAAGGTCTTTCATCGAAAATGTTGTGGATAACCACTATTTTACTGATGAAAGGAATCCTACATCGTTACCAATCAGCAATATGTCATCTACGTATAAAACAAGAAAACATACTGCCCTTCCACTGATCTTCTTGTAAACGCATGGTTCATCCATGTTTTGATCAAAACCAAATGATTTGATTGATTGATCAAACCTGATGTTCCAGCTCCTGGAAGCTTGCTTCAGCCCATAAATGGACCTCTGCAATTTGCACACCTTTCTTTCTTCCTCTAAGGAAGAGAACCCCTCTGGCTGTTCCATGTAGATTTCCTCTTGAAGGAACCCATTTAGAAATGCAGTCTACACATCCATTTGCCAGATCTCATAATCAAAGTGTGCTGCGATAGCCAATAAAATCCTGATGGATTTCATCATCGCTACTGGTGAAAAGGTTTCCTCATAGTCTATACCCTCTTTCTGGGTATAACCCTTTGCCACCAGTCTCGCTTTGAATCTCTCGACTAGAGTCCAGACCTTGTTGGAATGCATCGAATCGATTTCAGAGCGCATTGCTTCCAGCCACCTAGTGGCATCAACATCCTTTAGAGCCTCAGAGTATGTCATCGGATCATCATCCGATTCAACCGATACCATGTGGAACTCTTCCACTGTTTCCTCTTCGGTTAGAAGAGTTAGCCTGGTGGGTGGTCTAACAATCCTCCCACTGCGTCGAGGTTCCTCAGGTGTTGGTGTTTCAGCGGGTATGTTAGTTGGTCTCACTTCTGGAAGTGATGTTTTTGAGCCATCTGATAGCTCTTTTACGACTACTTGTTCGGACCTCTGGGTCATCATTTCTTCCTCCAAAAATGTGACATATTTACTTACAATGACCTTTTGGTCAACTGGGTCATAGAAATAATAGCCTATCGTGCCTTTGGGGTAGCCTAAGAAATAGCATCTCGAAGTCCTGGATTCTAACTTGTCATGCATTTGCTTTCGCACATGTGCTATGCAACCCCATACCCTAAGGTGTTGAATACTGGGCTTTCGCCCTTTCCACAACTCAAAGGGTGTCTTGGCTACAGACTTAGATGGAACCCTATTCAAGACATATATCGCCATCTCTAAAGCGTACCCCCAGAAAGAAAGAGGTAGCTCACTATAAGTGAGCATCGTCCTGACCATATCCAATAGGATCCGATTGCATCGTTCGGATACACCATTTTGTTGTGGTGTGCCTGGATTAGTTAGTTGACTAACTATCCCTTGGGATATGAGATGTTCTTTAAACTCATCCGATAGATACTCCCCTCCACGATCTGATCGTAAGGACTTGACGCGTTTATCGAGCTGTCTTACGATCTCGGCTTGGAATTCTTTGAATTTATCAAAGGCTTCCGATTTCCTACGCATCAAGTATATGTAACCATATCTAGAGTAATCATCGGTGAACGTGATAAAGTACTCATACCCATATCTTGCTTATATGTTTATGGGTCCACACACGTGAGTGTGTATCAACTCCAACAGATCTGTGGCTGTAGCACCTTTATTGCAAAAGGATTTCTTGGTCATTTTGCCCTGAAGGCATGACTCACAGGTGGGGAATGGTTCCACCCTCAGACTCTCTAAGGACCCATCCCTCACCAATCTACTGATTCGGTCCACATTAATGTGCCCCAATCTTAGATGCCACAGATATGTTGAGTTCACTGGAGCTGCTTTCCGTTTCAAATCAACATTTGAAACAACATTCGTTCTAATAGGGCAATCTAGAAAATACAAACCACTTTGCATATACCCGGATGCCACAAAGGAATTATTAAAACGAATAATCAATTTAGAATTAAAGGAAAAACTATATCCGTCCAAAACAAGTTTTGAAACTGAAATTATCTTCCTCTTGAAAGAGGGTACATAATAGCAATCCTTTAAAACTAAACTAGCAGAACTAAAATTTAAAATAAAAGTTCCCACAGCCAATGCCATGGTCTCAGCTCCAGTGCCCATCCGAAGACGCACTTCATTTCTTTCCAGGTTCCTTGTCTCCTTGAACCCCTGCAAATCATTGCAAATGTGAACAGTGGATCCATTATCCACCAACCAAGAATTGGTCGGTTCAAAAGACAAATTAGACTTATAAAGAACGTGAACATCACATGTACCTTCTTTAGCAGCCTCTGTTTCATCCGGCTTCTTGTCTTTCAAAGTTGCCAGGTAAGCACGACAGTTTCTTTTTTAGTGACCCTCCTTCTTGTAATAGAAGCACTTGCCTTTGTCTTTATTACTAGACTTCCCACCCTTGGCTTTCAGGGTCTTGCCCTTACTTCCCTTTTTCTTCTTCTTCCCATTTGAAGAAGGCTTTACCTCAGTTGCATTGACCTCAGCCTTGTCCTTTTTCAAGGATGCTTCAGCCTCTACCAGTGCATTAGCAAGCTCGGTGAGCTCCATCTCCTTCTCGGACATCTTGTAGGACATCCTAAAAGGTGCGTAGGCAGAAGTGAGTGACGCTAAGATCACATCAGTCTTGTATCGCAGGCTGAAATTAGTCCCCATGGATTCCAGTTTTTTAAACAGATTGATCATTTTCATTACATGATCCATCACTGGAGTCCCTTGAGACATCTTGGAGTTATGGATTTGACTCACCGCATCAGAATGTGCGTGTGTCAACTGCCTTTTGAACAATTCAGCAAGCTTATCCATTTTACCCCCAGCAGTGCGTATATCCTTGACTGAGTCTACAACTGATTTTTCCAACGATCCTAGGATATAGAGTGATGCCTTGGAATCCCTCATGAGGAACCCTTGCATCTCTTCATTTGCCTCAAAATCGTTCGGGTCTGGTTGAGGAGGAACTTGTTCATCTAGAACTGTGTACAGTCCTTCAGCAGTCAGGAGCAACTTAATGCTCCGGTACCAATCGACATAGTTTGTACCATTAAGTTTGTATTCGCTAATGAGTATTAACAGGTTGGAATTAATGGCAGCCATCGTATATTAATCTACACATGCACAAGTAAATAACCACATGCTAATTAATGACCATTGAAAATAATAAATTGAGCACACACACATCAATGGTCTTTCATGATTTGGGTTTTTCTCATAACCCAAAAGATGAATTGGATACCTACAACCCTTGCATGCATAACTTACCTTGTCGGGAGTCATTATACACACCATGGTAGTGTGGACTAAGCTGTCCACCTCATGGGCTTCCAATATTTTTGGCCACCTGGGTGTCATGTCCAGATCCTGTCGGCTGACATACACCCAAGTCATGTACTTACCTATGGCATTAGTTAGAATCATGGAATCATGAAAGATGGCCCACTGTCGCAGTGCCCTCTCACTATCCATACCCTAACGTATCTAGATGGAGGTAAATATAGATAAATGCGTGACAGAGGTCCTGGCAATGTCCTGTCGGCTTATGCGGGGTCATGTCACACATTTTCTACATTTATCTTCAATAGGAGGCCATGGACATGTCTACCGATTAAGACTAGTCCATATCATACATGTATTATGAATAAAGAGGGATTAATTAACTCTCACATACATGGATAGATTTAAACAATATAATTAATCAACATTAATTAAAAGTGATTATGGGATGGCGGCATTTTTATCAGAAGCAATTAAAAAACCCTCCCAATAAAAATAAAACTAATAACTTTGGGTGCATTTATCATGCCATGGATGCCACGCCTCGATCATCTCCTCCGCCCGATCATGTCTTCAAAGTAGGTGACTTGCATCTCCATAAGCTTTGAGCACCACATGTGGATCACCATCTACATGCCCTGGGAGTCCTAACTCCTCTAAAATTACAATGGAAACCTAAAAAAATTCTATACACTTTCCTTTCCATAATAATAAAGAAACCCCGCATGGAGAAACCAACCCACCATTTGGGTTGCCCATGAGGTGGAGTACATTTGTCTATAAAAAAGAAAGGGGGAGAGAGAGAAAGAGAGAGAAGCATCACATCCACCCATAACCCCATGTATCACATACATAAACAATCCATCTATTTATTAGAATGCCATTCCCATAATCACATCATAATATAATTTCATGCATGGGCATTAAAGCAAGTGAACCAAAAATTAAAACATGGATTCCTTCAATTATTGAACCACCACATCGCATGTGATATCATGTATCCAAGCCCATAAAATTAAAATCGTATTTTAATTGCAAGTGGGTAAAGAGGGAATCTCTTCACCCATCATCATCCTCCAAAAACAAAACAAAATAATAAAATTCTGTTTTGAAAAAAAACTGTTTTTTTTGTTTTTTTGTTAAACTGGAGGGAAAACAAAGGGGGTGCATGCAGCCCACTTGCGCAGGCTGCAGGCACTCCCTGCGCAGCCCATAGGCACAGGGCCCACGGACAGCAGCCTTGGGCTGTAGGCCGCAGGCCTGCTGCCCATAGGCTAAAGCCCACGGACAGCAGCCTGCAGGCCCGCAGCCCGCAAGCTTGCTGCCCGCAGGCAGCAGCCCACAAGGGGATGCGCACAAGGGTAGGTTCATGGGGAAGGGCGTGCACAGAGGCTTGGCAGCGTGCGCTCCCCCCCCCCCCATATAGAACATGATTAAAAAATTTTAAAATAAAAATTAGTAATCACAACCTAATTGGATACATGCTTCAATAATTGGAATAAACAAAACAAACCAAATCCATCATCACATGGGTAGGTTGTTATACTAACAACCTTGTAACTACCCATGTGCACATGGGAAGGTTGTTACCACAACCATATCCTAACCACCCATGTGCCAACTTGCATCCCACTCATGATAATCATATTAACCATTAATTATCTAATATTCATGGGTGGGAAAGGTGGCTCTGATACCACACTGTTGGCCAAACAACGGTCTAGGGATCAAACCATGGTTCCCTAGGGAGACCAAGATATTTATCCTTAGGGTTTTGCACGCCCTGGGTTAGCCCATGGTGTCCCATGGGTGCCCCATTTTAATTTTAGGGTTTCCCATGGTCGCCCATGGGAACCCTGGTGCATCCCTATTAGGGTTTCTCCTTCCCTATTGCATTCCATAAAATTAATTATCACAATAGAGACGGAGAAACTCGTCTCTAGTCCATCACATGGCAAGAGGGATCCATCCCATACTCGAATGCGCAGTGGAAAATAATCGATTCGAGTTTCTTTCGCATCCCATAAATATTAATAATCAATGAACAGAAGAAATTAATAAAGAACTGCTAACCTGGTGAGCCTCAAGTGTTGCTCCTCCAATAGATAGTGGTTCTTCCTCCAATGAGCGCTCCAAGCAAACAGATCTGAACCTCCAATGGTGCTACCAAGGTTCTACATGCCAATCCCAGATGCCCTCAAACTCCTCAGCACAAATCTAGGGTTTCACAAACCCTAACTCTCAAACACAGGTGAGAGAAGCAAGAAGAAGAAGAGAGATCACAAGAGGGAGAGAGAGAAACCAAAAACGTAGGAGAGAGAGTGTCTGCTCCAAAAACATGGAGAGCTCCTCTTCTGCGTATTTTTGGTCCCCTATTTATAATAATAGGGTTTAATTAAATCCTAGATAGATTTAATAGAGCCCTAGTGAGAGTCTGACTCTCTCTCTCTCAGTCTGGCAGTTCTGTTTAAACTCAAAGTGCTACACAGGTGAAGAAGCAGAATCTAATAGGGAAAGTATTAATTAGATTCTTTATTTAATTATTAATGGATAATTACAATTAGCACCAAATCCATTAATTAAATAAAGAGCCAATTAAATTAGCAAATTCCAAATAACTCCCTATATGATAACAATTTATCATATACAACCCCCCACTAATCAACACCATCATTATGGAATCTAGGACATGTACACATGTACTGCCAAACCCCAATCCATAGTACATGTCCATATAAGAGCGTATGTGCATTCGATCGGGTCCCGCAAAACTCGATAAAACACTTTATTTGAAATAACTATAAATAATGTATCATTTTATGTAAAATAAATTTTGCAAAACCATTTCCAAAACGATCGGATCCAGTTCGATCCGATCATGCACAGATAGTCTCTATCTTGGTGTTCCCCAATCGGGCGATGGTGACCGTGTTGGATAACTCCTTCACTCACAAAGTGTTCACGCATTCCCGAACACCGGCTTTGACTCGCTTGAGTCTCGGTCATTGATGAACCAAAGAATGCGATCACACTTTGCGGTGGGGTTCCCTCAGTGCATGTGGTGTCGGTGACACATGTCTATCCCTTCCTACATCCGGCGATAATACATGAGGGAATCGACAAAGTAGATTCTTCACCAATGCACACATCAAACATGTGAGCACTCGCATTCGATACCCTGACATCACATGTCTAGGCATACCCAATGCGACGACCATATGATAAGGGTGCCCAGCCCAAACCCTAGTCGTGACTACCATTTTAAGTATAACTTACAGACACATAATGCTCAAAAAGTTTATATCGCATGTGACAATATTAAACTAAAATGTATAAATGTTCAATACAAAGGTGAACCGGGTTGAACCGGATCGAACCGGGTTTGATGGACACACACTTGTCCAACAAACAGAACCTTGTGATCTAGTTGTGTGGGTTAACAAGCTAAGGTAATCTTTCAGTCTCGTTGTTTGTACATTTATATATACTTGATTTACAGGTGTTTTGTCATTGTGTTGCCTACTTGGTGTTGCATATTTTTGGGGCTTGGTATTATAGACAGTTTTTGGTCATAATGTTTTATTGGCCTTTTATTTGATCCAGCACCTCTACATTAGTACCATATAGTGTTAGAACCCTGAAAATTAGATTATTTTTTCCCAAAAGATGTGGTCTTTGTATCTACATGTTAAAATTACTCAATCCCTTTTCAAAAGATATCAAGAGCAATGTCGTGACAGTCATAAAGTACAGTATTAATTCGAATGAGCAGCACCCGTTGCCTGATTCACATCAGGTCACTGTGAGGGTAAGTATCTAATGATGTATCATAATGCCCAAGTCCCTGATCTCATATTCGTTTTGAATTCTTATGATTTGTTTTGCAATTTTAGTTTGTTCTCTCTTTGATTTTGGTTTGAGTGATTGTAGTGATGGAGTTCTTAGGTTACTTTCTTTTATGGCAACAATTATTACTTTCGGGATCTTGTGGGATCTTGTGGAGTCTGGACAATTTGCTTTCACTGCACCTGAATGTGGTCGCTATGGCACTCACGGTTACCAGGTCTTTGCAGAAGCCAAAGTTGTGGAGTTTCTGTCACTTTTTTTCTTCCAATCCATTTTTCATTTTTATTCTGCAACCATAGGTTCTGCATATTGACCATAGTTGTCACGTCATCACGGCGATCCAAGTCGGTGGAGGGGTGTCATGTTGATATATTGACATGTTGTCCGCATGGCGATCATATCGACCATGTTTTATTTTTTATTTTCTCCATTTTTAATGTCATTTAGTATGCTATAATATATACCCTATAACATAAAAAATTAACATGAAAGTGTACTACTAATCTACTGTGATTTAATTCATGAAAGTGTAATATCCATTAGTGCGTATGAAATCATGGATTATCAAATAATTGATAGCAATAGTCTTGTTAATAATAAAGTTGAAAAATCATGAGAGTTGAGATATGATTCATATGAAAGTGACTACAAAAGTAACAAAACAAAAAAACAATTACAAGAACGTAATTTATATTGAGTGAATAGAGCGTAATTTATATTGAGTGAATAGAGCGTATAAATAACCCATCTAAATAAAAAAAAAAAATTGCTGATGTGAATATGTGATTGTTTATTAGTCAATAGTGTATTAGTGTTTTCTGTTTTCTGTTTATTTTTTTATTTTTTTTATGTTAAGGAAAAAGCATTAAAATAAAAAATGGTTAAAAAAAATTATTGTTAAAAAATTAAGTTTTATAATTTGAAACAATCATGTCGACCAATATGGTCATATGTCATGGTATGGCATCCATGGCGGCGCCATGACGACGACATGGAGGCCATATCGGTCAATATTCTTACATCATCCATATCGGTGGTCGATATGCCTACTTCCCCAGCGATATGACGCCATGACAACTATGATATTGACTTTCTCTGTTTTTAGGATTCCTTTTGATCTTTTACTTTCCCACGTCCCTTTCTTGGAGACAAACAGTTTCTGGGATGCTGCTGCCCTGAAATCTACAATTCTGCATTGCAGAAAAAGGAAAACATTCATCATTCTTGATTAATGCGACAGTTGCCTCTCTCACTCTCTGAGTTTTAGAAATACCCATCGGCTTCTGTGATTGTTCTCTGTTTCCTTGAGTTCTTTTACTAATAGCAAGACCATTCATAAAGGCCATCAATCGACTGAATCATCTCTGAATAGTGCAACTGGAAACTCTTCAAGTTGGCGTGTTCTTGCATGTTTGTTTTGTTATTTTTTGTCTCCATTGTGAGTGGGTTGACTACTGTTGGGTTCCTTCTCTTGAAGAAGGCCATCGCTTACAGTTCTTTTCCACTTTCCACGCATACAAAAATTGAATCAAGGATTCCTTACACAAAAAGGGAGGAAAAATCAGGGTGGGATTATAAGGCTTCAACTTTCCAAGCTTCTTTCATACCCTGTAGGTGCCGTGAATATCCAGGAAAAGAGGGTCAAGTACTTGATATTCATCATAGGCCTCATTTCTCTCATCATCATATGTACGCCGATCCATTGTGCCACTCTTTAAATTCTATTCAGTTAAGTTGTCTTATGATTGGTTTTGATTGGAAAAGCTTTAGTTGTCAATTCAAAACACAAATGTATCACTTGATTTCTGGACTTAATTGTGATCAATTCGCTGCGCATCGAATAATATTACTGTTTCTCCTAATAAATGGAAAGTCAGCTCAAATAGTTATTGTGGTGCATCTTCATTGAGCTTCAGTTGAGTGAAATCATTTGCCTCAGTAAATACTGGATTATTTACTTAACTAATCTCAGGTACTTACGGGTTGAGTGAAATCATTCGACCCTGTTCCTTCTTTGTAGGAATCTCAAGTACTTACTCTCTCTCCATCTATATTCTGTTTATGGGCTTTGATTTTTATCCTTTTCCTTTTATTTTTTTATATTGTGAACTACGTATCTGTAACTTTTGTACCTTGTTTCAAGGGTACTGTCATTCATTTCATTAGTTTCCATTAGCTTTCTTTGCTCCTCATTTTAATATTTTTTCAAGCGGAAAAAAATTTGTTTGTTTCTTTAATTTTGGTTTCAAGCTATTTCTTCCCACTTGCCACTCCCCTCTTTTGTCCTTGAAGTACTTTGCTTTCGGGATTAGGTACCTTTTGTTAATCTCTTCTTGTATTTCAGATTTTGTTTTCTTATGTTGGGTTCTACGGATTTGGTATCTCTGTCTGGTTACAAATAGTTATCTCTTTGGGTTTTTGTTTTATGGTTTCTGAGGAGGCTTTTGAGATCCCCACCTTCAAGAACCCCCTTTTTGCTTTTATTTTCTCGTTCCTTATGAGGAAAATGGAAGGCATTATATTTGATTGCCTTTTGAATTTGTTATAGGGATTCTCTGCTCTGTTTTTCTATCTTTGTTTCTGGTTTCTAATCTCATTATCTCCTCTACTTCTTGGGCTACTTTATTGAAATGTTCCCTTGCATGATTTCAATGTTTCATGATCTTGTTCCTACTTTGTAAAACCATATTCCAATTTCTTATTTATTCGTTTTATTATCAGCTATTCAAGTGGACCAATCTGTCTTAGTTCTCATTTTCTGGATATTTTCATGATCTCATGGATCACCGCTGAAGACCCCTTTTTAATTGTTTCTATATTGGCATTGGGTTTATGCCACACACCTATTCTGAATATGCACTTAAATTTATGTCATTTTCTTCTCTATCATCTTCCCATGTATTGATCTTTTTTTTTCCCGGGTTCCCAAGTTTAAATTCTGAATCTATATATAGATTCCATCTCTTTTGCTGTCCAAGTTTTGTTCACTGATTCCTTCGCTGATCTTTGTAGTTTTTGTAATCTCGAATGTCTGGTCTTATGACATCACCTTTGACTGAGATCAGTAAACAGAACTCAGTTCATCTTGGATTTTCTGCTTCTTTCGGTATGAACCCTTTTAATTTAGATACTGAATCTGACTCCAATCAAACCCTTAAACCTAAAAGAAGAACTTCAGAAACTACACTCACTATGCCCAACCTCAAATCCAACCTTTTTGCTGAAGATGGGGGAAACGGAGCCGCTTCCGCTTCATGGACATGTTCATTATATTACCCTCTATGTGTTTTTCTGTAAGGGCACAAGAACCTTGTTCTTTTACCTGCCATTTCTTTTACCTCCTAGATTTGTCTCTTTTCAACATAAATTCAGTTTTCCAACTACAAATCTAAGGTCCAATCTGGTAAGTATGGTCAGTTGAACAAATCTTGTTCTGCCAGTCCACCCTATTTAAGTCGAGATCTTCCACTAAATCATAAGCACTTGTGTCTTCTCTCATTACTTCAACCCTAGGTTTTGAGACCTTTGTATTGTCGTTCTTCTGTTGTGTGTCTTTCGTAGATATGCTCCTCAAACTGATGTATTAAGTAGCCTGGTTGTATTTTATTTATTTTATACTGATCAATAAGCCTATTATATCATAAGATCACTAATCGAGCAGCATGCACTTATTTTACTTGCCCTCTTGTGAGTCTTTCATTGTTTGGTTTTCCCGTGAATCTTACATCATCTCTATTAATATCTGATAGTTAAATATTTGAGAAGAACATTGTTCCTTTGAATTTTCTCTCTGATATTATTTTAGTTACCCTCTTGTGCGTCTTACATCGTTTGGTTTTCCCGTGAATCTTTCATCATCTCTATTGACATCTGATCTGACAGTTAAATATTCGAGTAGAACATTGTTCCTTTGAATTCTCTCTCTCTCTCTCTCTTGCTACTTCTAATCACGCCAATAAGTGCAAAACCTGATGCGCTTGGCACAACAATTCTAATTCTCTCCCTCTTAGTTCTTTTTGCTCCCCCAGGTTTCTTGGCTACATGTTTTACTTGGTCATTAAATTATCCTATAAACTTCCTACTCTTTGTAAATGAAAGATGTTACACTGGAATCTTAGCCATGTAGGTGTATAAATAAATATAGGTATAAATTTTCTTTTTCTCAGCTGTTTCCCATTTAAGAATAGCAAATGAAATCTGCCAGGAACTGTCAAGTTTCAAACTTGTAGGCTAGGTTCACTGCGTACATACTTTTCATCAGGATTTATCTTCTGCTTGTTGCATATTGGTGGAGTAAAGCCTAAGACACATTAACGAATATCAACAAAACTATAATTGTTATGACTTTCAGGAACTCAAACTCCTTAATGATATCAACGTTTAAAGCCCTTTTTGAAAGTTGATTGACTTGATATTTATACGTGAAACCAAATACGGTCCTTATATGTTTTTTTCTACTCCTTATTGTATATACTCTTTTATTAGATGTGCTTTTATCTGTTTTACAACTACCCTCCTTATATCAGACATCCATGGTTTGTATACTTGTGAACAATTTTTGGCCGGCCTATTTAAAATTGATTCTGGACCTCAGTTAGTTCTTGTCCTATGCAGTTCCATAAATCAATCAGGAAGCAAATAAATTTTGTGGAATCGTCTGGGCTGCATGCAAATGTTCTCTATTTTATTCTTTTATGTCCATAGAACCCAAACCATGCCCTAGGTCTTGTCCCTAAAACTAAAGCTCTCCCCTTGTCAAGGGTTCCCAATTCACTAAATATGGCCCTTGAATTACCTTTTGCATGCTGGACTTTGGATGAACTTTCTAGCAGGGTTTTGTTGCTTCTTCTTTCAGAGAGTTAAGAGTGACTTTTCTCTCCCTCACTTTTCCCTTCTTTTATTTGCTTAAGTATTACAGATGTTAGTGGCAACTTTCCTACCACAATTATTAGATTGCATATTTCAGTTGGTTGCAATTATTTTCCAATATTTCATTATTTCTATTGATATGCTTTTGGAGCTGTTTGTTATATAACCTTTACTAGAAGTATGTGCTTTATGATTTCTTATTGTTGTTTTTGTGTCTAAGGCTGAAATAAAATCCTTATAAACCACATAATGACTTATTTTGGAAAATCAAGTGCTTCCGATGGAGCGTAACTCTTCACTTTATATATTGTTCAGATGTCTTGGTAATACACTTTGATTTCAATGGATACCTTGTCAGATGCCTTATTCCTCTCTTGACGGATCAATTGTATATACTGTACCTTTGAATAAAGTACTGCCTCCATACCAATGCATGGAAGCTTCATATGGACTTAATAGTTTGTAGATTGTGGCAAATATTAAGTAGCTCAGACCTTTTAAGATCTTCTTTGACAACCCTAGAACACATGAAGATGCCCAAAAGAGAGACAAAAGTGACTCAGTAGTCAAATGTTGAATTTATCATAGTATATAGCTATTAATGTTTCCTGAAGATATCATTTTGATAAGGAGTTGCTGATGTAGTTCTTTGTTTTGCTGTTTTTGACATCTCTTAGGAGGCATGGCAAGTTTTGATGTCATAAATCTAAAAGTTGATCAACCTATTGCACCAATTTTTATTAAGATGAAGGATAAGAATCTCACAGGTTTTCTTTGGAAACTGGCTGATTTGGCATTAATTTAGGGCCTTTATGGAGTAATCTGAAACCTAATCACGATGCAAGAAAGCAATAAACAGAAGAAACAATCACACAAACAAATATTGATTTAAGCTGTATGTCTTTTCTCATTACTTTACACCACTTCGGTTTGTTGTTCTTGTAGGCCTTTCCCTTTTCCTTTTGAAGCCTTTAGGTTGCACCAGATTTATACGTGTACAAATTTGCTTGCATAGATGTATGGACACAAAACGAAGGATTTGTAAGTATCATCTCTTTTGTACTTCAATCCTTCCTTCTATAATATGAAACCCTCACCATTGCGACTTGCAAGAAGACTGGTGTTTCCCATTGCCCCAAGATCATGGCCTAGTAGAATATTCCTCTATTGTTTGTTATCTACTTCAATCATACTGTTTACTAAGTTTCTGTTAATAAAATCTAACACCGAAAACCATTTTCTACTCAATTTTGTCTTTGCAATACTGTGATTGATCCAAGTTTTCTGTTCATAAACCTCTACTATAATTTGTTCACTCCTTCATAGTTTCCCTCATACTTCAACCCATGACTTCTGTCTTCTAACTCTGTTAGACAGCATCATAAGACCTTTTGGTTTTTGTTTCAATCTATCCTGCATAAGTCTGTTTGTGTTTAGTCCTTGTAGTCTTTCAATTATCTCTCAAGATCTTAGTCCCTCCAAGATTTTAGGTTTATTGTAGATGAGGAATTAACCATGGGTTGAAGTAAATAATCAAGTGAATAAACTAGAGATATATATGGTGTAAAACTTGATAGCAATTATTACTTTGGGTATCTATATAAATACACACACACACTGCACAAGCAAGAGTACTATTTTTTCTATGTACAGAACGAATACTTTGGTTGTCCATCTTCTAATTGCATGTTCAAATTCTCTATTTCCAGCTTTCCTTTTGATATTTCTATTTTTATTTCAATTTAGTCTTGAATTTTTTTACTGCATGTGGACTTTAGAAGATATAGGGTAAAATTTTTCATCTCTATTCGATTAGGTGTAACGACAAGGATACCAGTAAAATAAGCAATTAGGGGTTTCATTGGCAAATTAATCTTGCTGGTTAATAGAATTCTTATTTTCTTGATTTCACAAGAATTAAATATGGGTCTTTAGCTCAATTGGTAGAGAACTTGGGTGTGGAAAATGACTCCATACTTCGAGAGGATGGTGGTTCGAATCCACCAACTCCCTTATCTATATTTTCATTTTAACTTCAATGGTAGTGTGATGGGAACCTATGTAGAGAACCCATTAACATACTGAATGTGTGTCTCTATCTAACTTGTTTCATTTTGACTATAGGTTCTTTGTTATTTTATAGTTCTTACTGCATATTTTCCTTTAGGATGCCTTTGTTATATACTGGTTGTGCTATTCCCATAAACTCTTTTTTAATGATCTTTATAGATTATTAATCAATGCCATACCTTAGAGCTTGATTCTCTCTCTCTCTCTCTCTCTCTTGCCAATTAGAAGTATAAAAGAGTTAGATCCTAATTGGGTTACCCCTCAGAAAAACTTCATTTATATTCTCCAGGCTAAGGATCATATAGGCAGCTTCTTCTACTTCCCTTCACTTGCATTCCACAAGGTAGCAGGAGGGTTTGGTGGAATCAAGAACTTTAGCCGCCCAAGAATTCCTATTCCTTTTCCTAACCCAGCTGGAGAGCATATTGTTCTGGCTGGTGACTGGTTCAAGAAAAACAAGAGTAAGTAACAATATAATTGGGTTCTTCTAAAGAATCATAACTGATCGTGTCGTTAACCGATCAAAAATAAAACCCTAAACTAATCTAGCAAGTAGCAAGTACGGGGTCGATCTACGGGGAACTGGAAGGCTAAATTACTAAGATGATTAGGTGAAAGTGATGAAAATTAAATTACAATAAATTCGAATTTTAAACTAAAAACAAAAGAAACAAATCTAAACTAACAATGCTGTGCAAATACGGGAGAAGACTATCTTTAGGGTTCGAATCCCTAATGGGTAGCTATTCAATTCGGTTGCATGCTTCGGTTTATTATAACCACATGCCTAATAATACCACAGAATGTCGGGTTCCTCCTAGGTATGGACTATCTTGACGAGTACTATCGTCCTTCGCTTATAGGGCTTGGCACGCTTAGTTCGTTCAGCTATAATCGATCATCGGCACAACCACATAAGAACAAAATACTATTGCTTGAATGAAAATAATGAATCACAGAAACAGAAATTTTCAACTAAAACATCGATTAAAATCATCTAAATAGGGATGGGGTCTCAACATCAAGCAATCAAGTATACAAACAGAATTTTAAATAACAAACACAATTAGTTCATCTACACCTTAAGATAGAGGGAACTTAGCCAATCATGGTGGAAGGTGACAAAGGGTAGCAATGGTGACGATGATCCATGAAGACGAAGCTGGAACGGTGATCCTCCTCCTCCCCTTGCCGAACCCAAGATCCAAAAAGAAAATAAAAAATACAAAAGAAGAAGAAGGGAGAAATAGAGAAGAAGAGAAGAGGCACGGCTGCTGCTTCTATGAGGATTGAATGGGAATTCAGATCTATCCGTGGCTTTTTATATTGTTAGCTTTAAGAAAAGAATTTAATAATTAAAAAAGAGGTAAAGATAGGAAAGAGGTACCACTAGAGAGTCCGTGGGTGATTTTGAGTAGAGGAGATATTAGAGAGAGAGAGAGAGAGAGGTGGAATAGAACTAAGAAATGTGGGAGATTAAGTGAATAAAATAAACTAAGAAAAGATTAAAAAAAAGATAGGATAAGGTTTGGATTAGGAAACTAAGAGAGAGATAGAGAGAGGGAGGGATTAGAGAAATAATCCGTAGTAGATGAGAGAGAGAGATATTAGAGAGGAGAGAGAATTTAATCTAAATAATTAATTTAATCAAAATTCTCTTTTTGAGAATATCTCTCCTCGCTGGCCTCGGGTGGACGCAACCCGAGAATTAAAGTTGCTCCAATTAATATTCTGGTCGGTATGAGCCCAATATCGGATATCTTCTGAAGATTTTCTAATTTTAGGAAATGACGATTATGCCCTTGGATCTTAATGAAACTTCTTCCCATCTCGCCCTTGATCGCATATGAGTCGATCCATGAGTAGACTGGTGCCTGTGTAGCATTGAACTCCTCAAACCTGGTTTTCTCAAGTTAGGTTCCGAAAATAGTTTTTTCTCCAATTCTTCCCATATGCCAAAAATATCCCTATACCCTAAAAAAGACAGAAAATATCCAAGGTAGCTCCATTCTAAGCAGATAAAATGTAGAATTAAATGGGATAATTTCACACATAAATGTGTTCATCAAATACCCCCACACTTAGATTTTGCTAGTCCTCGAGCAAAAAGAAAATAAAAAAAACTAAAAAAACCTAACTCACTTTCGTAGGAATCACGGTTACACTTAGCATGTGCAACAAGCCTTTAAACCCCTAGGTTACCCCTGGTGGACGAGTTTTATCTCGTGAGTGTTTGCAAGGAATACACACACAAAATTCATGAATGCAAATTTAAATTTTGACAATGGGTAAGAAGCACACACCGAACCCGAAACTAAGATGCTCTACTTAAGATCAAGAAGACAAAGGTACCCCCACATTTGAGCTCTTATTACCCAATATTGATTCTAGCAACAAGTACACATCCTAATTAGGGACTCTATATCTTCCAAACACCACCTTACTTAAGGTAAGACCACTCATGACGTTAAGGGCACCAAGGACTTTAGGCTTCAGAGCATTTTTGACTATACAATTGTACCAAGGCAATGACATTTTTTTTTTTTTTTATATATATATTTTTTTTAAACAATGAACTCCATTTGTTACTCCACTATTGTTCCTCAAATGCCATTCAGGGTCACTACACAAGACACCCGAGCTACTTGGTAGCTTTGTTTCTTACATACATCCACAAGGATAGTGATACTAGAGTTCCTTTTCAGAGGTTTCACCCCAAGGAGTGTCGATCAAGTAACCTCGCTTCCTGAGGCGCAGTGCCCTGTCTAGCTCCAAGGAATTCAACTCTTACTTTTATTTCTTCCTCTTTTTTTTTTTTTTTTTTAATTTTTTAATTATATGATTCTCAGATCCGTGCAATGTTCTGGCTTTTTAAGCTTTCTAGAAGGCTCATGTAACAAGCTTTAAGCCAACCACTCCCAAGCTAGATAGCTTTAGGGGATTGAGCTTGAAACACTCCTCGGGCTTACTCACTCGAACCAAAAAGGCTACAAGCCCGAACTGGATTTAAGAATACAAATAATAATAATCTAACTGGTCACTCCAACCGTTTTACGCGAGACTCTGGGCTTGTGGCCTAGATGCCCCGGTTACTAAGTTGAAGCAACAGAACTAAACTCTCATGATGATTTTTTTTTTTTTTTTAATGTCACGCCAAAACTAAACTTGGTCTCAGCTCCTAACCAAAAGCTCAAAGAAACACAAGACAACCAAGTGGTCTGTTCCTTCGATAAGATGGGGCTCTTATTGTCTGAGTCAAAATCCACCTTAGGATACATACTAGCTACTGTCCTCTCAACAGGGTTTTCATTACTTCAAATTAGGGTTCCTAAGTCTCTTTCTCCCGCATTTCGCATCAAAGTAACACAGAGACATGTAAGACTTACCAAAAGCCAAAAAATAAAAGTCTGCCAATCGGTCTCACACACCCCCACACTTAAAGTATGCAGTGTCCTCAGTGCATGCAGAAGAATAAAAACAAGGATAAGGGAAGGGGTGTACCAGAAATCAACAATATACGGCCGAACAGTGCATCCAGCAATCAGAAGTAGTTACTTAAAAAAAAACAAAAACAAACAAACACAAAAACAAAAGTACTAAAGAAAGAAAAAAATAGTTGGTTGCATCCCACAGAGCGCTAAGTTTAACGTCTTCAGCCAGACGACAGGGTGACTCACGGAGGGTCAAGGATTAATTCATACCAAGGAGCCGGTTTAGAAGAAGGTTGGGGAGATGTAACCAAAGGGGGAAGTGGCTCAAACCTAACTGTTCAAGGTAGCTGTTCTAAAGAGGGTGAGGAATCTAGCAAAGTATGCACTTCTTTAGTGTACTCCTCAGACTCATCTCCATAGTGCTGCAAAGGGTCATCAATAAGCATGTGTGAAGTATGATCAGCCACAACTTCATCTAATACATCCAATGCAAAACATTCTTCTTCTCTAAAGGAACCTAAGGATCCATTGAAGATGTTGAGCCTAAGCTTCTTATTCCCAAAAGAGATGTCCATGGCACTCGATCTACAATTTATGCAAGTATTCGTAGTAGCTAAGAAGGGGCACCCTAAAATGATAGGGGGAAGCTTGGCTGTGGTGGCTGTATCCATATACAAGACAAGAAAGTCCACAGGAAAGTACAATTCTTCCACCTTCACTAAAACATCTTCTAACATCCCACAAGGTATTTTAATTGAACGATCAGCCAACTGAAGGATGACCTCAGTGGGTTTCAAATCTCCTAAACCAAATCTGTCATAGACTGAACTAGGCAAAATATTCACACTAGCCTCTAAATCAAGTAGTGCCCTACTTATGGAGATTTCTCTAATGGTGCAAGAAATAAGAGGCGCACCTGGGTCCTTAAGCTTAGGGGGTAGGTGGCTGAAAATTACCGAACTAACCTGTTCAGTCAAATGGACGGTCTTAGGGATTTGAGTTCTCAACTTACGCTTTTGGGTGCAGAGGTCTTTCAAAAACTTAGTGTAAGCAAGAACTTGCTTGATAGCATTCAAGAGGGGGAGATTGATGCGAACTTGTTGGAACAAGTCGATCATCTCTTGCATCTTTTCACCCTGTTTACCCTGAAGGGAGTAAGATGGTGTCTGAAGTGCTTGGGAAAAAGGGACCTTTGGAATGTAAGAATCAGGTGATGGTCCCTCCACAATAGGAATGTGCAACCCCTTCCTTGGGAACTGATGAATGGGTTTCACAGGTGGTGTTTCAGTAATGGAATCATGTGTGTCTACATCACCACTGGATTTCTCTCAGGATGATTCAGCCTCTCCTTGGCTTTGAGATCTAGTAGGCAACGTCTCATTAGTGCTTAAGGGTGTATCAGGTTTTTCCACCCTTTTGCCACTCCTTAGGACTATGACCGACTGGACTTGCTCTTTCCCTTGACCCGTTTGACTATTTAGGCTACCTATTGGCTGACTTGGCAATTGACCAGCCTCCCTCCTACTTATAGCATCGGCTAGCTGACCCAATTGGTTTTCTAGCTTATTAATGGACTGAGTATGTGAGTGAAGCAGTTGTGTGTTCTGCTCCAGTCCACTTAATGCTTTTAGCACCTTCTCCTCAAAGGATTCATTCTGTTGGGGTTGAGGATATGGTGGCTGTCCACCTATGTAGGCATTGGTTTGAGCATTAAATGGTGGCCTATATGGTGGGTTTGGAGGATTATTAGGTACTGAGTTTCTCCATGAAAAGTTTGGATGATTTCGCCATCCCGGGTTATAAGTATTAGAAAAGGGATCATTATCCGGTGTAGGAAAACTTTGAGCTACTTGTACCTGTTCCTGAACAAATTCAGGGTATTGTGCAACCGAAGGACAGTCTGTCACATAATGACTAGGGTTAGCATATAAGGCGCAGGCTTCAGTCTGATTAGGAGAGAAACTCACTGGGAAAGGGGACATAGAATGCTATCCTATAGACATTAGATAGTCTAATTTCTTGGACAGCATATCAACCTTAGCAGTCATCTCTACAGTTGGATTGATCTCATAGAGACCGCCTTTCTTTGGTTGCCCTATGTGTGGAATCTCAGTCCGAGAGGCCGAAGCATGATGTTGGGAATTCTCACTAAGGGTTTCAAAAAGATCCCATGCTTCCATCTCATTCTTGTGCATAAATGTTCCACCACAAGAGGAGTCCACCATCTGCCTATATCGGTCATGGAGGCCATCATAAAAGCACTGGACTAACTGCCATTTCGGGACAGCGTGGTGGGGGCACTTCCTAAGTAATTCCTTGAGTCTCTCCCACGCTTCATGAAATTGTTCGCCCTCTAATTGGGAGAAACCAGTAATGGCTCTTCTAAGACTATTAGTCCGGCCAATGGGAAATTTTTTTTTTAAGAATTCCTGCTACATCCCTGCCCATGTAGAAATCCTAACCGAATCTAGGGAATGAAGCCAGTGTTTGGCTTTGTCCTTTAAAGAGAATGGGAATAGGAGTAACTTTAGGGCATCTTCAGAGAGGTTTTGGATTTTGACTGCATAGCACACCTCTAAGAACTCATCAAGATGCTTGTAAGGCTCCTCATTAGCAAGTCCATAATAGGATGGTAACATCTGTATGATGCTGGACTTGATCTCATATTGAGCAGCCTGAATGGCAGGCAGCTGAATACAAGATGCATGGGTATAGGCAGTTGGAGTGAAGTGCTCACTCAGCGGCCTTCCTGGCTGGTTTTCGTTACCCATTTTATTACTATTATCCTTAGGTCTAACAACAGATTGCTCTATTTTGAAGTCAAGGGCAGTCAGGTTGGGGTGCAAAGAACGTCGACCATGCATAAAGCACAACACAGGTTGAACGTGCTAATTAAACAAAAATTAAAACTAGTAATTTAAAACGTGATAACTAATAAAAATAATTAATAAAAATAAAAATCAGAACTAAAAAGAAAAATAATGACTAATTTAAAACTAACGAAAATACTTACCTGGTGTTGGCGGTTGCGCAATTCCACGTGCTGCCCCCGATGACCGGTTACACATATGAGCTTAAGGGGTTGGGGGAATTAAAGTTAAACCTAAACACCCAATCTAACGCTGGAATAAAATAAAAAAATTACATAAAATAACCCTAATTACATAAAGTCTAGGAATTAAAAGCAAACCAAACGGACAGCTTGTCCTACTTGATCTACTCGGCTTCCTGCACAAACAAAGAGAATGTTAGGTATACTAAAATTAACCTAATAAAGAGATTATAAATAAAAATTAAAATTCTATAATTATAAAATTAAAATTAAAATAAAGTAACACAAAACAACTCAATCAATCCTAGCAACCGTGCTTCAGTTCCCCGGCATCGGTGCCAAAATTTGATCGTGTCGTTAACCGGTAAAAAATAAAACCCTAAACTAATCTAGCAAGTAGCAAGTAAGGAGTCGATCTACGGGGAACTGGAGTATCTTGACGAGTACTATCGTCCTTCGCTTATAGGGCTTGGCACACTTAGTTCGTTCAGCTATAATCCATCATCGGTACAATCACATAAGAACAAAATACCATTGCTTGAATGAAAATAATGAATCACATAAACAGAAATTTTCAACTAAATACATCGATTAAAATCATCCAAACAGGGATGGGGTCTCAACATCAAGCAATCAAGCATACAAACCAAAATTTTAAATAACAAACACCATTAGTTCATCTATACCTAAAGATAGAGGGAACTTAGCCAATCATGGTGGAAGGCAACAAAGGGCAGCAATGGTGATGATGATCCATGAAGACGAAGCTGGAAAAGTGATCCTCCTCCTCCCCTTGCTGAACCCAAGATCCAAAAAGAAAATAAAAAATACAAAAGAAGAAGAAGGGAGAAATAGAGAAGAAGAGAAGAGGCACGACTGCTACTTCTATGAGAATTGAATGGGAATTCAGATCTGTCCGCGGCTTTTTATATTGTTAGCTTTAAGAAAATAATTTAATAATTAAAAAAGAGTTAAAGATAGGAAAGAGGTAGGACTAGAGAGTCCGTGGGTGATTTTGAGTGTAGGAGAGAGAGAGAGAGAGAGAGAGAGAGAGAGAGAGAGAGAGAGAGGGGAGATTAAGTGAATAAAATAAACTAAAAAAAAGATAGGATAAGGTTTGGATTAGGAAACTAAGAGAGAGAGAAGGAGAGGGAGGGATTAGAGAAATAATCCGTAGTAGATGAGAGAGAGATATTAGAGAGGAGAGAGAATTTAATCTAAATAATCAATTTAATCAAAATTCTCTTTTTGAGACTATCTCTCCTCGCTGGCCCCTGGCGGACCCAACCCGAGAATTAAAGTTGCTCCAATTAATATTCTGGTAGGTATAAGCCCAATATCGAATATCTTCTGAAGATTTCCCAATTTTAGGAAATGACGATTATGCCCTTGGATCTTCAGTGAAACTTCTTCCCATCTCGCCCTTGATGGTATGTTAGTCGATCCATGAGTAGACTGGTGCCTGTGTAGCATTGAACTCCTCAAATCTGGTTTTTTCAAGTTAGGTTTTGAAAATGTCTTTTTCTCCAAATCTTCTCATATGCCGAAAATACCCCTGTACCCTGAAAAAGACAGAAAATACCCAAGGTAGCTCCATTCTAAGCAGATAAAATGCAGAATTAAATGGGTTAATTTCACACATAAATGTGTTCATCAATAACACATATAGTTAATGGTTTTAGTACAAAAGAGAGAAATCCATTGAGATATTCGAATCGAATCCGTCTAATTGGTCAAGCTCGATCCCAATTCTTGCTGATTCATTCTGATCCCTTGTTGATTCTGCTTTGGATTGTTTTCTTTTCCTAAATACTGATATAAGCTTCCGTCTCATTAACATGATTTGAAAGCAATCTTAGACACTGGGAATGGTATGCCCTTTGCTGATGGGCTTCTCATCAATGGCCGTGGTTGGAATGGATACACATTCAACGTTGATCATGGTAACCATAAATCATGATTTTCTGCAACTCAAGCTGCCACTCACTAAAATTCCAAGTTGTTTTGGCTGTATAGTGTCACTGTTCTTTATATATTGGGCTGGTAAGACATACAGGTTCAGGATTTCAAATGTGGGTCTTACCACATCCATCAACTTCAGAATTCAGGGACACAAGTTGAAGCTGATAGAGGTGGAAGGGTCTCACACACTTCAGAACACCTACTCTTCCCTTGATATCCATCTGGGCCAGTCTTACTCTGTTTTGGTTACTGCCGATCAGCCTGTACAGGATTACTACATTGTTGTTTCTTCACATTTCACCAACCCAGTTCTCACAACTACAGCCATTCTCCATTACAGTAAATCAATTAAAGGAGTTTCTGGTCCTCCACCTGGTGGCCACTCAAATCGATTCGTCTCTCAACCAGGCCAGATCTATACGGTACTCACCCATATGCCATCGATCAATCAAATCCTACTTCTGCTAATTATGTTCTTAATTTGATTGTCTCTGCATCTGTTGAAACAGATGGAATTTGACTGCAAGTGGCCAAGACCCAATCCTCAAGGCCCTTATCACTATGGATTGGTAAACACCGCCCGTACAATTAAGCTTATCAATAATGCAAACATCGTTAATGGCAAGCAGAGGTATGCTATCAATGGTGTCTCCTTCATTGCAGCAGAATCACCATTGAAACTAGCAGATTATTACAAGATCCCTGGCGTCTTCAATTTTGGAAGCATTCCCGATAAACATTCCCGATAAACATCCCCGAAAAACATCCTGGTGACGGCATATGCAACCTTAAGACTTCACATTTCAGGGCTTATGTTGAGATTGTGTTTGAGGATTGGACGGACACTGTACAATCATGGCACATTGATGGTTATTCCTTTTTTGTTGTCGGGTAAGGTTTATAGGCCATGAAAAGATTCATTCTTTACTTATCGTGGGTTCAACTCGATTTGGAGTACATTACCAGATTCAACAAATTGAATTCTGTCTTATAGTTGTCAAGGCATCGCCTAGGTGCCACCTTGACGGCCAGTCTCTTTGTTGGGTGCAAGGCATCATGCCTTATTGACACTTCATGAGTTTACATTGATTTATGTTTATTTTTTTTAAACTCTTTCTTATATTTGCAAAACTAAATCTGATCGGTTTTTCACATCGTTTTCTGTTTGGTTCCGGATATCTCTTTTGCATTTACATATGGTCACACATGCATTTGAACGTGCATATTTAATAGTATATATATATATATATATATTCAGGTATTCATATATTCAGATTAGCATGTATGTATATACTTATATTCATGTATATTTTTTTTCCATCTTGGGAGTGTATCCAAACATGCACATTTTATATAATTGGGTTATATAAAATTTATCCAAAAATCTGTTAACTTACTGCTACTGGTCGATCCAATCGACCTGAGAATCGGGGCAGGTTATAACCCAGTCCGCGATTCATTTTCTCTCATTTCTAATTTCTGTTTTAGCTAAGGCAGAGCTCCAAGAACGACCAGTGGGACGTGTAAACTTCTTCCCCCACCAATCCAAGTTGTTCCCTCAAGATGCTTGCTTCCAAATCAAGAGCAAGGTGAGTTTATAGGAAAAACTAGGTTTTCCCAAAAAATTTATGCTGTTTTTCTATTTCTTTTTGTTTCCATCAAATAAACCTAGGGTTTGCATCTCCCATTTCATTTTTCTTTTCTCTAATTTTTTTCTAATAAAACCTAGGGCTTATTTCTCGCTTTTGATTTCTTCTTCTCTTACCTAGATGTCTACGCCAAATCCGAAGTGCGCAAGGGAACCGGCTTTCAGCAATTGTCCTCGTGTTGAGACCGAGTCTTCCTCTTCAGCATCACCATCTCCAGCATCTGAAGATGGTTCTTCTGAGCATGATTCCTCTTTCGAAGAAGGAGAATTTGATGAGTTGTGGTTTTCTTGCTACCAACATTCTCGGGATTGGGGAAACTTTGAGCACAAGAAGATCGACAATGGTAAGGTGGTAAAAGTAGAGGATTTCCCAAGGTTCAAAGTGTATGAGAGGTTCAATGCCATGGAATGGGCACCAATGCTGACTCCTCAACTTCCATGCAACCCAAACCTTGTTCGGCAATTTTATTTTAACCTTAGGCCTTCCCATGGTGACGAGTACCAAGGCTATGGCCTTGCGAATTGGGTAAAGGGGGTTAAGATTGTGTTTAACTATGCAGACCTGGTTGCCCTGTTACAGGTAGCCAATAGGAGTGAGAAGTTTTATTGCAGACCAAGGACTAATACCTCAAAGGTCTTTCCTCGTCAATCTCGAGAGCAAATGTTTCGGGCACTTACTGGTAGGGATGAGTTTCCCGAATCAGAGGTTGATTTCAAACCTTCAGCCTGAATATTAAGCAGGTGTGTGTAGTACAACATCTGCCCAAAAGGAGGCAATAGGCGGGGCATATCTATGCTGTGGGCCTTTATTACTTATTGCCTATATAGGGCAGGCACAGGAGGTCCAAAGATTTGCTTGCCCTATCTACTTATGGAGGTGATGATGTATCACCGCCCAATACCCATTGGATGGCAATTTGCCGTATGGTAGGCTTCTCTCTCAAGTGTTTAAACACTTTGGGGTTAGTTTTACTGATGAGATTGAAGGAGGTGAGGGTAAGGCTCCTATTGGCAAGACTACTATTAAGAAGATGGGATTGCTGGGTGCTCCGGGGAGTGATGTGGAGGTTGAGAATGTGGTTCAAGAAGGCAATCCAGCGGGGACCGGTTCACAGCCAGGAGATCTTTTCGGTGCAGGCCAGTTTGCAGTTCGACTTCACAAGCAGCACCTCCTTCTCCAGAAACCTATAGCATGAGGGACATGATGTTACAGCTTCGAGCCATGAGTAGCCAACTTACAGGGCCCTCCACTTCTGTGCAGCAACGTTTCTCTTCTTTGGATGGTAGGATGGGCACCACGGAGCAGAGACTGGACTTCTGGGATGCTCGCTTTCAAGTTGATTCGCATCCACCTCAGCCACCTCATGAACCTGCTCAGGAGTAGCTTTTCTTTGTTATTCTAGAAGTTTATGACTCTTCCTTATGTTTGTTTCTATTTTCCTAGCTTGCTAGTTGTACTTTTCTTCTTTTTCTTATGATGTATTTTGGGAAGTAGTGCTTCCAATTTTTATTTGGTTGTAATGGCTTTAAGCCCTTTTCTATGTTATGAAGTTTATCTTTTGAATCAAATCAATTTCCTATTATGTCTATCTACCATCTTGTCTGTTTGTTTACTCATGATTTTTACATCTTTAATTCTTGTTCGCTTATTATCCTATTTCTGCTATTTGTGGGTTTAGAGAGCTTCTCACTCTGATATCAAGTTCTGTCACACCCCAAACCACCCCTAGGAGGATTGAGCACGTGACCCGGATGTCAAACTACATCCGCTAGATCTCCAGGATCTAGAAGCTAACACCACTCACAAACACACACACACATCCAACTTATAGGATAGTATAAACAAAGTGCAACGGACACTAAAGTTCTCTACAAAAAGTGCCACCAGTTACATTGTTTAGAAGTAGCTCACAAGCCTACAGTTCTATGTGATACATTCAAGACATTTTCTAAGCTTTACATCAAGATCAAAAGGTTAAACAAAAGATGCATCTATAAGCTTCAAAAAAAGTGTCACACCCCAAACCACCCCTTGGGAGGATTAGGTAGGTGACCCAAATTCCATGGTAGCAATCCGCCAAACCCCGAGGATTTAGAAGCTCTTAATCTATTCACAGACACACACAACCACAATAATACAAGATGTATAACATAGAGTGATGCAGAAAAACTAATATTTACATTAAGCTTGTAAGAAAACAAAGGGAAAGAAAATATACACAAACAACATTGTTTAGTTCTCTCTCTCTGAACAGCAACAGTCCCAACTTTATTCAACCCAGTTTTACAAAAGAATATAAACAGGGCAAGGCAACCTGAACCCTAAAACAAAGCTGTACAAAAGTGGGATCCCTAGAAAAACCAAAAAGAAATCCCATAGTTGAAAATAGAGTTAGCTGCACACCCCTCACGGGTCCTCCTCAACTATCACCGAAAAGACTCTTACCAGTAGTATGACCTCCATCCGGGTCCACACCAATATTGTCATAGTAACCAAAGCCCATCTCCGGGAGATGAGCCTCCTCGCCATAGAGACATCCACCTGTAGGATCATCTAATAAAAACATATACAAAAGAGTGTGAGCTCCACCGAGCCCATGAATGAAATATCACCATGCATGCACATGCAAGCATAACCATATGAGTCCTACATGATGTGCAGTTCATTTTATTTATTAGCCACCTAACATTACAACTACGACAGGTAAGTGCTACTACAATCCCCAATATATGTATCCCTGGTATGGGCTTTTAGCCCCTACCCGCGTTACACCCATTCAGTTGTCAGAGAGGACCGATCAGCTCCCGCATCAGTCACCAAGGTCAGCCCAACCAGTCCTCTGGGATTAACCTGTGAGGCATCCATCCACATTTCAACATATCATATTTATTTTGCTAGCATATAGCCTCATAACCACCTTTTCGGTGCATAACATTTCCATCTATTTTCTCTTTCTTTCTCTTTTCTTTTCTTATTCATATGATCACTCTCACAGGCATCCAACACCTTAACCCCTGTTGGCATGGGTGCATAGCACAGGTGATGATACTCTAGCCCAATGCATCTATATGGCATAGTATGAGTCGGGTGGTGTCAACCACATCCCATTCTACGGGCTACCACAGGCCTCATTTCCAAGCCGACTACGACATCGAGTCTAGCAGTTCACATACAAGCATTCATTGTTCATTCTTAGTATTCATCGATCAAGCATTTCTTACTTAATAGAATATACAGTAATTGAAATAAGTGAACAGAGTAAATAGCATCACTGTAATTTCCATGAGTCGTTAGCCATGTTACATTTACACACACGGTGTAATTTCACGCACCTTGTTCTAGTCCTACTGGTTCAACTATTGGCTCGATCCCGGTTGGTAACTGACTGTGCACCTCGAGCTCGGGATTAAAAGCTAGTTTATCGGATCATAAAATTATGTCAAATAAAGTTTAAGATTACATTAGTGTCCTAGAGTTGGTCTAGGCTTAATTGTACTGACTTTGTATTTATACAGGTATTACCTAGAATTCTTTGGGTCTTGCACTGGGCTTTCGGATCTATCTCTCGGTGCATCATGCAGAGATGTAAGATTCACATTTCTTGGTATTTCCATAGCATAGTCTGCCTATGCATGACCCAATCAACCTCCCAAACCAATGCAAAGGTTCATAGCTTAGCTGAAACCAACTCTGGGCATGGTTACCTGGCCCTGTGGGGCCCACTTCAGCATCCAGGGTATGGATGACATCAAGGACTACTGGAGAGGGGTATTTTCATCATTTACATCCTCCCCATACTCCCTTAGGTCCATCAGTGAAGGTCCAAAAGGCAGAATTCACATCTGAGCTCAAATTCTTGGATTTTGCAGCAAGGCCAACCATGGTTTTGATCAAGGATGCAAATGGGATGACCATGGACCAAAAATAAGGCAAAATCAATTGGTCCAAATGGATTAAAGCTTGGCTTTCGCATTTGGGAGCTGGGGGGAGCTCTGACAGCACAGAGAATGGCTGTCCAGGCTGAGCTTAGGCTTTGAATCCAACTTTGGCTGCATGCATGGCTTGGTTTACATGTATTTACATGAGATAATACTGATCTTATGCTAAGGTGTGCAAGGATCTCATTGCATGCAGAGATCCATGCCCAGACTTCATGCTCTGGGTGCAAGTCTGCAGTGTAACTCATCTCAGAGACTGATTTCAGTCTCAACTGCAGTAGCAGTAGTATAACAGACCATATGATGGTCAGATCTTGCATGCAATGCTCATGCTTGCAAGATCCCAAGCTTTACTAAGCATCCCAGTGGTGTTCTGAGCATTACAGGTCAGAGACACACCAATCCGACCAGAGAACTGTGGTCTATCATGGTGAACAACAGTATACAGATAGTGAGATCTTTACCTTAATCTTGTATGTAGGCTGAGATTACTGTCAGATGCAGCTCAGGTCTCTCCTTCCTCCTTTTTCCTTCTCTTTCCTTCTCTTCTTCTTCCCTCTCCTTCTCTTTCTCTCTTTCTGTTTCAGTAGCAGCCGTAGGAAACGAAAATGAAAGCTGGTCCTTACCTATTTATAGTTTTAGGATAACTAAGGCTTGTTTGGCCTTAGGTCCCACTTCCCAAGAATGCATTTTTGAGTGCATTCTGGGCCATTCTGGCTGCACTGGTGGGGTCCACATGATACTAGAGGTGGGTAATGGTTTCTAAAATTCCCATCTACCTCTAGAGGGTATTTATAGGCTATGTGAATGATTTATAGGTGTCTAGAGCCAAATAAATCAGTTTTAGGCACTCTGGGCATTTCACTAGGCCTTTGGGCCAATCGCCCAGTGCATCGCCCAGAGAATACAGCTTTGCTATTTTTGCCTTGGGCTTACGCAGGTGTTAAGCCTATGACTTGGGCATTGCACCAACCCCCCTTCCAAGGCTAGGCACACATCTGAACAGGTGTGGGTCCCACATATTTGGGTAGGAGAGAGAGTACTTGGAGTTGGAGCTATACATCAGGCTGTGAGTTGTGCAATTGCATGGGTTTACAACCCATCTTCTAACTGGCATATAGGATGACATCCCTGGGGGTTCTCCACTGAATTCAACCACTGGAGTGATCCTCCACAGTATGTTTGGGTGACTGGTCACAAGTTCCTATCCGTCATTCAAAATCCCAGTCAGTTTAGGGCAGGTTTGACATTCCTCCCCACCTTACAAAAATTTTGTCCTCGAAATTGGCTTACCTTGTAGTTCAAAGAGTTGAGGATACTTTTCTTGCATTTTCTCTTCATGTTCCCACGATGCTTCCTCTGTGGGACAGTTTCCCCCCCGAACCTTAACAAATGCGACCGTGTGGTTACGAAGATTATGCTCCTTTCTGTCTAATATCTCTGTTGGCTGCTCCTCGTAGGTCATAGCCGTATCCAGTTGTTCGGGTTCAGTTGAGAGCACATGTGCCAGGTTGTTGATGTACTTCCTTAACATTGACACTTGGAAAACATCATGGATGCCTTGCATGGATGGTGGTAGTGCCAGTCGATATGCTATGGGTCCCACTCTGTTGAGGACTTCATATGGACCGATATACCTTGGGCTCAATTTACCCTTCTTGTTGAAGCGTAGCAACCCCTTCGTTGGAGAAACTTGGAGAAATACCTTCTCTCCTACTCCAAATTCAATATTCTTCCTCCGATTGTCGGCATAACTTTTTTGTCTGGATTGGGCCGCTTTAATCTTTTCTCTGATCACATCCACTTTCCCACAGGTTGCATGTATCATTTCAGGCCCAAGATACTTCCATTCTTCGACTTCATCTCAATACAATGGTGTGCGGCACTTTCGACCGTATAAAGTTTCGTATAGTGCCATGCCAATGGTGGAGTGGTAGTTGTTATTATAAGCAAATTCCACCAAGGGTATGTGGGCATCCCAACTGTCTTTCATTTCTAATATATAGGCTCTGAGCATGTCCTCCAGAGTCTGAATGGTTCTTTTGGATTGTTCGTCCGTCTAAGGATGGAAGCCATGCTGAGATTTAGTTGGGATCCCAGTGCTTGTTGCAGACTCTTTCAGAATCTTGAAGTGAATCGGGGGTCCCTATCGGACACAATGCTGATGGGCATGCCATGCAGGCGGATTACATTTTCAATGCATAATTGGGCGAGCTTGTTTGCACAAAATAATAACCGCAAGCGTACGGATCAATAGTAGCTATGGGTCAAACTCAAGGAGATATACGCCACCCTTTTTTACTCACTTTAAAGTAATGCAAAGTGAACCAAATTAAAGTGTTAAATTAAACTAATTAAACTAACAAATTAATGCGTCCTAACTCACAAGCATCTAACGAATTAAATTGGCGTCGTAACAAATATCCATCTAACCTATCAAATTAACGCGGATTGGAAGGGGTAAATTGCAGCCACACACCACAACCACATAAAAAAAAACAAAAGAAGAAGAAGGAGAATGAGATAGAAGAAGAGAGAATGAGGTAGAAGAGAGGGAGAATGAGTTTAAGAGTTTAGAGAGTAAAAACCTGGATGTGCTTGACACGGACTGA
The DNA here is from genome assembly GCF_018873765.1 of Telopea speciosissima. Lineage (NCBI taxonomy): Eukaryota > Viridiplantae > Streptophyta > Magnoliopsida > Proteales > Proteaceae > Telopea > Telopea speciosissima. Next base: position 32,681,890 of record NC_057917.1, on the reverse strand, counting down.
AATTGCTTGCATGAATGTAATTGAAGAGCTTGAATACTTGAACAAACCTTGCATGATTTTCTCTTCTAAATCTCCAAGCCTTGTCATCAACTTAGGAACTTAGACTAGAAAGCTTGAAACTAAACTAGAATTATTACAACCATATTGAAGGCATAAAATTAAAGCATGAATCAAAAGCATTACAATCGTGGAATTGAAAGCATGAAATCAAACTAGAACTTAGAAAGCCAAAAACTAGAAGAAGAAAAGAAGAAATTTCACTAATTAATTGAACTAAAAACTGAATTAAAACTAAACTAAAACTAACTTAAAAACTGAACTAGAACTAACTAAAAATTAACTTGTTACAACCCAAAGGGCAAGGGATATTTATAGGGGGAAGGAGAGAAGAAGGGAGAAGAGGGAGAGAGGCCTCCATGATTTTGGGCTCTCTCTCCTTCTAAAAATCGTGGAGGGGAGAGAGAATGGGGGAGAGAAATCCAAAAATAATGGAATATTCCCTTCTCCTTCCTCCTTTACAATACTTGACTCCCAAGAAAAAAGAGAAAAAATAGAAAGAGGGAGAGAAGAGAATCCTAGCTACATAAACCTTCTATTTTTATAAAAGTAACTTTCTAGTTCTAACTTGTGCTTCATTTTCTTTGTAGATATCTTCTCCAAGCAATGAGATCAAGGTATCTTTGACTTTTCAACCTTCCAAAGATAAGAGCATCTTTTTCAAAAGAAATCTATCCATAGTAAAATTCCAAAAGTGCCCTTGAGAAGAGAGTGTGTGATGAGGATGACTAGGACTCCACTCACAATTAATACAATACCAAATTTGTCTTTCAAAATTCGTGGAGCAATGATGCTCCCTAAAAAAAAATGTGGAGGGCTTGGTGCCTTCAAAAATCGTGGAGGGTTGACAGTGTGGGTGCCCCCCATGTGGGTAGCAGTCCTTCTCTCTCTTCAAGAATGAAAAATTATCGAAATGGCCCTGTACTTGCAGTAGATCTCCACCATTGATTAGAAATACCTCTTTTGATGTAAAAAATGTCATTGGGAAGTGGCAGAATGGCTATGGGCTTGCATTACAGCGCATTTCTGACCCATTATCCTTTCTTGGGTTAAAAAGAATAATCAACTGCATGGAGGCCTAAACGAATGCATACTTGCATTCCGTCACGTCCATCTTGCTCCAAATTTAGTCATCTTTACAGCCATAGAAAGAAAAATGGCAACTTTACGTGTAACTTGGGACATGCAGCTCCCGATAGTCCAGAATAGCCTAAAATAGCCCAAAACCTGAAAAGCACAAGAAAACACCAAAGTAACTCTGTCCAATGTGGTAAAATGTATGCTTTATGCCCTAAGATTTCACACATAAATGTGCTCATCAGAGCTTTTCCATTCAGTAGTTTATCTTGATGGAGATAAAGTGAGCCGCCTTTGTCTGTCCATCGACAATTACCCAGATTGCATTCATCCCTTTCCTGGTGTTGGGTAGATTGGTCACTAAATCCATGGTAATTCTTTCCCATTTCCACTCAGGAATAGGGAGTGGCTGCAATAACCCATACGATCTATATCTTTCCCCTTTATTTGCTGACAGGTGAGGCATTCGGACACGTATAGTGCTACAGTGTTCTTCATTCCAATCCACCAATAGCACTTCTTCAAATCTTTGTACATTTTTATGCTCCCAGGGTAGATTAAGTAAGGTGAATTGTGTGCCTCTCTAAGAATTCGGTGTTGCATATTATAGTCACTAGACACGCACAACCTGTCTCTAAATTTCAATGCCCCATCATGGGCCAATGAGAAGTCTGGGTCCCTGTGGACACCTTGCTTTATCTCCTAGATTATCTTGGCTAGATCGGGGTCTTTGGGCTGCTTCTCAATTATCTCTTCCCGGATCGATGGCTATATGTCCATAGTTTCTAGTTGTATAGCAGTCCCCTCGATCATGAGTTCTAGATCGAACTTCCGAGCTTCTTCTATTAGCTGTTCGCTAACAACCAAGGAAGCGAGGGATGCGGTTTGGGATTTCCTGCTTAATGCATCCGCCACTACGTTGGCCTTGCCAAGGTGGTATTGAATCTCACAGTTGTAATCCTTTACCAATTCTAACCATCATCTTTGTCTCATATTTAACTCCTTCTGGGTGAAGAAATGCTTCAGACTCTTGTGGTCACTGAAGATCTCGCTCTTTTCACCATAGAGATAATGTCACCAAATCTTTAATGCGACAAGCACCCAACTCTAGGTCCTGAGTGTCGTAGTTCTTTTCATGTTCCTTCAACTGTCCTGAGGCATAGGCGACCACCTTACCTTTCTGGATTAACACACCACCCAATCCCGTTCGGGATGCGTCAGTGTATACCACCATGCTACTGGTGCCATCTGGAATGGTCAGCACTGGTGCCGTCACCAATCGATTCCTTAACTCTTGGAAGCTTTTCTCTCAAGCGTCAGTCCACTCAAACTTGTTAGCTTTGTCATGGGTGCCAAGATGCGTGAGAAATTCTCGATAAACCGGCGGTAATACCCGACCAAACCCAAGAAGCTAGGGATTTCAGTGGCATTCTTCTGAGTCTCCTACTCGAGAACCGCTTTGACCTTGTTTGGGTCTACCTTGGTGCCATCCTCGGTGATGATATGTCCCAAGAATCCAATCTGGTGTAGCCAAAATTTACACTTGCTGAATTTGGCGAACAACTGGTGTTCCCGCATCACTACAATACAAACCTAAGGTGTTGAGCATGCTCCTCTTCACTTTTAGAATAAACCAAAATGTCATTGATGAATACAGTGACAAACTTGTCTGGCACATCGTGGAACACCTATTCATCATGTCCATGAATGCAGTTGGGGCATTGGTTAACCCGAACGACAATACCAAGAATTCATAATGTCCGTATCGAGTTCTGAACGTCGCCTTGTGAATGTCACTGCTCTTGTTTTTCAACTGGTGGTACCTAGACCTAAGATCAATCTTAGAGAAACTCTTGCACCTTGTAATTGATCGAACAGATCATCGATGCGTGGCAACAGGTATCTATTCTTGGTGGTAAGTTTATTTAATTCTCGATAATCGATGCACATTCGCATGCTACCATCCTTCTTCTTCACGAACAACACGGGTGCTCCCCAAAGAGGCACGCTTGGTCGAATGAGTCCCTTCTTCAATAAATCTTGTAATTGGACCTACAATTCTTTTAATTCTATAGGTGCCATTTGATATGGTGTCTTGGATACCGGTGCTGCACCAAGAATCAGATCGATTGCGAACTCTGTTTCACGATCAGGCAGTAGCTGGGTTAGATCTTCTGGGAAGACGACAGGAAATTCTCTAACGACGTCGAGTTCTTCCAAAGGATTAATCTTTACCTTGGTATCCATTACCATGGCCAAATACCCCTAACATCCTTCATTCAACAACTTTCACGCCTGAAGGGCGGATAAAGTTATCCTTTTGGACTTTTTCATCGGTTCACTTTGGTAGGTGAAAACCGAGCCGTCATCCAACTTGAATGTGATCTTCTTCTCTGCACACATGATGTTCACCCCATAGGTGATAGCCAATCAATGCCTAGTATCATGTCAAAGTCCTTCATGTCGAACTTATCAGACAGGTAGTTAAGTTCTTCCAGCAAATTTCCACCAGACAGGGGTCGTATACTTCCTTCAGGCTCACGACACTGCCAGTTGGTGTGCTAACTACTAAATCATGCCCTATGTCCCTTGGTTGGATGGTCATCCTACTCGTAAAAGCGTTAGTACCAAAAAAGTGGATGCACCCAAGTCAAATAACACTCGCACGGGGTCAGACGAGATAATCAGGGTACCTAGGGTTTGTATAGAATAAGGATGCAATTAAGTTTTCTTGCATCCATAGGTTAATTCCTACAATTTAGCAATGTTAGGTAGACTTACTTGTTATCACCTCGGGATTTAGCTCCACCTCTTCATTGGTCAACGCAAACACTTTTCCTTGCATCCGATTGTCCAGTGGCTAAAAGGGTAGAGTGTGGGACTAGATTGGCAGGTATGTGTTGTATCCGCGGTGTATGCATTCCCTGGCCATGTGTCTCACTTTATGGCACACGTAGCATTTGTTGGACAACGTGGCTGGAGAAGAGGCCTGGCTGGCTTGACTTGTTGTACGTCAGGCTGGCGGAGCTGCAGTTGTCGGTTGGCTTGCAGTGGGTTGGGTAGGCCGGCAAAAAGTAGGGCAAAAAGGGGTTTGGCCCACATCTTGTTGTCGATATTGAGTTGGGCTAGGACTCGAGCTAGTTCCTCAAAAAACCTTGTTTGGCCATCCAAAATTTTGATAGTTGCTTGGCCTTTTGCCTAAGCCAAGCGACGCTATAGCCTTCTCTTTCTCTTTCAATCTGTCCTCCATGGTCTTCGCCTTATCGACCATTTGAGCGTAGTCCTAAATGTCTAGGACCGACAGAATAGATTCGATCTGTGGTTTGAGTCCTTTTTCAAAATTCTTTGTTTTAGTGGCTTCTCCCTTTAAATGCTCTAGGGTGAAATGAAATAAATCTTCAAACTGCTGCTGGTAATCTAGCACGGTTTTTGGATCCTTGGACGAGAGCAGAGAACTCGGCTTCCTTCTTGTCTCTAAAACTCTCAAGGAAATAATTCTTAAAGAAGACTTCTTTAAATTGCTCCCAGGTGGGATTAGGATGAACTGCTTCCAAATTAGGCTTTGTTGCCTTCCACCATGCTTTCGCCTCATTTTATAGCTGGTATCCAGCACATATCAGTTTCTACGCATCCATACATTCAAGCACATCGAATGCTTTCTCCAAGGTGCTAATCCACCTCTCCGACTACATTGCCTCAGAATTTAGTTTGGAGAACGCGGGTGGCTGGAGCTTCTTGAATCTCTCCATCACCTTTGTTGTGGAGCCTTCTGCCGTGAGTTGGGGCACAGGTGGTGGAAATTGTATGCGTCAGTTGGGCGGTGGTGGTGGCATTGCTCGCTGTTGCATCATGGCCGCGAACTGTGGAGACATTTGGCCTAACAATTCCTGTTGTTGCTGCATGGTTCGCATCATGGTGGTCATGATGGTGTTCACCTCTCCAGCTGTCATTCCTGGCTGAGGTACAGTAGCAGTAGCTTGGCCAGCCATTGGTACCAGATTTGGGATGACTCGTGGTACCCTCGGCAAAGTAACTGATACTTTAAAATTCTGAGCTTCGGCTCCGTTCAGTAATTCAACTTCTGGAACAAATCGAGGGTGTCTCCCACGACGCCCACCCTAGTATGATCTAGTATTGACCATGATTGATTTCTGAAAGAAGCTTTGTGTTCAATATTCCCACACCCTTAATGGGAAAAATTTACAATTTTCAACTAACACATGTAAGTTGTCATTTCTATAGTTCTAATGTAATAAGGCTAGCAAATCAGTAAGAAGTGATAATTGACAAGGATGTTCCTAGCTAAGTTACTGTTGCTAATAGTTTCATACATGTAATGTGTTTTATGTCATGGTATTTTATGCAAGATGACAAATTAAAGGTTCATGTTAATGGTTAGTTATTTGGTCTATACCTGTACCTAATATGCAAGTCTCTCCAACCTCTTTCTGGTCATAAAAGCCTGTATATGCAAGTATCCTATATTGCTCCTAACTTCGTCTGCTAGGGTAAGGTAAATGGCATGATCTGTTGCACCACTAGTGTCTGCAAGTGCCAGGTAAACAATCAGTTGCTTCTCTGTCCGGGACTGAATTTCTTGAATCCCAGCTAATCTCTTTCTCAGTCGCCTAATGTAGAGCATGTTGCTGGGGTCTCCAAGCCCGAACAACACAGTCAGATCCTGCCATGGAGAAGTTCTGGGTATTAGGTTTCTATGGTTACCTTATCTCATTAATATACTTAACACTATAGGAAGTTAAAACAACATAATTAGGAAGTTAAATGGATCAGCTCATCTACACAAAACCATCGTGTCCTACCAAGTCTAACACACCACTCAGGTAGGGACATGTGCAGTGAATTAAACCATCTATTTCTCCCTACAACCTATTGTGTTTTAACCTTGATTCGGTTAGGGTATGGGTATAGTATGACCTATATGTAGGGAGAGTGTCATAAGTAGTGTCTATGCTCTTGTAATACCACAACTATACACTACCTTACATTCCTATGTATCTATGTTTGAGTTTCCACACACATCACCTACATAGAGGTTCATACAACCAAGGTTATATACATTGTTTATGTATAATATTTATACCCGTATAAAGTTGTAAAAAAAAATTTTGATTTTTGCCTTGCATTTTTGCTTGGTTTTTTTTTTTTTTTCCTACTTGCTTCTTATCATTGCCTATTTATTTGTTTATCACACATTATATGAATGAATGTATATTATTTATTATTATTAATTATATTATTATTGTTTTTTTGAGTTTATCCATATTATCAACTAAGTGCCATAAGAGATCCAATATACCTCCCTAAAGCAAGGAATCATAAGTCCATTCATGAAAATTTCAATTTTTTTGTTGTATTTCCATTCTCTGGGCGTTTGGCTCAATCGCCCAGAGAATCGGGGCACAATTATAAACAGTCCGAGAGCTCTCCTTCTCATTTCTATTTTCATTTTGAGAGCTCCAAACCTCCAAGGCTATGCTCAAGAGGGTTCGTAGGCTACTCCACCACCATTTCCAAGCATTCAATCGAGTTCCCTGCGCACATACGCGAGCCCTAGGTAAGTTTTGGCACTTTTCTATTTCTATTTGCATTGTTGTCCCCATTTCCTTCTCCTTTTGTTTGATTTTTACTGTTTATGCCCTAATTCCCTATTCTCCTTCCTCTTGCCATGTTGCAGCCATGTCTTCAAGTGGTAAACGCAGCACGACAAGGAAGGTAGTGACTTGTAAGCGCCTGCGGTCAGACCCATTATCGTCATCACCATCGGCTGTACCATCTCCATCACCCAAAGTGGATTCCTCATCCGAAGAAGCGAAGTTTGATAGATAATGGTTCTCCCGGTACGAGCATTCCTAGGATTGGGTGAAGTTCTCTTCCAAGAACATCGTGAATGGTAGGGTGGTGCAAGTAGATGAATTCCACCAGTTTGGGCTCTTTGCCAAGTTCAATGCCCTAGGTTGGGCACCGATGCTATCTCCTACACTACCGTGCTACCTGAACTTGGTTCGGTATTTCTACTGTAACCTTGTACCAGCTTCTGGGTTGCAAGGATTTGGTTTGGAGAGTAGGGTCAAAGGGGTGGACATGAAATTCACTCCAACTACTTTGGCAAAAATCTTGGGGGTACCGGATACAGGTGACAAGTGCTATTATAAGCCTAGGGTCGACATTTCTGACATGTTTTTATTGGAGACTAGGAGAATGGTCTTCAAAGCTCTGACTGGGGTCGAAGGGACTCCAAAATCTGAGGGGGATTATAAGCCGACTGGGAGGATTTTGAGTAGGTGCATCTCCTACAACATCTATCCCAAGGGTGGGAACTGGGGCAGCATCTCTATGCTTTGAGCGTACATCACCTACTATTTGCTGAGGGCAGGCAAGGGAGGTCTAGTGATCAACTTTCCTTACTTACTTATGTAGGTGATGCTCTATCGTGCCTAGAACCATTCTGATGGGAACCTGCCTTATGGGAGATTTCTAACCCAGGTGTTCCTACATTTCGGGGTTTCTCTTGGTGGTGAGTACGAGGGAGGAGATAGGTTGAAGCCTATCAGCAAAACTTCCATCAAGAAGATGAGGATGTTGAGGGAGCTAGAGAGCGACTTAGAGTTCGAGGAGGAGGAGATGGAGGAGGGACACGAGGTAGCAGAGGGAGCTGGGGTGGGTGAGCAGGAGGGTGACCCAGTGGATCCAAGCACATAGTTTGGAGATCTGCCTCCCTATGAGCCTACAGGAGCCTCTAGTTCATAGGTGCCACCTCAGGCGCCTGAGTCCTATGGTTGGGCTGACATGATGGCACAGTTTTGGGGTCTTCACACTCAGCTTACCCAGATGTCATCACGGATGGACCAGGGCTTCACTTCCCTAGAGGGGAGAGTAGGTTCTGTCGAGCAGCATCTTGATTTCTGGGATTCCTACTATCGGGTTGACTCACGACAGGCTCAGCCTCCACAGAGCGATGATCCTCCACAAGAGTAGTTCCTCCAGCTTTGGTGTGTTACTTAGGATTTGACCTCTCATTTTAGCTTTACTTCATGTAGTTTTTTTTTTTGTCATGGTTTATGTGTTTCTTTATTTTCAGTCTCTATCTTTATGTTTGTTTCCTACTGGGTTGTAACTGGAAGTAGTACTTCCAACTTGGACATCAATGTAATGGCTTCCACTATATTTCAAACTTTATTGAATCTTATTGTTAGTGTTCCATCTTTCTTTATTGTTTATTATTTACATTTTACCCCCTTGTTAAATTAATCATTATATGTTTAGCTTCTTATGAGTTATTAATCCTATTCCACTATTTGTGAATGTAAGAAGAGCTTTTAGCTTTGATACCAAGCTCTGTCACACCCCAAACCACCCCCTGGGAGGATTAGGTAGGTGACCCAAATTGCATGGTAGCAATCCACCAAACCCCAATGATCTAGAAGCTGTTAATCCATTCACAAACACACATCCACAATAATACAAGATGTATAACACAGAGTGCTGCGAAAAAAACTAATATTTACATTAAGCTTGTAAGAAAACAAAGGGAAAGCAAATATATACAAACAATATTATTTAGTTCTCTCTCTCTCTGAACAGTAGCAGTCCCAACTCTATTCAACCCAGCTTTACAAAAGAATATAAATAGGGCAAGGCAACCCGAGCCCCAAAACAAAGCTATACAAAAGTGGGATCCCTAGTAAAACCAAAAAGAAATCCCACAGTCAAAAATAGAGGCAGCTGCACACCCCTCACGGGTCCTCCTCAACTATCACTGAAAAGACTCACACCAGTGGTATGACCTCCATCTGGGTCCACAACAATATTGTCATAGTAACCAAAGCCCATCTCCGGGAGATGAGCCTCCCCACCATAGAGACATCCACCTGTAGGATCATCTAACAAAAACATATACAAAAGAGTATGAGCTCCACCGAGCCCATGAATGAAATATCACCATGCATGCACATGCAAGCACAACCATATGAGTCCTACCTGATGTGCAATTCATTTTATTTATTAGCCACCTAACATCACAACTAAGGCGTGTAAGTGCTACTACAATCCCCAATACATGTATCCCTGGTATGGGATTTTAACCCCTTCCTATGATACACCTATTGAATTGTCGAAGAGGACCAATCAGCTCCCGCATGAGTCACCAAGGTCAGCCCGACCAGCCTTCTGGGATTAACCTGTGAGGCATCCATCCACATTTCAACATATCATATTTCTTTTGCTAGCATATAGCCTCATAACCACCTTTTTGGTGCATAACATTTCCATCTCCTCTCTCTTTCTTTCTCTTTTCTTTACTTTTCTTATTCATATGGTCACTCTCACAGGCATCCAACACCTTAACCCCTGTTGGCAAGGGTGCGTAGTACAGGTGATGATACTCTAGCCCAATGCATCTATATGGCATAGTATGAGTCGAGTGGTGTCAACTGAATCCCATTCTACGGGCTACCACAGGCCTCATTTCCAAGCCAACTACGGCATCTAGTCTAGCAGTTCACATACAAGCATTCATTGTTCATTCTCAGTATTCACCAATCAAGCATTTCTTACTTAACAGAATATACAGTAATTGAAATAAGTGAAAAGAGTAAATAGCATCACTGTAAGTTCCATGACTCATTAGCCATGTTACATTTACACACATGGTGTAATTTCACTCACATTGTTCTAGTCCTACTAGTTCAGCTGTCGGCTCGGTCCCGGTTGGTAACTGACTGTGCACCTCGAGCTCGGGATCAAAACCTAGTTTATCGGATCATAAAAGTGTGCCAAATAAAGTTTAAGATTACATTAGTGTCCTAGAGTTAGTTTAGGCTTAATTGTACTGACTTTGTATTTATATAGGTATTACCTAGAATTCTCTCGGTCTTGCACTGGGCTTTCGGATCTATCTCTCGGTGCATCATGCAGAGATGTAAGATTCACATTTCTTAGTATTTCCACAGTATAGCCTACCTATGCATGGCCCAATCAACCTCCCAAACCAATGCAAAGGTTCACAGCCCAGCTGAAGCCAGCTCTGGGCATGGTTACCTGGCTCTGTTGGGCCCACTTGAGCATCCGGGGTATGGATGATAGCAAGGACTGGTAGAGAGGGATATTTTCATCATTTACATCCTCCCCATACTGCCCTAGTTCTATTGGTGAAGGTCCAAAAGGCAGAATTCACATCTGAGCCCAAATGCCATCCATGGTTTCGAACAAGGATGCAAATGGGATGACCATGGACCAAAAATAAGGCAAAATCCATTGGTCCAAATGGATTCAAGCTTGGCTTTCCTATTTGGGAGCCGTGGGGAGCTCTGACAGCACAGAAAATGGCTGTCCAAGCCGAGCTCAGGCTTTAGATCCAGCTTTGGCTGCATGCATGGCTTCATTTGCATGTATTTACATAAGATAATACAGATCTTATGCTAAGGTGTGCAAGGATCTCATTGCATGCAGAGATCCATGCCCAGACTGCATGCTCTGGGTACAAGTCTACAGTGTAACTCATCTCAGAGATTGACTTCAGTCTTAACTACTGTAGCAGCAGTATAACAGACCATATGATGGTCAGATCTTGCATGCAATGCTTATGCATGCAAGATCCCAAACTTCCCTAAGCATCCCAGTGGTGTTCTGAGCATTACAGGTCAGAGACACACCAATCAGACCAGAGAACTGTGGTCTATCATGGTGAACAGTAGTATACAGAGACTAAGATCTTTACCTTCATCTTGTATGTAGGCTGAGATCACTGTCAGATGTAGCTTAGGTCTCACCTTCGTCCTTCTTCCTTCTCCTTCTTCTTTCTCTCTTTCTATTTCTGTAGCAGCAGTAGGAAATGAAAATGGAAGCTGGTCTATCCCTATTTATAGTTTTAGGATAACTAAGGCTTGTTTGGCCTTAGGTCCCACTTCCCAAGAATGCATTTTTGAGTGCATTCTAGGCCATTCTGGCTGTACTGGTGGGGTCCACATGATTCCAGAGGTGGGTAATGGTCTCTAAAATTCCCATCTACCTCTGGAGGGTGTTCACAGGCTATATGTATGATTCCCAAGTGTCTAGAGCCCAATAAATCAATTTTAGGCACTCTAGGTGTTTCACTGGGCCTTTGGGTCAACCGCCCAATGCATCGCCCAGAAAATACAGCTTTGCAGTTTTTACCTTGGGCTTGCATAGATGTTAAGCCTATGACTTGGGCATTGCACCATGACCCCTCCCAAGGCCCAACACACATCTGAACAGGTGTGAGCCCACATATTTGGGTAGGAGAAAGAATACCTGGAGTTGGAGTTGTATATCAGGCTGTGAGTAGTGCAATTGCATGGGTTTGCAACCCATCTTCTAACAGACATATAGGATGACATCCTCGGGGGTTCTCTATTGAATCTAACCACTGGATTGATGCTCCACAGTGTATTTGGGTGACTGGTCATAGGTTCCTATCCTTCATTCAAAATCCCCGTCAGTCTGGGGCAGGTTTGACAAAAAAAAATGCCGTCAGGCTATCCATAAAAAGAATGCTTAAATAACAACAAAATAAGGATAGTCCTCGATCAGATCTCCACCCCCAGCTCCACTCTAGGCACCCGAATCAGAGGAATCACCTTCATTGGGGTCCAGATGAAGAAAGTCACAATCACCATCACCATCCTGTCCAAAATCATTCTCCCATTAAGGGAGACATCCACCTTCAAAATCATCTAAAAGAAATATTCTGCGAGGGATGAGCTCTACTGAGCCCAGCAAGTGAATAATAAATCATGCATGCAGATGCAACACATCATCATGAATCTATATGCTTGGATTCAATTTGATTAATCTGGTCCACTTAGCATCATAACTAAGTTACTAAGTTAATCTACTTCAAATAACTCGGGCAACAACCTCCACTGCTTCACTTTCTCACTTTGGTTGTGGCCTCAATCATTGCGAATGGAACCCGCACTAGGATTAGGAGCACTAACTCCCTCCCTTGGCAGATTCCAAGATAACCATGATAACCTATCCCGGATTCTACCCTCCTCGGCTTTCAAGAGGCTATGATCATGCAGCACATGCACCCTTATTGGTAATGGCTGTAGCATAAGGGTATGTTCAACCTAACCATATGATCTACATGGCAAGCAGGAATTGAGTGGTGTCAATCGTCTCCCATTCTATGGGCTACCACACTCCCCATTTCCAAGTATGAAGTGTACAATGCTCCCATAGCCCATACTACAGCTTACCGTACCATTCATTTCCAAGCCGGTTACGGCATCTAGTGTAACAGTTCAATATCATGCATTTCATCATAATGCAACATTTTAATCATAACAGAATCAATTCCACATTTATATCCTTGGTATCATAATTTCAAAGAAAATTTAAAGGAAAGAAATGCATTTAATTATTTTTATAGTGTTTAGCAGCATTACACCTACAAGAATGATTCATCTCCAGTCACCTTGGTTACAATCTACTTGCTCGAAGGACTGTCGGTTACCAAAAGCACTCTGATACGCGTCGTCAAACAAGTTTTTATTGCCTATTTTTAATTGAACCAAAAGTAAACACTAATAAGTGGTTAAATGGTCAAGGAGTCTAAGGGTACCCTTGGTCTAAGTTTTAAACCAAGGCCAAACTCAATTCTTGAATGACAACAGCAGTGGTTGATCCAATTGACCTGTGGGAATCGAGCAGTAGTGCTGGCAGCAGCAAAATTGAAATGGGTTTATGGAATTTTACATGGTTTCTCACCACAGGGCTTCTAGATGATATGCTAAGGACTCTTACAAAGTTTGGCCAGGTTTTCATTCAAAGGTTTTGCACTGGCTGATTGGACTGCTTGATCCAATCAACCCGAGGGAATCAACCTGTTACCCAAAGGTAGTAACAAGGCTAGATGATCATGGGTTTCCTAGTTAGTTTACACAAATAGCCTTCTAGAGGGTGTCTCAGGCCATAGGATTGATCAGGTTCAGATCTAGTTCAAGTTTCTGGTAGTGGTCAATCCAATCGACCTGTGTGAATCGACCAGTAATTGTACATCCCGAGAAATTTGAAAGGTTTCAATGTTTAAGCTTAATTCTACTAATCTATGGCTAATAGGAATGATCAGGGAGCACATGTAGGTTACTTCTATAGCAAGAGACACTCAGGATACCTAGGGTTCGTACATAATTTAGGTTATATGAAGTAAGCTAGTTATTCCCTATAATTTAGTAGTGTTCAGCAAACTAACATGTCAATACATCAAGGTTCGCCTCAGCTTCTTCATTTATCATTACAAACACCTTTCCTAGCGTCTGATTGTCTCATGGCTGAAAAGGTCTAGCATAGGGCTGATTCAAAAAATTGTTGCCATACCCACGCGATCTGCAATCTCTGGCTATGTGCCCTTCCTTGTTGCACACATAGCACTTATAGGGTGGAACAGCGGGTGTTGAGGATTGGCTCACTTGACTGGTAGTTGGTCGGGCTGACGAAGCTGCTATTGTCGCTTGACTCGTTGTTGGTTGAGCAGGTCGATTGAAAGTGGGGCGGAAAGGGTTCTGACCCACGTTCGGCCTACGATACTGAATCGAGTTGGAATTTAAATTGGTTCCACGGTAAGCTTTATTTGGCCAGCCAAAAGTCTGGAAATTATTTGGCCTCTTACCTACAGACGTCGTCACAACTTTCTCTTTCTCTTTCTCTTTAAATCTATCTTCCATGGTCTTCGCCTTGTCGACCATCTGAGCATAATCTCGAATGTCCATGATTGACAATACTGATCCGATCTCAGTCTTGAGTCCTTTCTCAAATTTCTTTGCTTTACTAACTTCCCCTTTCAGGTGCTCTGGAGCAAAATGGAACAGGTCTTCAAATCACTGTTTGTAATCCAACACTGACTTGGTCCCTTGCACCAGTGCAATGAACTCAGCTTCTTTCCTATGCTTGAAACTCTCCGGGAAGTAGTTCTTGAAGCAAACTTCTTTAAATTGCTCCCACTTGGGATTCGGGTGAGTAGCTTCCAAGTTAGGTTTAGTAGCTTTCCACTAGGCTTCGGCTTCATTTTACAGCTGATAACTCGCACATATCAGCTTATGTGCATCTGTGCACTCAAGTAATTCGAATGCCTTCTCTAGGGCACTAATCCACTGTTCTGGCTGCATTGCTTCGAAAGTTATTTTAGAAAATGTAGGCGGTTGGAGTTTCTTGAATCTATCCATAACCTTGGCGGTAGAGTTCTCCACTAAGTGTTGAGGCATAGGTGGTGGAAATAGTATTGGCTGGTTGGGTGGTGGTGGTGCCGCCGCACGTTCATGCATCATGGTTGCAAACTATGTGGACATCTGACCAAGTAATTCTTTTTGTTGTTGCATGGTCCGCATCATACTGTTCATAAATGCAGTTACATAGTCGGCTGCCACATTTGGCTAAGGTGCTGCAGCAGTGGCTTGTGCAGCCGCTGGTGCCTCTAACGAAGTAGCTGATGCTTCAAAATTTTGAGCCTCAGCCCATTTGGCAGTTTAACCTCTGGTATAACACGAGGTTGTTTTCCCTTGCGACCACCATGAGAACTTCTTCTTGTGTTGACCATTGCTGCTTCTTTGAAAGGAGGAGCATGTTCAATATTCTAATATTTCTCATTAGGTCAACAATTATTTCCTAGTTAGTGCAAGTACAAACCTAGTCCATAGTTCCAGTGAACTTTATGAGTCGCACCAGTAAGGTGGATTGTTAGATATGTCATCTTTGTTTATTATGTGGTGTTTTTTTCACTTTGTGTTTCGTTTCTCTTTCTTAAACATTTTATGTAATGATGTGCTATGCATGACACTAAATGAGAGATTTCAAATTTTTTAAATACAAGACTTTTAATTATTTATCTGGTCTAACAGGCAAGCAATTCCAGCTTCCTCCCGATTACAAACTCCATTGCAAGTAGGTACTCTATGTCGGTTCTTATGTCAAACCCTGCTCCTGACTGGTTGGATTCTTGATTAAGGGCAGGAACCCCTGTCCAAGCAACCAGGATCACTGTGGAGCATCACCCCACTCAATGAGATCAATGGGAATACTTTGAACAAGTTTCCCTATATACCTGTCAGAAGATGGATAGCAGACCCATGCAACTGTGCAGCTCACAGCCTAATGTATGACTTGGATCCCAGGTAATCTCTCTCTCCTCCCCAAATAGTGGGACCTACCTATGTGAAAAGTGTGTAAAATCCCCTATATGGCATGTGGGGACAATACCCTGACTTAGGGTCAAACCCTGTGCAAGCCCCATCGAATTTCAGCTTGCTGGAATTCTCTGGGCGATAGCACTGGGCGATGCAGCAAGGCCCAGAGACATCGCCCAGTGATTGATTTTGAATATTTTAATGGATTTTAATTATGGGGACCACCCAATATGAACATGGGCACCCTCCACTGATAGAGGGAAGTCTGAGGGACCACCTCATGCCCTCAGTTCACTATGGACCCCCTAGTGAGCCCAGAATCAGTCAGAATTAGTTTAAAATTTGATTTTTAAAAAGGGCCTTCACAGGCAAACATGCCTCAGTGAAGGGGGGGGTCTATAAATAGGGGGTGTTAGAGCTCATTAGAGCTTTTCTATCTGTTGGAGAATCCGTGGGAGAGAAGAGAGGAAAGAAGAGAGAAAAGGGAGAAGAAGGAGAAGAAGAAGGAGAAGGAAGAGGAAGGAGGTGCTGCCACCCCCATCCCTGCTGCATCCGAGCCCTTTCTCAGGGTATTTGAGGTATAAAACACCCATTCATACCTACTATCTCCATTCCCTTTCTGTGTATACTGTACTTTTACTTCCTGGGCAGCCCAGAATAGCTAGGGTTTGCCCAGTACTGGTCCAGATTTGCCATGCAGACCTTGTGCATGGAAGATCTGGAATTTGTATGTAATTTAAGCATTTAGTTATGTTGTTCCTATGGCCGAAACATGGCTGTGCCCACCTGCAGTGCCAGATGGCCCTATTGATTTGTGATTTGGAACCCTGGGTGCAAGGTAGGGCTGCAAAGACCAAACCCTAGGTGATTGCAGCCTGGAACCCTTATTATTCATGTATTTCCAGCCCTGCATGTGACTGAAACCAGCTCCCAAGCCTGACCAAAACCCTGTGGCACTATTCATCTAGACTGCTTGGGTAGCACTAGCAACCTAATGGTGGATCTGATGGATGATCCAATTGGACCATTGGGTAGGCCATCTCAGGGGCTACCTGATCCCCCAAACATGAAGAGGATCAAGTATAAGCCTAGCCTGAAAAGCCTAGCCTTTGGAACTCAGCCTAGCATCGATTTGTAGCCTCTGGGTGATGCACTGGGTGATGCAGACATCGCCCAGAGCCAACGCCCAGTGAAGGGAAATTGGCTGGATTGATGGACAGACTTGAGGAACCTCACCCTTTGACCCCTGGACATTGTGGGAAGGCTGTAAAATTACCAAAAAGCCCTTCCCCACATCTGTCCTTATATGGAAATGTTTTGGAACCCTAGTGGGCCTCGCAAGTAAAGGAAGCCCTGCTGTGCTTGGTCCTATAGCACAGACAAGCTGTGGACAGCACTATAAACATATTCTGACCTAGGGTCAGGTACTACCATTGAAATGACTATTCTACCCTTTGTGCCACTAACACTGGTTGAGGCACCACGATAAGAGCCTAAGGCCCAGTGCGAGCCCTGTGTTCCCAAATGAGTACCAACTAAACCCCGGGTCAACCCAGCAAGTTTAGGGTAACCCTAGGACTTCTAGTGACAGACTAATAACTTAACATAACAACTTTTGATTTACATCTAGGACCTGATTCCGTGCTCGAGGTCAACGACCAGACAACTGTTGGAACTAAGATTGTGACTGAATACCTAGAGCCAAGTGCAGGTGAGTGAATAATTCTATCATATGTGTAAATGTAATCATGATCTGATGCCGGCTCATAAGAATTGAATATAATTGCTATGTTATTTACTTCTGTTTAATTACTCAAATCACTGCGTAATGACTGTCTGTTGATCAACACTGTGAATTCTTCTATGATGATTATGAATATTAGATTAGATGCTGTAGTTGGCTTGGAAATGAGGCCCGTGGTAGCCCATAGTATGGGATGCGATTGACACCACCTGACTCATACGATGCCATATAGACATGGGGCTAGAGTTTCATCACCCGTGCTACACACCCTTGCCAACAGGGGTTAAGGTGTTAGATGCCTGTGGGGGCGACCATCAGAAAATGAGAAAAGAGAAAAAGAAATGAATAGAACACCGGAATGGTGCATGAATAAAAGAACACCAGAATGGCGCATATGGGCTATAAGCCAGAAAAGAAAAGAAAAGAGAAAAGAAATGGATTGTCCCCCGGGTTAATCACAGAGGGCTGGTCGGGCTGACCTTATAGAACGCACGCTGGAGCTGACTGGTCCTCTCCGATAACTCAATGGGTGTTTCGCGCGAAGGAGTTAGAAGCCCGCACCAGGGATACATGTATTGGGGATTATAGTAGCACAGACCTGACTTAGTTGTATTGCTAGGTGGCTAATAATTAAACTATACTTGCATATCATGTAGGACCATATGAATTGTGAATTGTGATTGCAGGTGCATGCATGATTGATGTTATTTGCTCACGAGCTCAGTGGGGCTCACACTTTGTTAAGCAATGTTTTCTTAGATGATTTTGCCGGTGGATGCCGCTGTGGCATGGTGGGTCATTTCGAGGAGGAGACTTTTGGTTGTTACGATGATATTGGTGTGGACTCCGACGGAGGTTATACCGATCTTGCGCACATTTTCAGTGGTTGTTGATGAAGACCATTGAAGTGTGTTCATGACAGCTTTTTGACTTGGGGACTCCTTTTGGGTTATTTGGAGTTATCCCCGTTATGACTTGGTTGTTGTAGTTTTTCTTTTTTTTTTTCCTTTTTGGGGTTGAGTATGCTCGCCCTGTACATGCCTTTGTATGTAGTACTGTACTTATCAGCTTTGTTGCTTTGCTTTCTTTATGTGTGGGTTGATGGGAAATGTAAAACTTTATATGTATATGTTATCACTATTTCCTCGTATCGCTATGCTTCTGTTTATTATTGAACTGTAGTTTATCTGCTACACTCTGATCTTGCCTATGGTAAAGAGATGGTTGTGGTTCCATGATCGTAAGCACTGCTTCTAGATCCATGGGATTTGGCGGATTGCCGTTATGCAATTCGGGTCACCTACCCAATCCTCCTAGGGGGTGGTTTGGGGTGTGACAGAGCTTGGTATCAGAGCGTGAGACTCTTCTTACGATTATGGATTACAGACTAGGACTAAAAAGCTTAAACAGTAAAACATGTAATAATTAAAATTTATAAAGGGGGTAGATGTAAATAAACAAAAGTGCACAATTTCCATTAACTAAAAGATAATTGTAGTTAAGCCATTACATAAACTTTAATTACATGGGCTAAAATGCAATAAATACATAGCTATTATATTAAAAAGAAAAAGAAAAAGTACATAAGCATAAAAACAAAGTGATCAGAACCACATAGCAAGAATGTCCAGAATTGCTGGAGCTATTCAGTCGAAGGCAGATCACTAGGAGGAGGCTGAGTCTGGCGAGAGTCAACTCTGTAGAATCTATCCTAGAAGTCCAGACGCTGCTCCATAGACCCCACTCTCGTCTCCAAAGAAGTGAAGCCCGGATCCACCCTAGTCGCCAAGCTAGAGAGCTGAGTACCAAGACTCTGGAGATGTGTCAACATCTGCACCCAATCAGAAGGTCCTGGAACCTAAGACCTAGTAGCACCTGTCGTCTCATATGCAGGTAAGTCAGTAAATTGAGTGTCAAAACCCTTAAAGTTGCCTGGACCTATACCCTGCTCCTCTACACATATGCCCTGGGTGTCCCCCTGAGTGTCTCCCTGCTCCATCCCCTGCACCTCCTCATCGTGCACATCATCACCATGCTCCACTCCATGCTCCTCTCCCTGCTGCATCCCCAACTGCTCCTCATCCTCTGGTGGATCCTCCCCTAGCACCTTCATCTTCAGAATGGAAGTCTTATCTATGGGCTTGGATTTGGTCTTATCAATGTACTCGCCCTCCAATGGCACCCCAAAATATCGAAAGACCAAGGTGAGAAATCTCCCATAGGGAAGGTTCCCATCAGCTGGGTTCCGAGCGTGATAAAGCATCACCTAAAGTAACAGATACGAGAGGTTGATGACTGGACCCCCCTGACCATCTCCCAAAAGGCAGTAGGTAATGTATGCTCTCATCATGGATATACTGCCCTTATTCCCACCATTTGGGTAAATATTGTAGGTTACACACCTACTAATCACCCTAGCACTGGGCTTGTAAGAACCCTCAGACTTGGGCATGTTCAAAGAACCTGTCAAAGCTTGGAAGACTGTTCTCCTAGTCTCCAAAGAAAACATCTCAGATATGTCCATAAAAGGCTGATAGTAAACCCTCTCTCCTGTGTCAGGTGAACCCAGGATCTCTGCCAATAGGGTAGTGGTCAGCCTGATATCCACTCCCTTCACCCTACTCTCCACTCCAAACTCCTGGGCACTAGAAGGCCCCAAGTTATAGTAGAAGTACCAAACCAAGTTGGGATAACAAGGCTCGGTAGGAGACAACATCGATGCTCAACCTAGGGCATTGAATCTGGAAAAAAGGTTGTATTGGTGGAAGTCCTCTACTCGCACCACCCGACCATTCACTATCTTTACGAAAATGAAATTCTTCCACTCCTTAGCATACTCATACCTGGAGAAAAGATGGTGGTCAAAATCTGGTTCCTCGGAAGATGCATCCTCTCTAGGGGACGAAGGTGGTACCGAAGAATAGGAAGATTCCTCGGATTCGACCCGTAGCCTCTTTTGGGCTACCGATTTCCTAGCGGTACGATGGCTTGTAGACATCTTCTACAAGGAATAACAAAAATAATTAGGTTAGGACAAGGAAAAATAGAGAAGACCTAACCCAAGGAAAGATTTAAAGAAACAAACAACTATTTAGGTAATGTAGAGAAGAACGCATACCTAGGCACACGTAGACTCTCAAAAACAATGGGGCCTTGTGAGGATTTGGTGTAAATTAGGTCACACTACCCTCCAAGTGCTTCTCCTAGGTGTTTAGTTGAGTTTTGAGAGGAATAGAACCAAAATGGGGCCCTCTCGGACTTAAAAAGCCTGCGCCCGATTCTCTGGGCGATGGCACTGGGCGATGTGGCAACGCCCAGAGACATTGCCCAGTGTGTGCAATTTTGCTATTTAGGTTATTCACATATAAGGACTTGAGATTTGACCATATTACCCTTAATGAACATAAAAATATGAACTTTCTCAGAAGGTTTAAAAAAAAATATATATCTATAAAAAAAATAACAATAAATTAAGCGAGTACTAAGCAAACGCAACCTTCTTAAACCTAAAGGGGTGAAATTTCTAATTGAGGGTTGAATAGAGCACATAGGGCTTGAAAAAAACTTTTGTTGTTGTG
Source organism: Telopea speciosissima (assembly GCF_018873765.1). NCBI lineage: Eukaryota > Viridiplantae > Streptophyta > Magnoliopsida > Proteales > Proteaceae > Telopea > Telopea speciosissima. The sequence goes on along the minus strand of NC_057917.1, from coordinate 32,661,272 downwards.
CTTATGATAAATATTTAATATATATAGATAAATGTGTATAATGATTGGTGTGTACTACCTAATTATCACATGTTTGAATATTGTGATGTACGAACTGCTTGGAGTGCTACTATGCAAACAAAACTTAGATATGTAGGTATGTTGTAATAAGGGATTAGTAAGTATAGGGAGCACAGATCTCATCCTAACCAAGGCCTAGGATAGCTGAGAATAGGACCTAATAGGGTTCGTAGTAAATCAAACACCTAGACGCTAGGGTACCTCGAGCCAACCTAAGAATTTGTGTCATTGATCTTTAGTTATTTAAGTTTCAGTAGTTGTGTACTTAATTTTTTTTTTGTTAATTAAGTATGCCCTAATGTCTAGAACCATTCTATGTGACAGGACCCAATATCTTGACTAAGGCTGGAGACCCCAGCATCATGATTTACATTAGACATCTATGAGAGAGACCGAGATGGATACGGTTAGTGTTACCCCGAGTTGAGAATCGATTGGACTTTTACTTGGCCATGGCTGCCATTAGTGGACCCGAGAAACGAGAATATTTTATGAGATTAGCTGGAGAGGTAAGAGCTGACATAGAATTTCTACTGGCAATGGAGTTTGTGACCGGGAAGAAGTTGGAGATGGTTGCCTGCTAGATCAGGTAAATAATTAAAAGTCTTTATTTAAAAATCTGAAATTTTTCAATAGTGCCATCCACAGCATATTGACACATAAAATGCATAAGAAAGAGGAACATAAAGCATTCAATAAGACACATCACCTAATAAACCAAGACAGTGAATCTGACAATCCACCTTAGTGGTGTGACTCATAATGCTCATTGGAAGTGTGGACTGGAGTTGTATCTGCTTAGCTAGAAAACAACTGTGGATCCATATAGATGAAATTGGAATATTGAACACACTCCTCTTTTCAGAGAACCGACAATGGTCAACACTAGAAGTTCTCGTGGAGGTCGTAAAGGTAAACAACCTAGAGTTCTACCGGAGGTTGAGCTGCCTAACGGAACTGAGGCTCACAACTCTGAGGCATCGGTTGCTTCATTTGGAGCACCGGCGGCTGCACAAGCTACTGCAGCAGCACCTCAATCAAGTATGGCAGCCGGCGACATGACTGCATTCATGACCACGATGATGCGGACCATACAACAACAACAGGAATTTGCTTGGTTAGATGTCTACACAGTTTGTAACCATGATGCACGAGCGCGCAGCACCCCCACCACCACCCAATCAACCAGTGCTATTTCCACCACTTGTGCCTCAGCATTTAGCGAAAAATTCCACTACTAAGGTTATGGAGAGATTCAAGAAACTTCAACCGCCTGCATTTTTGAAAATAACCTCTGAGGCAATGCAATCGGAATGATGGATCAGTGCCCTAGAAAAGGCATTTGATGTACTTGAGTGTCCGGACGAGCAAAAGATTATTTGTGCTGGTTATCAGTTGCAGAATGAAGCCGAAGCTTGGTGGAAAACAACTAGGCCTAATTTGGAAGCTGCTCACCCAAATCCCACGTGGGCGCAGTTCAATGGGATTTTCTTCAAGAACTATTTCCCTAAGAGTTTTAAGGACAGGAAAGAAGCATAATTTATTGCACTGGTGCAAGGAACTAAATCAGTGCTGGACCATCAACAACGATTTGAAGATCTGTTCCATTTTTCCCCAGAGCACTTGAAAGGGGAAGTTAGTAAGGCCAAGAAATTTGAGAAGGGACTCAAAACTGAAATTGGGTCAGTACTGTCAGTCATGGATATTCGGGATTATGCTCAAATGGTCGAGAAAGCGAAGACAATGGAGTATAGGTTTAAGGGAAAGGAGAAAGAAAAGACTATGATGTCGTCTGGTTTGAACAAAAGGCCAAACAATTTTCAAACCTTTGGATGGCCGAATAAAGTTTATAGAGGTTCGAGTTCAAGCCCTACTTCGACTCTGTATCGTAGGCCGAGCGTGGGTCAGGATTCTTTTCGCCTTACATTTACTCGACCTACTTAACCTACTACGAGTCAAGTGACTACAGCAGCCTCGCCAGCCCAACTAGTAACAAGTCAAGCGAGCAAAGCTTCAACACCTGGAGCTCCACCCTTTAAGTGCTATCTGTGCAACAAGGAAGGACATATGGCCAGAGATTGTAGATCTCATGGGTATGGCAACAACTCATCAAACTAGCCCTACGCTAGGCCATTTCAACCATGGGACAATCGGATGCAAGGAAAGGTGTATGCTTTAACAAATGAAGAAGCGGAGGCAAACCCTGACGTATTGATAGGTAAGTTGCTGAACACTACTTAACTATAGGGAATAATTGGCTTACTACATGTAACCTAAATTACCTTAGAACCCTAGGTACCCTGAATGTCTCAACCATACCCGCACGAGTATTATTCGACTCGGGCGCGACCCACTCTTTCATCTCCTCAACCTTTGTGAGTAAGATGAAAGATCAACCAAGGGACATCGGGCACAAGCTAGTAGTCAGCACACCGACAGGGAGTGTTGTGAGTTTGAAGGAGATCTACGACCCCTGTCAGATTGAAATTTGCGGGAGAAAACTAATCGCACGACTAAAAAAGATGGATATAAATGATTTTGACATGATACTAGGCATGGATTGGCTATTTGTATATGGTGCAATCGTCTTATGTACAGAGAAAAAGATAAAATTTAAACTGGAAGATGGGTCAGACTTCACCTATCAAAGTGAACTAAGGAGGAAATCCAGAAGGATAACATTATCCGCACTCCAGGCGCGGAAGTTACTAGAAGAAGGATGCCAAGGCTTTTTGGCCACTGTGATAGACACGGAGGTGAAGATAAAACTCTTGGAGGAACTCCACATCGTCAGAGAGTTTTCTAATGTATTTCCAGAAGATCTGACTCAGCTGCCGCTGGATCGTGATATAGAGTTCGCGATTGATTTGATTCCTGGTGCAGCACCAGTATCTAAGGCACCATATCATATGGCACCTATCGAGTTAAAAGAATTGCAAGCACAACTTCAAGACTTGCTGAAGAAGGAATTCATTCGACCCAGTGTATCACCCTGGGGAGCACCCATGTTGTTCGTAAAGAAGAAGGATGGTAGTATGCGGCTGTGTATCGACTACCGCGAGTTGAATAAACTGACGATCAAGAATCAATATCTGTTGCCACATATCGATGACCTATTTGATCAGCTACAAGGAGTGAGAGTTTTCTCCAAGATTGATCTTAGGTGAGGATACCATCAATTGAAGATCAAAAGCGGTGACATTCATAAAACAACGTTCCGAACTGGATATGGACATTATGAATTTTTAGTTCTGTCGTTCGGATTAACCAACGCCTCGGCAGCATTCATGGATATGATGAATAGAGTATTCCATGACGTGCTGGATAAGTTTGTTATAGTACTTATTGATGACATCTTGGTGTACTCTAAGAGTGAGGAAGAGCACATGCGACACCTTACTTTCGTGTTGCAGCGGTTGCGGGAACAACAACTCTTTGCCAAATTCAGAAAATGTGAATTTTAGCTTCACCAAATCGGATTCCTGGGGCATATTGTCACCAAGTACGGCATCAAAGTAGACCTCGGCAGGGTGAAAGCGGTTCTCAAGTGGGAGACTCCAAAGAATGCCACTAAGATTCGAAGTTTCTTAGGATTGGCTGGTTACTATCGCCGATTTATTAAGAACTTCTCATGCATCTCGACGCCCATGATGAAACTCATAAAGAAGGGTGCTAAGTTTGAATGGAATGAAGCGTGCGAGAAAAGCTTTCAGGAATTGAAAAACCGGTTAGTATTAGCTCTAGTTCTAACCATTTTGAACGGCACCAGAGGAATGGTAGTATATACCGACGCATCCAGGACAGGATTGGGTGGCATCTTGATGCAAAGAGGAAAGGTGGTCGCCTACGCCTCCAAGAAGTTGATGGAACACAAGAAGAATTACCCCACTTATGATTTAGAGTTGGCGGCGATAGTTTTCACGTTAAAAATCTGGCGACATTACCTATATGGTGAAAAGAGCGAGATCTTCAGCGATCACAAAAGTCTGAAGTATTTCTTCACCCAAAAGGAGCTAAATATGAGACAGAGGCGATGGTTGGAATCGGTGAAAGACTACGACTGTGAAATCCAGTATCACCCCGAAAAGGCCAATGTTGTGGCAGATGCACTAAGCAAAAAATCTCAGACTGTGTCCCTTGCATCTTTGGCCGTAAGTGAACAGTTAATAGAGGAAGCTCGGAAGTTTGATTTGGAACTCGTGATCGAAGGAATGGCTATACAATTAGCAGCTATGAACCTGCAGCCATCGATACGAGAGGAAATGATTGCGAAACAATCATTGGATCCCAAGCTGGCCAAAATAATTTGGGAAGTTCAACAAGGTGTCTATAAAGACCCAGATTTTTCCTTGGCCCAAGATGGCGCATTGAAGTTTCGAGATAGATTATGCATGCCAGATGACTATGATATCCAAGACCGAATTCTTAAAGAGGCGCACAACTCACCCTACACAATCCACCCCAGAAGTACAAAGATGTACAAAGATTTGAAGAAGTATTACTGGTGGATGGGAATGAAAGCAAACATAGCAATATACGTGTCCAAGTGCCTCACCTGTCAACAAATAAAAGCAAAGAACACCGACCGTATGGATTGTTGCAGCCACACCCTATACCTGAATGGAAGTGGGAAAGGATAACTATAGATTTCGTGACAAACTTGCCCAACACCAGGAAGGGCATGAACACAATTTGGGTGATTGTAGACAGACTAACAAAGGCATCTCACTTCATAGCGATCAAAATAAGTTATCCAATGGAGAAGCTTACCCAGATATACATTGAAAACATAGTCCGCCTACACGGCATGCCTGTCAATATTATGTCTGACAGAGATCCTCGATTCACCTCAAGGTTTTGGAGAAGTTTGCTGAAGGCATTGGAATCTCAACTAAATCTTAGCATAGTTTTCCATCCACAGATGGACGGACAATCAGAAAGAACCATTCAGAATCTAGAGGACATGCTCCGGGCTTGTGTTTTGGAAATGAATGACAATTGGGATGCTCATATACCTCTGGTGGAATTTCCATACAATAATAGCTACCACTCCACCATTGGCATAGCACCATTCGAAGCACTTTATGGATGAAAATGTAGAACTCCATTATATTGGGATGAAGTTGGCGAGCGGAAATATCTCAGACCCGAGATGAGACAAGCAACCTGCGACAAGGTGGATATTATAAGAGAAAAGATCAAGACAGCTCAGTCAAGACAGAAGAGTTATGCGGATAATAGAAGGAAGGACATCGAGTTGGAAGTCGGAGAAAAAGTATTCCTTCGAGTATCCCCAACTAAAGGATTGCTACATTTTAATAAGAAGGGCAAGTTAAGCCCAAGATTCATCGGTCCATATGAAATTCTTAACAAAGTGGGACCCGTAGCATACCGACTGGCTCTACCACCATCCTTGTCAGGTGTCCATGATGTTTTTCATGTGTCAATGCTACGAAAGTACTTAAACAATCCAACACATGTATTATCAGCTGAAGCTGAACAGTTGGATGTGGATATGACCTATGAAGAACACCCCACGGAGATATTGGACAGAAAGGAGCATAACCTCTGTAACCGTACCGTCACTTTTGTGAAAGTTCGATGGGGAAATAACCCTATAGAAGAAGCTTTATGGGAACGTGAAGAGGAAATGAAAGAGAAGTATCCTTAACTTTTTGGATTACAAGGTAAGCAAATTTTGAGGACAAAATTTTTGTAAGGTGGGGAGAAATGTCAAACCCTGCTCCTGACTGGTTGGATTCTTGATTAAGGGCAGGAACCCCTGTCCAGGCAACCAGGATCACTGTGGAGCATCACCCCACTCAATGAGATCAATGGGAATACTTTGAACAGGTTTCCCTATATACCTGTCAGAAGATGGATAGTAGACCCATGCAACTGTGTAGCACACAGCCTGATGTATGACTTGGATCCCAGGTAATCTCTCTCTCCTCCCCAAACAGTGGGACCCACCTATGTGAAAAGTGTGTAAAATCCCCTATGTGGCATATGGGGACAATACCCTGACTTAGGGTCAAACCCTGTGCAAGCTCCATTGAATTTCAGCTTGCTGGAATTCTCTGGGCGATGGCACTAGGCGATGCAGCAAGGCCCAGAGGCATCGCCCAGTGACTGATTTTGAATATTTTAATGGATTTTAATTGTGGAGACCACCCAATATGAATATGGGCACCCTCCACTGATAGAGGGAAGTCTGAGGGACCACCTCATGCCCTCAGTTCACTGTGGACCCCACCAGTGAGCCCAGAATCAATTTAAAAATTGGTTTTTAAAAAGGGCCTTCACAGGCAAACATGCCTCAGTGAAGGGGGGGGTCTTTAAATAGGGGGTGTTAGAGCTCATTAGAGCTTTTCTATCCATTGGAGAATCCGTGGGAGAGAAGAGAGGAAAGAAGAGAGAAAAGGGAGAAGAAGGAGAAGAAGAAGGAGAAGGAAGAGGAAGGAGGTGCTGCAACCCCCATCCCTGCTGCATTCGAGCCCTCTCTTAGGGTATTTCAGGTATAAAACACCCATTCATACCTGCTGTCTCCATTCCCTTTCTGTGTATACTGTACTTTTGCTCCCTGGGCAGCCCAGAATAGCTAGAGTTTGCCCAGTACTGGTCCAGATCTTCCATGCAGACCTTGTGCATGGAAGATCTAGAATTTTTATGTAATTTGAGCATTTAGTTATGCTATTCCTATGGCCGAAACCTGGCTGTGCCCACCTGTACTGCTAGATGGCCCTATTGATTTATGATTTGGAACCCTAGGTGCAAGCTAGGGCTGCAGAGACCAAACACTAGGTGATTGCAGTCTTAAACCCTTATTATTCATGTATTTCCAGCCCTGTATGTGGCTGAAACCAGCTCACAAGCTTGACCAAAACCCTGTGGCACTATTCATCTAGACTGCTTGGGTAGCTCTGGCAGCCTGATGGTGGATCTGATGGATGTTCCAATTGGACCATTGGGTAGGGCATCTCAGGGGGTACCTGATCCCCCAAACATGCAGAGGATCAAGTATAAGCCTAGCCTGAAAACCCCAGCCTTGGGAACTTAGCCTAGTATCGATTTGCAGCCTCTGGGCGATGCACTAGGTGATGCAGACATCGCCCAGAGCCAACGCCTAGTGAAGGGAAATTAGCTGGATTGACGGACAGACTTGGGGAACCTCACCCTTTGACCCTTGGACACAGTGGGAAGGTTGGAAAATTACCAAAAAGCCCTTCCCCACATCTGTCCTTATATGGAAATGTTTTGGAACCCTAGTGGGCCCCGCAGGTAAAGGAAGCCTTGCTGTGCTTGGTCCTACAGCACAGACAAGCTGAGGACAGCACTGTAAACATATTCTGACCTAGGGTCAGGTACTACCATTGAAATGACTATTCTACCCTTTGTGCCACTTACACTGGTTGAGGCACCGGGACAAGACCCTAAGGCCCAGTGCGAGCTTTGTGTTCCCAAATGAGTACCAACTAAACCCCGGGTCAACCCAGAAAGTTTAGGGTAACCCTAGGACTTCCAGTGACAGACTGATAACTTAACATAACAACTTTTGATTTACATCTAGGACCTGATTCCGTGCTCGAGGTCAACGACCAAACAACTGCTGGAACTGAGATTGTGACTGAATACCTAGAGCCAAGTACAGGTGAGTGAATAATTCTATCATATGTGTAAATGTAATCATGATCTGATGCCGGCTCATAAGAATTGAATAATGACTGTCTATTGATCAACATTGTGAATTCTTCTATGACGATTGTGAATGTTAGAGTAGATGCCGTAGTCGGCTTGAAAATGAGGCCCATGGTAGCCCATAGTATGGGATGCGGTTGACACCACCTGACTCATACGATGCCATATAGACATGGGGCCAGAGTTTCATCACCCGTGCTACGCACCCTTGCCAACAGGGGTGAAGGTGTTGGATACCTGTGGGGGCAACCATCAGAAAATGAGAAAAAAGAAAAAGAAATGAATAGAACACCAGAATGGTGTATGAATGAAAGAACACCGGAATGGCGCATATGGGCTATAAGCCAGAAAAGAAAAGAAAAGAGAAAAGAAATGTATTGCCCACTGGTTAATCACAGAGGGCTGGTCGGGCGAACCTTGGTGAACGAATGCGGGAGCTGACTGGTCCTCTCCGACAACTCAATGGGTGTATCATGAGAAGGGGTTAGAAGCTTGCACCAGGGATACATGTATTGGGGATTGTAGTAGCACAGACCCGACTTAGTTGTATTGCTAGGTGGCTAATAATTAAACTGGATTTGCATATCATGTAGGACCATATGAATTGTGAATTGTGATTGCATGTGCATGCATGATTGATGTTATTTGCTCACGAGCTCAGTGGGGCTCACACTCTGTTATGCAATGTTTTCTTAGATGATTTTGCAAGTGCATACAGCTGTGGCATAGTGGGTCATTTCGAGGAGGAGTCTTTTGGTTGTTACGATGATATTGGTGTGGACTCCGACGGAGGTCATACCGATCCTGTGCACATTTTCAATGGTTGTTGATGAAGACCATTGAAGTGTGTTCGTGACAGCTTTTTGACTTGGGGACTCCTTTTGGGTTATTTGGAGTTATCCTCGTTCTGACTTGGTTGTTGTAGTTTTTCTTTTTTTTCCTTTTTGGGGTTGAGTATGCTAGCCCTGTACATGCCTTTGTATGTAGTACTATACTTATCAGCTTTGTTTCTTTGCTTTCTTTGTGTGTGGGTTGATGGGAAATGTAAAACTTTTATATGTATATATTTTCACTGTTTCCCCGTATCGCTATGCTTCCTTTTATTATTGAACTGTAGTTTATCTGCTGCACTCTGATCTTACCTATGGTAAAGAGATGGTTGTGGTTCCATAATCGTAAGCATTGCTTCTAGATCCGTGGGATTTGGCGGATTGCCGTTGTGCAATTCGGGTCACCTACCCAATCCTCCTAGGGGGTGGTTTGGGGAGTGACATCTTACTTCTTTAGCTAAAGACATATTAAAGTCTAGCTCCCCTGGTCCACTAATGGCAGCAAGGGCTAGATAAAAGTCCAACTGGTTCTCGGCTCGGGGTAGTACTAGTTGTATCCGTCTCAGTCTCTCTTGTAGTTGTCTAATATAGATCATGATGCTGGGGTCTCCAGACTTAGCTGAGGTATTGGGTCCTGTCATAGAAAATGGTTCTAAGCATCAGGTTATACTTAATTAAAAGAATTAAGTACATGCCTACTGGAATTTAAATGACTAGAATCAATAAAAATATACTTGGGTTGGCTCGAGGTACCTTAGCGTCTAAAGTGTTTTGATTGGCTAGATAACCTATTAGATCCTATTCTTAGCTGACCTAGACTTTGGATAGGGTAAGATCTACGCTCCCTACACGTCGTAAATACGTATTACAACATACCTATATATCTATGTTTGGTTTTGCATAACAGCACTCCACTCAGTTTGCACATCACAATATCAAACACATAATATTAATATCTTACACACACACACCAATCCTCATAAGAGTATGTTCATGTATATTTACCTATCATAAGGTACCTACCCTAGCAACAAAAACAAAGGATTTCAACTTTCAATGTGTGTTACTATAATTCCCATGTAGGAGTTGTATCCCCTTAATTTTTTTATGCAATTGTTTTTATTTAATTAATTAGTTTTAACCAAATATATTTTATTATTTTATATATATATATATATATATATATATTTTTTTTTTTTTAATCCAAATATGATTATGTTTTTTTTTTTTTTATAAATACTCACTTTTCCCAAGTTTATTGAAGTTATTTTGGGTAAAACCACAGTGCCCATGTGTTAAAACACGAAATCAGCAAAAATGCATTCACTGGGTGACGTCTCTGGGCGTTGGATGCATCGCCCAGTGCCATCGCCCTGAGAATCGGGGCGTAGGTATATGAGTCCGAGAGGGGCCCATTTCATTCCTAACTTTTCCCAAACTTCCCTAAACACCTAGAGAAGCTCTTTGGAGGGTAGTGTGATCATTTCCACACCAATTCCTCACATTTCCTAGAGTCCTTCGTGAATCCACGCGAGCCTAGGTAAGATTTCTTGGTTACTTTCACTATTCTAGATCTTCCCTTTGTTTCTCCTTGCTTTAGCTAGGGTTTTGTTAAATTTCCTTACCCTAACTACTTCTTTTCCTTTTCTTTTTACAGTAAAATGTCTTCTAGTCACCGTACGGCTAGGAAATTGGTAGCCCGAAAGAGACTACGAGTTAAGAGTGCTCATTCCTCATCATCATCATCCACGATACCTCCCTCTTCACCTAGGGATGATTCATCTTCGGAGGAGCCCGAGTTTGACCTGTTCCTCTTCTCTAGGTATGAGCATTTTAAGGAGTGGGACAAGTTTAAGTCCCTCAAAATAGTCAATGGTCGGGTAGTACGGATGGATGACTTCCATCAATACAGTCTCTTTATTAGGTTCCACACCTTGGGTTAGACTTCTATGTTGACTCCTACTGAACCTTGTTATCCCAACTTGGTTCGGTATTTCTACTGCAACTTGGTGCCATCTGGGGCACAAGAGTTTGGATTGGTGAGTAGAGTGAAGGGAGTGGATATTAGATTGACCACTGCCTCACTAGCAAGAATATTGGGGTTGCCCAATACTAGAGAGAGGTGTTACTACAAGCCTAGCGTTGATATTTTTGAGATGTTCTCTTTGGAGACCAGGAGGAGGGTCTTCAAGGCATTGACAAGGTCATAGAACACACCTAAATCTGAGGCTTCCTATAAGCCTAGTGCCTGAGTGATTAGTAGGTGTGTAACCTACAACATCTACCCCAAAGGCGGTAATAAGGGTAGCATCTCTATGATGAGAGCGTATATCACATACTGCTTATTGGGAGCAGGCAGAGGGGGTCCAGTCATAAACCACCCATACCTATTACTCCAGGTTATGCTTTATCATGCACAGAACCCATCTAATGGGAACCTTCCATATGGGAAGTTCCTTACCTTAGTCTTCCGAAACTTTGAGGTTCCTTTGGCAGGTGAGTATATGGAGAAGGATAGATCTAGGCCCATCGATAAGTCCTCAATACTGAAGATGAAGGTACCAGGGGGTGATCCACCGGAGGATGAGGAGATGGCGATGCCAAGAGATGGGCAGCAGAGAGATGAGGAGCTAGATGATGTGTAGGGTGGTGATGAGCAGGGTGACATCCAGGGTGAGCATGGAGAGGAACAGGATGATGGGCATGATGACATTGAGGGCATTGGTACATAGTTTACAGACTTGCCTGCTTATGAGGCCACAGGTGCTGCCAGTTCTTAGGTTTCTGGGCCTTCTGAGTGGGCGCAGATGATGTCACAGTTTCACGGTCTCAGCACTCAGCTTTCTGACATGTCGACTAGGATGGATCGAGGCATCACATCATTGGAGAGCAAGATGGGATCTGTTGAGCAACGCTTGGACTTTTGGGACAGGTTCTACTGTGTTGACTTACACCAGTCACAGCCTCCATCGGGTGACTTGCCTCCGTCGGAGTAGTTCCTTCCAGCCAGCTTCTGACTCAGTGCTACGTGGTTCAGACATATCTATCTTTTTTAGCTTATGTACTTATTTCTTCTTTTTTTTTTCTTTTTTTTTTGGAATTATATGTAGTTTTTTTTTTTCCAGCTTATGTAATTATTGGAGTAATATTTCCAATCAAACTTATGCAGTGGCTCGGCCACAGTTGTCTTTAAATTTAATGGAAATTATGCATCTTTTATTTAATTACATCTACCTCCCCTGTAGCTTTTAGTTATTACTTGTTTTAGTGTTGGTAGCTTATTAACCCTAATCTACACTCCGTGAATGTAAGAAGAGCCTCACGCTCTGATACCAAGCTCTGTCACACCCCAAACCACCCCCTGGGAGGATTAGGTAGGTGACCCGAATTGCGTAACGGTAATCCGCTAAATCCCACAGATCAGAAGCAGTTATTACATTCACGGTCCCACATTCATCACTTTACCATAAGCAAGATCAGAGTGCTGTAGATATACTACAATTATAATAACAAAAGAGAAAGCGTAGCGATATGGGAATGATGGTAAGGTATATATACAAAGTGTTCTAACACATTCCCACCCAGATACAACCCACAAGAGAAACCATGCTAACAAAAGCTAAAAGAAAGAAAGAAATACATACATATATATATATATACAGGGTGAGATAACTCAACCCCAAAAAGAAAAAAAAACTAGAACTACACCACAAGCATGACGAGGATAAACTCCTTACAAAAACAAAAAGGAGTCCCCAAGACAAAATGCATCAAGTGCACTCTTCAACGGTCTTCATCAATGACCACCGAGAATGCACGCATCATCGGCATGATCTCCGTCGGGGTCCACACCAATATCATCATAATAACCAGGGCTCTCCTCCTCGTAATGAGCCTCCATGCCACAGCGGCATCCACCTGCAGATTCATTTGAGAAAAATAATGTATAACAGAGTGTGAGCCCCACTGAGCTCATACATAAGCAACCATAATCCACATGGTCCTACATGATATGCAAATCCAGTTTATTTATTAGCCACCTAACAATACAACTAAGTCAGGTCAGTGCTACTACAATCCCCAATACATGTATCCCTGGTGCGGGCTTGATTACCCCTTCCCGCGATACACCCATTGAGTTGTCAGAGAGGACCAGTCAGCTCCCGCATTCGTTCACCAAGGTCAGCCTGACCAGCCCTCTGTGATTAACTTGTAGGGTAATCCATCACTTTTCTCTGTTCTTTTCATTTCTGGCTCAGAGCCCATAATCACCATTCCGGTGCAAACACATTTATTTCTTTTTCATTTCTTTTCTTTTCTCATATACACATATGGTCACCCTCACAGGCATCCAACACCTTAACCCCTGTTGGCAAGGGTGCGTAGCACGGGTGATGAAACTCTAACCCCATGTCTATATGGCATCGTATGAGTCGGGTGGTGTCAACCGTATCCCATACTACGGGCTACCACAGGCCTCATTTCCAAGCCGACTACGGCATCTAGTCTAACATTCACAATCATTTGATAAAATTCACAATGTTGATCAACAGACAGTCTTTGTATAGTAATTGAATAATTGAACAAAATTAGGTAACACAGCATTTGTAATTTAAGATTCTTAACTATCAGCATAGTAACATAGTTACACATACACATAAGATAATACTTCACTCACCTGGGTTTGGTTCTAAGAACTCGGTTGCAAATTCAGTTCCCACAGTAGTCTGGTTGTAGGCCTCGAGCACGGGATCAAATCCTAGATATAAATCAGAAATTGTCATTTTAATATTCCAATCTATCTCAAGTGGTCCTAGGGTTAACCTAAGCTCACTGGGTTGACCCGGTGTTCAGTTGGTTTTCACTAGGAATTCTCTGGGCCTTGCACTAGGCCTTAGGCCTATATCCCGGTGCATCATCCAGAGATGGTGGCCTAGGGGTAAAATGGTCATTTATAGTATTTGTACCTGATCCTAGGTCATAATAGACTTACAGTGCTGTCCTCAAGTTGACAGTGCTGCAGGACCAAACACAGGTAAGGTTTCCAAGTCCTACGGGGCCCACTTGGGTTCCCAAGTATTCTCTCATATGGACCGATGTGTAGAGGGGCATTTAGGTCATTTCCCACCTTCCCACACAGTACCATAACCAATGGGTGAGGTCCCCCAAGTCAGAACATCAAAATAGTAGCATTTCACTCACTGGGTGATGGCTTTGGGCGTTGGGTGCATTGCCCAGTGCATCGCCCAGAGTCTTCAAACCGAGATTTGGCTGAGTTTCCAAGGCTGCTGGTTATGGGCAGTGACCAAATCTTCTCCCCATGCATGTTAGGGTGTTAGGTGACCCCAAGGGTGATCTTCATTTTGGTCCATGTGGATTTTCTACTGAGCCCACCACTTGGCTGCTAGAGGCTGCCCAGACAGCCCAGTGAATAGTATCCCATAAATTTTCTCAGCCTCAGATCTTGGTTTCAGTCACATGCAAAGATGTATTTACATATCAAATGGTAATCTAGGGCTGCTATCACCTAGGGCTAGGTCCCATGCAACCAGGGCTTGCATCCAGGACTCCAAACAGCCAATCAACAGTGCAGCCATGCATAGCCAGATTTCGGCTACAAGACTAGTAGAACAAATTTGTATTTTTACTTAAAATTCTCAGATCTTCCATGCTTCATACTTACATGGAAGATCTAGAGCAGTTCTAGGCAGTTCCCAGCTATTCTGGGCTGCCAGAGAGCAAAAAATCATCCAAAACACAGGCATTCAAAGGGAGTAGCAGGTAGGGGCAGTGATTATATACCTGAGCTGAGCTTGGGTGCCATAAAATCTGAGCTCAGAGGTGTGAGCTGCTCCTCCCTTCCATCCTTCTTCTCTTTCTTCTTCCTCTCCCTCTCTTTTCCTCTCTTTTCTTTCTTCTCCCTTCACCACGATTTGAACAGTAGCCAAGGGGTTTAAATGAATCTATGGCACTGCTATTTATAGGCCTAGCACAGCCTCCATCGGGCGAGTTGCCTCCGCCGGAGTAGTTTCTTCCAGCCAGCTTCTGACTCAGTGCTACGTGGTTCAGACATATCTTTTTTTTTAGCTTATGTACTTATTTCCTTTTTTTTTTTTTGAGATCTATTTAGTTTTTTTTTTTTGCCAGCTTATGTAACTATTGAAGTAATACTTCCTATCAAACTTATGTAGTGGCTCAGCCACAGTTGTCTTTAAATTTAATGGTAATTAGGCAGCTTTTCTTTAATTACATCTACCTCCCCTGTAGCTTTTAGTTATTACTTATTTTAGTGTTGGTAGCTTATTAACCCTAATCTGCACTCCGTGAATGTAAGAAGAGCCTCACGCTCTGACACCAAGCTCTGTCACACCCCAAACCACCCCCTGGGAGGATTAGGTAGGTGACCCGAATTGCGTAACGGCAATTCGCCAAATCCCACGGATCTAGAAGCAGTTATTACATTCACGGACCCACATTCATCACTTTACCATACGCAAGGTCAAAGTGCTGTAGATAAACTACAATTACAATAACAAAGAGAAGCATAGCAATACGGGAAATGATGATAATATATACATACATGTGTTTGTCCTGATACATTCCCCAAACTACCCACAAACTGATGAGTAAAGCTAACAAGAACAAAAGCCAAAGTAAATACATACATATATATACAGGGTGAGTTGTCTCAACCCCAAAAAGAAAGTAAGAAAAACTATAGCAAAACCATAAGCAAAATGGGGATAAACTCTTAACAAAAACAAAAAGGAGTCCCCAAGATAAAAAGCATCAAGTACACTCTTGAACGGTCTTCATCAATGACCACCGACAATGCATGCATCATTAGCACGACCTCCTTCAGGGTCCACACCAATATCATCATAATAACCAGGCTCTCCTCCTCGTAATGAGCCTCCATGCCATAGCGGCATCCACTTGCAAAATCATCTAAGAAAACATGTACAACAGAGTGTGAGCCCCACTGAGCTCATGAGCAAAACATATCATCATGCATGCACATGCAACCACAATCCACATGATCCTACATGATATGCAAGTCCAGTTTATTTATTAGCCACCTGACAATACAGCTAAGTTAGGTCAGTGCTACTAGAATCCCCAATACATGTATCCCTGGTGCGGGCTTGGTTACCCCTTCCCATGATACACCAATTGAGTTATTGGAGAGGACCAGTCAGCTCGCGCATTCGTTCACCAAGGTCAGCCTGACCAGCCCTCTGTGATTAACTTGTAGGGCAATCCATCACTTTTCTCTTTTCTTTTCTTTCCTGGCTTATAGCCCATATTCACCATTCCGGTGCAAACATATTTCTTTCTTTTTATTTCTTTTCTTTTCTCACATATATACATATGGTCACCCTCACAGGCATCCAACACCTTAACCCCTGTTGGCAAGGGTGCGTAGCACTGGTGATGAAACTCTAACCCCATGTCTATATGGCATCGTATAAGTTGGGCGGTGTCAATCGTATCCCATTCTACGGGCTACCACAGGCCTCATTTCCAAGCCGACTACGGCATCTAATCTAACATTCATAATCATCAAATAAAATTCACAGTGTTGATCAACAAACAGTCAATGTGTAGTAATTCAAGTAATTGAACAAAATTAGATAACACAACATTTATAATTTAAGATTCTTAACTGCCGGCATAGTAACATAGTTACACATACATAAATGATAATACTTCACTCACCTGGGTCTGGTTCTAAGAACTCGGTTGCAAATTCAGTTCCAACTGCATTTTGGTTGTAGGCCTCGAGCACGGGATCAAATCCTAGATATAAATCAGAAATTATCATTTTAATATTCCAATCTATCTCTGGTGGTCCTAGGGTTAACCTGAGCTCATTGGGTTGACCCGGTGTTCAGTTGGTTTTCACTTGGAATTCTCTGGGCCTTGCACTGGGCCTTAGGCCTATGTCCCGGTGCATCATCCAGAGATGGTGGCTTAGGGGTAAAATGGTCATTTACAGTATTAGTACCTGACCCTAGGTCATAATAGGCTTACAGTGCTGTCCCCAGCTTGATAGTGCTGCAGGACCAAGTATAGGTAGGGTTTCCAAGTCTTGTGGAGCCCTCTTGGGTTCCCAAGCATTCCCTCATATGGGCAGATGTAGGGAGGGCATTTAGGTAATTTCCCACCTTCCCATACAGTACCATGGCCACTAGGTGAGGTCCCCCAAGTCAGAGCATCAAAACAGCAGTAATTCATTCATTGGGCGATGTCTCTGGGCGTTGGGTGCATTGCCCAGAGTCTTCAAAACGAGATTTGGCTGAGATTCCTAGGTTGCTGGTTATGGGCAGTGACCAAATCATCTTCCCATGCATGTTAGGGTATTAGGTGACCCTAGGGGTGATCTTCATTTTGGTCCATGTGGATTTTCCACTAGGCCCACCACTTTGCTGCCAGAGGCTGCCCAGACAGCCCAGTGAATGTAACCCATGAATTTTCCCAGCCTTAGAACTTAGTTTTAGTCACATGCAAAGCTGTATTTTCATATCAAATGGTAATCTAGGGCTGCTACCACCTAGGGCTAGGTCCCATGCAACCAGGGCTTGCATCCAGGACTCCAAACAGCCAAATAACAGTGCATCTGGGCAGTGCAGCCATGCACAGCTAGATTTCGGCTACAAGACCAATAGATCAGATCTGTAAAATTCCTTAAAATTCCCAAATCTTCCATGCTTCATACTTGCATGGCAGATCTGGAGCAGTTCTAGGCAGTTCCCAGCTGTTCTGGGCTGCCAGAGAGCAGAAATCCAACAAACAGCAGAGATTTCAAAGAGGCAGCAGGTAATTCATAAGGTTTTATACCTGCACAGGTGTTGAGCTACTCAAATCCAAGCCTTGGATGAGGGGCCACCTCCCTTCCTTCTTCTCCTTCCTTTCCTTCCTCTTCTTCCTCTCCTTCCTCTCTTCTTTTCTCTCCCACAAAATGGACAGCACCAAAGGCTCTAAATGAGCCCAAGGCTCACCTATTTATAGGCCCAGCCTGACTAAGGCCCATTTGGCTGGTTAAGGTCCATTCCCAGAATGCATTCTTGTCTGCATTCCCAGCCACTCTGGGCACACTGGTGGGGTCCACAGTGAACCAAGGGTATGAGGTGGTCCCACAGACTCTCCTCTATCTATGGAGGGTGCCCATGTCCAATATGAGTGGTCCCCATAATTTAAAATCAATTTAATATGCTGTTTTGCACTCTGGGCGATGTCTCTGGGCCTTGTCTGCATTGCCCAAAGATTTTGGCAAGGCTGAATCTCAGTTGGGCTTGCTCAGGGGTTTGACCCATAGTTAGGGCATTGTCCCCACATGCCAATTGAAGTTTTTTACACACATTTCCTGGGGTGGGTCCCACAGTTATGGAGAGGAGAGAGATTACCTGGAGTCTAAGCCATACATATTGCTGTGAGCTGTGCAGCTACAAGGGTTAGTGATCCACTACTGACAGGTACATAGGATGATCCACACAGGGTTTCTTCGTCAATCCAAATCACTGAAGTGATAATCCATAGTGTTCTTGGTTGCCTGGTTAGGGGTTCCTATCCTTCAATCAAAATTCCACCAGTCAGGAGCAGGGCGTGACAGGTAGACCATGATGATGATGGTGCTTCCGATCCCGATGACATCACGGTAGAAGAGGCTGCGACGTTTATGGAACCCCATAAGCGGGTCTCACAGAAGGTCAAAGATTATAAATGCACCTATACCGATGCCGCCATAGCAGCCCTCAGGAAGAAATACTATATCCTCTCCGAAGTGGTTACCCGTCGGCCGAACCAACACGAAAGGGCCAGTTTTCCTCATGTCCCAGAGGTCTGCAACCACATGGATGCCCTCAAGGCAGGCCTCAGATTTCCCATTCGCCCTTCTTTGTCGATGTGCTTGACCACTGGGGTTTAGCCCCAGGTCTGGTTATGCCAAACTCATGGAAGGCCATTTTTAGTTTTTATATTTATCTCTCAGTCCGTGGTCGTGAGCCGACCGTCCCTCTCTTTGCCTATTTCTACTACTTGAAGAAGTATAACGAGGGTTGGTATTATTTTACCCGTCGGGATCTCGGTGAGACATGGAAGCAGTTTAAATTTTATGATGAAGTCCTGACGTCCAACAAGTTCTGGAAGGGGAAATTTGTCTTCGCGGTCATCTTGGGTAATCCCTTTAGGTCGGGGTGGTCAAAGATCAATCTTTGGGTCAAAAATCGCATGGTTTCTCTGACCCGAGATGAGCAAGAGTCAGTGAAAGCCACTCTTTAAGGGCCTAAGTTCGATGTGCGAAACCTTAAGTCAGAGGTCTTCCTCATCAAATGGGGTCTTAGTTCGGGTCGGTCCAACCCATCCTTGTCTTCTCCTTTTTTCCATTTAGACACCGAGTTCCGTTCTGATTATTTTTATTTTTTTACAGTAAAGCTCGACCCGACGCGTCTTGCTGCGATGTCTAGGAAACAGAAGACTGTAAAGCAAGAAAATAAGGCAGCAGGTGATGTCGCCAAAAACCGCCCCGAGCAGACCTTTGGCTCGGGAGTACAGAAACAGAGAGAAAAAGAAAAAGAGAAGGAGAAGGGAAAAAGCCCTGTTGAAGTGAAGGAGGTGGGTCGGACCCCTCCCCCCAAAGATAATAAGAATAAGAGAAAGATCAGTGATGCCGGCCTTCCCGATGGTCAGGGAAGAAACAAGAAGCAAGAGGATGGTAGTCCATCCCTCCAACATAGCTCAGATAATTTACCCCTCTCGGATTGGTTGGCTTTCAACCGACCCAATATCTTCAATCCACGTTGGGTTCTAACTCCTACTAACTCGGTCGCCATCGACTGTGCGGTGGCCTGGGAACTGTTGGTGAAGGGTTGCCTCCCACGAGACACAGCCCATTTGAAGTCTTTATCACATGGCCATTTTGTTGATACGGCCTATAAGGAGATTGCTAAGGTACCTCCCCTTTATCTCTTTTGTTCCCGTCCCGGGTCAAGTTCCTGATGGAGGCGAACCGCAAGCTCACCCAAGAGCTAAAGGATAAGCGATCTTTCGTTGAGACACTCAACAAAAGTAAGGTAGATACCAAGAGTGATCTTACTAAGATTTGAACCGACCAGTCTGCTGCCTTGATTCAAAAAAGCGATCTATTGAAAGAACAGACCCTCCTTAATGACAGCATAACCACCATGAAGCAGGAGCTGGAGGAGGTCAGGTCTTCTAAGGCGCAACTAAAGAAGATGCTGGAGGGGGTAGTTGCCATGGCTTGGGAAGAGGCCATAGAGGCCTTTAAAGCTTCAAAGGAGTTTGAAAATTTGGTGTATACTTATAACAGCGAAGCTTTTGGGCTCGGGGTCCATACCACTTGCCACCATATTCATAAGTCAAATCCAGGGTATAACTTTTCTGACTTCGAACAGTACGACCTGAAAATAGAAAAGAAGGTGGCCAAAGCTGAGGAGGAGGAGCTTAGAGCAACTCTGGAAGACAACATTCCCAAAGTCTCTGAGGCTACGGTGCTGGTGGATGACCTGAAGACTCAAGATGCTGATGATTCGTCCCGAGCCCCATTGACCAGCGTCCCTAATCCTGATGATGATATAGCCAACCCCTCTCACCATGAACAGACTGATGTATTGGTGGTGTAGTCCACCTTTTCTCCTTTTAACTAGTTACAGTTTTTGTAGTTTTTTTCCTTTCTGCTTTGGTTTTTCTTCTTTCTTTTTGTAATATTTCTAAGTCTTGTTGCTCGGGTCGGTCTTGTCAGGTCCGACCCCATCTTGTAAATGTGATGGATAAGTTAATGTAATGCCCTTTCTTCATGTTCATTAACTAAATTCTCCTTATAACTTTATGGTATGCGGTCTTGCATAGCAGATGGTGATCATTTTGACCAACGGGTCGGGTTCCTTACGGGTGAGGAATTTTATGCCTCGCGGGTGAGGACTTTTATGCCTCACGGATGAGGACTTTTGTGCCTCACGATTAACAGAGAGAATAAGATTTGGAAGAATTGTTGTATATTCCTTGTATATTGCTTTGGCTTATTTTGTAGTCTAAAAGGTTAATCAAGTAAGTCTGTAGCAGAATCCGAAGGTCGGGTCTGGCATTTTATTGATAGAATCTTTTTAAATTTATTGAATTCCAAGGTCTTGGGATGTCCTCACCCCCTGGAGTTTTCAGGTGATACGTGCCTGGCCGGATTACCTTGGAAACTATGTATGGGCCCTCCTAGTTCAGGGAAAGCTTATTGGTGTTGCGGGGGTCAGATGCGCTGGCCTTTCGAAGTACTAAATCTCCAATTATGAAGTGTCATGGTCATACTCGAGAATTGTAGTACCGAGCAGTTCATTGCTAGTACGCCTCATTCCTGATCAGGGATTCTTCCCTTACTTCATCCAGGAAGTCTAGATTTGCTCACAGCCCATCCTCATTGGTCTCTTCATTAAAATGCGCGACCTGATGTGATGTGGCCAAGACTTTGATCGAGGTCAGGGCTTCCGTTCAGTAGGCTAATCTGAAAGGAGTCTCCCCTGTTGGTATTCGGATTGTGGTTCTGTATGCCCATAAGACACTGGGTAGCTCCTCAACCCATTTTTCCTTTGCCTCTTACAACCTTTTCTTGATCCCGTCCAGAATGGTTTGGTTCGTTACCTTAACTTGACCGTTACACTTGGGGTTCGCTATTGCCGTTCTCCGATATTCTATGTGGTAATGTTCGCAGAAAGCTCTAAAGGCTGGATTATCGGACTGCTTGCCATTGTCGATGAGAAGGATCTTGGGGACGCCGAACCAAAATATTATCTTGTCATGAAAGAATTTCTCCATATTCTTCTCTATAATTGTCGCTAACGGTTCGGCTTTAACCCACTTTGTGAAGTAGTCTATGGCCACGACGAGGTACTTCCTATTCCTCGAGGTGGGCGTGAATTCCCGAGTAGATCCATCCCCCACATGGCAAATGGGATGGGGCTGATCATTGAGGTTAGGAGTGTGGCTGGTCGGTGTGGTATAGGTGCGAACAGCTGGCATTGTTCACACGTCTTGACATAGTTCACAGCCACTTCCTACATTTTAGGCTAGTAACAGCCCTGCCTGAGTATCTTGTAAGCTAGTGCTCGACCACCTAAATGGTTTTTACAGATGCCCTCATGGACCTCTGCCAAAGCATATCTGGCTCCTACTGGCCCGAGGCACCTCAGGAGTGTATAAGACCCCTTCGATAAGGGTGTATCTTGCTGCTCTCCTTACAACCTTCTGGGCTTCGGTTCGGTCTGAGGGTAGTTTGTCATCTTTTAGGTAGTTGATTATCGGGTCCATCCAGCATGGTCCTTCTTCAATTATGTTCACTTGTGGCTCATCCTTATGTGATGATTGGTCCAGGAGCTCTATATACACAAAACGATCGAGGCTCTCCCATCCCCCAGTTGCTAGCCTTGAGAGTGTGTCTGCCGACCCGTTCTCACTTCTTGGGATATTGTTTATCTCGAAATGATCAAACTGCTCAATCAGGGCTCGAACCTTCCCCAAATATCTGGCCATCCTTTCCTCCCTGGCTTCATAACTCCCCCAGACCTGATTGAGCACTAACTGAGAATCGCTGTATGCGATCAGGCCTCCGATCCGTACTGAACGGGCCACCCTTAATCCTGCCAGCAATGCTTCATATTCTACTTCATTATTTGAGGCTGGAAATTGAAATCTAAGATCATATTGGATTCTGAAACCCTCCGGGCTAGTCAATATCAAACCCGCTCCACTTCCTATGGAGTTCCTCGACCCGTCCACATATAGCGACCACGAGTTCTGGTCTTCTAATTTTTCTTCATCTTCTTCTTCATCTCCTCGGGTGCATTGTACTATAAAATCTACGAGGCTTTGGCCCTTTATTACTGATCTAGGCATGTAAGTAATACCATGCTCGCTAAGCTCAATGGCCCACCTGACCAGACGATCGACGAGGTCGGGTTTGTGTAAGATTCTCTTCAGGGGCTGATTTGTGAGCACTGTAATCGGGTGGCTTTGGAAATAAGGCCGGAACCTCCATGCCGCAATTACTAGGGCGAAAGCTACCTTCTCAACCTGAGGGTACCTAGTCTCAGCCCCAAGCAGTATGTGACTAACATAATAAATTGGCAGTTGTGATCGGGTATTTACATCTGTCCTAATCAGGGTGGCACTTACCGCTACTGTTGGTACTGCCAAGTAAAGCTGCAATTCTTCTCCTGGGACGGGTCGGGATATTAACGAAGCTTTTGTAAGTACATCTTTAACTCCTCGAAGGCCTTCTGGCATTGAGT
Organism: Telopea speciosissima; assembly: GCF_018873765.1. Lineage (NCBI taxonomy): Eukaryota > Viridiplantae > Streptophyta > Magnoliopsida > Proteales > Proteaceae > Telopea > Telopea speciosissima. The sequence goes on along the minus strand of NC_057917.1, from coordinate 32,638,390 downwards.
CCACTAGAAATCCTTGGGGTTGCGGAGGCTCTTTAAAGCGGCAAAGGAAGGTAGGCGTTTATCCCCTGCTCGGGCCACGAATCTGTTGAGTGCAGCCACTATGCCCCTTAACCGCTGTACTTCCTTCACATTCTAGGGGGATTCCATATCTTGAATGGCCTTGATCTTATCTGGGTTCGTCTCTATGCCTCTATTCAACACTATAAAATCGAGGAACTTCCCGGAGGAAACCCCGAACACACATTTCGCTGGGTTGAGCCTCATTCTATTTTTTCTCAGGCATTGGAATGTTTCGTTTAGGTCGGTGATATGGTGGTCAGCTCATACACTCTTCATAAGCATGTCATCAACATAAACCTCCATGTTCCTACCGATCTGAGGCTTGAACATGCGGTTAACTGTCCTTTGATAAGTTGCCCCGGCGTTTTTTGGTCCAAAGGGCATCACCTTATAGTAGAAATTTCCCTGTTCAGTTCGGAAAGCTGTGCATTCTTGATCTTCCTCGCACATCATGATCTGGTTATAGCCCGAATATGCATCCATTAAACTTAACAATTCATGCCCGGCGGTCTCGTCGATCAACTGATCGATTCGGGGCAGTGGGTAGCAGTCTTTTGGACATGCTTTATTCAGATCCGTAAAGTCAACGAACATTCTCCACATGCTGTTAGATTTAGGGACCATTGCGACATTGGAGAGCCAGGTCGGGAATTAAATTTCTTGGATAAAACCCGAGTCTTTCAGCTTTTGTACTTCGACCTCGATGGCCAACAACCTCTCAGAGGCAAAGTTTCTCCTCTTCTGCTGTATTGGTCTACCCCTCAGGTTGATGTTTAAGCGGTGCTCTGCAATACTTCTGGGAATTCCCGGCATGTTCGCTGCTAACTATGCAAAAACATCGACATTTGCCCTAAAGAACGCCACTATTCTGGTTTTTTGTTCTTTGTCCAGCTGGCTCCTGATCTGTATTGTTCGGTCCTGACTTTCTTCGTAGATCGGGACTGCAATCACCTCCTCCGCTGGTTCTCCTCTGTGAGCAACAAGCTCATCCCTGTAATCGGGTACGTCAATGGCCAAGGCCATTCCTCTATAGTCGCTCTTATGCTTAACAAAATTAGCATAACACTCTCTTAATTTTTTTTTGGTCAGTTCGGCATTCACCTATGCCATTTGGGGTTGGAAACTTGATCTTCAGATGCTTGGTGGATACCACAGCTCCGAGGGCATTCAAAGCAGGTCGGCCTAGGATAGCATTGAAGGCCGATACTGACCTCACCACTATGAAATTCACCTCTATAGTGACTTCATTAGGGTATTCTCCACCTGTAACAGGTAACTTTATACTCCCTTCTATCCTTGCTGCTGCACTTGAGAAGCCATACAAGCTGGTGCCATCTGGGGTGAGGCTTCCGTCTCCCAACCCGAATTGCTTGAAGGCTTGGTATGATAATAGGTCGACCGAGGCCCCGGTGTCCACCAGAATTCTGTGGACCATCCTATCCTGAATGATCATTTGCAAAATAATGGCATCATCATGAGGCCAGCTAACCCCTTCCATGTCCTCACCGGTGAAGGATATGACAGGGTCAATCCTAGCGACCTTGCTGGTTGCTTTAGCTACTCCAATAAACCTCGCATGTGCCTTTGCTTTTTGGACTGACTCCTGTCCCGGCCTTCCAAGAATTGTGAGGATTGGGGTAGCCAGTGGCCTGCTTGGTTGTCCAGCTTCTCTGGTTGGTTCACTCCTTTTCTCGGTTGTTCTTTCTCTTTCCTTCTCATATCTTCTATCATCTCTCTGTTGATCTCTTTGATCATCTCTCACACCTTATTTTTCTCCCTCCCTACGTTCGGGTCGATTTGCTCTTCTTTTGTCTACATACTTTGATAAATGCCCATCCCGAATAAGATTTTCAATCTCTCTTTTTAATTGTCTGCAATCCTCTGTGTCATGCCCCGTGTCCCTATGGAATCGGTAGTACTTACGAGGATTCTTATCCTCTGTCTTCGAAAACATGGGCCCAGGCCAATTCAACAATCCTTTACTATCAATCTACATCAATATCTCAGATCTCCTCGTGTTGAGCGGCGTATACTCGGGACTGGGTGCCCTGTCTGTTCGGGGTTTTCTATCATCTTTCTTTTCTAGAACTCCACTCACTTTGTTTTGTGCTGCAATGATTTCTACCATATTGGTGAATTGGTGACAACGACTGATCAGCTCGGTCATGTTATGTGCCTTGTTCAATATAAGCGACTTTATCAATTCGATATCATTGATCCCGCTCTGTAGTACATTGAATGCTACTGACTCATCCAGGTTGGGTATGTTAAGTGATTCCTTGTTAAACCTAAAGACGAAATCTTGAATTGACTCGTCCTTTCGTTGCTTGATGGCCAGCAGGTTAGCCACCATTTTCTTTTGCCAGATACTGCATTGAAATCAGGTAACAAATGCTCGAGATAACTCTACAAAGCCGCTGATCGACCTCGGTCTGAGGTGTGAAACTAGTATGTGGCTACGCCCTTCAATGAAGCTATAAAGAACCTACAGGAGGCGGTGTTCGACCCACCATACACCATCATGACCGAATTGAAGTAGTTGATGTGATCGATCGGGTCGGTCGAACCATCATACAATACGAAGGCCGGGACTTTGAACCCCTTCAGCAGTTCTGCTTCAATGATCCCCTCGATAAAAGTGTGCTGGTTTGACATTGCTAGCATCTCCTTTGCCGCGGTTTTTTTTGAAGCTTCATAATCGGTCATCAAGCTCTTTCGGGTGGCTCCCGATCTCGACGTCCTTAGGATGGTAAGATCCATGCTAGCTCCTTTCCCGGGGAGAATCCCTTTGCGTCAATCCCCTCCGAGGTGGTAGGACAGGTGACCTTTCTCGCACTCTCCTCGGGCTTTGAATGGATCGGGTCAGTGATCTCGCTTGGTACTCTTGTACTTGGTCATCTCGCCTTCTACCCCTCTGTAAGGGTGGGGTTCTTCTCCCTACTCTGGCAGTGCTGGCCCTACTCTCGGTTTGGTGAGCATCCTGTTCATCCTGTCGTGGAGTTGGCGGGGGTTGCTGGCAATCCGACCCCCCTCGCATGATCCCCCTCAACATCGCATTTATCTCTGCGAGCTGGAGACGCAGGTCGTGCACTTGTGCGTTAGTAGCAAGTGCATTCGGATCAAAATACTGTACTCCTGGAATGTTTGGTATTGGCCTTGGTCCTCCTCCTTGGATTCCTAGGATCGATAATGGAGGTGGTGGAGGCAGATTCTCTTCAACTACCAGCTCAGATGACCGCCATACTCGGGACAGGCCTGGCAAGAGCATTGCCCTTACAACTTGTCAAGTGATTGGACCTCTCTCCCCCTGAACCACCTCACGACACGGGCTCCCCGTTGCCCTACTATTCCCCTCGAGGGAATCGTTTCTTCTCTCCGTATTCATGTCACACAACTCTTTGTAGCGAATTCCCACAGATGGCGCCAATCTATTGTGACAAATTCTGACTCGCACAGCTGTTTGCCTGGTTGGGTCATCCTCGAACCAACCTGCACAGGCAAAACCATAAGGGAGATAAAGAAGTGCCGGCCTGAGCCGGTTAGTGCACTCCAATGCCTAAGTTAGAGCTTGCAACAGATAAATCTCAAGCTAGAGAACTTAAACTAAGAAAAAGTCCAGTCCCCCATACCTAAGCCTGGTATGGCTATTTATAGCTTTGAGTTGCTAAATGGTATTCTAGCTTTACATGTTTATGGTTGATAATCTGGGTTTTATGTCATCCTCGGTGGCTAGACCTTTGGACAACACGTGTATGACCTAAGGTCATGCGGAAGGTGTGATTTTTAGGGTCAGGTGGAGTGCATGACCTTAGTTCGATTGGGGTCAACTGGGTTGTGTTAATCTTTAACTCTGGTTAATTAAAGTCATCCCGACGTGTATTCCCGACTCGAGCTCTTGCTGGCCGAGCTGTACCTTCTTTGTCATCCAAGTGTCACAAGAGGATTGGATCATCAGATTATGACCTATTAGGGCTTAAACTAACTACCATGATAAAGTCATACCAAAGTCACACTTGTGGCCCAAAAGAACAGATCTAGCTACACGCAAGGGTTTAAGAAATATATTTATATTATTATTTCCATACCAATCATAGGTATAATTTAACTAATTACATTCATATCCCTATGGACATATCTATAACCTAGGTCAATCCATAGGAACAAACAGTTCTTAGGTATGGTATACTAGGTCTCTTCGAAAATCAAATCACGGTGTAGGACTCCCTCTATGAGTCTAAACAAGGTTTGGGTGAACCAAGTAAAGCACAAATAGAGTCGTCACTAACTTGAGGTGTCATGAATGATCTCCAAGTACACATGGTTCCGATTAATCGCTCAAACTAAGCTATTCCAACCCAGCCTACTATTTTCCTTTTGCTAGTCTAGCTACGGGTTTGGATCTTATGTACCTCTATAAGGGTTTCTGTACCTCATAGGTTTAGTCCTATTAATCACTCCCAGTTCGCTCACTAACGGGGTCTATGGATTTCATCCTCAAAGGTAACTCTCCTTCTCTTGCGTAGGAGGGGAGTCACAGCGTACACTGATGCCTGCCATTTCTCATCTGTTGGCCTAGTCAGGTACAAGTCTTAATCCCTTTAAATTTCAAGGCATTAGATCAGACTTAGGTAGTCCCCACAAATGGGTCACACAACTAGGGTGTCCAATCTAGGGTCTAGGCATAAAATCATCACATATGGGTGTGGTCAGAAAGTCTCCAAAAATCTGGGCTCAAAACCCTAAAAGAAATTGAGCGGACTCACAAGTGGTATCAGTACTCTGGGTCCGTTCGTGGCTCCTTCGTAAAATAGGGAGAGCGGACTAATCGGGCGGATACGGAACGTGAATTCATTCGTTCGTCCATTCTCAGAAGGTCAAATGGCCGAGAGCATTTGAATCGAATGGATCTACGGACGGACTTAGGGTTTGTGGATCCGTTCATTGATCCAGGCAGTTTTAGAATGAAAAATTTCAAGTTTTATGCGGGGCGAATTCATGAGCGGAGTCACGATAAGTGGATCCGTTTGTTCGTCCGTTCACGGAAATTAACAAAACAGAGCCATGAGTTTTAAAACTCACTTTTGGCTCCAAGGAGAGGGACACATCCATTGGAGAAAAACTGCTCCAAGGGACATCCGTTCAAGAATCTTGGCCCTAGTTTGGTTGGGTTTTTGGTGTTTCAAGCCTCAAAGTTCATCTCCCACACTCTCAAGGTATGATTCCCTTCTCTTTCTCTTTTCCATTTTCTTCTCCTATTGTAGGGTTTTATTTGTGCCTCTTCATCTCCCTTTCCCTTTCTTCTTGGGTTTGGGATGAATCATTCCAAGTGTGTGATCATATCTTGATTTTTGTTTACTCTTTCATGACCATGTACACCAAATCCATGCCAAAATCGATTTGGACTAAGGTTTCGGGTTTAAATCAAGCCCTAATCGATCAATGGCATTATATGGTTGGATCCTTGTTCGTTTATTGTATTCGTTATACATTCTAAGGTATTTGCAAGCATTTTAAGATTGATTGCTATGTTTATTATAAGTAGTTGAAATACTTGGATTGGTTCTAGGTTTTTGGGTAAAGTAAAATCCTCAAACCTTCAATGCTTTGGGAAAACTCTTCAAGCTTGTGTTAAATCCGTTTTATGCATCTCAATTTCATAGATATCATCCCATTAACATATCCTCAAGTACATTTCTTTTTCTTTTTTTATTTGAATAGTTGCTAAAAATTTCCTTGGTGTTTATCTCATTTTCCCTCAATAAATCATTCCCTTGGTGTATCCTAAATATATTGCTTATTTAGGGGATTGTTTGTATAGTTCTTGGTGCTTATTCCCTTTTTCCTCGAATACATAGTTCTGGTCTCTTGTTGGAGTGTCTCATTCAAAAATCTGGCTTGTTTGGCATTGGTTGGGATGTAAAGTAGTCAATAGCATATACCATTCACATTAACCTCATTCTTCACATTCCAACACTAGGGATTTCATGTAGGCTTCATGTGTGAATTGATCTTGTTTCTTTTCTTCTCAACATATCTCCGATGGTATCCATATTCCATATTCTCATCATTTACATATATATATTTTGATTTTTCTCATCATGAATAGCCTTCTCTTCAAACCATTCCCATATCATTTAAGCATTCTACTCCTATAAATTTATTTGCCAATCATATGTTATCATTCCAATTTGGCTTACATTTAATGTCCTTCTTTGGTTGGTGCCTTATGTGTAGGTAACAAATCATGGGCCCAAAAAGAAAGAGAGACCTATCCCTTATGCAAGATATTCCCACTGCCTACAACGTAAACCGGTTTACCTCAGAAAAGACTGAAGGAATCTACAGGGAGCATCTCTTCAATATAAAGATTCTTGTGGAGAGAGATGCAACAATGGAAGGGCTTTTGGCCTACAAAGTGGGGGCCAGGTTTGATAGATTGAAGTGCACTGACATGCTCATTCAGCCAGAATTCTACTACCCCACTTTGGTCAGAGAATTCTATGCAAACCTAGTAATGGTCCAGGAGGATGACGACGGCTCCAGATTGACTTCCTATGTAAAGGGGGTGGTCATTAGCTTCAATGCCGTGGAGCTGGGGGTTCTTCTAAGTGTATCCTCAAAAGGTGAGAGGGTGTACTATCCTCCAGGCAGTCATCCGGACAAGTGCCTCCCTCCATATGAGAAGCGAAAATTATTTAAGGTTCTCTCCAATGATAGGTTCGAGGAGAACGAAGATCTTTCCAAGTTCCCTCCTTCTCAGCGTGTTCTGATTTTTATAGCCAAGACCAATTTGGCTCCTTCTAAGGGACACAACACCCTTCCTCCTTTGATGTCTACGGTTTTGGCTCATTCTCTATACGCTGCACAACCTATTTGTCTGCCTCACATGGTCATGCAGCACATGGCCCGCGCGGTGATGAATCCTGCCCGAAATAACACTCTACCCTATGGTCGGCTGCTCACCAAGATTTTCTTATTCCTTGGGATTGATCTTGACCTTGAACCCAAGGGAACATGCACTGAGAGACCTATTGGGTTCAATGCACTACAGAAGATGAATCTGTACTATAATTATGATAGTGCAGGGAAGCAATTTTAGTACGGGGATGGCAGAGGGGCCAGGGAGGAGGATGAGGATGACAGTAATGATGACCTAGAGTTCATGGGCTCAGGGCCATCTGCAGTAGGTACTTCAGGTGCACTAGGGGAGGTAGCGACATCTTGATGGCTATTCGGTGACTGAACCTGAGGATGGCGAACGGCTTCGACGATGTCAAGAAGCAATTCTCCGTTCAAGCTCGGCATCTAGAAAGTATTGAGCGAGGAGTGAAAGATCTTAATGCTTTCCTGGGTTGCGGTGGTGTAGATGCCTAGCTTAGTTCTTCTCCAGCAGTTCTCTAAAGTTATATTGGATCAGTTCTTTTAGTTTCTTGTCTTTTGATGGATTGGGATGCTGGTACTATTTTCTTTTGGCTTTTTCTTGCATTTTCTTTTCTTTCTTCTAGTCAGTTGGTTTGGTGAACTTTTTAGAACATTTTGATTGTGGTGGATGAATATACCCTCGGTTTGGGTGGAATAATCAGATGTTTTGAGTTGGATCTTTGAAACCTTATGTCTGAGGTTAAAATGGGCACTGTTATGCCCAAATAGAGAGTTTGAAACAATTATGGTGGTTGGATGTGTGCATTTTGAATTTAGAACAGATGAGATCAGGGGTGTTGAATTGTGAAAGACTCAGTTGTCTTTATGGAAGGGTTGGAACAAGTGGGAATCTATAATTAATCCTATATATATATATATATATATTTGTTTGCTTAATTCTCCCTTATTTAGATCATAGTGGATTATTATGGTTGGTTATATTTAATTCATTATCATTTAGAGATTATAGTATATATTTACCCATCTATTTTCTACTTAGGACTCAACCAAGCAATCACACCGTTGTAGCTTAAGAGCCTATGTTTCGAGTTCTAAGTTCTATGTTGCCTATTATCATCTAGATTCTTATTTTCACTCCAATCAGTCTTTTCCTATGTCCACATACAATAGTTTATGTTCTTGAGATTTTTAATTTAGAACCTAATTGTGGAGAGTAAATCAAGAGGTTACACTGGACCGTGGTCGGTGGAGAGCATCATCGCTCTGATACCACTCTGTCACGCCCCCATCCCGATGTAGTATATATACTGCCACATAGGGGGTGACTGGGACAACCCATGTCATCCCAACGCTTACCAGGATCATAGATACAGTGTCTTGAGCCACAGTCCGCCCTGTCACCATATTTTGATAACAGAAGAGGGACATACCAAAATGGAATAAGTGGTTCCAATTACAGAGTTAACAGAAGCGAAATTAACTTAAATCATGTGAAATTATAGAGCATCGGTTCTCTAATGATAACACATATTATAATTTTCATACAAGTAACCATTTATTACTGTCCTTATAAATAAATATACAGTTTATACATGATTGTGGAATGAAGACAGAAATTAAATAATAAATAATTACCCCAAAGGCACCAATCTTGGGTGTACATCTACATCCAAGTCACGGCCTCCAGCACCACTTGATTCGCATCCAACGGTGCTCATCAAGACTAGTACCTCTTGCATATCAACTAAAATGGGGTTGTGCAACGGGGTTAGCTACACTAGCTAGTGAGAGAGCAAAGGGGAATGCACATAAACCACACAAACAGTTCAAAGTCAGAATGATGCATGCTAATGTTAGATTCATTTTCCACCTAGCACACAATTCTATCGGTCAAGTGTATGCTACTGTGATAACTCAGGAGACACTAAGGGTCACTTATCCTATCGCCCCAGTGAAACCTCAGTTATCACGAGGGGACCTACGCCGATAGAAGCCATCATGACCACCTAGTGGCAAACCCCGATAGCCATCACTACCACTATCCTGGCCTCTCCCACCTCCACAGACCACAGGTGCTCAGACTATCCAACACATAAACCCCTGTTGGCAAGGGTTGTAGTATAAGGGAACAAGCATCCGAGTCCCAAATATACTATATGTAGGTCCTATCATCCCGAGAGGTATTCCGGGTGCATCAATGTCACATTCCATTTAGTACCCGAGTACCAGCACGGCATGGCACATACAGACCAGGATGGCATATAGCAGTTTTCATAATTAAGTAAATTGGGGTTCCGGTACCGGCACACCCGGCACCGTAGCCCGAATACAATGGTGAGCATACTATCACATTCATAACAGTTCACATTTGGATAATAATACAATGCGCACAATTCTTATCATTATATCATAGCATGCTTAAAATTGTCAATATATTTATCTTCAAACCTAACAAATTCACCCAGAACCCACTCACCTAACACAGGTGTCATCGTGTGTGGTTGACATGAATCTCACCTGGGCTCCCTGCTATCCATCGAGTTACCTAGGAATACAAAAGAAATCATTAAAGCATGTATAGATGGGTCCCAAGCTACGCCCTCAAGGTTAAAATCAGATTTCAACCAAGATAGGACGAGCAGACTCACGGACAGATTCAGCAGAGGTGAGTCTGTCCCTGACTCCGTTTAGGCCAAAAGGTAAAAATAGAGTGAGCGAACCCACAGACGGAACATCATACTTGGATCCGATCGTGCATCCATTCGACACCTTAGAAACACCTAAAAGGGAGTGGATTAACGGGCGGATGTGCTTCTTGGGTCCGCCCCTGCATCCGTTCGATCCCTGAGACATACCCGAGAGCAACTGGCCTCGAGTGGAGGTAACCAGAGTAAATCCATGCCTTCGTCCGCTCAGGCCATTTTACTGGATTTATACTAGGCAGGCTTGCGGGTGATATCACAATTGGTGGATCCGGTCGTTCATCCACCGACAGTCTCTTCCAAGATTTCAAAGGGCTTTTACTCCAGCTTGAAGCTTGAAGCTCCTTAGCTCTTCAGGGTCATGGAGGGGGTGTTTAAGCCTCCCTAAGGTCACTAGAACCTAGGTTCACCTCATGGATCCAAGATCCTATAAGATTTGGTCTCCAATTAGTTCAAGGGTTAGGGTTTCAAGGTTCAAAACCAAAGCTTCACCAACCATGGCTGCAATGCAGCACAATTAAGTCTCAAATGGGGTTTGGTCTACATTATTAGGACTCCCAAACTAGGGCCAAGTATCACCTTGAGTCCCAAGTAGAACCCTAGGTTAGCTCAAGCTCAAGAACTTCTACCAAAAATACAAAAAGAAATGGAGAGAGAGAGGTACCAAGCTTGGAGTCTTATCTTGGTGAGCTTCTTCCTTCCAACCATCCTCTCCATCTCTTCTCCTCCTCTTTCTCTTTTCCCTTGGGTCCGGTCAGCTTAGGGAGGAGATGTGGGGCAGCCAGCCATTTTGGCATAGCTCCCATCTTCTTCCCTTCCCCTCCTATTCCTCTCCTACTTCTACTTCTTCTTCTTCCTTCCTCCTTCTCCTCCTTTCCTTGCCTCTTCTCCTCCATGGTTTGTTTGGGAGGGAGAGAGATAAGGGAATAAGAATTCTCTTATCCTTTTAAGGGTGGAAGGGGCTTTAGGCTGTATTTGGTTAGGGGCCCTTAGAATGTAGTTAACCCTTAGGCTTTAAATGGGTTTTGGGTTAGGTCTTAGGTCATGTTTGGTCATGTTTGGTCCAATTTGTTAGTTGGGTCTTGTTTGGGGTTCACCCTATGCCCATAGGACTAAATTGTCCGCTAAGGTCTGTTTGGTTTTAGGTTAGGGTGTATAAAACCCATTATTCATTTAAGTTAGGCCTTGTGGGCCCACTTCCATAGCCCACTCAACCAATCAATGGTAAAGGTAGGGGTCCATATGGTCCAAAGGTCCAATTATAGTGTCCGGGACACAGGTATGTGGGTCCCATAGGAAAAATTACCAAAAGGGCAAGTAACAGTACGGGCGGATCCTCAAGCGGATTCAGTACGAGTGAGTCCGTTCGTGACTCCAATGCTGCTGTTATAGCCCAAACTTCAAGGAAAGTTACGGGGCTTTGGTCCACACTTCCAGGTCTTCGAGGGGATACTCTTAGTAATATTTTAAGTTTGAGGTTACAGGTGTTGGCCAGTGCCACCGTGGCATTTACCTCTTAGGTAAAGGTCTATACTGCCTCGGGGTATAGGGGTATATTTGGGGTGCGGGTGTAATACAAACGCTTGGCCCTCAATTCTTATAATGCTACAGCATCGAAGCCGCGCATTATCTGCCGGGCACAAAAACCCTCGGCCCCCAATTCTTATAATGCTACGACATCGAAGTCGTGTATTAGCTGCCAAGCACACAAACGCTCGGCCCTCAATTCTTACAATGCTACAGCATCGAAGCCGCGATAATGCCCGACACATAAATGCTCGGCCCTCAATTCTGATAATACTACGGCATCGAAGCCGCGCATTATCTGCCGAGCACACAAATGCTTAGCCATCAATTCTTACACAACTATGTCATTTGTTCATCGAGCATTATTTGCCAGGCACACAAATGCTCTGTCGGGCACAGTGCTCGGTTGATAATGTCATTTGTTCACCGAGCATTATCTGTTGGGCACACAAATGCTCGGTCGGGCACAGTGCTCAGTCGTTATGTCATTTGTTCATCGAGCATTATCTGTCGAGCAGACAAATGTTCAGTCAAGCACACTACTTGGTCCTTCTATAATACAATCACCCAGTGTTTCATGTCATCACACACATGCTCGGCCAAGAAAATGTTTGATCATCCATCAACAAATTCATTAACAAACGAGCGCATGCCATTTTCACTCATCTTATTTCCCTCCACACTTCTTTTTTCATACTCCCTTACCCTTGTTAACATAAGTCTAGGGAGTGGGGGGCATCTGATATACCTAAAATATACTCATACAGGTGTCGATACAACTATAAAGGCTACTAACACCATACGAACAAGTGGGCCCTCCTCATTAATACCCCATAATATCTATCTCTCAGAAGACTGACCCAGCAACAATGTCGGCTGTTATAGCCCACCATCCATTCAGTCGGATCGTAAGGTGAACTGACCTGGACTATATAAGGAACAGTGTCTGACAGAGGTAGGTAGAGACATTACTACCAAGAACCTTATTTTACTACATTGCTCGTTGCTCGTTTCTGACTTTATCATTGGAGTTACCACGAGTTAACCTCGCGGTGACCCGACCACTTGCTATCTTCTTTATAGGTCATCCACTTCAGCCCACTCAGAACAAAGTAGCAATAGATTTAGCTGTCAGGGTTCGATCATAGTATAGCTGGGTCTATAGTTATCTACAATTCGTTGATTATCATTTCGAGCTTAAGGTTTAACTCAAGTGTAGACCTAGTTTTAAAATTTCTAGAATATAAATCTTCCATTTTATGTTCGTGCTTGTGTCTGCTTATTAGGTGTACTTCCGGTAATGCTATATTTGTAAATAGAACTTTCGAATCCCTTCCTGAATGTAAAAGCATATGCTTCTTCAATTATGGTGTTATCGACTTTTGCACCTGGCTAGTCTCCTATTGTGTTCTTCTATTTCTTAATTTCTATGTTTTCTTGAAATTTTTATTTCTTTGTCTCTAGACCACCCACCATCCTACTTCCATTATTTGTGAATGTAAATAGAGCTTCTCGCTCTGATACCACTCTGTCACACCCCAAAACCACCCCCTGGGAGGATTTAGGCAATTGACCCGGATAACCTATGACATCCGCCAATCCCTAAGGATCCAGAAGCAGTACTTACATGTTACAAACCACACAATGAGGGAAAAAGATAATAAATAAATATCAAAGTGCAATGGAAGATCGAACTACCCACAAATGATTTATATCAATTATAATAAAATCCCAAATACCTATGTTATACCATATACATATCCATTTATGTTTGAAAAGTACATTGTCATGGTAATTACACTCCTTGAAAGAGAGAACTCAAATAATAACAAAATTTTCATAGGTCAAAAACATGAGGAAGATCTATAGTTCCATCAACAGCTTCGTCATCCATTGGCAAACCAGTACCTGCAAAATCACTTAAAAGAGAATATACAAGAGTGTGGGCTCCACCGAGGCCGTGAATGAAATATAACCATGCATGCACATGCAAGCACAACCAAATGAATCCTATATGAAATGAGGTTCTTTATTATTATTAAGCCACCTAGCAACAAAACCAAGGCAGGTAAAAGTGCTACTACAATCTCCAATACATGTATCCCTGGTATGGGCCTCTAACCCCTTCCCATGATACACCCATTGAATTGTTGAAAAAAACCAATCGGCTCTAGCATCACTGCCCAAGGTCAGCCCGACCAGCCCTCTAAGTTACCACTGTGCTACCACTTGCCCTATTGACTAATGGAACAACCGACATCATCTGTCTTAATGACCCGATGAGTCTACTGATCGAGCAATGCCCTTTAGGACATTGGCCTCACACTTTTATGGTATCCAACACCTAAACCCCTGTTGGCAAGGGTTCGTAGCACGGATGATGATTACCCTAGCCACATGCATTCTATATGACATAGTATGAGTTGGATGGTGTCAACCGTATCCCATTCTACGGGCTACCACTGGCCTCATTTCCAAGCCGGCTACGGCATCTAATCTAGCATTTTCACATGTCTAACATTAGCATTCAATTCCAATAGCCATCAGATATGAATCAGAAATCAAATAGGAATATAAGAAATTTAAATAAATAAAATAGTAAATATTGTTGTTGTTGTCAGGACTCTTCAGTCATGTTACACCTACACCCATGGTGTAATTTCACTTACCTTGTACTACTCCTGCTTGCTCTTCAGTCGGCTCGGTCCCAATCTGTATCTGACATTGCGCCTCGTGCTTGGGGTTATAACCTAAGTTAACCAGACCATTAAGATGTGTTAAACATGGTTCAGATTAGATTAATGTCCTAGGGTTGGTCTAGGTTGGGTTGATTCAGGTTTGAGTTCATAATCACCAAGTTGTAATTCCTTGGGACTTACACTGGGCCTTTGGGTCAAATACCCAGTGCATCACCCAGAGATGCGAAGCTCATATTCTTTTGAATTTTAAAGAAGGGTTAACCTAATTACAGCCCTGGTTATTATATAAATTAGTGCCAAGGCCCAACCCTCAAGTGTGGTATAGACTGTGCATTGATTCCTAGCACTGTGGGGCCCACTTGTGCATCTAAGGTGTGGATGACAGCAAGGATGGATGGGGTAGGGTTTTTAGGTCAATTATATGTTCCACATACTGTTCTAGACCCATTGGTGATGTTCCAAAAAGGCTGAACCAAAACAGGCCCAAACAGCACCACTGGGCGTTTGTCTGGGCTTTGCCAAACTCCTTGCCACGCCCCTCATCCCGATAAAGGATAAAGTACAAGAAAAGAGGTGACTAGGATGAAAAGTGTCATCCCAAAACTACTAGGATCGCAGATACATTGTTCCAATCCATAGTCTAGAACCTATATTAAAGACATGATAATATCAGGGTACGAAAACCAATGGAATGACACATTCCGAGATAGATCGAAGTCAACGAAAGCGTAAACCAATTAGAATCAAATAGTTACTAGGTTTCGTTGGCTAATGGTAATATATACTATAGTTATAATTTTCCTATAACCATCAAGTAATTACTCCAAAAGGTATACACGGAGTTTGTACATGACAAAAGATGATTATAAAAGTAAAGAATAAAGATTAAGCCCCAAGGGCACCATCCTTAAATGCACACCGACATCCAAGTCCAAGCCACTAGTTCCACTTGATTAGCATCAAAGGAGCACATCAAGAGTATTACTTGCATAACATCTAAAAAGTGATTGCGCAACGGGGTTAGCTCTACAAGCTAGTGAGAGAGCAAAAAGGAATGCACATACACACAAACACACATTTACAAATAGTTCATGATGCACGCACATGTTAGATTTATTTTCATCCTAGCAAACAGTTCTAAGTCAGGTATATGCAACTATAATAATTTGGGTGACACTGTGGGTCACTTAACTTATCGCCATAATGAAACCTCAATTATCACAAGGGAGCCTACGCCGGCCGTGGGCCTTCCCACCCAGTGGCAGACCCCGATAGCCATTACTACCCCTGACCTAGCCTCTCTCCCCCATAGGCAACAGATGCTCTGAGTACCTAACACATGAACCCCTGTTTATAAGGGTCGTAGCATAAGGGAACAAGAATCCTAACCATAGGTATACTACATGTAAGTCCTATCGTCCAGAGAGTTATTCCGAGTGCATCAACGTCCCATTCCAGCTAGTACGCGGGTACCAGCACGGTACGGCACATACAGGGCAAGATGACAATCAATGAATTTCATAAACATTCCTAGGATTTGGGTATCGATACACCGGACAACATAACCCGATACAATAATGAAGCAATCCACATTCGAATCAGTTCACAAACAAGATAAATAATGCAAATATGCAACATGCTTATTAATCGTACAAGTAGCATGGAAAATGAATATTTAATAATAAGAAAACCTAAACAATCACCCAAAAACCCACTCACCAATAGCTTGCATAAGATTCGGTGTGTCTATTAGTTCTTGCTTCGATACACGCTCTCTTATACGAGTGAAACAGCCTAAAGATGCCAGAGCAGGTGTTAGAAGACATGCGGAGGGGTCCCATGCTGAGTCCCAAAGGTTAAAGTTGGGTTTTACACAAGATAGTACGGATAGACTCAAGGACAAAAGCAATAAGGTGAGTCCGTTCCTGGCTCCATCCAGGCCAAATGATCAAAATGAGAGGGATGGATTCACGAACGAAACCTCACCATGAATCCATTCGTGCATCTGTCCGATCCTTGAGACATTCTCGAGAGGGAATGGAACCACGGACGGAACCTGTAGGTGAATTCATTCCTGGCTCCGCTCGAGCCAGTTAACAACTTATACTGGACGAATTTATGGACGAAACCATAATGCTAGATCCGTTCGTGGATCCGTCGAGTCCTTGTTCGAGATTTTGAAGGATTTTCACTTCCACCCTTCCATCCTTGAGGTCACATGGCTCCTAGGGTTAGAGAGGGGTGAGACAAGCCTTCCTAGGGTCATTAGCACCTAGTTCAACCATGGGTCCAAGGTCTTACAAGGATCCAACTCCTTTGGTCCAAATTAAGGGTTTAGGGTTGGGGAAACCATAGGACAGTAACAATGGTTGTAAATGCGGCTGAGTGGAGCTATAATTAGGGGTAGGTCCTCATTAATGAAACCCCATCATGAGTCAAGCTCCACCTAGAGTCCCAAGTGGAACCCTAGGTCAACCCATCCTTAGGTAAAACCTCCCACAACCCAAAAATGGAGAAGGGGGGAAGAGTAAGATGCAAGCTTACCTAGATGGGTAAAGCCCAATACTCAAGCTCCAAATCAGCCTTGAAGCTCCACCTTCCACTGTCTTCTTCCTCCCTTTCCCTCCTTTTCTTCTTTCCTTGTCCAGACAGCAAGAGGGGAGGGGGTAGGACAGCATGGCTTCCCCCCCTTTCTTTCTTCTCTTCCTCTTTCTTTCTTCTTCTTCTCCACGGTTTGGCTTGAATGAGAATGAAATGGAATTCTTGAGCTTAGCCCTTTTTTTATAAAATGAAATGGGCCTTAGGTCCTATTTGCCTAGGTCCTTGAAATTAAGAATCCATTTAATTCAAGTTGGGCCTTAGGACCTGTTTGGCTAAGGTTCTAAGCCCTTAGGTCCAATTAGTTAGGGTATGATTGGCTTAGCTTAAGGTCCTAAAATGTATTTTTGTCTAGGGCTTGTTTGGCTCGGTCCAATTAAAAGAAAACCCATTATTTGATTTAGTTAAGCCTTATGGGCCCACTTTTGTGGCCCAACAATTCAAGAGAGGGTAAGGGTGGGGGTTTATCATGTCCGAGGACTTAGCCACAGTGTTCAAAACATGGGGATGGGGGCCCCACATAGGAAAAACAATTTTACACAAGAAGCAGTACGGATGGATCCACGGAAGGAACCAGTCTTGTGAGTCCGTCCGTGACTCCGTAGCTGGTGTAAGGGCTAAAAACATAAAGATGGGCTTTGACCCACACTTCCAGGACTTCGAGGGGGTATGTATACCAACCATTTAGGGTTTAAAACTTACTCATTGTGCAGTCCAATCGCCCATCAAGGTGTGAATACAACCCTTATGTTTGGGCTTTCCCTTTGACTGTGATCCAAGGTCACAAGTGTTGACCGTCGACATCGTGGCAACACCCGTCAATAAGGCCTGGGATGTTAGGGTGTATTTTGGGTGCCGATGTAACATTCCCCCAACCTTATAAGAAATTTCGTCCTCAAAATTTGACATGTCTGGGGATTCCAATGAGTGAGGATACCATAAATACCAAAACTGCCTCCTCGACCACTACCAAGACTATGTTAGGGAGTCCGGCCAAAAGTAGGGCAGTGCCAACTCAGTACACTACTGGTCAGGGACTCACAACTTCTCTTTCTTACAGAATCACATCACCGAGGGGGTTGTGGTTTAAGGTGATCCCGGGCTCAATTGGTTTAGAGGTCGACGCTTCTAAGTATCTAGGGAGGTTCGAACGTCAGATACAAATGTAAGGGACAAGAGATCTAATTGATCTTCCAGATCAAGTTTGGTGTTAAACCCTCATCACTTAGGGTTGCAAGGTCAAGTTTATACTTTCCTTCACACAAGGCTCTTGTTCTGATTGCTTCCACTTCAGATTTTCCATTATCTAACTCAACTTTAGAATGAATTGGAATATTGATGGAATCTCCTATTGTTCACTCCCAATACCGAGGGAACGCATTTGGCGACCCAGTACTCCATTCATGCCTATCGTTGGGAAAAGTCCTATCAAATCTTTCAGTTCCAATTTTTAAAACCACACAAGCCTACAAATTAACACCCGATAGAAAATAAATTTACAACAACTCCCTTTTTCAAGAGCTAATACTCATTTCCTAGCCACTGGTCTAAATCAACTCTTCTAAGCGATGCTCAAGGTCAAGCAAGCTTTATGAATTGGCTCTACCGAGGATCACCTAGGGCCAAAATTGAAATCACCAACTATAATCTAACAATTGCACGACCAGGGTCGATGCTCAAGGCAACTAACACAACAAGATCAATGCTAAGGACACATTAGCACTGTAGGGAAACAATCTAAGTCAAGCATTAAAGGATTATGAAAGGTACCTATTCCAGTTTCAAATTCAAATGTACATTAAGGAAAAAGATAAATCCAGAAGAATATGATCACATCCCTAAATGATGCACTAGCCAGACAAAGCTAATTCAGGAAGAAAGATCAATCATCAAGGGACAAAAGTGTAAGGGATCTGGACTGGAAGATTTAAAACACAAATGGATCGGATGTAAGTATGGATCATAACTCGGGTGTAGGTCCAATGAATTTCATAGAAAGGGAGAAACCCGTGATTAGTTCTCCACTCATGTTTTGGGGATTTGTTCAACATTAAAAGCCTTATTACTTTCATGATTAAGGTTGTTTGGAAGTTCTAAACACAATTTGGCATTCCATTCATGGATCCAGGTAAAGGTTTGGATGAACCAACTCGAAAAATCATAATAGGAGTGCTACTGATTTGGGGAATTACGTGAGTGGGCTTTGACTTGCACAATGTTTCCATTGGTTGCTTAACTTAGTAATTCAACACACCAAGCAAGTCATTAAGTCATTCATTTTTTTTTTTTTGAGTATAGCCACGAATTCGGATTCTATACATTCCAATAAAGGTTTCTGCACTGTATAGATTCTGTCTTCTTTTATTCATTAGAGGTGGATTGCATAACAATCACCCCGTACTTGATCAATTATTCTACATCTCGCACTTGGATTTGGGGAGAAGATTCCCTCCTTATACTAAGTCCTTATTGATCTCATTTGATTCAAGTGTAGTGAATTGTGTTCATGGTTCTTGATTAATTTAAGTTCCTCTGTCCACAAGGCTTATGCTCTTTCAAGTAAGACTTATACTGCCTATCTCATTATGTGGTCTACTCCATTATGCTTAAGGTTATCAGTTTAATACTGTTAATGAAACCTGTTTCCTTCTACTCTTCTCCACTTCACCTAGGAGGCATGACATATCTCACTCCTATGTTTTATTCCATTAACATTGTTTGTTAAGGGAGAGGGACTCATTGGGGCTTAAGGATTTTATTCTCAAGGTAAAATCACTTCCCTTACTTATGAAATGGAAGTCACGGTTTGGACTAACAACTGCTATTCCGTAAAGACTTCATCTTGCTTGTGCACAAGCTTCGAAACATTATGACCTCAAGGTTAAAATAAGGATCAACGAAAGTACAAGAGTAGGTTACAGCAATATGGGTGTAAACATGAAGATACAATCATATAATCATCACACAAAGGGTAAGACCACAAGGTTCCAAAAAAAATTTGGTTCAAATGCCCAAAAGAACACGGACAGAATCAATGATGTGATTCTGTTCGTGACTCCATCGTAAAATAGGCAGGATGAACTAACAAACAGATTATGTAACGTGAATCCGTTCGTGCATCCGTCCTCAGAGTGTTTTGTTTGATCAAAATACCAAATCGAACGGAACTACGGACGGATCATTGGTCGTGGTTCCATTCGATGTTCCGTGCAGTTCGAGGAATGAAAATTACAATTTTTTATGCTGGACAGATTTATGGACGGAACCACAATAGTGGATCCATTCACCAAATTTTTATAAAAAACACAGCCGCGAGTTTTCAAACTCATTTGGCTCTTAGGGTGGACGGAACAAGGCTCTAAGCATCATCTGTTCGAGGTTCCTTCGCCTTCACCTAGTGATCTTGAGACCCAACACAACAAGATCGGCCTCCATTGCTATAAGGTATGGTCCTTCCTCTTCTCCTCAACTTCCCAGATTTCCCTTCTTAGCCTCCTAGGGTTTTGATTGTTCTTTCTCCCCCCATTTTTTTTTGTTCAAGGGACACTCATGGTGGTTTAGGTGTATACTTGCTTCTATTTGCACTCCCATAATCATGTGGATACCAAAACCATGCCAAAATTTTGGTTGATGCTAGGGTTTGGTTGAATCAAGCCCCAACCGAAATCCTTCCACTTGTTTGGCTAAAAAAAATTTTTTTGTTTAGTTGTGAAACCCCAAATGTTACTATTTTGGGTTAAACTATTGTGTGCATATTTGTATTTTGAATGTGTTCAAAATTCCTTTCTAGGAAAACACATATGCTTGTTAATTAAGTGGACCTATGCTTAGTTGAATTATTTGATCAAATGGCTTCTAGATAATGGTTGGGATAAAACTCCCAAATTCTTACTATTTTTGGAATGAACTTCAAGGCATGACTTATTTCATTGTATTCCCTATCATTTCCATGAGAGTTATCTCATTAAAATTTCTCTCAAGCACATTTGGTTGATTGTGTAACTTCTAGGGTAGGGATTGGAAGTAACGCTCACCCTTGCATTGATTCTCCCCAATACGAACTTTGTTGTTAGTTAAAATTTTCACTATACAACTAATGAGTTTGGTCCTTTGCTTGGAAACACTTGGTAACCAAAGGTATAAGCTTGTCTCTATAGAATCACACCCTTTTTAAACCCATGCTCAAGGGAATTCAATTCCCCCCAAAATATTTATGTACCCCTTTTGTTAGTTAGGGCTTGTTTAGTTGCTATATATATTTTTTTTGTTCAACTAATTCCTACATATATACATATTTGCGTCCATATATATATATATATAATTTTGTCTTATTTATTTGAGTTTGGTTTAATCATTGTTATCCTTTTCTTGGCTTCTTGTGTGTAGGGATCAAGCAATGGCCCCTAGAAGAAGAAATGCTCCAACCGCTCTACCACCTCCATCCCCGGTTTTCAATGCTGAAAGATTCATATCAGCAGAGGCCGAGGTATATATATATATATATAATTTTGTCTTATTTATTTGAGTTTGGTTTAATCATTGTTATCTTTTTCTTGGCTTCTTGTGTGTAGGGATCAAGCAATGGCCCCTAAAAGAAGAAATACTCCAGCTGCTCTACCACCTCCACCCTCAGCTTTCAAATGACGAAAGATTCATATCAGCGGAGGCCGAGGGCCTATTCCATTAAAACTTCCATGATAGAAAGATCCTAGTAGAGCGGAATGTAATAGTTAGGGAGTTGGTAGCCATCATGGTGGACATCAAGTTTAACTGATTGGAGTGGACCAGTATGCTCACAAACCTTGAGTTCTATTACCCCACCATTGTCAGAGAATTTTACTCCAACCTGGTGCTCATTCAAGAGGGTGCAGACAGTCTCAGGTTGACTTCCTTTGTGAGGGGAGTGCCAATTACATTTAATGAGGTGGAGTTGGGAATACTCTTGAATGTATCTTCAGAAGGGAATAGGGTATACTACCCTCCAGGGAGTGATCACAACAGGTGCCTGTCTCCGACGGATCTCCAGCTCTTGTACCAGACCCTCACAGACTATGTGTATGATGACAGCGATGACCTATCCAAATTTGGTCCTTCTCAACGAGTCTTAACATACATTGCCAAGACAAACTTGGCCCTAGCTAGAGGACATAGCACTGAGCCCCCACTGATGGCAGCCTCACTGGCATATTACCTCTACACAGGCAAACAGACTTGCCTCCCATATGTCATCATCCAGCACATGGCGCATGCAGTCTCCAATCCCAGCCGTAAGAATGCCTTGACCTACGGAAGGCTGCTCACCCGGGTCTTCCTCAACTATGGGATAGACCCCAACAATGAGATCCAGGCCACGAGCTCCGAGGGACCATTTGGGCTCAATGCATTACAGCGGATGGGCATACCATATGATTCTTATAGTTTTGGGGAACCTATCAATTATGGAGGGGGGTGGGAGAGCCTAAGAGAGCGAGGAGGAGGATGTAGAGGTGGTGGGATCTAGGCAGCACACTGCAGGGGCCACCTACACAAAGGATACTAGTGTGAATGCTATCCTTGTTGCTATCAGACAACTGAATCTAAGAATGACAGAGGGGTTTATTGAACTCAAGGGCCAGTTCTCATCTTACAACCAGCGCTTCAAGAGGATGGAAAAGGAACTTAATGACATAAACACTTTCCTCTACTATGGCGGGTATGAGAAGACGGACGATAGAGATGATATGGAGAGCTAGCCCCCACATCCAGTTGCTTCATTTGATTCCAGTGGTTGTTTAGTTTAGGATTTCCTTTTAGTTTTTCCCGAACTTGTTAGAACTCTTTCTTCTCCCTTTTTTTTTTTGTTCCAGCTGAAACTTTGGTAAGCTTTGTGGCGGTTTTTGTGTTTATATTTTGTTTTGAAATGGTGTACATACCTCCGAGGGAGGGTCTTAAATGTACTAACAGCTGGTGGTTGAACTTAATATATATATGTTTCCTTTCAGTGTGGTTTTCCTATTTAATTGCTATGGCTGTCAGCTTTTGCGAAGCTGATGCAACACTCCTCTAGGGGGTAAAATGTAACTTGTCAGCCAACACCCGGATACATATGCATCTAAAACCATAATGTCATGATTGTCTATTATTTCTAGAGTTCTCAATTTGTACCCTAGCTAGTCTTCTTCCTATGTCTACACACACTCATTTATGATCTTCAAACTTTTAATTAAAACCTACTTGTAGGGAGTAAATCAAGAGTTTACGTCAGACCGCGGTTGGTGCAGAGCATCTCGCTTTGATACCATGTAGTCATGCCCCCATCCTGATAAAGGATAAAGTACAAGAAAAGGGGTGATTAGGACGACAAGTGTAATCCTAAAACTACCAGGATCACAGATACAGTTTCCCAATCCACAGTCTAAAACCCATATTAAAGACATGATAATATCAGGGTACAAAAACCAACAGAATGACACATTCCGAGATAGATCAAAATCAGCGGAAGCGTAAATCAATTAGAATCAAATAGTTACAAGGTGTTCATTGACTAATGATAATATATACTATAGTTACAATTTTCCTATAACCATCAAGTAATTACTCCAAAAGGTATACACAGAGTTTGTACATGACAAAAGATGATTATAAAAGTAAAGAATAAGTTTATGCCCCGAGGGCACCGTCCTTGAATGTACACCGACATCCAAGTCCAAGCCACTAGTTTTACTCGATTCGCATCAAAGGAGCACATCAAGAGTATTACCTGCATAACATCTAAAAAGAGGTTGTGCAACGGGGTTAGCTCCACAAGCTAGTGAGAGAGCAAAGGGGGAATGAATATACACACAAACACACAATTACAAATAACTCATGATGCATGAACATGTTAGATTCATTTTCCTCCTAGCACACAATTCTAAGTCAGGTATTGTAACGCCCCCAAACCGGCCTAGGGGTAAGGGTCGTCACACAAATCCACAAGATCAAAATGATTTTAGACAGATGAACCAAAATTGAACCATTAGTCACAATCTCCAAAAAATCTTCAATAATACCATCATATAACACAGCGGAAGACTTAAACAGTTAAATTCAACATTCGATTAATATGAATTTGAATATTCAAAACTAAGGTGTTGGTGGCACCATAACTAAAAGTAAGAATAATCCCTATTACATCCATCCATCCAAATATTAAAATAAACCATAAGAATAATCCCTATTACATCCATCCATCCAAATATTAAAATAAATCATGCATCAAGATCAAATCAAAATCCAAATCATTACAATCGTTCCCAATAAAAGAAGGTTAATGATTCCATAAATTTTCTAGTCATCTCCAATCTGAGTATCATCTCCTCCAACAACTCCAGTACACTCATCTCATGAGTATGACTCCTGACTCTCATTTTTTGTGTAGTTAAATAAAGGGATAAGCTTGGGGAAAGCTTAATGAGTAAGGGGAAATAGAACATAAATATCGATAAACAAATGTATATCAAAAAATGTAATAGAATCTCAAAACATATGTTATATAAATCTGAAAATATCATAAATTCCAGTAAAACATGTCATGAATTGAAATGTTCATAACACCTATTCCAATTAATAGCCTCAGTAGGTTCATAAAGTGGCACTGCTAAAAATCAACATATAACCAATATAATCAATGGGATGGGATTCAGGCTCTTGGCTCATAGAACCGGTAACGGGCTCCTATGGAGGGGAAACCATGTTCCTTAAACGTCACGCTCTTGCCTCACTCCCCGGCCCACATACCTAAACATAATGGAATTGTGAGCTTCAAGCTCTTGGCTCACAGACCAGATCATGTCCTTAAACGTCACGCTCTTGCCTTACTCCTGTGCTCAACAATCCACCCCAACACATAACCCCCTGTTGGAAGGGTTGCAGTCCAACAATATTATATTCAAATCATATCTTATAAAATGACAAGTCTCATCATGCTTTTAATAAAGTAAAAATCATGCATTCTTTTCATAGAAATCAAATTAGATTTCAAAATATGTATAATACTTCAAAATAGACTTCAAGACAATTATGCACAAATAGTCATGTTGTTTCAAATCATGAAATTTCATAAAACAGCAAATCAAAGAAAAGAGATTTGTATATGAAAATAATATATAGGTTCTGCGGGGTCTCATTCACCTTTTCACTTCTCATTGCACTTCAAATCACAAAAATAACGATCCAATATCCCCTACATAGATCATAAATAGCAAAATCAATAGGTTTATGTACCCTTACATAGCTATACCCAACTTGTAAACATGGACAGCCCTCAAAATACAATATTTCCCCCCCTTGTACATATCTAGAGACTCTCAAAATTTTCAGGGGACCAATCTACCCTAATACCAAGATCTCCACAAAAAATAATCTCCAAATTCTCGTATTTAAATTTAAATCATTTGTTTCAATCTTAGTACATAGATTCAGCTAGAATCTGCGCAACATATTTAAAAGATACATAAATATCATATCCCAAATCTAATTTAATCCGAATTTTTTTTGTATTAAACTAGACTAAATAATAATGACTCACACCAAATTTAAAGTCTAAATACCAAGTATTAGTTGGGCTTTCATTATTCCCAATTTCAGGTTCAAATTCTGCCAAGACAGCAGACTAGTCCCAAGTTCTCATTTAGATGGGATATCAAACGAAATTGGATGGGTCTCAAATTTGAAACAATATTCCATCTACATGTCATCCATAATCTCACTGAAATTGAGGCACAAAATCCTCACTGATTAAGAAATACATTCTTTTTCTAACAGCAGACAGAAGCTGTCCAAAACAGTACACTGTAACAATACAACCTTAAGACTCAATCTCCTATATTCCAATGACCATGATATAGAGTATAAAAATATGACAATGTATACCTTATGAAAAATGATAAGGCCAATGAAGCCTTCTCTCTTGCTCTTACGTGAAACTCTCTCTCTCTCTCTCTCTCTTTTTTTCTCCTTCTTTTGTTTTTTCTTCTTCTTTATTTCTTCATCTTTCTTCTTCTTCAATCCTTCTTTATTTCTTCTTTACTTCTTGGAATAGGTTTCAACTCCCTTTTAATAAATTTTAAGTTTTAATCTCCTAATTCATTTTACAGTTTATTAATTCATAAAACTTCAAGTTTCTTAATTCTCTCCCTTCCCTTAATTTATCTCAACTTCTCAAGTACACTTTGACAAAGGGAAACTCTCTTTTCCTTTCCATATCGATTTATAGTCCCCAAGTCAAATATTGTGTGGGGTCCACCAAGCTATCCAAAGCAAAACAAATAAAATTTCTTTCAATTGCTTCCCTCAAGAATTGATCCTTAGACCTCTTTAAGTCCATATAGGGTCCTAACCACTAGGCCAACCTCTCTTAGATATTAATAAACTTATAAACACATATATTTGGATACTAGCAACATATAACCATGCACAAAGAAGGTAAAATAAATAAATAAACAAGCACACCCTACACTAACACTAATAAAATACTAGCAAGGTTTTACCTCTAGTGTGCATGCTTACAACCAAAATTCCACCCTTCATTAGTCCATTGGTATAGATTTTGCACACAAAGTGAAAAGTCCAAATTACCCTTGTATTTTGGGCATGGGTAATACATCCCTCCCCCCTTATAAAAATTTTGTCCTCAAAATTTACATACCTGGATCGGTAAAAAGTTATGGATACTTTCTCTGCATATCATCTTCTGTTTCCCAAGAAGCCTCGTGAATGCCGTGATTATTCCAAAGAACTTTCATGTATGATATAGTGCGGTTCCATAGGACTTGTTCTTTACGATCCAAAATACAAATAGGGGTTTCTTCATAGGGTAGGTCTTCTCTTAGCTGCAATGGTTCATAACTCAGGACATGTGATGGGTCTGCAACATATTTTCTGAGTAAGGAGATGTGAAAGACATCATGTACTCCAGCTAAAGTTGGGGGTAGTGCAAGTCGGTAAGCTACTAGTCCAACCCTCTGCAAAATCTCGAACAGACCAATAAATCTAGGCTAAGCTTCCCTTTCTTGCCAAATCTTACTACTCTCTTCATTGGTGCAATCTTTAAAAAAGAACTGTCTCCCACATTGAATTCAAGCTCCTTCCTTTTTGTGTCAGCGTAGCTCTTTTGTCTGTCTTGTGCTGCCTTGATTCTTTTTTGTATGAGCTGTATTTTCTCCTGAGCTTCTTGTATCAATTCTGGTCCCATAACTTTTTGTTCACCAACCTCATTCCAATGAAGAGGAGATCGACATTTCCTGCCATATAATGCTTCATATGGGACCATACCAATGGTCGCTTGAAAACTATTGTTATATGCAAATTCAACCAGAGGTAAGTGTTTCTCCCAACTTCCTTTCAAGTCTAGAGTATAGGCTCTTAACATGTCTTCAAGTATCTATATCACTCTCTCTAACTATCCATCGGTCTGTGGGTGAAAAGCTGTACTAAACTTTAGTCTTGTCCCCAAGGCTTCATGTAGGCTCTTCCAAATTTTGGACGTGAACCTCAGGTCTCTGTCTGACACTATCGAAACTGGCACTCCATGAAGTTTGAGTACCACATCAATATACAACTGCATCAACTTCTCCAAAGAATGCTTCATAGAGTAAGCAATAAAATGTGCCAACTTGGTCAGACGGTCTACCACTACCCAAACTAAATCATGTCCCTTAGGGGTCTTTGGTAGTGCAGTGACAAAATCCATGCTTATATGTTCCCATTTCCATTATGGAATTTTCAACGGATGCAACAATCCTGATGGTCTCTGATGCTCAACTTTCAGTTGCTGACAAGTCAAACATTTTTCTACATACAGAGTAATTTCTCTCTTCATATTATTCCATAAATAATGTTCCTTTAGATCCAGGTACATCTTGGTACCGCCCGGATGAATGGTGTAAGGAGAATGATGAGCCTCCTTTAAAATTAAATCTCTTAGCTCAGTGTCATTTGGTACACACAAGCGAGTGCCATACATCGCAACCCCGTCCTCTATAAACAGGAACTGTGTTTGTTTCCCTGCCTGGATTTCACCTCTGACCTTCATCAAGTAAGGGTCTATAGTCTGAGCTGATTTAATTTGGTCAATCAATGATGGTTTGATAGTCAAGTTGGCAAATAATGATGTGGGGCAACTGACAATAAGTTCTAGTTCCAAGCTCCTGATGTCCTCCTGAAGTTGTATTTGTTCAGTCAAAATGGCTGCTAAATATCCTTGTGACTTTCCACTCAATGCATCTACAACCACATTCGCCTTCCCTGGGTGGTAGTGAATGTCACAATCATAGTCTTTTATTAGCTCTAACCTGTCTCTGTCTCATATTCAGTTAGTTCTTGGTAAAAAAGTACTTTAGACTCTTATGATCTGTGTAAATCTCACACTTCTCACCATACAAGTAGTGCCGCTAAATTTTTAGCGCGAATACCACAGCTGCCAGTTCTAAATCATGTGTGGGATAGTTCTTCTCATGATTTTTCAATTACCTCGAAGCGTAGGCTACCACCTTGCCATATTGCATAAGTACGCAGCCCAAACCTCTGTGTGAAGCATCACTATAAATAACCATCCCTCCAGTTCCTACTGGTATCATCAACACTGGTGCTATCACCAATCTGTGCTTCAATTCTTGAAAACTTTTCTCACATTCCTCTGACCAATCAAATTTCACACCCTTCCTGGTAAGTCTAATCAAAGGTACAGTAATTTTGGAGAAGCCTTCAATAAACCTTCTGTAATAACCAGCCAAACCTAAAAAGCTTTTGATCTCAGTAACTATGGTTGGCCTGGCTCAATCTGTAACTGCCTTAACTTTAGCAGGATCAACTGAAACCCCACTAGTTGATATAACATGACCCAGAAAAATGCAACTTGGTTGAGCCAAAAATTGCACTTGCTTAGCTTAGCATACAACTATTTTTCTCTGAGTCTCTACAGTACAGTCCTTAAATGTTCCTCATGATCTTCCATGTTCTTGGAATATATCAAGATATCATCGATAAACACAATAACAAATCTGTCTAGGAAGTCATGGAATACCCGATTCATCAAGTCCATAAATGCAGCTGGTGCAGTAGTCAACCCAAATGGCATAACTACAAATTCAAAGTGGCCATAATGGGTCCCGAATGTAGTCTTTGGTATGTCTTCATCCTTGATCTTCAACTGATGGTACCCAGATCTCAAGTCAATCTTGGAAAAGACACTTACACCCTGCAACTAATCGAACAAATCATTTATCCGGGGTAAAGGGTATCTGTTCTTGATGGTCACCTTGTTCAGTTCTCTATAGTCAATGCACAATCTCAAAGTCCCATCCTTTTTCTTCACAAATAAAATTGGTGCTCCCCAAGGAGACACACTAGGTCTATATACCCTTTCTCTAATAATTCTTGTAGCTGGTCTTTCAACTCTTTTAGTTCTAATGGTGCCATTTGGTATGGTGCTTTAGAGATCGACGCCGTACCAGGTACTAGATCAATGATAAACTCCAATTCCCTATCGGGTGGTAACCCAACAAGGTCATCAGGGAACACATCTGGAAAGTCCCTAACGATATGGATATCCTCCAACTATTGCTCCTCTTTCTTCAAATCAACTAGAGAAGCCAAAAATCCATGGCAACCTTGAGCAAGTAACTTCCTTGCACGCACTGTTGATATTAGAGGCGATGCAGGTTTACCCGTCCTTAACCCACTAAACTTAAATTTAGTCTCGTTCTTGGGTTTAAAAACTATCTCCTTCTCATAACATTGTATACTGGCGTGGTAAGTAGACAACCAGTCCATACCAAGTATGACATCAAAGTCTATCATCTCTAGAAGAATCAAGTTTGTTGGCATCTCTCTACCCTCTATCTGAACCAAACAAGACTCAAACACAGTGTCTGCAGCAAAATTCTCTCTAGATGGTAGGGTCACCAATAAGGAGGGTCTCAATGGTCAACACTAATCTTCTCAGAAAATGATTTAGATAGAAAGGAATGTGTTCAACCCGAGTCAAATAATATATTGGCAGATATGGTAGAAATGTTCAGTGTACCTAAAACATGTTTTAGGTTTTAGTTTTCATTTCCTAGTTCTAGATGCAATTCATCAATCACTCAAAGAAATCATCAGTTATACTGTAAATCAAATCCTTAGATATAGGTTTACCTGTAACCACTATGAGTGAAGCCTCAACATCCTCTGTCGTCAAAGGAAAAACTCTGGCCTGAGCCTTCTGTGTTTCAATTGTCTGCGCAGTTTAATGTATTTGCTTTTGTTGATACCTTGAGGGCTGTTGTTGTCCCTGGTGTGTCAGATGTGGACGTTGCCCCTGATATGGTAACCTCTGTGGTATCTATTGCTGCCCATATAGTTGTATCTGATGCTACCTCTGCGGTGGTGTTTTTTTATTGTCCAAGTCGTGGTGCTTCATGAGGTAATGACGTAGGGTAGTCCTTTACCATATGACCTCATCCTCCACATCTATAGCAATTATCATAATTCTGCCTATACTGCCCACTGTGATGCTTGCCACAGGTACGATAAGGAGTCTGTGTCGTCTGCTCATAGTGAGTCCTCTGATGCCTCTGGGGTCTATCATCCCTAGAGTGCTAACTGTCAATAGGCCTCTTTCCCTGTACCTTACTCAAGTTACCCTGTATAGTTCCCCTCTGACTATCCTCCAATAATAGTGCTCTCTCTAACACCTCAGCATATGATCTTAGCTTCAATACTACGATTGATCCCTTCAATTGGAGATTCAAACCTCTCAAAAATTTCATAGCCTTCTTAGCATCAGTATCAATGTGTTTAAGTGCAAACCAAGCTAATTCTTCAAATTTGTTTCTATAGACCATCAATAAATCTGATCCCTGAGTCAACTGTAAAAACTCCACCTCCTTTCTATCCCTAAGGCTTTCAGGGAAGAAGTTCTCGTAGAAGGCCTCTAAGAATCTTGCCCATGTAATTACTGGATCTTGAGCTTCCAGAATCTGCCTTGAAGTCTTCCACCACATATTAGCTTCTCCCTACAATATGAATGTGGCACAAGTGCCCTTCCGGTGGTTGGTGCACTCCAAGACTCTGAAGATCTTCTCCATCTCGTCAACCCAAACTGATGGCCACAAGGGATCTATACTCACTCCCTTGAAGACAAGTGGTCCCAATTTCTTAAACCTTTCCATCACCCTGTTGGTATCCTCTCTCCTTGGGGCTTGTTGCCCTGGTTGTGGTTGGTTACTGCCAACTGTAGCCTGTTATTGCACAAAATTCATAAAACTTGTAAAGGCTCCCATAAAATCCTATGGCGTAACCTCAGGTATAATAGCTGGTGGTGGGGGTAGATTCTTCTTAGCTGGTGGTGGTGGTAGAGGAATTGAGCATCCTCTGTGGGGAGGCATTGTATCTAACAATAAGAAGTACACTTTAGTCTAAAACAGTATATCACTCCCACGCCAAAATTTCTAGTACACAGGAAACTAAGAAAAACTACCCTATTGATAGGGGTTTAATCCTAGGTGTAATATCTCTATGATTAAGATCCTATGCCACGAGTTCTAGTTTATACTCTACTCTAAAACTCCGCTCTGATACCACCATTGTAACGCCCCCAAATCAGCCTAAGGGTAAGGGTCATCACATAAATCCACAAGATCGAAATGATTTTAGATAGATGAACCAAAATTGAACCATTAGTCATAATCTCCAAATAAATCCTCAATAATACCATCATATAACTTGGCGGAAGACTTAAACAGTTAAATTCAACATTCGATTAATATGAATTCGAATATTCAAAACTAAGCTATTGGTGGCACCACAACTAAAAGTAAGAATAAATCCCTATTACATCCATCTATCCAAATATTAAAATAAACCATGTATCAAGGTCAAATCCAAATCCAAAATCATTACAACCATTCCCAATAAAAGAAGGTAAATGATTCCATATATTTTCTAATCATCCCCAATCTGAGTATCATCTCCTCCAACAACTTCAGTGCACTCATCACATGAGCATGGCTCCTGACTCTTGTTCTCTGTGTGGTTAAATAAAGGAGTAAGCTTGGGGAAAGCTTAATGAGTAAGGGGAAACAGAACATAAATATCGGTAAACAAATGTATATCCAGAAATGTATTAGAATCTCAAAACATATGTTATATAAATCTGAAAATATCACAAATTCCAGTAAAACATGTCATGAGTTCAAATGTTCATAACACCAATTCCAATTAATAGCCTCAATTGGTTCATAAAGTGCCACTACTAAAAATCAACATATCACCAATATAATCAATGGGATGGGACACAGGCTCTCGGCTCACAGAACCGGTAACGGGCTCCTATGGAGGGGAAACCATGTTCCTTAAACGTCACGCTCTTGCCTCACCCCCCGGTCCACATACCTAAACATAATGGAATTGTGAGCTTTGAGCTCTTGGCTCATAGAACCGGACCATGTCCTTAAACGTCACACTATTGCCTCACTCCTGTGCTCAACAATCTACCCCAACACATAACCCCCTGTTGGAAGGGTTGCAATCCAACAATATTACATTCAAATCATATCTTATAAAATGACAAGTCTCATCATGCTTTTAATAAAGTAAATCTCATGCATTCTTTCCATAGAAATCAAATTATATTTCAAAATATGCATAATACTTCAAAATAGACTTTAAGACAATTATGCACAAATAATCACATTGTTTCAAATCATGAAATTTCATAAAACGGCAAATTAAATAAAAGAGATTTGTATATGAAAATAATACATAGGTTCTGCGGGGTCTCACTCACCTTTTCACTTCTCACTGCACTTCAAATCACAAAAATAACGATCCAATATCCCCTACATAGATCATAAATAGCAAAATCAATAGGTTTATGTACCCTTACACAGCTGTACCCAACTTGTAAACACGGATAGCCCTCAAAATGCAATATTTTCCCCACTTATACATATCTACAGACTTTCAAAATTTTTAGGGGACCAAGTTACCCTAATACCAAGATCTCCACCAAAAATCATCTCCAAATTCTCATATTTTATATTTAAATCATTTATTTCAATCTTAGTGCTCAGATTCAGCCAGAATCTGCGCAACATATTTAAAAGATACATAAATACCATATCCCAAACCTAATTTAATCCAAATTTTGTTTGTATTAAACAAGACTAAATGATAGTTATTCACACCAAATTTCAAGTCTAAATACCAAGTATTAGTTGGGCTTTCATTATTCCCAAGTTCAGGTTCAAATTTTACCAAGATAGCAGACTAGTCCCAAGTTCTCATTCAGATGGGATATCAAACGAAATTGGATGGATCTCAAATTTGAAAAAATATTTCATCTACATGTCATACATAATCCCACTGAAATTGAGGCCTAAAATCCTTACTGATTAAGAAATACAATTCTTTTTCTAACAGCAGACAGAATTTGTCCAAAACAGTACACTATAACAATACAACCTTAAGACTCAATCTCCTATATTCAAATGACCATGATATAGAGTATAAAAATATGAAAATGTATACCTGATGAAAAATGACAAGCTCAATGAAGCCTTCTCTCTTGCTCTTACGTGAAACTCTCTCTCCCTCTCTCTTTTTTTTTTTTCTCCTTTTGTTTTTTCTTCATCTTTATTTCTTCTTCTTCAATCCTTCTTTATTTCTTCTTTACTTCTTCTTCTTTATTTCTTAGAATAAGTTTCAACTCCCTTTAATAAATTTTAAGTTTTAATCTCCTAATTCATTTTACAGTTTATTAATTCATAAAACTTCAAGTTTCTTAATTCTCTCACTTCCCTTAATTTATCTCAATTTCTCAAGTACACCTTGACAAAGGAAGTCTCTCTTTTCCTTTCAATATCGATTTATAGTCCCAAAGTGAAATATTGTGTGGGGTCCACCAAGTTGTCTAAAGCAAAACAAATAAAATTCCTTTTATTTGCTTCCCTCAAGAATTGATCCTTAGACCTCTTTAAGTCCATATAGGGTCTTAACCACTAGGCTAACCTCTCTTAGATGTTAATAAACTTATAAATAAATATATAGTGATACTAGCAACATATAACCATGTACAAAGAAGGGAAAATAAATAAATAAACAAGCACACCCTGCACTAACACTAATAAAGTACTAGCAAGGTTTTACCTCTAGTGTGCATGCTAACAACCAAAATTCCACCCTTCATTGGTCCATTGGTACAGATTTTGTACACAAAGTGAAAAGTCCAAATTACCCTTGTATTTTGGGCATGGGTAATACAGGTATATGCTACTATTATAACTTAAGAGATATTGTGGGTCACCTAACTTATCGTCACAATGAAACCTCATTTATCATAAGGGAGCCTACGCCGGCCGTGGGCTTTCCCACCAAGTGGCAGACCTTGATAGCCATTACTACCCCTGACATGGCCTCTCTCCCCCACAGGCAACAGGTGCTCTGATTACCCAACACATGGACCCCTGTTGGTAAGGGTCGTAGCATAAGGGAACAAGAATCCTAACCACAGGTATACTACAAGTAAGTCTTATCGTCCCGAGAGGTATTCCGGGTGTATTAACGTCTCATTCCATCTAGTACCCGGGTACCAGCACGGAACGACACATATTATTACATTCGCACCTGGGATTGCTAGTTATTAATAATTTCTCTCCCTTATGACGTGTAGATACTGCTGTCGTGTACGCTGGGGAACTATTTTCACTGGTGGTCAAGCCCAGCTACAAGATCATTGACCAGTTCACGAGTCTGCCTGTCGAAGAGAGGTTCCTCAATCGATAGTGGGGGAGATTTGTTGATGGTGATTTCGTCAACCATCCTCTTAGCATGAGTCCCCAGAGTGAAGAGTACCGGAAGGCATTTCCTGTGTCCCAATACTTAGATACCTCACTTAGCGATGAGCTTAGCATCGCGGTCGGGAAACTCTTCGGGATCATGAAGGACATGTCGTGATGGTTGAGGGGTAAGATACTGCCCTGATGTATGTTAGTGTACCCTCCCCTCTATGGCCTTGAGGTGTGGGCCAAAGTCCAACAACTTTCCTCGAGGTTCTGCCCTTATAGCAGCGATGGAGTCACGAACGGACTCACAAGACTGGTTCCGTCCGTGCTATTTCATGTTTTGGGTATTTTTCTTGTGTGGGGCCCATACCCCGTACCCCATACATTGTTCCTGAGCACCCAGATGAGGTGGACCCCACCTTTGGTCCCCTTCAAATGTGTATGTGCTATGTAGGTGGGTCCACTAGCCTATGGTGGCATTTAAATGAGTTTTACTCTAAGGACCCTAAGCCAAACAGGCCCTAAGTGGGGGGGCACTTGTTTTAAATGCACAACCCAGCCATTCATTGGCTCTTTCATTTCTCCTACCAACCAAATCGTTGAAGGCTAGGAGAGCATTGAAGGTGAAGGAAGAAGTTATGGGAGGTGGAACACATCCATTGGCTCATCAAGGCTGGTGAGTACCCTTCCCCTCTCCCTTTATTTCCATTTCAAATTTGGGGAAATCCATCTCTGATCGGTCTAAGTTAGGGTTTCCTTTTGAAACCCATTATCACTCTTTAGTCCCCTAACTGGAGACCTACCCCTCTCTCTTATTGCCATTCATGACCTTAATGGCCTGAATTGTTGTTCCAAACCTTAAGACCTAAATCTAGGAATGGGAAACCCTGGAGGTGGTTCAAAATACCTTGAATCCCCTAAGGCCCATGTTGGGACTGAGTGCTATTGACCCTAATGAAGCTTGGGACTCACCTCACTAACCCTTGGAGCCATGTGGTCTCAAGAATGGAAGGCTGGAGGTGAAAATCCTTCCAAATCTCGAAAAGAGACTCAACGGATCTACGAACGGATCCATCATCGTGGTTTCGTCCGTAGATCCATTATGTACAATCCGATTTACTGTCTAGGACGGAGCCAAGAACGGATTTACCGAGTAGTTCCATCCATAGTTCCATTCCCTCTCGGGAATGTCTCAGGGTCCGGACAGATGCACGAACGGGTTCACTCAGAGGTTTCATCCATGAATCCGTCCCACCTATTTTCACAGTATGCCTGAACGAAGCCAAGAATGGACTCACATGGTTTCCTCTGTCCCTGCTTCCGTCCGTGCTGTCTTGACTGAAACCTCAAATTTACTGTTGGGACCCATCATGGGACCCACCTATATATTCTTCTAACACTATTCTCATGTGTCCCCAAACTTCATAACCTATACGGGATAACGTGTACCAAGGCAAATCCTATTAAACACCCCAACCAACAATGAAACAACTGGTGAGTGGGTTTTGGGTGATGTTTGGGTTTGTTATATCTATAAATTATACTATTGTTATGATACTTGCATCATTATAAACATGTTGCATTCTTGCATGAAAAATATCTTGGTTACGAATGATGCGATGTGAATATGTTTACTTTACATTGTTGTATCGGGTTACGGTGCTGGGTGTGCCGGTGTCGGAACCCCAGAAATGTTTATGAGAATTATTAATTGTCATTCTACCCTCTATTCGGCGTGCCGTACTAGTACCCAAGTACTAGATGGAATGGGACGTTAATGTACCCGGAATACCTCTCGGGATGATAGGACTTGCATGTAGTATAACTGTGGTTAGGATTCATATCCCTATACTACGACCTTTACCAACAAGGGTTTAGGTGTTGGGTGATCGGGGCTCCTTATTGCCTGTAGGGAAGAGAGGCCAGGTCAAGGATGACCACTGATCATCGGGGTCTAGTACTGGGTGGTCTGGTGGCTTTGACCGGCATAGGCTGCCTAGTGATAATAGAGGTTTCATTATGGCGATAAGTTCAGTGACCCATAGTGTCTCCCGAGTTATAATAGTAGCATATACCTCGACTTAGACTATGTGTTAGGTGGAAAATCTATTAACATTACATTCATCATGGACTATGTGTGATTGTGTGTTTGTGCATTCCCCTTCCCCTCACTAGCTCAGTGGAGCTAACCCCCTTTGTACACACTCTTTTAGATTTTGATGCAGATGGTCGTTACCTGGCTAGTCTCGAGGCCCAACCAGTGGATTATGATGGTATTGGCATAGAGGAACCTGAGGCGGTATCGGAGGAATACGGTGACGGATGCCCCTGTGATGATTGTACCTATGGGCCGTGATGATGTTGGGGTTAATCCCCTCTTTTGATTCTTTTGGGGCTTTACGCCCATTATGAGCATATGTCTGTAATACTTTATATTCTTTTGAGTAGTTACATCATGGTCAGTCGGCAAAGAGTGTTAAACTTTACTTGTGTCACCTAGCCAGCTAAATATATAGTAATTGCTATTTAAATCACTTCTGCTTGTAATTACTCTGTCTTGAATGGAATTTCCTTTCCTTTTCTCTAAATGATAATTATTATGTTTGACCTTGACTATTGACTATGGACTAGGACACTGTGTCAGTGATTCTGGTAGAGAAAGGGGATGATGTGTGTCATCGTCACCCCTTGGCTATGCTTTATTCCTATCTGGAAGGGGGCGTGACAGTATGGTATCAGAGCGCGATGCTTTGCATCAGACATAGTCTAGCAAGGAATCTTGATTTACTCTACACAATAGGGTCTAAGTTAAAAGCTTTCAACGGAAATAATTGGAATGTGTGTAACACATAGGGAGAAGACTAGCTAGGGTGGAATGCGAGAACAATAGCAAGATAATTGGGACAATAGTAGAATTAAAGAGCATATATATATATATATGTTCAACCTACATCCAATTGTTCTTACTTACTCAACCTCCCTTGGAGGTGAGCATATTACTTACAACCCAAAACGGAATCCCAAAAGTCACAACTGGGTACCACAATTTCTTAATTGAACAAAAAAAAAAAAGAAAGAAAGAAAGAAAGAAAGTAAAGTTAAATTAAAAAAACATTGTTTCTGATGCAACCAGCTAAAACAACACAAGAAGGAAAATGCATAACAACTTCTACAGTCCAGGAGC
This sequence comes from Telopea speciosissima, assembly GCF_018873765.1. Lineage (NCBI taxonomy): Eukaryota > Viridiplantae > Streptophyta > Magnoliopsida > Proteales > Proteaceae > Telopea > Telopea speciosissima. The sequence continues at coordinate 32,600,952 of NC_057917.1, read as the reverse complement.
CTAGTCCTCCATCTCCTCATCACTGTCTTCATCCTCTTCATCATTGCCTTCATAGTACAAGTTGGCGTTGATGTCGTGGATGTCTTTCTCTACCCTCTCAAAGCGGTGATCATATGCAGCAAACTGTCCATGTATGCCCACGAACCCTTGCACCATATTTGAGTTGAGCTTAGTCATGTTAGTGTTCAGATGTCTAAGGGCATCTAGGACAGCACTCATGTCAGTGGTTCCCGAACTAGAAGCTCCAATAGAAAATTATATTGGTGCTTCCTCCTCCTCATCACTCTCTTCCTCTCCCTCATTCTCCTCCGGGTCGACAGGCTGTCCATCACTGAATGATTCATATGGAATGAGCGTTCGAACTAGGGCATTGTGCCAAAATGGTTCATCAAAGCTCCCTGATGCTGCCTCATCATCAAGATTGACCTGAAAATGCTAGAATATATGGGTGAGTAGCCTCCCGTAGGGCAAGGTCTTCTTCTTACGAGACTTAAACAATACTTGCTCCATGTGTCTGAGGATGGCATTGGGCAGACACACCTGAACACCCTCATAAAGGGAGTAGCCTAGGGCAGCAGCCATGAGTGAAGGCTTGGTACTGTGGCCCTTAACCGGGGCTAGATTGGTCTTAGCCAACATAATCAAGACCCTCTGTGACCTACCAAACTCGGTCAAGTTCACCCGGTACTCAAACCTTTCAGTGGTCAGTGTGGAGTATAAATGCTTGTACTCTGTCTTAGACACACAGGAGAATGGGTCCCTCCCTGGTGGGTGATAGACTCGATCTCCATTGGAGCTCACCCCAAGTATGGTTCCTAGCTCCACCTCATTGAAGGAGATGTTTACTCCCTTCACAAAAGAAGTGACCTGATGCCTTACCGCGTCCTCATGGATGACTGTTAGGTTGGAGTAGAAATGCTTGAACAACCTATGGTAGAAAAGCTTGGGAGGAGACAACATGTTGAACCACCCCAGCCTATCAAATCGTTGCCCCACCTTGAAGGTAACTAGCTCTTCGGGGACAGCTTCTCTCCCCACTAGAATCTTTCGCTCATGGAATTGCTCATTGTATAATTTCTCTGCCTCAGCAAACACAAAGAGGCTAGCATCAAATGGTGTTGGTGCTGCTGCAGGGGCCCTATTTCCTCTTTGCCTTGGAGCCATTGTGATCTATTCACCAACACATAATTAACAGAAGACAATATGTGTGTTTGGTTATTCTAACCTTGACAAGGATGTAAAGACAATATGTAAATTACAGCAACTGAATAGTTCTAATTCATTGGGAATTTTAGGAAATTGTTAGGGAATGGAACTCCCTTGAACATGGGTTTAGGGAGAGGATCCCCAATAAACATTACCATGAGATTGAATTCAACAATAAAAATCAAGCATAAACAATATAAATAGCATGCATATGGGAGTACTTACAGGGGGAAATAAAAACATTTAAATCAAGGAACCATTTCCTTCTCAAAACAGTAAGAAATTTTGGGGGTTTTTTCCTAACTCCCATTTAAAAATTGACAATGACACCTGATCATGTCGTTAATCGCTCAAAAATAAAACCCTAAATTAATCTAGCAAGTAGCAAGTAAGGGGTCGATCTACGGGGAACTGGAAGGCTAAATCACTAAGATGATAAGATGAAAGTGATGAAAATTAAAATGCATTAAATCTGATTTTTAAACTAAGAACAAAAAAAATAAACCTAAGTTAACAACGGTATGCAAATACGAGAGAAGACTATCTGTAGGGTTCGAATCCCCAATGGGTTGCTACTCAATTCGGTTGCATGCTTTGGTTTATTATAACCACAGACCTAATAATACCACAGAATATAGGGTTCCTCCTAGGTATGGACTATCTTGATAAGTACTATCGTCCTTCGCTTATAGGGCTTGGCACGCTTAGTTCGTTCAGCTATAATCCATCATCGGTACAACCGCATAAGAACAAAATACCATTGCTTGAATGAAAAATAATGAATCATAGAAATAGAATTTTCCAACTAAATACATCAATTAATATTATCCAAACAGGGATGGGGTCTCAACATCAAGCAATCAAGAATACAAACCAGAATTTTCAATAGCAAACACCATTAGTTCATCTACACCTAAAGACAGAGGGAACTTAGCCAATCATGGTGCAAAGAGTCAAAGGGCAGCAATGGTGATGATGATCTTTCATGACGATGAAGCTGCTGGAACGGTGATCCTCCTCCCCTTGCGGAACCCAAGATCCAAAAATAAAACAAAAAAGAAACAAAAGAAGAAACATGAAAAATAAGAAGAAGAAGAGAAGAGGGCACCGACTGCTTGTTTTGAGAATGGAATGGAATGGAACCCCCTAATCTGTCCGTGGGGTTTTTATAGTTATTATTTTAAAAAAAAATTTAATAATAAAAAAAAAAAAGAAAAAGAAAGCATGAGAGATAGAGAGAATGAGGGAGATGGGAATCCGTGAGGGATTTAGAGAGTTGGAGAGGAGTTAGGAGATTATATCTTCGTGAAGAAATGGGAAGGAGATTAGTGGACAGCATGTGTGAGAGAGGGAAGAGGAAGTGGAGAGGAATTAGGAAATGGGAGAGATGGGAAGAGAGGCAGAGATATAGAATCCGTGAGGGAGATGGGGATTAGGAAAGTGAGATGGGAAGCATATGGGATTAGGAATTAGATGTGGGAAGGTGAGCTGGCATATCAATCTCCCTTTTCACTTCTCCTTTGTGCTCTTGGTGGTTTCATATCTGAAATTCTAAACTTCTATTTGAATCCATCCGTTTCCCTTAATAGGAAGATGTCATATGGGTTTTAAAAATAAAACAACCTAAAAAGATAGAATAGGTTTTGGTTTAGGAAACTAGAAAGAGAGAGAGAGAGACACGTGAGAGATGGGGATATCTAATGGGATGGCTTAGAAAAAGATAAAAAGGAAGATAGAATAGGTTTTGGATTTTGAAACTAAAAGGGAGAGAGAGAGGTTTCTGTGAGAGAAAATAGAAATTAGGTTTTCTTTCTTCTCTTTCCAACTTTGCCATAATCCATTATTTGGCCATAATCCCTCCTTCCTTGAACCAAATTCACTCAACCTAAGAATTAAATGTTAACCATTTAATTTTACTGATGCAATGAGTCCAATATCGACTTTTCTTGAGAAATCTCCTCTTTGCCAAATTACGATAATGCCCTTGGGTCTTCAGTGAAACTTCTAATACAAGAGGTCTTCATTGGGCTGGGCTTGTGTAGCATTGAGCTCCTCCAACTTGGTTTTCTCAATTTAGGCTCCGAAAATGTAATTTTTCTCCATTTCTTCCAATATGCCAAAAATACCCTTGTACCCTGAAAAAGACAAAAAATACCCAAGGTAGCTCCAATCTGAGCAGATAAAAATGCAGAATTAAATGAAATAATTTTACACATAAATGTGCTCATCAAATACCCCCACACTTAGATTTTGCTAGTCCTCGAGCAAAAAGAAAATAAGGAAAACAAAAAAAAACCTAACTCACTTTCATAGGAATCACGGTTGCACTTAGCATGTGCAACAAGCCTTTAAACCCCTAGGTTACCCCTAGTGGACGAGTTTTGTCTCGTGAGTGTTTGCAGGGAATATACACACAAAATTCATGATTGCAAATTTAAATTTTGACAATGGGTAAGAAGCACACACCAAACCCGAAACTAAGATGCCCTACTTAAGATAAAGAAGACAAAGGTACCCCCACACTTGAGCTCTTATTACCCAGTATTGATTCTAGCAACAGGTATACATCCTAATTAGGGAATCTCCCTATATCTTCCAAACACCAACTTGCCTAAGGTAAGATCACTCATGACGTCGAGGGCAGGGCACCAAGGACTTTAGGCTTTGGAGCATTTTTGACCATACAATTGAACCAAGGCAATGCCATTTCTTCTCCTTTTTTTTCTTTCAAAACAGTGAACTCCATTTGTTACTCCACTACTATTCCTCAAATGCCATGTAGGGTCACTATACAAGACACCCGAGCTACTTGGTAGCTTTGTTTCTTACATATATCCACAAGGATAGTGATGCTAGAGTTCTTTTTCAGAGGTTTCACCCCAAGGAGTGTCGATCAAGTCACCTCGCTTCCTGAGGCGGAGTGCCCTGTCTAGCTCCAAGGAATTCAACTCTTACTTGTATTTATTTATTTATATTTTTTTTCTTTCTTTTTTTTTTTTTTTTGAAAATTACGTGATTCTCAGATCCGTGCAATGTTCTGGCCTTTTAAGCTTTCTAGAAGGCTCATGTAACGAGCTTTAAGCCAACCACTCCCAAGCCAGAAGGCTTTAGGGGATTGAGTGTGAAACACTCCTCGGGCTTACTCACTCGAACCAAAAAGGCTACAAGCCCGAACTATATTCAAGAATACTAGTAATAATAACCTAACTGGTCACTCCAACCATTTTACACGAGACTTCGGGCTTGTGGCCTAGATGCCCCAATTACTAAGTTGAAGCAACAGAACTAAACTCTCATGATTTTTTTTTTTAATTTGTATGTCACACCAAAACTAAACTTGGTCTCAGCTCCTAACCAAAAGCTCAAAGAAACACAAGACAACCAAGTGGTCTGTCCTTTCGACAAGATGGGGCTCTTATTGTCTGAGTCAAAACCCACCTTAGGATACATACTAGCTACTATCCTCTCAACAGGGTTTTCATTACTTCATATTAGGGTTCCTACGTCTCTCTCTCTCGCGTTTCGCATCAAAGTAACAAAAAGACATGTAGAACTTACCAAAAGCCAAAAAAAATAAAAATCTGCCAATCGGTCTCACACCCCCCACACTTAAAGTATGCAGTGTCCTCAATGCATACTAAAGAATAAAAATAGGGATAAGGGAAGGAGTGTACCGAAAATCAGCAATATAGGGAACAATGCATCCAACAATCAGTAGTAGCGACCTAAAAAAAATAAAAACATACAAACACAAAACAAAAGTACTAAAGAAAAAAAAAATATTGGGTTGCCTCCCAAGAGCGCTAAGTTTAGAGTCTTCAGCCAGACTCAGAAAAGCTCATGGAGGGTCAAGGATCAAATCATACTAAGGAACCGGTTTAGAAGAAGGTTGGGGAGATGTAATCAAAGGGGGGAGCGACTCAAACCTAACTGTCCAAGGTGGCCATTCTGAAGAGGGTGAGGAATCTAGCGAAGTATGCAGCTCTTCAGTGTATGCCTTAGACTCATCTCCAAGCATCACATAGTACTGCAAAGGGTCATGAATAAGCATGTGAGAAGTGCGATCAGCCACAACTTCATTTAATAAATCCAATGCAAAGCACTCTTCCTCTTGAATGGAACCTAAGCATGCATTAAAGATGTTGAGCCTAAGCTTCTTATTCCCAAAAAAGATGTCCATGCACCCGATCTACAATTTATGCAAGCATTTGCAGTAGCTAAGAAGGGACGCCGTAAAATGATAGGGGGAAGCGTGACTATGGTGGCTATATCCATATCCAGGATAAGGAAGTCTACAGGAAAGTACAATTCTTCCACCTTTACTAAAACATCTTCTAACAACCCACGAGGTATTTTGATTGAACGATCAGCCAAATGAAGGATAACCTCAGTGGGTTTCAAATCTCCTAAATCAAACCTGTCATAGACTGAACTAGGCAAGATATTCACACTAGCCCCTAAATCAAGTAGTGCCCTACTTATGGAGAGATCTCCAATGATGCAAGAAATAAGAAGCGCACCTGGATCCTTAAGCTTAGGGGGTAGGTGGCTGAAAATTACCGAACTAACCTGTTCAGTCAAATGAATTGTCTTAGGAATTTGAGTTCTCAACTTACACTTTTGGGTGCAGAGGCCTTTCAAAAACTTAGCGTAAGTAGGAACTTGCTTGATAGCATCCAAGAGGGGGAGATTGATGCAAACTTGTTAGAACAAGTCTATCATCTCTTGCATCTTTTCACCCTGTTTACCTTGAAGGGGGTAAGATGGTGTCCGAAGGGCTTGGGGAAAAGGGACCTTTGGAATGTAAGAATCAGGTGATGGTCCCTCCACAATAGGAATGTGCAGCCCCTTCCTTGGGAACTGATGAATGGGTTTCATAGGTGGTGTTTCAGTAATGGAATCATGTGTGTCTACATCACCACCGAATTTCTCTCGGGTTGACTCAACCTCTCCCTGACATTGAGAACTAGTGGGCAGCATCCCATTAGTGGCTAAGGGTGTATCAGATTTTTCTACCCTTTTGCCACTCCTTAGGACTGGGACCAATTAGACCTATTCTTTCCCTAGACTCATTTGATTGTTTGGGTTACCTATTGGCTGACTTGGCAATTGGCCAGCCTCCCTCCTGCTTATAGCATTAGCTAGTTGACCTAGTTGGTTTTCTAACTTATTAATGAACTGAGTATGTGAGTGTAGCAGCTGTGTGTTCTGCTCGAGTCCACTTAATGCTTTTAGCAGCTTTTCCTCAAAGGATTGATTCTATTGGGGTTAAGGATATGGTGGTTGTCCACCCCTATAGGCATTAGATTGAACATTAAATGGTGGCCTATATGGTGGGTTTGGAGGATTATTAGGTACCGAGTTTCTCCATGAAAGGTTTGGGTGGTTTCGCCATCCCGGGTTATAGGTATTAGAAAAAGGATCATTACCCAGTTTAGGGAAACCTTGAGCCACTTGTACCTGTTCCTGAACAAATCAGGGTATTGTGCAACCGAAGGACAATCCGTCACATAATGACTAGGGCAAGCACATAAAGCACAGGCTTCAGTATGATTAGGTAGAGGGGAAACTCATTGGGAAAGGGGACATAGAGTGTTGTTCTACAGACATCAGATAGTCCAATTTCTTGGACAGCATATCAACCTTAGCAGTCATCTCTACAGTTGGGTTGATCTCATAGAGACCACCCTTCTTTGGTTGCCTTGTGTGTGGAATCTCAGTCCGAGAGGCCGAAGCATGATGTTGGGAATTCTCACTAAGGGTTTTAAAAAGATCCCATGCTTCCGTCTCATTCTTGTGCATAAATGTTCCACCACAAGAGGAGTCTACCATTTGCCTATATCGGTCATGGAGGCCATCATAAAAGCACTGGGCTAACTGCCATTTCGGGACAGTGTGGTGGGGGCACTTCCGAAGTAATTCCTTAAGTCTTTCCCACGCTTCATGAAATTGTTCACCCTCTAATTGGGAGAAACTAGTAATGGCTCTTCTAAGGCTATTAGTCCGGCCAATGGGGAAGAATTTTTTTAAAAATTCCTACTGCATTCCCTCCCATGTAGAAATCCTAACCGAATCTAGGGAATGAAGCTAGTGTTTGGCTTTGTCCTTTAAGGAAAATGGGAACAAAAACAATTTTAAGGCATCTGGAGAGAGGTTTTGGATTTTGACTGTAGAGCATACCTCTAAGAACTCATCAAGATTCTTGTAAGGCTCCTCATTAGCAAGTCCATAATAGGATGGTAACATCTGTATGATGCTGGACTTGATCTCATATTGAACGGCGTTAATGGCAGGCAACTGAATACAAGATGCAGGGGTATAGACAGTTGGAGTGCTCACTCCGCGGCCTTCCTGGCTGATTTCCATCACCTATGTTATTATTATTATCCTAATCCCTAGGTCTAGCCACAGATTGCTCTATTTCTAGGTCAATGGAAGTCAGGTTGGGGTGCAAAGAACGTCGACTATACATAAAGCACAACACAGGTTGAACGTGCTAATTAAGCAAAAATTAAAACTAGTAATTTAAAACGTGATAACTAATAAAAACAATTAATAAAAATAAAAATCAGAACTAAAAATTAAAAAAAAATAACTAATTTAAAACTAACGAAAATACTTACTTGGTGTTGGCGGTTGCGCAATTCCACGTGCTGTCCCCGATGAACGGTTACACATATGAGCTTAAGGGGCTGGGGGAATTAAAATTAAATCTAAACACCCAATCTAGTGCTGGAAAAAAATTATTACATAAAATAACCCCAATTACATAAAGTCTAGGAATTAAAAAAAATAAACCAAACTAACAGCTTATCCTTACTCGATCTACTCGGTTTCCTGCACAAACAAAGAGAATGCTAGGTATACTAAAATTAACCTAATAAAGAGATTAAAAATAAAAATAAAAATTCTGCAATTATAAAATTAAAACTAAAACAAAGTAACACAAAACAACTCAATCAATCTTAGCAACCGTGCTTCGGTTCCCCGGCAACGGTGCCAAAATTTGATCGTGTCGTTAATCAGTCAAACATAAAACCCTAAATTAATCTAGCAAGTAGCAAGTAAGGGGTCGACCTACAGGGAACTGGAAGGCTAAATTACTAAGATGATAAGATGAAAGTGATGAAAATTAAAATGCATTAAATCTGATTTTTAAACTAAGAACAAAAAAAACAAACCTAAGTTAACAACGGTATACAAATACGGGAGAAGACTATCTTTAGGGTTCGAATCCCCAATGGATTGCTATTCAATTCGGTTGCATACTTTGGTTTATTATAACCACAAGCCTAATAATACCATAGAATGTAGGGTTTCTCCTAGGTATGGACTATCTTGACGAGTACTATCGTCCTTCGCTTATAGGGCTTGGCACGCTTAGTTCGTTCAGCTATAATCCATCATCGGTACAACCACATAAGAACAAAATACCATTGCTTAAATGAAAAATAATGAATCACAGAAATAGAATTTTCCAACTAAATACATCAATTAAAATTATCCAAATAGGCATGGGGTCTCAACATCAAGCAATCAAGAATACAAATCAGAATTTTCAATAGCAAACATCATTAGTTCATCTACACCTAAAGACAGAGGAAACTTAGCCAATCATGGTGCAAAGAGACAAAGGGCAACAATGGTGATGATGATCTTCTATGGTGATGAAGCTGTTGGAACTGTGATCCTCCTCTCCTTGCGGAACTCAAGATCCAAAAACAAAACAAAAAAGAAACAAAAGAAGAAAGATGAAAAAGAAGAAAAAGAAGAGAAGGCTGCTTGCTTTGAGAATGGAATGGAATGAAACCCCCTAATCTGTCCATGGGGTTTTTATAGTTATTGTTTTCAAAAGAAATTTAATAATAAAAAAAAAAGAAAAAGAAAGCATGAGAGATAGAGAGAATGAGGGAGATGGGAATCCGTGAGGGATTTAGAGAGTTAGAGAGGAGTTAGGAGATTATATCTTTGTGAAGAAATGGGAAGGAGATTAGTGGACAGCATGTGTGAGAGAGGGAAGAGGTAGCGGAGAGGAATTAGGAGATGGGAGAGATGGGAAGAGAGGTAGAGATATAGAATCCGTGAGGGAGATGGGGATTAGGAAAGTGAGATGGGAAGCATATGGGATTAGGAATTAGATGTGGGAAGGTGAGGTGGCATATCAATCTCCCTTCTCACTTCTCCTTTGTACTCTCGGTGGTTTCATATCTCAAATTCTAAACTCCTGTTTGAATACATCCATTTCCCTTAATAGGAAGAGGTCATATGGGTTTTAAAAATAAAACAACCTAAAAAGATAGAATAGGTTTTAGTTTAGGAAACTAGAAAGAGAGAGAGAGAGAGAGATATGTGAGAGATGGGGATATCTAATGGGATGGCTTAGAAAAAGATAAAAAGGAAGATAGAATAGGTTTTGGATTTTGAAACTAAAAGGGAGAGAGAGAGGTTTCCGTGAGAGAAATTAGAAATTAGGTTTTCTTTCTTCTCTTTCCAACTTTGCCATAATCCATTATTTGGCCATAATCCCTCCTTCCTTGAACCAAATTGACTCGACCCATGAATTAAATGTTAACCATTTAATTTTATTGATGCAATGAGTCCAATATCGATTTTTCTTGAGAAATCTCCTCTTTGCCAAATTACGATAATGCCCTTGGGTCTTCGGTGAAACTTCTAATACAAGAGGTCTTCATTGGGCCGGGCTTGCGTAGCATTGAGCTCCTCCAACTTGGTTTTCTCAATTTAGGCTCCGAAAATGTAATTTTTCTCCATTTCTTCCAATATGTCAAAAATACCCCTGTACCCTGAAAAAGACAGAAAATACCCAAGGTAGCTCCAATCTAAGCAAATAAAAATGCAGAATTAAATGAAATAATTTCACACATAAATGTGCTCATCAACACCAAATAAGTAACAATGCATTTAAATTACAACAAATTTATGAAATGTATGAAGGATTGGACATATTTTCAAGCTTAACTTCGTTTAACCCAAAATAGTAAGCAATTTCGATTTTGGGAGGGGTTTACCCAACCCTTGCCCTAATTGATGGGAGTAGGGATGATGTGGGGTGTTCACGAATTGATTAAGAGCAATAGAATTAAGAAAAATCACTATTCCATTGCCCTTCATGCCACTTAGTACAATAAAATGAGAAGGAGAAGAAGAAACAAACAAAAACCCTGGGGAAAACCTAGAAACAAACCCTAGCAAGCCAAGAATGGAGGGAAGAACACATACCTTGCAGTAGGGGGATTGATCCTTGAAGAAGAAGGGCTCAAATCCACCAAGGAATGGTGTGGAAATTTTGAATGGACGAGGTTGGGGCTCTTCTGCTCTGTGCTTCTGTTCTCTCCAAAATAAGCCAAGTGAGTTTAAGACTCATGGATTGTTTTTTTATGAAAATTTGACGAATGGATGCACGGACTGATCCACTATCGTGGTTTCGTCTGTAAATCCGTCTAGCATAAAAGTTTAGTTTCTTTGTTCGTTGAACTATACGGAACATCGAACGGAACCACGACCAAGGGTCCGTCCATAGTTCTATACGCCTCAGTGTTTTGGCCAAACTGGACACCCTGAGAACGGAGTCATAAACGGATTCACGTTGTAAATCTGTCTATCAGTCCGTCCAGCCTATTTTGGCGATGGAGTCATGAATGGAGTCATAGGACTAGTTCTAACCGTGAATCCGTCCGTGTTCTAACGGGCTACACACATCTTGTGCAATTTTTATACTAGACCCCTCGAGGCACTTTGCATTGCTTCCTCTTATTCTGTGTGCTAACCATGTGAAGCATCTTATTCATTACAGGTGTTGAAACATGGTCAATACCCACAATCGGAATCATTCCCCCCCTAGGGATGACGCCGGTGATGTTTCTAAAGAGGCTTTGCCTGTACCGCCCCTGATTAACAGTAATGCGGATGTTGCTGCACTTTTGGGGATCATGTTGTGGGATATGCAACGGGGCATTAAGAGGCACAACAAGAGCAGCGTACTTTCATCCAGAATGTAACCAATTAGCTCCAAAATGTTGTCGGGAAGGGCCACAAGTACCTCCCTTGGTACACGTAGCCCCTGCTCCCGCAGTTGCTACCACACCTGCTATTCCTCCCCTGGCACCAACTACAGTTGAAGTTCCTGTGGTACAAGTAGTGCCAAATCCACCTCCTCCTGCTTTGGTTGCCCCACAAGTCCAAAATGTGGCGCCAGAATGGGCTGATGCCTCTAAGCTTTTGGAGAAATTTCAGAAGCATCGTCCTTCTACCTTCTACAAGCTGATTCACGATTCTATGTTTCCAACCACCTGGATGAGAGACTTGGAGAGAATCTTTGAGGTGCTGCAGTGTAATGACACCGACAAGATTTGATGTGCCACTTTCCAACTCCGAGGAGACGCTGGTGCTTGGTGGCATTCCTCTAAGGAGCATTTCTGGGCCAAGTACCCAATTGCAACATGGGATCAATTTACGAAAGCTTTTCTCAAGAATTACTTTCCATGGAATTTTTGAGATAAGAAGGAGGTTGAGTTCATGAACCTCAGCCAGGGATCCAAGTTGGTCCGCGAATATCAACAGGCCTTTGAGGAGCATTTCTATTTTGCTCCAGAGCACATGAAGGCTGAGGGGGTCAAGGCAAGAAGGTTTGAAAGAGGGTTGAGAGCCAACTTGAGTACATCTGTGGTGCTGCACAAATACCCTACCTATGTGGAAGTGGTTTAGGCTGCTAAGATGATTGAAGATCAATAGAGAGAGAACTATAAGGCCAAATAAGCTGGAAAGAGACCAATGTCATTCTATGACTCTAAGGGACCTAATAAGTTTTAGAAGAGAGGGGCCTACACGACTGCAACTCCAATATAGTCCCGTAAACCAGACGTGGCCTAGGGACCCAAAGCTACATCGGCTCCTTATTATGGGACCCAGACTCTAGTATGTTACAACTGCAAGGAGTCCGGTCATATGGTCAAGGATTGCCCACATCCACGACAGGCAGGTTCATGGCTTACGGTGACTTCAAAGGCACCCTAAGCGAAGGCAGCTATTCTCTCACTTCTCCCTTCTCCAGCCAACAGAACTCAGGGATGAGTGTATTCTGTCACTCATGAGGAAGCCCAGGCTGACCCTAGAGTCATCACAGGTATTGTACTCAATCGTTTGAATGTAACTCTATTATGTTGAGTTTATCATGTTTGGCTGTTCGGTGTTGCCAGGCATGATTTTTGTTTGCTCTCTACCTGCTTACGTGTTGTTTGACTCAAGAGCATTGTACTCCTTTATATCTGCTTCGTTTGCAGAGAAACTACCTATTAGACCGGCAAGTATGGAGCAGAAGCTGATAGTCAGCACATTGACAGGAAGTAAGGTCGATCTTGACCAAGTCTTCAAATCTTGTCCTGTGTGAGTAAGCGACCATGGGCTGGAAGCTAGTTTGATAATCCTGAACATGAAGGACTTCGATATAATTCTGGGGATGGATTGGCTATCCATACACGGAGCTAGCTTAACCTACACAGAGAGGAAAGTACTCTTCAAGCCAGAGGAGGGTAAGGAATTTGTGTTCAAGGGCAAAAAAATCAAGAAGCCTAAGAAAACTATAATTTCAGCTCTCCAAGTCCAAAAGTTGATAGAAGAAGGTTGTCAGTGTTACTTAGCCTCCGTGCCGGACACTGAAGCAAAGATTACACCTATGGAAGAGATAAGTGTGGTAAGAGACTTCCCTGACGTCTTTCCGAAAGACCTCACATGGTTACCACCGGACCGAGAGATGGAGTTTATGATTGACTTGGTGCTTGGTGCTGCCCCAGTGTCTAAGGTCCCCTACAGAATGGGCCCTTTAGAATTGAAGGAACTTCAGGAGCAACTCAATGACTTGTTGAAGAAGGGCTTCATTAGTCCAACTGTTTCCCCGTGGGGCATACCTATTTTGTTTGTAAAGAAGAAAGATGATAGTATGCATATGTGCATTGATTACCATGAGCTCAACAAGCTCACGATCAAGAACCGGTACCCGCTGTCTAGGATCAACGATTTATTCGATCAGTTGTAAGGCGTAAGGGTGTTCTCAATGATCGATCTCCGATCGGGGTAACATCAGCTGAAGATCAAGGGTAGTGACATCAACAGGACAACGTTCAGATCACGATATGGTCACTATGAGTTTCTGGTTATGTCCTTTGGACTGACCAACTCCCTAACAGCTTTTATGGAGTTAATGAACAGGGTGTTTCACAATGTCCTGGATAAGTACGTTATCTTGTTTATTGATGACATCCTGGTCTACTCCAAGAGCGAAGAGGAGCACGTTGACCACCTTCGCTTCATGCTGCAATGCTTGAGAGAAAAGCAATTGTATGCTAAGTTCAGCAAGTGCGAGTTCTGGTTACAATAGGTTGCTTTCTTAGGTCACCTAGTTTCTGCCAATGGTATTGAAGTTGACCCTGGAAAGGTGAAGTCTGTAGTCGACTGGGAGACACCCAAGAGTGTTGCAGATATTCGCAGCTTCCTCGGTCTAGCTTGCTACTACAAGAGGTTTATTGAGAATTTTTCAAGGATTTCATCTCCTATGACTTGACTGACCCGAAGGGAGTGAAGTTCAAGTGGTCCGAAGACTACGAAAAGTGCTTCCAAGAATTGAAGCAACGACTAGTTTTGGTTTCGGTACTCACCATTCCAAATGGTACTGGAGCCATGGACAGCAGCCCCATGGTCTTTTACAGTCTTTGCCCATGCCATAATGGAAGTGGGAACATGTTACCATGGACTTCGTCAGTGGACTGCCCCATACACCCAGGGGTGTTGATGCCCTGTGGGTTATTGTGGATAGGTTGACGAAGACAGCACATTTCATCCCAATCAAGGTCACCTAGTCTATGGATACACTGACCCGCTTATATATTGATAACATAGTTTGCCTGCATGGAGTTCCAGTTAGCATCATCTCAGATCGGGACCCCAGGTTCACATCCAAGTTCTGGGGCAGATTCTAGAGAGCTATGGGTACCTTGTTGAGTTTTAGCACTACCTTCCATCCGTAGACAGATGGGCAATCAAAAAGGATAATACAAACTTTGGAAGACATGCTCCGAGCCTGTGCCATTGATATGCAGGGTAACTGGGATGAGCACATCTTGCTTATCGAATTCGTCTACAACAATAGTTACCAAGCTACTATCGATATAGCACCATTTGAAACCCAATATGGGAAGAAGTGCCGAACTCCATTGTACAGGGACGAGGTAGGTGAGCGATGTATCCTTGGGCTAGAATTGATTTAAGCAACCAGTGAGAAGGTGGACTTGATCCATGAACAAATCTAGGCTACCCAGTCTAGGCAGAAAGGCTATGCAGACCAAAGACGGAAGGATCTAGAGTTCTCCCTCGGTGACAAGGAATTCCTTAAGGTGTTGCCCACCAAGGGCGTGATGCGGTTCAGCAAGAAGGGCAAGCTAAGCCCAAGATTTATTGGGCCCTATAAAATCCTTGCAAAGGTCAGACCAATGGCTTATCGGTTAGCACTCCCACCATCTTTTGATGGTGTGCATGACGCCTTCCATGCATCCATGTTACGAAACTATGTGCGTGACCCAAGCCATGTTCTATCTCAAGAACCACCGGAGCTGGCAGCGGATATGTCCTATAAGGGATAGCCCGAGAAGATTCTGGACAGCAAAGTGGTGAACCTTGATAATCGACCAATTCACTATGTGAAGGTGAAGTGGTGCAATCACCCGGAGGAAGAAGCGTCCTGGGAAGCCGAAGTAGAGATGCGAGCGAAGTATCCTTCCCTTGGATTCTTACAAGGTACCCCAAATTTTGGGGATGAAATCTCTTGTAAGGTGGGGGGATGTTACATCTTCACCCGAGATTGCTATTTATTAATAATTTCTCTCCCTTGTGACATGTAGATACTGTTGTCGTGTACACTGAGGAACTATTTTCATTAGTGGTCAAGCCCAGCTACAAGATCATTGACCAGTTCACGGGTCTGCTTGTCGAAGAGAGGTTCCTCAATCGGCAGTGGGGGAGATTTATTGATGGTGATTTCGTCGACCATCTTCTTAGCATGAGTCCTTGGAGTAAAGAGTACCGGAAGGCGTTTCTTGTGTCCCCACACTTAGACACCTCACTCAGCGATGAGCTTAGCATTGCAGTCAGGAAACTCTTCGGGATCATGAAGGACATGTCATGACGGTCAAGGGGTAAGATACTTCCCTAATGTATGTTAGTGTACCCTCCCCTCTATGGCCTTGAGGTGTGGGCCAAAGCCCAACAACTTTCCTCGATGTTCTGCCCTTACAGCAGCGATGGGGTCACAAATGGACTCACAAGACTAGTTCTGTCTATGGATCCGTCCATGCTGTTTCATGTTTTGGGCATTTTCCTTATGTGGGGTCCACACCCCATACCCCAGATAATGTTCCTGAGCCGCCAGATGAGGTGGACCCCACCTTGGTCCCCTTAAAATGTGTATGTGCTATGTAGGTGGGCCCACTAGCCTATGGTGGCATTTAAATGAGTTTTACTCTAAGGACCCTAAGCCAAACAGGCCCTAAGTGGGGGCACTTATTATAAATGCATAGCCTAGCCATTCATTGGCTCTTTCATTTTTCCTACCAACAAAATCATTGAAGGCTGGGAGAGCATTGAAGGTGATGGAAGAAGTTGTGGGAGGTGGAACCCATCCATTAGCTCATCAAGGCTAGTGAATACCCTTCCCCTCTCCCTCTCTTTCCATTTCAAATTTGGGGAAATCCTTCCCTGATCGGTCTAACTTAGGGTTTCCTTTCAAAAACCCATCATCACTCTTTAGTCCCCTAATTGGAGACCTACCCCTCTCTCTTATTGCCATTCATGACCTTAATGGACTGAACTGTTGTTCCAAGCCTTAAGACCTAAATCTAGGAATGGGAAACCCTAGAGGTTATTCCAAATCCCTTAAATCCTCTAAGGCCCATGTTAGGACTGAGTGCTATTGACCCTAACGAAGCTTGGGACTCACCTCCTTAACCCTTGGAGCCATGTGGTCTCCAAAATGGAAGGCTGAAGGTGAAAATCCTTTCAAATCTCGAAAAGAGACTCAACGGATCCACGAACGGATCCATCATCGTGGTTCCATCCATAAATTCTTTCTGTTTAATCCGATTGACTGGCTAGGACGGAGCCAGGAATGGATTTACCTAGTATTTTCGTCCATAGTTCCGCTCCCTCTCTGGAATGTCTCAGGGTCCAGACGGATGCACGAACGAATTCACTTAGAGGTTTCATCCATGAATCTGTCCCACCAATTTCCACAAAATGCCTGGACAAAGCCAGGAACGAACGAACTCACCTAGTTGCCTCCATCCCTGCGTCCATCTATGCTGTCTTGGCTGAAACCTCAAATTTACTATTGGGACCCATCATGGGACCCACCTATACTCTTCTAACACTATTCTCATGCGTCCCTAGATTTTATAACCTGTACGGGATAACGTGTACTAAGGTAAATCCTATTAAACACCCCAAGCAACAATCAAACAACTGGTGAGTGGGTGTTAGGTGATGTTTGGGTTTGTTATATCTATAAATTATACTATTGTTATGATACTTGCAACATTATAAACATGCTACATTCTTGCATGAAAAATATCTTGGTTATGAATGATGTGATGTGAATATGTTTACTTTACATTGTTGTATCGGGTTACGATGTCGGGACCTTAGAAATGTTTATGAGAATTATTGATTGTCATTCTGCCCTGTATGCACCGTGCCGTGCTGGTACCCGAGTACTAGATGGAGTGGGACGTTAATGCACCCGGAATACCTCTCAGGACGATAGGACTTGCATGTAGTATAACTGTGGTTAGGATTCATATCCCTATCCTACGACCCTTACCAACAGGGGTTTAGGTGTTGGGTGATCGGGGCTCCTTGTTGCGTATGGGGGAGAGAGGCTAGGTCAGGGATGATCACTGATCATCAGGGTCCGCCACTGGGTGGTCTTTGTGGCTTCGACCGGCGTAGGCTCCGTAGTGATAATAAAGGTTTCATTGTGACGATAAGTTAAGTGACCCACAGTGTCTCTCGAGTTATCGTAGTAGCATATACCCCAACTTAGACTGTGTGTTAGGTAGAAATCTATTAACATTACATTCATCATGGACTATGTGTGATTATGTGTTTGTGCATTCTCCTTCCCCTCACTGGCTTAGTGGAGCTAACCCCCTGTGCACACACTCTTTTAGATTTTGATGCAGATGGTGGTTACCTGGCTGGTCTTGAGGCCTAGCCAGCGGATTATAATGGTATTGGCATGGAGGAACATGATGACGGATGCCCCTGCGACGATTATGCCTACGGGCCATGATGATGTTGAGGTTAATCCCCTCTTTTGATTCTTTTAGGGCTTTGCGCCCATTATGAACATTTATCTTTAATACTTTATATGATTTTGAGTAGTTACGTCATGGTCAGTCAGCAAACAGTGTTAAACTTTACTTGTGTCACCTAGCCAGCTAAACATATAGTAACTGCAATTTAAATCATTTCTGCTTGTAATTACTCTTTCTTGAATGGAATTTCCTTTCCTTTTCTCTAAATTGTAATTATTATGTTTGACCTTGACTGTTGACTATGGACTGGGACACTATGTTAGTGATTCTGGTAGAGAAAGGGGATGATGTGTGTCATCCTAGTCACCCCTTCACTGTGCTTTATTCCAATCTGGAAGTGGGGGTGTGACACATAAAGGGCAAGATGACAGTCAATGAATTTTATAAACATCCTGGGGTTTTGGTACCAGTACACCCGGTACCATAACCCGATACGATAATAAAGCAATCCACATTCAAATCAGTTCACAAACAAGATAAATAATGCAAATATGCAACATGCTTATTAATCATAGAAGTAGCATGTAAAATGAATATTTAATAATAAGCAAACCCAAACAATCGCCAAAAAACCCACTCACCAATAGCTTGCATAAGATTCGGTGTGTCTATTAGTTCTTGCTTCGATAACGCTCTCTTGTACAAGTTAAACAGCCTACAGATGTGAGAGCATGTGTTAGAAGACGTGCGGAGGGGTCCCATGCTAAGTCCCAAAGGATAAAGTAGGGTTTTACACAAGATAGCACAGATAGACTCAGGGATGGAAGCAGCAGGGTGAGTCCGTTCCTGGCTCCGTCCAGACCAAATGATCAAAATGAGAGGGACGGATTCACGGACGAAACCTCACCATAAATCTGTTCATGCATCCATCAGAACCCTGAGACATTCCAGAGATGGAACGGAACCACGGATGAAACCAGTAGGTGAATCCGTTCCTGGCTCCGCTTGAGCCAGTTAATAATTTATACTGGATGGATTTACAAACGAAACCATGATGCTAGATCCGTTTGTGGATCCGTCGAATCCTTGTCTGAGATTTTGAAGGATTTTCACTTCCATCCTTCCATCCTTGAGGTCACATGGCTCCTGGTGTTAGAGAGGGAACCACAAGCCTTCCTAGGGTCATTAGTATCTAGTTCAACCATGGGTCCAAGGTCTTACAAGGATCCAACTCCTTTAGTCCAAATCTATGGTTTAGGGTTGGGGAAATCATAGGATAGCAACAATGATTATAAATGGGGCTGAGTGGAGCTATAATTAGGGGTAGGTCCTCATTAATGAAACCCCATCATGAGTCAAGCTCCACCTTGAGTCCCAAGTGGAACCCTAGGTTAACCCATCCTTAGGTAAAACCTCGCAAAACCCAAAAATGGAGAAGGGCGGCAGAGTAGTAGGATGCAAGCTTACCTAGATGGGTGGAGTCCAATACTCAAGTTCCAAATCAGTCTTGAAGCTCCACCTTCCACTCTCTTCTTCCTCCCTTTCCCTCCTTTTCTTCTTTCCTTATCCGAATAGCAAGAGGGGAGGGGGTAGGACAGTATGGCTACCCCCCTTGCTTCTCTCTTCCACTTTCTTTCCTTTCCCTCCCATTCCTCTTTCTTTCTTCTTCTTCTTCTTCTCCACGGTTTGGCTTGGATGAGAATGAAATGGAATTCTTGAGCTAAGCCCTCTTTTTATAAAATAAAATAGGCATTAGGTCTTGTTTGCCTAGGTCCTTGAACTTAAGAATCCATTTAATTCAAGTTAGACCTTGGGACTAGTTTAGCTAAGGTTCTAAGCCCTTAGGTCCAATTAGTTACGGTATGTTTGGCTTAGCTTAAGGTCCTCAAATGTATTTTTGTCTAGGGCTTGTTTGGCTCGGTCCAATTAAAAGAAAAACCATTATTTGATTTAGTTAAGCCTTATGGGCCCACTTTCATGGCCCAACAATTCAAGAGAGGGTAAGGGTGGGGGTTTATCATGTCCGAGGACTTAGCCATAGTATCCGGAACATAGGGATGGGGGTCTACACAGGAAAAACAATTTTACTCAAGAAATAGTACGGACGGATCCACGGAAGGAACTAGTCTTGTGAGTCCATCTGTGACTCCGTCGCTGCTGTAAGGGCTTAAAACACAAAGAAAGTTGTTGGGCTTTGACCCACACTTCCAAGACTTCGAGGGGGTATGTATACCAACCATTTAGGGTTTAAAACTTACTCATTGTATGGTCCCATCTCCCATCTAGGTGTGAATACAACCCTTGTGTTCGAGCTTTCCCTTTGACTGTTATAATCTAAGGTCACAGGTATTGACCGTCGGCATCATGGCGACACCCGTTAGTAAAAATTCAATTTAGCCCGGGACATTATTGGATAACCTAGAGGGGGGTGAATAGATTATCACTAGTGAATTTTTGTCCTTTTCAAATTTTTTTGAATTTAAACAAGATAGAAAGATAGAAATTGCATAAATGAAGAACACACAAAATTTATAATAGTTCGGCTAAACTTAGCCTACGTACACTCCTCTCAATCTTGAGAGAATTCACTAGGTACTTCCTTTCAGTACAGTAGGAGGGATGAACACCTTTACAATCTTTTTCTATGGAATAAGAGGATCACAATCTTTTAAAGATAAGAGGATCCTTACACAACCTAAGTACAGTCTAGGCTAATGCAGACAATGCTTTATAAACTTAAAAACATAAACTAATTACAAAAGGAAATAAAGGTAGAATTACCTAGGCAAGGAGTGTGATGTGTACTCCTTGCAAGTGCCAAATGATACAAATGAATGCATGCACAAAAAAGACCTTCTATAAGATTTATTCCTTAGAGAGTAAGCATGGGAAGGTCCTTTAAGCTTTGAAGTCAAACCTTGATTGATGTAGATGTAGATAAGACTTCAATGATGAGAGCAATAATTCATTTTTCACCTTTCTCAAAAGTTGGATTTTAGACTATAGTAGATGGGAGAAAAGGCCTGAGATGTTCTCTATTTATAGGTTTATTAATGGCCTTTAGAACTTGTGCAAAATGTGCTCTAACGGATCTATTTTTTACCAATCCGATCGACCTGAAGATTGATCCGGTCGACCGGATCATAGCCGTTGGAAAAAGTAGCCCTTAGAAACTAGCCGTTTGAAGGCATGAGTGGCATCCGATCGATGTCCGATCAACCGGATCATATATGGGAACGTACCAGTAAGGCTGCTATGATTCTCGATCGATGCATACCCTGAGATCCGATCGATCGGATTCTCAGACCGGATCCCAGTCAATGCATGATTCTGACAATTTGACTGAGGGAATTGGTCCGGGACTTTCTCCAATAATTTTTAACATATTCTAAGGTCATAGGGGGTTCAGTTATAACCTCTTAAGGTCCCTAAATGATGCATATGCTTATTCATTCATTTTATGCAAATGTAATTACACGTATGCTTTATGTGTGAGTGCCAAAGTATGTGCACACAAGCATCTTATCTTTCTAGCTTCACGTGACGTTCTTCAATCTTCAAAAGCTCTTTTGATATCTTCTTTACTTGACAAGCTTTGTCATGTCTTTAAGCAAGGTCTTGAGCTTCAATGGTTTGTTCTTCAATGTCTTTCCACCTTGGTCTTCTTCCTTTGTGCCTTCTAGTTTGTGACTTATTATCCTGTTGACATAAAGACACACACAAGTCCATTTCTAATATGTTTGTTATCATCAAAACACTTATGGAGGTGGGTTAGAATTCCCCAACAATCTCCCCCTTTTTGATGATGACAAACATATGATTTGGTAGCAAATTATATCAGTAATATATAGCATTTATAGCAACCAAGCAACCAAATAAAATATTTTAAATCAAGCAAATCAAGCAAATTAAATCATGCATCATGCATCATAATTATAAGTCCCAAATCATCATATCTTCTCCCCCTTTGTCAACAACAAAAAGGAGTAAAGAAGGCTCCCCCTGCAATATAGAGTCATAGAATAAAGAAATAATTGCATCTAATAGTTATCAAAATAAGTCAACCACTCAGTTATAAGGCAATCATATAGTTTGAAAGTTCTAAGCCAAATAGTCCAAAGCACTCTCCCCCTATAAATGTGCAGGAGTTTAAGACCCATACTAAAAGCAAAGCAGTTGTTCAAATATTACGACCCAAATTGTCTTTAAAAAGAGCATTAAAAAGCACTAATCATCTGTAGGAGGGGTAGAGATGTGGAAATGTTAAATGATCATCCGAAGCTGAGCCATAATCTCCTTGTTATCCCCACGAAGTGCTGCGAACTGATCATCAAAGCCCTGCTGGCGAGAGTCAAGCTTCTCTTGGTAAGTAGCAAATTCAGCCCTTGTCACATATTCTTCATCCTGACTATCATCATCATCAAAAGCATCACTATCAATAATGGATGAAGAGGCTTGCTTACGCCTAGCTTGACGGCCAGGAGGAGGAGGAGGAGCATCAGAGGCACTAGTAGGATTTGAAGTGGGAATTTCATCAGAGAGATTAACTTCAAAATACTTGAAGATTATAGTTAAGAGAAGACTATATGGGAGGCTAGCCTTGGAATCTCTCTCAGCGGCCAACTCCATGGTTTTCATAATCACATAGGGAAGACAGATTTGATGAGTATTGGCAACGCACCAAATAAAATAGGCTTGGAAGAGGGTAACAGCATCTCTATGCCCGCCAAAAGGGAGGATATTGTAGGTTAAAATCAGATTTACCACCCTAGGAATATCTCCAAGGTGAATAGCAGTAAGACCCTTGGTTTCTCCCAAATAGTTCTTAAAAATTACACCATAAACCTCATCAACATTCATAAACCCTTGGGGAGAGGTTTTGGTACAGAGATACTTGCGTTCTCCTAAGTCATCCACTCCAAATATTTGGGCAAGTTCCACAGTGTCAAAGGAGATGTGTTTGCCCTTAACCAAGGAGGTGATAGTATTATCAAACCCTGCCCTTGGCTGACTGGAATTTTGATTGAAGGATAGGAATCCCTGACCAGGTAACCAGGAACACTGTGGAATATCACTCCAGTGGTTTGGATTGATGAGGAAACTCTGTGTGGATCATCCTATATACCTATCAGAAGATGGACAGTGGACCCCTGCAAATATACAGCTTATGGCATGATGTAAGGCCTGGACCCCAAGTAATCTCTTTCCTCCCCAAATACCCACCTCTGAAAAAGTGTGTTAAATCTCCTATATGGCATGTGGGGACAATACCCTGACCAAGGGTCAAACCCCTGTGCAAGCCCCATTGAATTTTAGCTTGTTGGAATTCTCTGGGCGATGGCACTGGGCGATGCAGACAAGGCCCAGTAACATCGCTCAGTGAGTGAAATAACATATTTTATTGGTTTTTAATTGTGGGGACCACCCAACATGGACATGGGCACCCTCCATCGATAGAGGGGAGTCTGAGGGACCACCTCATACCCTTAGTTCACTGTGGACCCCACCACTGTGCGTAGAATCACTCAAAATCAGTTTAAAAACTGATTTTCAAAAGGGGCCTTCACAGCCAAACAAGCCTCAGTGAAGGCTGGGCCAATAAATAGGAAGGCCTTGGGCTCATTTAGAGCCATTAGCTCTAATAGAAACCGTAGGAGAGAAAATGGAGAGAAAGGAGAGAAAGAAGAGGAAGGAGAAGAAGAGAGAAGAAGGAGGAAGGAGGAGGAGCTGCTGCAGTCCTGCACCCAGCCTGGAACCGAGCTCTCCCAGCCCTGTGCAGGTATAGAAATCATGCTCAGATCTGCTGCTCCTCTTTTGTATTTATGTTTGTGATGTTTTTGCTCCCTGGGCAGCCCTGAACAGCTAGGGTTTGCCCAGAACAGCTCCTGATCTGCCATGTAAGCCTTGGGCATGGAAGATCTGTACTTTTTATTAAATTTTAGTGGGCTGTTATGCTGTTCTTGAGGTCGAGATTAGACTGTGCACAGCTGCACTGCCCAGATTCACTTCTGGCTGGCAGTTTGGAACCCTGGATGTGTTTCATGGCCACACAGACCTAACCCTAGATGATTGCAGCCATGGAACATCAAATCACATCTAATTCCAGCCCTGCATGTGGCTGAGATCGAATTCCAAGCTTGAGAAAAATCTTGTGACACTATTCACTAGGTTGTCTGGGCAGCCAAATGGTGGACCTGATGGATGATCCATTTGGATCAAGAGGTAGACCATTCCAGGGGCTACTTGACCCCCCAAACATGCAAAGGATCAGAATTGAGCATAGCCTAAAAAGCCCAGCCTTGGGAACTCAGCCCAATGTCGATTTGAGGGCACTGGGCGATGCACCCAACGCCCAGAGCCATCGCCCAGTGAAGAAAATATTGCTATTTTTGCAATCAGATCTGGGTATCTCACCCAATGGCTGTGGGACAGTGTGGGAAGGTGGGAAATGACATAAATGCCCTTCCCCACATCTGTTCATATTAAAGGAATATTTTGAAACCCTAGTGGGCCCCACAGGTATAAGAAACCCTGCTGTGTTTGGTCCTACAGCACAGGCAAGCTGTGGACAACACTGAGGACCTTATCTGACCTAGGGTCAGGTATAACTATAAAAATGACCATTTTACCCTTATGCCACTGACTCTGGCCAATGCACCGGGACATGAACCTAAGGCCTAGTGCAAGGCCCAATGATTCCAAGTGAGAACCAACTGAACACCGGGTTAACCCTGTAAGCTTAGGTTAACCCTAGGACTACCAGTGATAGACTGAAAACTTAATAAGACATTATCTGATTTATATTTAGGATTTGATCCCGCGCTCGAGGTCAACAACTAGACTGCTTTTGAGACTGAGTTTGCAATCGAGGTCTTAGAACCCAACTCAGGTGAGTGAATAATATTATCATATGTGCATGTGTAATTATGATATCATGTCGGCAATTAAGAATTTTAAACATGAATGTTGTGTTACTTACTTCTAATTAAAGTTACTCAAATCAGTGCATAATGACTGTCTATTGATCAACATTGTGAATTCTTATATGATGATTGTGATTGTTAGATTAGATGTCGTAGTCGGCTTGGAAATAAGGCATGTGGTAGCCCATAGAATGAGATGCAGTTGACACCAACCGACTCAGACGATGCCATATAGACATGGGGCTAGAGTTTCATCACCCATGCTACGCACCCTTGCCAACAGGGGTTTAGGTGTTGGATGCCTGTGAGGGTGACCATATGAATATGTGAAAAGAGATAAGAAATGAAAAGAACATCGAAATGGTGAATGAATAAGAAAGAACATCGGAATGGTGAATATGGGCTGTAAGCCAAAGAAAAGAAAAGAAAAGAGAAAAGAAATGGATTGCCCTACAGGTTAATCACAGAGGGCTGATCGGGTTGACCTTGGTGATTGTTGCGGGAGCTGACTGATCCTCTCCGACAACTCAATGGGTGTATCGCGGGAAGGGGTTAGAAGCCCGCACCAGTGATACATGTATTGGGGATTGTAGTAGCACAGACCTGACTTAGTTGTATTGCTAGGTGGCTAATAAATAATTTGGACTTGCATATCATGTAGGATCATATAAATTGTGAATTGTGATTGCATGTGCATGCATGATGATATGATTTGCTCACGAGCTCGGTAGGGCTTACACTCTGTTATACATTATTTTTCTTAGATGATTTTACAGATCGATGCCACTGTGGCATGGAGGCTCATCTCGAGGAGGAGAGTCCTGGTTATTACGATGATGTTGGTGTGGACCCCGATGGATGTCATACCGATCCTGCGTACTTTCTCGGTGGTCATTGATGAAGACCGTTGAGGAGCGCATCTGATGCTTTTTGTCTTGGGGACTCCTTTTTGTTTTTATTGGAGTTTATCCCCGTTCTGACTGGGGTTCTATTGTAGTTTTTACTTTTTTTTTTCTTCTTTTTGGTGTTGAGTATGCTCACCCTGTATATATATAGGTATATGGTAGTTCTAGCTTTGTTTCTATCAGCTTTGTTTCTATGGTTGTGGGTTGGTGGGAAATGTAGAAACTTACTTATGTATATATTATCATCATTTCCCATATCACTATGCTTCCTTTTATTATTGTAAATTGTAGTTTATTTGCAACACTCTGATCTTGCTTATGAAAAAGTGATGACTGTGGTTCCATGAATGTAAGCACTACTTCTAGATTCGTGGGATTTGGCGGATTGCCGTTACGTAATTCGGGTCACCTACCCAATTCCTCCCAGGGGGTGGTTTAGGATGTGACAAGTATAGTCATCTTCAACACCAACAACTTGAAGATTGCAATAAAACAGTTGCACAAGTCTAGGATATGCTTTCTCTTGGGGATATAAGATGGAGTCCCAACCCAACATCTCAAAGAAAGTATTGATTTCACAAGGGAGAATGCTATTGAGTTCAGTGACACTTACTAGCCTTTCTCTAATGAGTTTCTTGAGTTGGAATTGCTTCCACCAAATCGAAGCCTCTTTGCAAATGAACAAGGTTCTATCATATGCATCCTTCTTTGAAGCAACGGTCTTTCTCTTCTTTGAGGATTCTCCTGTGAAAGCCATTGAGAACAAGGGTTTTGGAGAAATAGGATTTTGAAGAGATTTTGGGAAGAGAAGAAGAGAAAACTAAGAGATTTGATGGTGAAGATGAGATTGGATCACCAAAAGAGCAAGAATCTTCAAGCGTTTTGCAAGATTTTGCCCTAGAAACTCAAGAGAGGGGTTTTGGAGAGAAGAGAGAAGGGTTTTGTGCAGAAAGAAATGAACCAAATGACCCACGGACTTGGTTTAAAAACCATTCTGTCCGTGATCCGGTCGACTGGTTTTGACAATTCGATCGGCCGAATGACCTAAATCTTGATATTTAAGTCAGTCCAGCCTAGAAATTGATCATGAGGTCTATTTGGGCAGGCTCAGGGGATGTAACTCAATCAAAAGGATTACACATACCTAATGCACATCGAAGAGTGCAGAATCATTCTCCGAACAGAGGTTTGGTGAAGATGTCAGCGACTTGCTTTTTAGTCTCAATGTGTTCGAGTACTACTTCACCCTTTTGGACAGTGTCTCAAAGAAAGTGATGGCGAACATCTATATGTTTTGCTCTTGAGTGAAGAATGGGGTTTTTACTCAGATTGATGGTGCCAATGCTGTCATAGAAAATTTTTTAAGGGTTGAATTGGAATCCATAGTCTTGAAGAGTTTGACGCATCCAAAGAATTTGGGCACAACACCTGCCAGCTACAATGTATTCAGCTTCGGTAGTTGAGAGTGCCACACAATTTTGCTTCTTGCTGAATCAAGAAACGAGGCAAGATCTAAGAAAGTGGCAAGTACCACTTGTACTCTTACGATCAATATGACAACCAGCAAAGTTCGAGTCAGAAAAGCTAAGTAATTCAAAATCATTTTGCATTGGATACAACAATCCTATGTTGATAAATCCTTTTAAATATTTAAAAATTCTTTTAACTGCATTTAAGTGTGATTGCATAGGGCTAGCTTGAAATCTAGCATATGCACAAACACTAAACATGATGTCAGGTCTGCTAGTAGTTAAGTATAACAGACTTCCAATCATACCTCGATAACAAGTAGGATCAATTGGGGTTCCATTCTCATCTTTTGAGAGAGTTATTGAGGTACTCATGGGAGTGTAAGAAGCCCTTTGGGAGTTAATATCAAACTTCTTTAGCAACTCTTTGATATATTTTGATTGATTGATAAAAATCCTATTTTCAGTTTGTTTGATTTGAAGACCTAAAAAGAAGTTGAGTTCACCCATTAAACTCATTTCAAACTCGCTTTTCATGCAATTACTAAATTCATGCATAATGATTCATCAGTAGCACCAAATATAATATCATCTACATATATTTGTACTATAATTAATTTTGAACCTTTACGCTTAACAAACAGTGTAGTGTCTATCTTACTAATGATATATGCATTTTCAATCAAGAATGTCTTTAACCTGTCATACCATGCTCTTGGTGCCTGTTTAAGTCCATATAAAGCTTTCTTTAATCTAAAACATGATCTGGGTGAGAAGAGCTTTCAAAGCCTGGAGGTTGAGAAACATATACTTCTTCTTCAATAAAATCATTCAAGAAAACACTTTTCACATCCATTTGAAAAAGTTTAAAATTTTTATGACGGACAAATGCCAGGAGCATTCTAATGGCCTCTAATCTAGTAATAGGAGCATATGTTTCATCAAAATCGATTCCTTCTTGCTGATTATATCCTTGAGCCACTAGTCTAGCCTTATTTCTGATTACAATACCATTTTCATCTAATTTATTTATGAACACCCATTTTGTTCCAATTATGGATTTATTTTTGGGTTTTGGCACAAGCTCCCTAACATCATTTCTTTCAAATTGATGGAGTTCTTCTTGCATGGCCAAAATCCAATCATTATCCAATAAAGCTTCTTTTATGTTCTTAGGTTCTACCATGGACAGAAATGCAGCATAATTACAGGTGTTTTGAAATTTAGACCTAGTTTGAACACCTGATTCTAAGTCACCAATAACTTGTTCTAATGGGTGATTTCTTATTAGTCTAACTTCTTTAAGAACCTCCAATGAGTTTTCCTTAGATTTTTTTATAGGAGAATCTTCACCTTCTTTTAAAGAAGTGGTCTCTACCCTTTTAGAGATTTCAGAAATGACATCCTCATCTTCATCCACTAGAGGTTTATACTTTTCTTTTTGAGGAGAAATATCAAATCTAATGTTCATAGATTCCTCTACAACTAAGGTAGTCTTGTTGAATACTCTATAAGCACGGTTATTGCTAGAGTACCCAAGAAAAATATCTTTAGCCGATTTTTCATCAAATTTTCCTTTGGAGTCTTTTGTATTCAAAATAAAGCATTTACAGCTAAAAATTTGAAAATAATCAACTTTGGGTTTCTTTTCAAAATATAGCTCATAAGGTGTTTTAGATAAGATTTTTCTAATCAAAACACAATTTAAAACATAATATGCAGTATTCATAGCTTCAGCCCAAAAATATTTAAGTAGAGAATATTCATTAAGCATAATCTGGGAAGTCTCTTGAAGAGATCTATTTTTCCTTTCAACAACCCCATTGGATTGGGGTGTTCTAGGAGTAAAGAAATTATTGGTGATGCCTTTATCATCACAATATTTTTCAAAATGGTTTGAGTTGTCAAACTTACCACCATGATCACTTCTTATTATAGTGACCAAATAGCCCTTTTGATTTTGGATTTTCTTACAAAGTTTTGAAAATTCATTGAAAGCCTCATTTTTATGTCTAAGAAAAGAGGTCCAAGTATATCTAGAGTAGTCATCAACAATGACAAAAGTGTATATTTTTTCACTCAAGCTTGGAGTAGGGATAGGGCCAAAAAGATCCAAATGGAGAAGTTCAAGTGGTCTAGTAGTTGAAACAATGTTCTTAGATTTATGAGAAACTTTAACTTGTTTATCCTTTTGGCATGCATCACAAAAATGATTCTTGTGAAACTTTAGTTTAGGTAAGTTTCGGACAAGATCCTTGGAAGCTATTGATTGAATCAATTTGATATTTATATGTCCAAGTTTTCTATGCCAAACACTTGAATCTTCATAGGAAACTAAGCAAGTATTGCTAAAACTAGCTTCATCAATGATGCAAGTATATATGTTGTTATTTCTAGTTCCTTTCAATACTACTTTGTTATTTGTATCCATAACTAAGCAATGTGAAACATCAAAACTTACTTTATATCCAACACTACATAGTTGACTTACACTAAGTAGGTTATAGGCAAGTTTGTTTACCAGATAGATGTTTGAGATGGTAGTACCGCCTATGTTGATGTTTCCAATGTCAATCATCTTTCCTTTGCCATTATCTCCAAAGGTTACCCATCCTCCATCATATTTTCTCAACTTTGTAAATAGATTCGTATTTGCCGTCATATGCTTGGAGCATCCGCTGTCGATATACCATTCTACTTGATGTTTGCTCTTCAAGCATACCTACAAAACAAAGTTTACACATGCATTGGTCTCCATAATCTCATGGATCCATTGTTGTTAGAATTGAAAGATTCTTTAGGTACCCAAACTTTCTTATATTTATGGTCCTTGTTTGAATCATAGTTTGTGTTCGAAACATAGTTCTTGGGTCGTTGGTACCTAGGATCACAAATATCAAATGGAGATGGTGCCCTTTTTTGTCTTTGTGATCTTTGCCAATCAAAGGAGTTTTGAGTCCTTCTACTTCTTTGGAATCTTTGATGGTCATAAGGTCTATATGAATGATACTTCATATATGGCCTATGGTTTGGTTGAGGACTATAGCTTCTTTCCATTGTGTATGGAACTGGTGGTCTATGAAATTGTCTTTGGGGTCTTTCAAGAATATATTCCCTTTGGGGTCTATTCCTTCTCTGAGAGGTATATTGAAATGCATAATGGCGTTGATTTCTATGCCTTTGATTTTGTACCCTTAATTTCTTGAAGAGGGGGCATGAGAAATTGATGTTTGATCTTGATGTATTCTTCCCTCTTCTATGTACACAATTTTCTCTTTACCTTTGGCATGATATGGGATTCTTCCATTATAGCCAAGTCCTTCCTTGTCTTGTGGAGGTTTTTACGTTGTACCAAAAAGAGTGTCTAGTGATTTTTGTCCCATGGTGAAAGTAAGCAAGACCGACGTCAATTCCTCATTTTCTCTTTCAAGTTGGGCAATGCAGATATGTAGATCATCTATTTTATTATGCAATTCTATCACTTCTTTTTCTAAAAAGGAGTTTCAAGTTTCAAGTTTACGGCTTACCTCATAGAGAGCTTCAAATCCCTTTTCAATATCGTTTTCATCTATGTCATCCATATCTATTTCTTCAATAGAATCACTATATTTAGAATTAGAGGTGAGATAAGCTGAACTTACCTCTATATCATCTTCTGTTGCCATGAGAGCTAGATTTGTAACTTCTTCATCAGAATCTCCCATTACTTCTTCTTCACTTGAGTCCCATGAGATTTTAGCAGCATACGTTTTCTTTTTATCTTGTCCTTTTGGGCACTCAGTTCTGAAGTGTCCGGGCTTTCAGCACTCATAGTAAATAATATCTTTCTTAGAAGGAAGAGGTTTATCTTTAGATGGATTCTTACCTTTGCTTGCTTGTCCCTTATTGAAATATTTTCCTCCTTTCTTTTTGAGAAATTTCTGAAATTTCTTGGTAATAAGCGACATTTTCTTTTCTGAGAGATTGATGTCCTCTTCTTCAGTACTCTCTTCATCAGATGGATTAGTGGTTTTGAGAGCTATGGTCTTCTTCTTTGATTCTTTTATTTCCGACCATCTTTCATCTTCATTCAATTCAACTTCGTGAGTGAGAAAAGATCTAAGCAGTTCGTCCAGGCTCCCTTTGTCGAGGTCCTTTGCTTCCTTTATGGTCGTTACTTTCGGTCTCCACTTGGGGGGAAGTGACCTGAGAATTTTCCTTATATTTTTGGCCTTGGTATATGTTTTACCTAAGCCCTTCAAATTGTTGGTGATGTTAGTAAAACGTAAAAATATATTTGAAATATTCTCATTTTCTAACATCTTAAACAATTCATATTCATGTACTAGTTTATCAATTTTGGATTCCTTCACTTGTGAAATCCCTTCATATGAAATCACAAGTGTATCCCAAATCTCTTTAGCGGTTTCACACATGGCTATTTTATTAAATTTAAAATCAGTCAAGGCATACTGTAGGAAGGTGATAACCTTGAAATTATATTGAATTTTCTCCTTTTCAGTGGGAGTTAATTCAGAGGTTTCCTTAGGAATACTTTCACCTTCTATAATCTTAGTAAAGGAATAGGGTCCATGTTCAATTACATGCCAAACCTCAAGATTATGGGCATATGTAAAATTCCTGAATCTAATTTTTCAATATGAAAAATTATCTCTATTGAACAAGGGAGGTCTAGAGACATTCAGTCTCTCAAGAGGATTGGTGTAATGCGATCCCATAGATCTTTAAGTCTCAAGTAAAATGAGCTCCTGCTCTAATACCAAGTGTTTGATAACCTAGAGGGGGGGGTGAATAGGTTATCACTAGTGAATTTTTTCCTTTTCAAATTTTCTTGAACTTAAACAAGATAGAAAGATAGAAATTGCACAAATGAAGAACACACGAAATTTATAGTGGTTCGGCTAAACCTAGCCTATGTCCACTCCTCTCAACCTTGAGAGAATTCACTAGTTACTTCCTTTTCGAATAGTAGGTGGGAAGAACACATTTACAATCTTTTTCTACGGGATAAGAGGATCCTTGTACAACCTAAGTACAGTCTAGGCTAATGCAAACGATGCTTTATAAACTTAAAAGCATAAACTAATTACAAAAGAAAATAAAGGTAGAATTACGTAGGCAAGGAGTGTGATGTGTACTCCTTGCAAGTGCTAAATGATGCAAATGAATGTTTGCACAAAGAAGACCTTCTATAAGATTTGTTCCTTAGAGAGGAAGTATGGGAAGGTCCTTTAAGCTTTGAAGTCAAACCTTGATTGATGTAGATGCAGACAAGACTTAAATGATGAGAGCACTAATTCACTTTTTACCTTTCTCAAAAGTTGGATTTTGGACTGTAGTAGATGGGTGAAAAGGCCTGACATGTTCTCTATTTATAGACTCAATAATGTCCTTTAGAATATGTGCAAAATGTACTCTAACGGATCTATTTTTTACCAATCCGATCGACCTGAAGATTGATCTGGTCGACCGGATCATAGCCGTTGGAAAAACTAGTCGTTTGAAGACATAAGTGGCATCCGATCGACCGGATCCTCGTCCCACTTGATCCGGTCGACCGGATCATATATGGGAACATACCAGTAAGGCTACTGTGATTCCCGATCGATGCATACCCTGAGATC
Source organism: Telopea speciosissima (assembly GCF_018873765.1). NCBI lineage: Eukaryota > Viridiplantae > Streptophyta > Magnoliopsida > Proteales > Proteaceae > Telopea > Telopea speciosissima. The sequence continues at coordinate 32,568,506 of NC_057917.1, read as the reverse complement.
CGGTAGACCGAATTCTCAGACCAGATCTCAGTCAATGCATGATTCTAACAATTTGACTGAGGGGAATGGTACGGGACTTTCTCCAACAATTTTTAACATATTCTAAGGTCATAGGGGGTTCAATTATAATCTCCTAAGATCCCTAAATGATGCATATGCTTATTCATTCATTTTATGCAAATGCAATTACACGTATGCTTTATGTATGAGTGCCTAAGTATGTGTACACTAGCATCTTGTCTTTCTAGATTCACGTGACGTTCTTTAATCTTCAAAAGCTCTTTTGATATCTTTTTTAGTTGACAAGCTTTGTCACTTCTTCAAGCAAGGTCTTGAGCTTCAATGATTTGTTCTTGAATGTCTTTCCACCTTGGTCTTCTTACTTTGTGCCTTCTAGTGTGTGAGTTATTATCTTGTTGACATAAAGACACACACAAGACCATTTCTAATATGTTTGTTATCATCAAAACACTTATGGAGGTGGGTTAGAATTCCCCAACAGACATTAGGGTGTATTTTGGGCACGAGTGTAATGCTCCCAGTGGAACACCTAGTGCCTGTAGGACACGAGATTCCAGGCTCTAAATCTTATTTTGGCTATTGGGGTCATCCCAATTCGACTATGGATGACCTCAGGTGGGCTATAACAGGTGTAAACAGCTGAATGGGATGGATCTTGAGCATTCAAAGCTCGGTTATCCATGGGGATGCTGGTTTGGGTTCTGACATCACATAGATTGGCCAGACATAGCTGTGATCCATGGCTGAACACCAGCAATCTCACAAAACAGATTAGGTATAGGTCATATTTGGTTCATTGCAGTAGTTATCATGGCTAAGGGTCATATTACACAACATGCATGCAAGGTTGGGTGTCTCTGTGGTACTATCCATGGACTATAAGCAAGGATTCAGCTAGGATCATGGCTGGAATTAAGTTTAATCATGCACACAGGTTATATACAACATAATAACTACTTAGATCATGCTAAAACATACATGCATGTAGGATCCAAGGCTGCCTTGGGTCTCTAGATGGTGATTCTACACTTTATATACAAGGACAAGGCTAAATGGCTTATGGATTTGAGCTCAACACTTAGAATAGATGTAAATCAAGGTAAGGAGAGTGTTCTAAGTTTAGGTTTGATTACCTAGCTTATGGAGAGGTCGATCCCAAGCTCCAACTCACAAACCTCTTCTTCCTTCCCTTCCTCTTTCTCTTTTCTCCTTCTCCTTCTCTTTCTTTCCTTCTTTCTTCTCTTAATTGTTGGAAACAGTAGGGAAAACGAAATAAGAGGGCTAGGTCATCCTATTTATAGACTAGGCTTCACTAAGGCCTATTTGTCCCTGGTGTCCCAAGCTCAAAATACATTTTTAAGCTAATCCTCCCTCATTCTAGCTACCTAGGTGGGGCCCACATAGTTCCTAGGCTGGGGAAAGGCTTCCATAAATTCAAAGGTGTTTGATAGCAATATACTCAGTTCCCACAAGCTTAGAATGGAAAAATACAGGTTTCAGCATCTCTGGAGCTTGCACTGGAGCTTTGGCCAATCGTCCAGTGTATCATCCAGAGAATGCAACACTACTGAATTTTTGTTCTGGCTTACGCAGGGGTTGGTTCCTCCACATGGTACCTTCTAAGAAAATGCAGCTCTATGAGTCTAGTTTCTAACAAAATTGGAATCAAAGGAAATGAGATTTGGATGATGGAGTTATACCATTTTAACTAAGTGGGGGTCAATCTGCCAGAGTAGCAGAATTGATATTTGTGTTGAGATTTAACATGCATGTATGGAATTGAGTTCTCATCATCAAATCAAACATGCAAGTTATTGTTTGGTCTGAAAATGCTTTAACTCGAACATTCAAGGCGATGAGGGTCATCATTAGTTTAACCTAGAACTAAGATTAGGTCCTATGCTTGGGTTTAAGCATGCTTGCAAAGGAATTGTTTATAATTAACCCAAAACAAGATAGAACATATGCAAGCATGATGGGTGTTAACTTCTTATCTTTAATTCCAGAATACCAACCAACCCTATGTTTAAGAATAGGTTGGGAGAAAGAATTTAACTAGGTTGAGATCTTTACCTTAGAAGTTGGGAGCAATTTGATAGGATTTCAAGCTTGGCTTCTCACACTCAAGCTAAGTTTAGGAGCCTAGGCCTCTCTTTTATTTTTCTTTCTTCCATAATGAAATTGTGTCGAATCACCCCGTTATTAATGTCTTCGCCTATTAATCTTCCCTAAATGTTTCAAAGGCCTAATGTATCATGTACTCGAGTAGGGCCCTAGAAATCAAGGGATGGTACCTTCCTTACTCTATACATTTGGTGGTGAACTGTATAGTTACAAGGAGTTGGTGTTTGCCTTCTTAATCGTATATAGGTTCTCACCAATGGGCTACCTCATTAAATTCAACCATGGGATCAATGCACCACAGTGTGCTGGTAGCTTTGAGCTTGGGTTCTAGACCTTTAACAAAAATTCAAATTAGCCTATATTTTTGGACACGGGTTTAACACACAAACTGTAACGTTGTATGAGAACCGAATTGGCACTTTGTTGACTTTGTTCTTACCGGCCTAATTATTCGTAATCCCATCTTGGGCCTACCTCGCTTTTGTGCGGTCTTTGATGTATGGACCAACCTAGAACTTGATCAACTTTATGCCCACACTTACTAACCCTAGTTTGGGTTTGAACTTCTTGTTGTTTGATTGTATGATTTGTGACTCTTGTATATTATTGAAGTAGTGTACATTTTGGTCCATTTAAGAAAAATAAAAGAAAATTTGAGATGTTCAGTTCAGGGATACACCACCAATTCTGAGTTGGGTTCCAATCTTCATGAGCTCAATGTACATTCAAATTTAGATTGGGCCTCAACCCAGGCTTAGAGATTTTAGTGAACTTTGGATCAGATAGAAGGTCCCTCTTTAATTTTACATCATTCTGGTCTAAGTGTGACCAATTTCTTTACCATCTCACCTTACTCTTCTAGCCCAACTTCTTAGACCATGATAGTCAAGCCTAGTTCAAACCTAACCAAGGTCATCTTTTCTCTCCCTAGGGTATGCTAAGGATGGATCAGTCTAAACCCACCTTGCCAGTTAGGGATGATGGAATCTGTGAATTGATGAAAGAAGTCAAAGAACTTAAGCAAAAGGTTAACAAGGGCATCGATCAAATATGAGAATTGAAACAAATGGTTAGTGATCTCATTCATGTTCAACTTTCCCACAACATGCCTTTATGAGGAGAACCAGTGGGTCAAAATCAGATCAATGAAGAACCACCAAAATCTCCTCCCTTACATGATGTGTTAACCCATGAATCGGATCCTATATTAGAGTCCTCTCCTGGGCCCACCGAGCTCCAGGTCCTAATGAAAAAATTAGAAGTCATTGAAGAGGAGTTGAACTAGATAACGGGAAGGCAAAGCTTGATAGTTGAAATAGATGGAACCGATTTATCTTCAGAAATACAAATTCTTGACAAACCTGGACTACTAGTTAACTGGTCAAGTGGAACAAGTGATTTAAAGGGACATCTCCATACCATTTCAAAACAAATTCAGAACTAAGATTTGAGTCAAGGTGTTTACAATGATCCTTTCCTTAAAGAGAACTCCAAGTCAGTAACACCTACAAATGGCATTGCAAAATCCTGCAGTTCTAAGCTTTCTTCAAAGAGGGAATTCACCAAACTTGGGAGGCCATTAAGGAGTATCTTTGAGGAGTTACAAAGACAAAGGAAGCTCGTTGCAGCTGGACCACATTCAGTTTCAAACCCTCCCCCGAAGTGGTACAATCCAAAACTATATTGTGGATATCACATGCAGGTGGTACACACTACTAATAATTGTCACCAGCTTCAACATGCAATGCAGGATCTTATAGGTCAGGACATTTGGAGTCCGTTCCAATAAGTGGTGATGAGGGGCCCAACTGGGGAAGAACAAGTAAAGAAAACCGTCAAAGACCCACATCCTCATTATACTCAACCTTTGACAACTATTGAAGGGACATCCAAAGCAGGGCAAAAAGATCTTACTCCCATAAATCCTTCACGGGCAAAAAGGGATTGCACTGACTTGGGTACATCACTTAGCATTCTTCTCAAAGACCTGCAAAGAGAAGGGCTGCTCACACTTGTAGATCCCCATTTAGTTTCCAACCCACCTCCAAAATGGTATAAGCCTGATCAATACTGTGATTATCATAACTAGCAAGGACATACAACTGACGATTGTTGGTGCTTAAGGAATTCTATTCAGGATCTTATAGATCCTGAAATTTAGAGCCCGATTAGAGGGTCAATAATGGGAAACCACCTAATGGATGATGAAAAGGTAGAGTTGATCACCAAGAATTCACAACTTCAGCATACTTGGAACCTATTCGCCCAAACCCAACAACCTTTTGAAGATCCATCTGAAGCAATGCATCAAGTGAAGATGCCTTCTGTAATGATAATTGGCCTAAAGCGACCATTGGTGGTGTCCTAGACCCCCATGAGTAAAAAGGTAAATGTCTTGAATGCAAACCATCCACCTTACCCAAAGGAAGAATGCACTGATCTAGGCTTACCACTTAGTGTCGTTTTAGAGGACTTGCTTGCAAAAGGAGTCATTACTAAGATTGGCCCATGGTCTCTCCAAAATCTACCTGCCAAGCGGTACAATGTGGATCAATACTGTGATTTTCATGCACAACCTGGACATTCCACGGATGATTGCAGAGCATTCCGACGTGATATTCAAAGCCTAGTGGATCAAGGAAAGATCAAGGTCAGACAAGAGTTTTCTGATGAAGAGTTGGTGAATCACTAGTCAAGACCAAATGTTGAGAAAGTTCATTGTCGAGGGAGACTGCTTTCCTGTTTCATACTATCTCCATTTTCATTCCGTAGTTCTTTACTCTTCCTTATGTAATAGTTACATTTCACATAAAAAAAAATTTCCTTTCATGTCATTTACTCATATTTCTATGTCATCTAATAACTTAGGTGTCAAACCTTTGATGGTGAAAGATCTTAAGTTTTTCGTACATCTGATCCCTTCCAACATGCATGGAGCTTAAAAGGAGACCTTGTCTCATTGAGCCCATTAAGGGAGGCCATCTTTGGCTGCTAGTTATCTAAAAAAATCCAAAAACATTGAACTCTGCTACTCGCCTCTTTTGGGCCTTAGCCTATTCCTTGGAAACCTCATTTTGGCCTACCTTTAACCCTCTATTGAGATACCCTTTTAAGTACGAGGTCCTATAAATTCCTAGGGTCTAACTAGGAAACATCACAATACTAGTGCCCAATGTTCCAAGGATAAAAGGGAAAAAGAGAATTCCAAAAAAAAAAAACAGAGAAAAAGGGATAAAGAGAATTCCAAAAAGAAAAAAGGGAAAAGAAAAAATAGAATCCCAAAAACAAAAGGGAAAGAGAGAGCAAAAGAACGAACTCAAACTCGAAGAGAAGTGCTAGAGTATTCCAAACAACAACACAAAAAAGATTCTTCTCACAAGATGGAAGAAAATGGAATATAGGAAGTTCATTGCGGCAAGTGTTACCAAGTTTCTTGTTAGACCTTAGGGAATATTTGAACTTTTACCATCCTTTGGAACTTAGTCCTAAGCCCCATTACAACCTAGTAAAGTCCTCCCGGGCTAAATGATGATATGATTTTCATCGATAGTTTCAAGCTCACTCGGCTATGACACAACTTAATTATCAAGGCTTTGACATTAAACATTTCTTTTTAAACTACATTTGACCTGATCCCTATCTAGGGTACGTAGGTTGCTTGGCGATGTTACAGTCGAGTTTGGTCCACCAGTTGTTTATATCAAATCTATTCCATTTTGTTTTTGAACTACGCTTAACCCAATCCCTTTCTAAGGTACATAGGCAGCTTGACAATTAAATTCGGTGCACCCACTCACACCGTTATCCATTTGTCCATACCATGTCTACCACATTTCTATTTTTCACTCTCTCTCTCATCAATGCCACTCTTCATTGGTCCTTAATGAGATCTAGTGATGCAAAAAGGGATCATATGGAATTACGTATGCCAACACCAAAATCAAAGAGATTTACAATTGGTGATAGAATGGCCATGATAACTGGAATAATTTTTGAGTTGCTCACCCTTATGATGTCAGTGACATTGTACTCATCCCTACGACCACCAGTAGTATGGTCATGGCTATGCAAAAAAAAAGTGAACAAGTTTGCTACTAGGGAAATTCACATCTAAGATGGAAACATAAGGAAAATCACAAAGGAGAATCCATCATCGTCGAGGGTAAGTTTACCGGGGCAAAGAAAAAGAAAATTGAAAAGATTTGTGACGTGAATTTCTAGTCATTGAGAATTCCTTAAATCAATTATTGAACACTTCATTAGGTGGTGAAGCAAGTGCCGTCTTGAGTTCCGTCTCTAGTTCCATCTAAGTACAATACATTATGGGGTAAGTGTTGTCGCTAGTTCTATCCAAGTATACCCTTGTCAAAGGAGGAGAATGACCTATCCATCTATCAATTTCATTTACAAGTATGATCATTTTGCCAAGCCCACCCCATCCACCCATTTTCATTTACATTTATGATCATTTTGCCAAGCCCATTTACAATTATGATCATTTTGCCAAAGCCCACCCCATCCGTCTTTGTCAAAACTACCCAATCAATCATCAATGATCTTTGACTAGATTGATGCTAAGTTGAAATTATCTTGATATTGTTTTAAAGTGAACATATAGATCTCTACACAAGGTGGTGTACCCCAACTAAAAGAAGAAGATAACATATACTTATGGTGAACCAAACATTTAATAATTGCATGTTCTAAGGTGAATTTTCGCAAAATTCCCCATGATGTGGGTTGGTGAGCCCAATTTATGTTTTCGAAGCTCATCGTTTGGATGGCTAATTGATTTTGGTAACCTTAAACACTGATTTTGGCTGGATGCGCCATTTTATGCTTGCAAAAACCCATTGGTGTCATTTTGAACATGATATGGGTTATACGATCCGGTTTTCAAAATTAAGAGACTTTTTTTAAAGCTTGTGTTACTCCTCAATTGACAAGAGGGTTGATTGGCCCTGTTCAATGTTTTTCAAAATCTTGAGATCGACTGGAGGGTTGTTTGGTCCCATTCAACGTTTTCAAAATCCTCTTCAAATGACTAGAGGGTTGGTTGGCCCCATTTGACATTTTTCAAAATACACCTCAAACGACTTGAGGGTCGATAGGTCCTGTTCGATGTTTTTCAAAATATCTCCGAACGACTATAGGGTTGGTTGGCCCCATTCGATGTTTCTTTTTAAAATGTCCTAATAACAAAATTGGTTTGCCCTTACATTGGTAAAATTCCCAGTTTGCCCTGAACCATGGCAAATATTGTATGATCACTCATGGCATAATTACAATAATACCCCAACTATTTTACAACACAGCCTATCAATGGATATTTCGTTAATTTTGATGCCTCTAAATGTGTGGTTAGAGATCATGAAAATCATGTGATTCTTGAAGGATGTAGGAAAAATAATGTTTATACCTACTTATTTAACATAGATTCTCATGATGCATGCCTTATATCCAAAGTTGATGATGCTATCTTAAGGCATAGAAAGTTAGGGCATTTAAACTCTAAGTTAATTAAATCCCTCTCTACAAAGAATTTGGTGAGAAATCTTCCTAAGTTAAACTTTGACAAACATCATGTGTGTGGTGTATGTCAAATGAGTAAATTAACAAAAGTTTCTCACAAGGTCATAAACTTAGTTGCTACTTCTAGGCCTTTGGAATTATTCTACCTTGACTTATTTTAACCTATCCAAACCACAAGCCTAGGAGGAAAGAAATATACCTTTATTATAGTAGATGACTACTTCAGATTCACTTGAATCCTTTTTCTCAAGCATAAAAATGATACATTTGAGGAATTTGTATCTTTTTGTAAGAGAATACAAAATTAGAAGAATTACTTGATCACCTCTATCCAAAGTGACCATGGTGGTGAATTTGATAATATAAATGAATTTGGAGACTTCTGTAGAAAACAAGGTATATAACTCATAACTTTTTGACTTCTAGAACACCACAATCCAATGGGTGTTGAAAGGAAAAATAGAACAATCCAAGAAACCAAAAGGACTATGCTCAATGAGTACTCTTTGCCAAAGTATCTTTGGGCCGAAGCCGTTCATATGGCATGTTATGTGTTGAATCGGGTTTTAATAAGACCTATTCTTTTGAAAACTCCCTATAAACTCTTTCATAAAAAAATTTCTTAAAGTTGATTACTTTAAAGTTTTTTGTTGTGCTTGTTTTATTTTAAACACAAAAGACAACTTAGAAAAATTTTAAGAAAAGGCCGATGATGGTATATTCCTAGGTTATTCCACAAATACTCAAGCTTATAGAGTATTTAAGAAAAGAACTCTAGTTGTGGAAGAGTCTATGGATGTTAAATTTGATGAATCTATGGTCAATGAAAAATATAAATACTTAGAAGATGAAGATGAAGACGAAGTACTTGAAATAAGAAACAGAATTGAAAACATCTCTATAGAAGAACCTAATGAACATCAACTCCCAAAGGAAATAAGAACTGTCAAAGATCACCCTCTTGACCTTGTTATTGGAAACTTAGAGAAAGACATATAAACTAGAAGTAAAATTCAAAATGTTTGTTCAAATGTGGCCTTTATCTCTATCATTGAACCTAAAAATATAAAAGAAGCCTTATTGGATAATAATTGGATAGGTAGTATGCAAGAAGAACTCAATCAATTTGAAAGAAATAAAGTTTGGGAATTAGTCCCAAAACCCATGAACACCAAGATAATTGAAACAAAATGGGTATTTAGAAACAAGCTTGATGAAGATGGAAACACAACAAGAAACAAGGCTAGGTTGGTTGCTCAAGGCTACAACCAACAAGAAGGTATTAACTTTGATGATATTTATGCTCCTGTAGCTAAACTTGAATCCATTCGTATGTTACTTGCTTTAGTATGCCATAAAAATTTTAAGTTGCATCAAATGAATTTTAAAAGTGTATTTTTGAATGGTTTCATACATGAAGAAGTACATGTTATTCAACCCCCTGGATTTTAGGATACAAAGTATCCAAACCATGTCTATAAACTTAAGAAAGCATTGTATGGTTTGAAACAGGTTCTAAGAGCTTGGTATGATCGATGGAGTAAGTTTCTTCTTAACAATGGTTATTTAATGGGAAAGATTGACACAACTTTATTTGTTAAGCATAAAAGGAATGATCTCATTATTATTCAAATCTATGTACATGACATAATTTTTGGATCTACTAATGATGCACTTTGTCTTGAATTCAATCAAACAATGAGAAATAAATTTGAAATGAGTCTTAATGGGTGAATTGAATTTCTTTTTAGGACTTCAAATAAAACAAACCCCAGATGGTATCTTCATAAGTTAAACTAAGTATCTTAAAGAACTTTTGAAAAAGTTTGACATTAGTGGATAAAAATCCTCTAGTACTCCCATGAGTACATCTATGAAAATGTCCATGGATGAAGATGGTACACCTACTGACCCTACTAAATATAGAGGAATGATTGGTAGTTTGCTTTACTTATCGGCTAGTAGACCTGACATAATATTCAGTATCTGTGCTTGTGCTAGGTTTCAAGCCAAACCTATGTAATCCCATTTAAGTGTTGTCAAAAGAATTTTCAAATATTTGAAAGGAACTCCAAGCATTGGCCTCTGGTACCCTTTAAACCATGACTTTGATCTTATTAGCTTCTCCGACGCCGACTTTGCCGGATGTCATGTTGATCGGAAGAGTACAAGTTGGACTTGTCACTTCCTTGGATCATGTTTGGTTTCGTGGTTTAGCAAGAAATAAAATTTTGTTGCTTTGTCAACCACTGAGGCCGAATACATCGCAGTCGGTCAGTGCTGTGCACAAGTGTTATGGATGAGGCAAACTCTCCAAGACTATGGAATAAAGTTTGACACCTCCTCAATCTGCTGTGATAACACAAGTGCTATAAATCTTAGCAAAAATCCAATTTTACACTCAAGAGCAAAACACATTGACATTCGCCATCACTTTTTACATGATACAGCTCAAAGAGGTGAAATCAAACTTGACTTTATAGAGACCGAGAAGCATCTAGCAGATATTTTTACAAAACCCCTGAGTGAGGAGAGATTTTGTATGCTAAGAAGAGAGCTAGGGATATGTAACCCCTTTGAATAATTAACTTTCCCTGTTAATTTTAAAATCCTTGAAATTTGCTAAAAAACTCGATTCAGCTTACCAAATCTGGAAATGGCATACCGCTTCCTATTTCTCCAACAGATGTAAATTTCCCGAGAGGAAACGACGAATGCCGGATCTGATTCGGTTTACCAAATCGCTTTTTTCTGGTAGATTTTTGGCCATTTTCTAGCCGTTGGAGACTGAGCTTGGCCTATATAAAGGTCACTGTTTTCTCATGTTTTTACATTATTTCACTCACACATCTCTCCCCTTATGCTAACACTCCTAATCACTCACTTTCACTTATCTTTCCCAAATGTCTCATTTTATCCATCAAACATGAGTCAAAAAGAGAAGCAACCAATGTCTCAAGAAGCTCCACCTTCAAAAAGAGATCGACATGGAGGTCGATTTACATCAATTCGTGGAGGCTCTTAATAGCAGGAGCTAGTGCAAGTAGACTCTTTCCTAACGACGAATGCCTTGAAACTTGGCCTCTCTTCCATGATAGAAAAATTGAAGAAGGAAGAGATGTGGATGTTCCCTCTTTCCACAATTTGTACCTTGAAAAAAAATTGAAGGATATTGGCTAGGATTCTTTCCTTCACCTTTCGGAACCTTGCTACCCAAACTTGTTAAATACTTCTACAATAACCTCCTATTTAGCAGGACGGAATGGGATTTGAAGATGAGTACCTTTGTGAAGGGCAACCAAATGGAAATCTCTATTGATGACCTTGCTAGTTTTTTCCAAATCTCTAGTGAAGGTCCTTGCCTCTTTTAGACTCCCAAGAGTTCCTATTTCCGAGATCTCATCAATCATGAGGAAGTGTACTCCAATATCCTCAAAGAATATCATGGAGATGAGGGATCGGTTCCTATTGCTCGCCTCAAGCTCATCCCGCACGTCATTTCATACATCATCCAACATAACTTCATCCCAAGAGGAGGAGATTGGAGTAAGTGCATGACCCCTCAAGCTTATCTTATCTATTATGTAAATACCACCACTCCATTGTGCCTTCCCTACTTCATCATGCAGCACATGGAGACCATTGCACATCTAAGGAGGTCCACAAATCTTCCTTATGGTCGCCATCTCAACCGCATCTTCGAAGCCTTTGATATTGACCTTGATGATAAGGTGGAATCTACTACTTCCTTCCTTCCTATCACTCGGAATTCTTTCCACACCATAAACATTCCAAACTTTGATGAAGAATATGAGGAAGGTGACTCGGGTAATGAAGGAGAACGGCAATCAAGGAGACAACCCCGTCAACAACATTTGGCACCCGAAGTTTTTCAAACTTGGGTTTCCAACTTGGAGGAATACATGGAAGAAACCAACACAAGGATGATTGACCTTAAAATGGGATAACATCAACTCCCACAAGATGTGGTTTCATTGAGTCAAGAAGTCAAAACAAGCTTTGATTCGATGAACTCTAGACAAGATAGGATCCTCGCCATGGTCTAAACCTTGTCTTTCAACCTTGGCTTTCTATCTCTTGACACTCCGAGAGCCACTCCCCAAGCCGCTTTACCTTAAGGTTTTACACCCTAAGCTTTCGACCATCCTTTTGGGCACCCTACCCTGGAGAGTCTAGCTCTATTTCCTCTATTCCACCATTTCCCGGGATGTCTTCTCAAGATCCACCAAATCCCGAAGCTCCATAATTTTATTATTTACACTTTTTGATAATGTCAAAGGGGGAGAAAAAGTGGAAAATGGATGTAGTAATCTTAAAAGTTTTTTTTTGTACTCCTTTATTTGCAATTTACTTGCAATTTCAATTATGAATTTCAATTATGCTATGCATTTTGGATTTACTTTTGTGCAAGATTACTTTATTTTTCTTACTTTGGTAAATTATTTATCATCATCAAAAAGGGGGAGATTATTGAGGAAAGGACCTCACACATTCCTTCATATTATAGTTTTGATGATAACAAATAAACCAATTGTGTACTAACTCTTGTTCTAGATACATAAGAAGCCCTCTACAAGAGCATGGCAACAAGTGAGGGGGAGCACCTAAGTTCAAGAGTTTATATACACAAGCACTTCTATAATTCATGGAAGAAATTTAAGCTAAGCTATGAAGTACCCAAGACACGAAGCACCCAAGACTTGAAGTACTTTTGAAGTGTTAAAATTGTAATAAAATTATAAAGATGTATTAAGGTCTAAATCAATGTATCGCACACACACACACACACGTATGTATACATGAAGAAAGACCTTAGGAGGTTAAAAATACCCCAAATCCATGTGCCCATGCCAATTGGAAATCATCTCATATCAGTCCTTTAAAGGACTTGCAGTATTCTAGCAAAACTACTGATTCGATATACCGGATTTGAAAATGGCATACCGAATCCCATTAATCCCACAGATATAAGTCACAGAAAGCTAACGGAATGCTCTGGATCTAAATCTGGAATACCGGATAAAAAATGTCATTACAGACCTTGATCCAGCATACCGAATTCAATTATAACCATTGGAATTTGATCGTTAAGTCAAAGGCTATATTTTAAGTAATTTGGTGATCCGGCATACCGGATTGGGAAACGGTATACCGGATTAGCTCTGTCTTTTGAATCTGATCTTAAGACAGATTCCTAATTAAATTGATCTGCCTAGCTTATAAATAGGCACTTGTTTAAGCTCTAATTAATACTAATCACCATCATTAAGAGACTTTACTGCAAGCTCTAAGTGTCATAGCCTCAAGTGAGCATTCATTGATTTCAAGCAACTAATCATCACAAGCTCACACACTCAAGCTCCTCTACCTCATCTAGCTTCAAGTTCCAAGGGTGGAAGCTAGCATACACTCCTACTAAGGTTGAGGTAACCCTTTACATAGTAGTTTTTACTTTATGTGTTAATTGAGTCCTCTTGCTCGGAATCAAGATTGGTTGAGCCCTCTTGCTCAGAATCAAGAGTAGTTTGAGTCCTCTTGCTCGGAATCAAGATTTGTGTAAGAGTCCTCTTGCTCCTCAAGATTGTTTTTTGTGGAATTCTCTTTAAGGTGAGAGGAGTGCATGTAGGTAAATTTTGGTCGAACCACTATAAAATCTGTGTTATTTGTGCTATTACTTTAAGTTTTGTTAATAACTCAATATTCCGTAAAAGATTTTATTTGTACTAGCATCACCTATTCCCCCCCTCTAGGTGATTTTACAAGGAGGTCTTTCGTGCTCTTTGACAAGTCCACCAAATTGTTCATGAAAAATGACCAAAATACCCTTGAAGAGGAAAACATGAAAATAAGTGATTATTAATCCCGAAAATGTGCTGAAGCACCCAAATAATGGATAATTTCACCATACCCAAATTTTATACGAAAATGAAGTCATCTGCCCCTTTATTGGGAGAAGATTCTATTTTTTACAAGTGGGACCCACACTGGAGGTAGTCCATGATGGCCAGTACTATCTCCAATTTTAATACCAAAATGTAGTATGTGAAATAAGAAGAATAATGGCTTTTGAATCACTTGATTCTGGCATACGGATCAAAAGTTGTGAGCATTTGGACATTACAAACTAATCCTGGATGGGCTAGGCCTAGCCCAAATCACTTTGCAACAATCCCAGTTCTAAATAAAACCATAAAGAGAGACACGAAATGCACTATCGACATCCACACTAGGGATCGACACTCAAACGGCCCAAACCAACATCGATGAGGCATTTGATATTGCTGAACAAAATCCTCTGAATATTAACATGCAACTGAAAATGAAAATACTTTAATTGATAGTTAAGCCCCTACACTTGATGGCGCATGATGTTCTTCGACACCACTTCGATGTCATCTAAACCTTGGATCGATGTCGGAAGAAACTAAGAAAGTGGCAGATTTAAGGTTGTTAGTTATGTTTGTGGATTAACTTCATGGCAATTTTTAGTTATATTCCAATTGGATTTTTGGGAAGCTTAAAACATAACAAAGGTAAATATTTGAGTTAGCTTCCACATGAAATTTGAATCATATCATTACAATCCCAGAGTTGGACGTTATGACTCGATCTTCAAGGCTGGCGCATGTGCTACAAAGAAAAGTTGTGTCTGCATATCATGTATCTTCAAGATCTAGTTTGGGATACTTACATAGATATTTAGCTACATAAAGGTTGTAGCCCTTTGAGTTCTCTGAACATAGGAAAATGAATTGGGTCAAATGAAGATTAGATAAAGAAGTTATGACCATTTTCGTAAAGGTGTGTAGCAGCTAATTTTGATGTTGAGCTGCTGTCGTTCGACACAGTTCGATGTCAACTCGAGACATGTCAATGTCAAACAAAGCCATTTCAATGTCGAATCCTAAAACTATGAAGTGCATCTAACCTTTCATATTTGATGAATTTTGATTCCTATCATGCATGGGAACCTATTTGGAAGCTATAACTCATTTATGGACACTCTTAGGCCCCAAGAAATACATCTTTGGTAGTAATACACTTCCTTGAACCTCATTGGCCAAGATTGTTGGTAAAACCTATATCATTGATGCAAAACCACTTAGAGAATTCCCCATGGATGATTTGAATCAATGCAATGATCCATAGACTTGTTTAAGAGCATGTATACCCCACTAAATCTATAAATACACTATCTTCCACGTTGAGGGGGATCCTTCTCTGATTTTCTCCATACAAAACATTATATTTTGAACTTGGAATGAGCTAGGGAGAGAAGGTTGTGTAACCCTAATACTTGGATGACTATTGTTAACTAATTGGACCTTCTTACTGAGTCAAGGGTGACCGCCAACCCCACTTCTTTGTGTTTCTTTGATCAGGTAATCTTCTTTTCTTTCTCTTCACTTGACTTCTTCTCTTTTATATTTTCTTCACATATCTTCTCTCTTTTCACTACACACAAAAGGGTGTGTGATCCTACACTAGTAGGTAGTGTTCATACACCCATGTGTGTTGATTTTAATTCTTCTTTTAGTATTGTTTTAGATCTTTTAATCAAACATATCAATTTCTACCTTGTTATTTGTATTCTTAGATCTAGTTGCATGACCTTTGCATTGCTTGTATAGATCTATGTTTTCTCCTTATTTTTCATGGTGATTCTACAATAATGATCATCTTCAATGTTCTATTTGGTGCATTATGATCACCTTGTGAATGAATCTTCATTTTTCTTAGAATAAGTTTTCATCTCCTTTTTCATATATTCTATGCTATGATAATTTATGCTATCTTAGGTGGTGTTTTGTTCATATCTCACTTTTCTCTCTTTTAATCTTATGATAAATCTCAATATTGATGGATGACTCTTGATGATGTGATACAATGTATATGGTGATCTTATAGATTTGTTCTCTATCTCATCTCCTATATTTTTCCTTATACTTTATACATCTATGTAGTTTGAGTCTTATTTTGCATTCTTATCTTGTATTTTTTTTCTATGATTTTAGATCACACTTTCTATGTACTATTGATTTATATGTGGCTAGCATGTCCATGTTTAGCTTCTTTCATCCTCATGATGATTTGTATGCTTATTGATTCTCCCAATATTATGATGTGATGATCAACTATGGATAGTTGTTTTCATCTTCATATTTGGTGTTGTCATAGCCTCTGGCATGCACGCATGTACTTTAGACCTTCTCTTTAACTTTTATCTATGTTTTCTCTTGTTTAGATCTAGGCTGTTTTTGCATCTCTTCAATATGTCAATAGCATAATCTCATGTGTCCATGCATTATATGCATCTTTTCTCAAGGTTTTCCTTTGATTTACCTTTCATTCATGCATCCTAGTTTATGGTTTGCATATTTAGGGTTTGCTTCCTCATGCATTGTTCATTCCTATTTTGTATATTATTCGTTTACATTATGTATACTAACCATGCAGAAAATACTTCAGGTATGTTTTCCTCAACTCTCCATTTATTTTACTTTCATGCATACTAACCCCTACCATGCAGCCAAGCTTCCAGGTATGTTTCCTTACCTTCTCTTGTATTTGATTTACCTTCCTTGTATCTTATTTCTTGCCCAAAAGCATGTTATACCATTGCCTAGCCAAGTAATAGAATGACCGGCTTTACTGGGCGGACTGGGGTGCCTAATACCTTCCCCGGATCATAATTTGACCCGCACCTAGATGAATAGACCAGTTGTCCCCAAAAGGGTGTTTTATGAGAGTCATTACATTACAATCTTGGGTCCTAGACCCTCCTCTAGGTGGTGACTCCAACATTCAATTCACCTCTCTCTTCTCCCCAAAGAGGGATAAGGTGGAGGACACATGGTGATCCCCCGCCATGTCATTGTCCTCATAGGTATCCACAGACCACCAAGAGCACTGCCAGCAGATGTCGTTAGATGAGATGCGGGATAGAGCATGCTCCCAAGTATCCCAATGATGGTACTTCATCACTACTGAACGGAGGTGAAAGTGTTTGATCTTGAAGTCTCCCCTCATCGGTTTCACAAATTGCAACCTCCCACAAAGCCAAACCTGCCATACAAATGGAAGCAAGGGTAGTTCTAAATATGGTAGGGTAAGAAAAAGAAAAATCACCAGGAGAAAGGAAAATACTTGCAGCAAGTATGGGCTACCAGTAAAGTCTTCACTTTGAGCTATATGACTCTCACTCAAGACATCCAACCCTCTCATCGTTTCCACTAAGACAGTAGGAAAGATATTACCACCTCGTTGGATTTGCTTGACCACCTCCATCAGCACAGGGAAGCTCCATGAGCACCAAAGCGAAGAAGGAATTGAGCAATGACACAGAACAATAAAGCTCTCTTCCTACATCCAACCCTGTCATCATTTCCACTAAGATAGTAGGAAATATATTACCACCTTGTTGGATTTGCTTGACCACCTCCATCAGCACAGGGAAAGCTCCATGAGCACTAAAGCGAAGAAGGAATTGAGCAATCACACAGAACAATAAAGCTGTTAAAACTGCCCTTGACTGGCTAGAATTTTGATTGAAGGACAAGAATCCCTGACATGGCATCCAAGCACACTTTGGAGTATCACTCTAGTGATTGAATTTATTGGAGAACCCCTGAGGATGTCCTCCTACATACTTGTCAGAAGATGGATTGCTGACCCCTGCAGCTGCATTGCCCACAACATAATGTACTGCTTGGACTCTAGGTATTCTCTCTCCTCTCCATGAATGCGGGTCCCCACACTAGAAAATAGGTGCAAAGGGCCTTGAGTGGCATGTGGGTGCAAGGCCCCAACCCTAAGTCAAACCCCTGTGCAGGCCCAAAGAGAAACAGCCTTGCTGTATTCTCTGGGCGATGCACACATCACCCAGAGACATCGTCCAGAGTGGAAAAATGCATTATTTTAATATACAGATGTGTGGGGACCACCTATATTGGACATGGGCACCCTCCACAGGTAGAAGGGAGTTTGGGGAACCACCTCATACCCTTGGGCCCTTATGGACACCACCTGAGTGCCCAGAATGGCTGAGAATCAGTTTAAAAACACATTCTCAAAAGAGGCCTAAGCAGGCAAACAGGGCTCAGTGGGGGCTGGCCTATATAATAGGGGACCCCAGTCTCATTTTAGAGGTTCCAAACACTGTTGAAACCGTAGGAGAGAAAGAAGAGAGAAGAAAGAGAGAAAGAGAAGGAGAGGAAGAAGAAAGGAAGGAGAAGAAGGGGAAGAGCTCACCTTGCATCCAATCTGTTCTAGTAGCCTACTAGACTTGGTTCAGGTATAAACCATACCAACACATGCTGCTATACTGTTGTTTGCTACTTTTCTCTTTAATTTTCTCTGATGATTGGTAGCATTTCTGGCCATTGGCAGCCCAGAATAGCTGGGGGCTGCCATGAACCACCTCAGATCCAACATGCAAACATGATGCATGGAGGATCTGAGCTTTTTAATGGAGTTTTGGTTGTTGTTACATACCTGAGACCGAGACCAAAACCCATGCTTGTGCCAGACTGCACTGCACTGTTACACCAAGAATAGGCAGTCTGGGCTCAGATCTGTGTGCCCTGGCTGCATGCAGCCAAATCTATGGTCTGTAGCTGAAGCTATATTGGGTTACTATTCACTGGGCTGTTTGGGCAGCTCCTGGCAACCAAGAGGTGGGCCCAGGTAAAAATCCATGATGACCAGTGTAAACTACACCCTAGGGGGTCCATGATGACATAACATGCATGGGGGATTGGTTAAGGCACTGCCCATGGTGTAAAACATAGGAATTGGAGCCTGTTCACGTGTTAAGTAGGCTCTGGGCGATGCACTGGGGGATGCAGACATCACCTAGAGACATCGCCCAAAGAATTAAAAGGGGTATTTTTACTGATCTGCTTTGGGGACCTCCACATATGGACTATAAATAGTGTAAGGAGGTGGTAAATGACCAAAGTACCCCTCCTCACATCTGTCCACAATTATGTAAACCTTGGGTACCCAAGTGGGCCTCGCAAAGCTTGGAAACCTTGTCTGTGTTGATGCTACAGCACTGTTGACTTAAGGACAATGTTGTAAGACTGTTATGACCTGCATACATGTACTACTATGATAATTGATCATTTTGCCCCTAGACCCTATTCTCTGGATGATGCACCGGGACTTAGACCTAATGTCACACCCCAAACCACCTCCTGTGAGGATTAGGTAGGTGACCCGAATTGCATAACGGCAATCCGCCAAATCCCACGGATCTAGAAGCAATTAATACATTCACGGTACCACATTTGTAACATTATCATAAGTAAGATCAGAGTGTTGCAAATAATCTACAATTATAATTCAAGAAAGAGAAAGCGTAGCGATACGAGAATGATGGTGATATATATACATATGTATGTTCTGAAACATTCCCCAGTACAACCCATAACTGAAAAGTAAAACTGACATATACATAAGCAAAAAGAAAAGTACATATATATACAGGGTGAGATAACTCAACCCCAAAAAGGAAAGAAAAGACTAAACCAGAAATAGAAACGGGGATGAACTCCGATAAAAAATAAAAAGGAGTCCCCAAGACAAAAAGCATCAGATGCGCCCCTCACTGGTCTTCATCAATAACCACTGAGAACACACACATCATCGGTACGACCTCTGTCAGGGTCCACACCAATAGCATTATAATCACAAGGGTTCTCCTCCTCGTAATAAGCCATCATGCCACAGCGGCATCCACTTGTAGAATCATCTAGAAGAAAAGCATATATAATAGAGTGTGAGCCCCACTGAGCTCATGAGCAAAACACATCATCATGCATGCATATGCAACCACATTCCACATGATCCTACATGATATGCAAGTCCAGATTATTTATTAGCCACCTAACAATACAGCTAAGTTAGGTCAGTGCTACTATAATCCCTAATACATGTATCCCTGGTGTGGGCTTGGTTACCCTTTCTCGCGATACACCCATTGAGTTGTCGGAGAGAACCAGCCGGCTCCAGCATCTCCCTACCCAGGTCAGCCCTACCGGCCCTCTAGATTGAACTTGTGAGGTAACCGACTCAGTAATAATTTCACCTTTCGGTGGTTCCCGACATGTAATTCAAGGATAACCTTTATGTGGCATATAGCCATGATTCACCTATCGGTGCTTCCCAAGCTTTTAGCCCGAGGCTTCCTAACATATTTTCCCTGGGGCATCCCAGCTGTGCTGAGGCTTCTCGGCGTAAATGCCTGAGGTTTTATGGTAGTCCTCACAGTTATCCAACACCTTAACCCCTGTTGGCAAAGGTGCGTAGCACGGGTGATGAAACTCTAGCCCCATGTCTATATGGCATCGTATGAGTTGGGCGGTGTCAACCGTATCCCATACTACGGGCTACCACCGGCCTCATTTCCAAGCCGACTACGGCATCTAGTCTATCAATCACATTCATCATGATAAATTCAAGCAATGTTGATCAACAGTCACATGATGTGTAACAATTGAGAGATTTTAACTGAATAAGTAACACAACATTATAAATTAAAAGAATTTAAAATTTTGGCATAAATAATATTGTTACACATAAATACACGATAACATTTCACTCACCTGGGTCTGGTTTTAGGAATTCAGTTGTAGTTTCAGTTCCGACTGCAGTCTGGCTGTAGGCCTTGAGCGCGGGATCAAACCCTAGATATAAATCGGAAATATGTAATTTAATATTCTGAATTGTTGTTGGATGTCCTAGGGTTGATCTAGGCTCACTGGGTTGACTCGGTGTACAGTTGGTCATCACTTGGAAATCTCTGGGCCTTACACTGGGTCTTAGGCCTATGTCCCAGTGCATCATCCAGAGATTGTGGTCTAGGGGTAGAATGGTCATTTATCATATTGGTACATGTCCCTAGGTTATTCAAGCTTCACAGTACAGTCCCCAACTTGGCAGTGCTGCAGGACCTTCACAGACAGGGTTTCCAAGCCCTACGGGCCCACTTGGGTACCCAAGGTACTCATTCATGTAGACAGATGTGGGGAGGGGCATTTTGGTCATTTCCCACCTCCCTACACTATTTTATGGCCCATGGGTGAAGATCCCCAAGTCAGATCAGCATTCCAGCAAAATTTCAATCACTGGGCGATGTCTCTAGGTGATGTCTGCATCGCCTAGTGCATCGCCCAGAGATTACAAAATCGGGAATAGGCTGAGATTCCTAGGTTGTAGGTCATGGGCAGTGCATGGATCTTCTCCCTATGCATGTTAGGTCATCATGGACCCCCAGGGGCATACTTTGCACTGGTCCTAATGGATTTTCACCTGGACCCACCACTTGGCTGCCAGGAGCTGCCCAGACAGCCTAGTAAATAGTAACCCAGCATATCTTCAGTTGTAAATCATGGTTTTGGCTGCATGCAAGGCTGGATTCATGTTTATTAGTATGATCCAAGGCTGTTACTGCTCAAGGTTAGGTTGAATGCAGTCAAGGCACACTGATCTGAGCATAGACTGCCTGTTATTGGTGTAACAGGGCAGTGCGGCTTGGCACAGCCTGGGTTTCGATCTCAGGTGCAAAACAGCCATCAAATCATGGTTGAAATACTCAGATCTTCCATGCATCAGGTTTGCATGGTGGATCTGAGATAGTTCATGGCAGCCCCCAGTTGTTCTGGGCTGCCAATGGTCAGAAACCTATCTAAACAACAGAGATCCATGGAGATACATAGAGGACAGTAGCATAGCAGTATGAGGAGTATGATTTTATACCTTGTAGCAGGTCTGGTAGCAGATCTGAGCCAAGGTGAGATCTCCTCCTCCTTCTCCTTCTCTTTCCTTCTTCTTCTCATTCTCTTTTCTCTCTTTTCTTTCTTCTCCTTCTCTCCATGATTTCAACAGTAGCCAAAGCTCTAAAATGAGCTAAGGCTACCCCTATTTATAGGCCAGCCCTTAACTAGGGCCTATTTGGCAACTAAGGCCTCTTTTGAAAATACATTTTTGACTGAATTCTCAGCCATTCTAGACACTCAAGTGGGGTCCATAGTGATCCAAGGGTATGAGGTGGTCCCTCAGACTCCCCTCATCCTATGGAGGGTGCCCATGTCCAATATGGGTAGTCCCCACAGATCAAATCATGGAAAAACTGCATTTTCCCACTCTGGGTGATGTCTACATCGCCCAAAGATTTCAGCAAGGCTGTATCTCTATGGGCTTGCACAGGGGTTTGACCTAGGGTTAGGGCCTTGCACCCACATGTCACTCAGGGCCTTTTACACTAATTATCAGGGGTGGGTCCCACATTTATGGAGAGGAGAGAGAATACCTGGAGTCCAAGCAGTACATTATGTTGTGGGCCATGCAACTGCAGGGATTAACAGTCCATCTTCTGACAGGTATGTAGGAAGACATCCTCAGGGTTTCTTCATCAAATTCAATCATTGGAGTGATACTCCATAGTGTGCTTGGATGCCATGTCAGGGTTCCTGTCCTTCAGTCAAGATTCCAATCAGTCAGGGGCAGGGTTTGACATTTCTCCCCACCTTACAAAAATTTTGTCCCTGAAATTTGCTTACCTTGTAACTCGAAGAGTTAGGGATACTTCTCTTTCATCTCTTCTTCTTGTTCCCATGAAGCCTCTTCTGTAGGATTGTTTCCCCATCGAACCTTTACGAAGGTGACTGTGCGGTTACGAAGATTATGCTCTTTTCTATCCTATATCTCCGTAGGCTATTCTTCGTAAGTCATGTCCACGTCCAACTGTTCAGGTTCAGTTGAGAGTACATGTGTTGGGTTGTTGATGTATTTTCTTAGCATCGACACATGGAAAACATCGTGGACGCCCAGCAAAGATGGTGGTAATGCCAGTTGATATGCTATGGGTACCACTTTATTGAGAATTTCATATGGACCAATGAGCCTCGGGCTCAGTTTACCCTTCTTGTTGAAACGTAGCAATCCCTTTGTTGGAGATACCCGGAGGAACACTTTTTCTCTGACATTGAATTCAATGTCCCTCCTTTGATTATCTGCATAGCTCTTTTGCTTTGATTGGGCCACCTTGATTTTCTCTCTAATGACATCCACCTTGTCACAGGTTGCTTGCATTATCTCTGGCCCGAGATATCTTTGTTCACCAACTTCATCCCAGTATAGCGGGGTTCGGCACTTCCAGCCATAAAGAGCTTCAAACGGTGCCATGTCAATGGTGGAGTGGTGACTATTGTTGTATGCAAATTCCACCAAGGGTATGTGGGCATTCCAACTGTCGTTCATTTCCAAGACACAGGCTCTGAGCATGTCCTCTAGAGTCTGGATGGTTCTTTCTGACTGTCCGTCTGTCTGCGGATGGAAGGCCATACTAAGATTTAATTGAGATCCCAGTGCCCTTTGTAAACTCCTCCAAAACCTTGAGGTGAATTGAGGATCGCTGTCAGATACAATACTAACAGGCACGCCATGTAAGCGGACTATATTCTCTATATGCAGTTGGGCAAGCTTCTCCATTGAGTAACTTATTTTGATTGGTATGAAGTGGGTTGCCCTTATCAGTCCGTCGACAATCACCCAAATCGCGTTTATGCCCTTCCTGGTGTTGGGAAGATTTGTCACGAAGTCTATAGTAATTCTTTCCCACTTCTATTCAGGTATAGGGAGCGGTTGCAACAATCCATACGGTCGGTGTCTCTCTAGCTTAATTTGTTGACAGGTGAGGCACTTAGACACGTATATTGCTATGGTTTCTTTCATACCAATCCACCGATAGTACTTCTTCAGATCTTTGTACATCTTCGTGCTTCCGGGGTGGATTGTATAGGGTGAGTTGTGTGCCTCTTTAAGGATTCGGTCTTGGACATCGAAATTTTCAGGCACGCACAATCTGTCTCAAAACTTTAAAGCACCATCATGGGCTAATGAAAAATCTGGGTCCTTATGGACTCCTTGTTGAACTTCCCAAATTATTTTGGCTAACTTGGGGTCCAAAGATTGCTTCACAATTACTTCTTCCCATATCGACGGCTATAGATAATAGCTGCTAATTATATAGCCATTCCTTCGATCACGAGTTCTAGATCAAACTTTCGAGCTTCCTCTAACAATTGCTTGCTTACGACCAAGGACGTGAGGGATGCAGTCTGAGATTTTCTGCTTAACGCATCTGCTACAACGTTGGCCTTGTTGGGGTGGTACTAGATCTTATAGTCATAATCCTTTACTAGTTCTAACCACCACCTCTGTCTCATATTCAGCTCCTTCTGGGTGAAGAAATACTTCAGACTTTTGTGGTCACTAAAGATTTCACTCTTTTCAGCGTATAGGTAATGTCGCCATATCTTCAACACAAAAACTACGCTGCCAATTCTAAGTCATGAGTGGGGTAGTTCTTTTCGTGTTCCTTCAGTTGTCTTGAGGCATAGGCGACCACTTTACCCTTCTGCATTAAGACGCCACCCAATCCTATTCTAGATGCGTTGGTGTATACCACCATTCCTCCAGTTCCATCCAAAATGGTTAAAACTAGAGCCGTCACCAACCGGTTTCTTAACTCTTGGAAGCTTTTCTCGTATGCTTCATTCCATTCAAACTTGGTGCCCTTCTTTGTTAGCTTTGTCATTGGTGCCAAGATTTACGAGAGATTTTCAATAAACTGTAGGTAATATTTGGCCAAGCCCAAGAAACTTTGGATCTCAGTGGCACTCTTCAAAGTCTCCCACTCGAGAACCTCTTTCACTTTATCTGGGTCAACTTTAATGCCGTCCTTGGTGACGATGTGTCCCAAAAATCTGATCTGGTGAAGCCAAAATTCACATTTGCTGAACTTGGCATAGAGTTGGTGTTCCCGCAACCGCTGCAACACGAAGGTAAGGTGCCAAGCATGCTCTTCTTCACTCTTGGAGTACACCAGAATTTCATCGATAAATACGACGATGAACTTATCCAACACGTCATGGAATACTCTATTCACCATGTCCATGAACGCTGCCGGGGCATTGGTAAACCTGAACGATAAGACTAGAAATTCATAATGTCTGTATCAAGTTCTAAGCGCCATTTTGTGTACATCACCACTCTTGATCTTTAGTTGATGGTACCCGGACCTATGGTCAATCTTGGAGAAAACTCCTGCTCCTTGTAGTTGGTCAAATTGGTCATCGATGTGCGGCAATAGGTATTGATTCTTGATGGTCAGCTTATTCGGCTCGCGATAGTCGATACATAGCCGCATGCTACCATCCTTCTTTTTCACCAACAGCACGGGTGGTCCCCAAGGAGATATGTTGGGTCGTATAAAACCTGTCTTCAATAGGTCCTGCAATTGAACCTACAACTCCTTCAATTCAATAGGTGCCATTCGATATGGTACCTTGGATATCAGTGCTGCACCAGGAATTAGGTCAATTGCGAACTCTATCTCGCGATCGGGCGGTAGCTGGGTCAGATCTTTTGGAAAAACATCAGGAAATTCTCTAACGACGTCAAGTTCCTCCAAGGGCTTTATCTTTGCCTTGGTGTCCATCATAGTGGCCATAAAGCCTTGACATCCTTCGTCCAGTAACTTTCGAGCCTGAAGGGCAGAAAAAGTTATCCTTCCGGGTTTCCTCTTTGGCTCACTTTGATAGGTAAAAACTGGCCTATCTTCCAACTTGAATATTATCTTCTTTTCCGCACACATAAAGTTTGCTCCATAGGCGGACAGCCAATCCATGCCTTCACGTCAAAATCCTTCATATCAAGCTTTATTAGCCTTGCGGTCAAGTTCCTCCCATAAATTTCCACCTGACAGGGGTCATAGACTTCTTTCAAGCTCACGACACTACCCATCGGTGTGTTGACTACTAATTCATGCCCGATGTCTCTCTATTGATCTTTCATCCTACTCGCAAAGGTGATAGAAACAAAAGAGTGGGATGAGCCCGAGTCGAATAGTACTCGTGTAGGGATGGTTGAGACACTTAGGGTACCTAGGGTTTGTATACAACTTGAGTTATGAATATACACTGATTATTCCCTACAACTTAGCAGTGTTCAGTAGACTTACCTGTCAATACATTGGGATTCGCCTCAGCTTCTTCATTAGTTAGCGCGAACACCTTTCCTTGTGTCCGATTGTCCCGTGGCTAAAAAGGTCTAGTGTATGGCTGCTTTGGCAAGTTATTGGTGTACCCATGTAGTCTACATTCTTTGGCCATGTGCCCTTCTTT
This sequence comes from Telopea speciosissima, assembly GCF_018873765.1. Taxonomy (NCBI): domain Eukaryota; kingdom Viridiplantae; phylum Streptophyta; class Magnoliopsida; order Proteales; family Proteaceae; genus Telopea; species Telopea speciosissima. The sequence continues at coordinate 32,542,617 of NC_057917.1, read as the reverse complement.
GTTGCACATGTAACACTTATAAGGTGGAACAACAGGTATTGAGGCTTGGCTCACTTGGCTTGTGGTTGGTCGGGCTGGCGAAGCTGCTATTGTTGCTTGACTTGTAGCCGATTGAGTAGGTCGATTGATAGTAGGGCGGAAAGGATTCTGGCCCACTTGTGGCCTATGGTACGGAGTCAGATTAGGGCTTGAACTTGTTCCTTGATAAACTTTATTTGGCCAACCAAAAGTCTGAAAGTTATTTGTCCTTTTGTTTAACCCGGGCGACATCGTAGCCTTCTCTTTTTCCTTCTCTTTAAATCTATCTTCCATGGTCTTCGCCTTGTCGACCATCTGAGCATAATCCCGGTTGTCCATAATTGACAATACTGACCCGATCTCAGGTTTGAGTCCCTTCTCAAACTTCTTCGCCTTACCAACTTCCCCTTTCAAGTGTTCTGGAGCGAAATGGAACAGATCTTCAAATCGTTGTTGATAATCTAGCATTGACTTGGTCCCTTGTACCAGTGCAGAGAATTTAGCTTTTCCTGTCCCTAAAGCTCTCTGGGAAGTAGTTCTTGAAGAAAACCTCTTTAAATTCCTCCCACGTGGGATTCAGATGAGTGGCTTCCAGATTTGGCTTAGTGGCCTTCCACCAAGCTTCAGCCTCATTTTGTAGCTGATAACCCGCACATATCAACTTTTGCACATCCGTGTACTCGAGCACATCAAATGCCTTCTCTAATGCGCTAATCCACTGCTCCGGCTGCATTGCCTCGGAGTTCAATTTGGAAAACACGGGTGGTTGGAGTTTCTTGAATCTCTCCATCACCTTAGAGGTAGAGTTTTCTGCCAAGTGTTGAGGCACAGAAGGTGGGAAAAGTACGAGCCGGTTGGGTGGTGGAGGTGGTGTTGCACGCTCATGCATCATGGCCACAAATTGCGTAGACATCTGACCCATCAATTCTTGATGTTGCTACATGGTTCGCATCATAGTGGTCATGAACGCAGTTACCTCACCGGCTGCCATACCCGGCTAAGGTGCCTCAGCAATGGCTTGAGCAGCCACTGGTGCTCCTAATAAAGCAGCCGATGCTTCAGAATTTTGGGCCTCAGTTCTATTTGGCAGTTCAACCTTCGGTATAACACAAGGGCGTTTCCCTTTACGACCACCTCGAGAACTTCTTGTGTTGACCATGTTTTCTTTTCTGAAAAGAGCAACACACTCAATAATCCAACACTTCTTTTTGAGGTCAACAAAATAATTCCTAGTTAAGACATGTACATACCTATTCCATAGTTCCAGTGAAATTTGTTGTCATACCAGCAAGGTGGATTATTATATTTATATTCATTATTGCATGTACTTTTTTTTTTTTGTGTGTTCTTATCCTTTAGGTATTTTATGCGATGAAAAGCTATGCATGACACTATATAATAGATTTTTAAATTTTTAACCAAAAATCTTTTAAATATATACCCGAGTCTAACAAGCAAGTAATTCCAGCCTCCTTCCAAGCATAAATTTTAGTACATGCAGGTGTTCTATGTCACTCCTAACTTCGTCATCCAAGGATAGGTAAATAACTCGGTCCTCCGGTCCAATATTTGCTGCAAGTCCCAAGAAGAAAGCTAAGCGGTTCTCCGCACGAGGCAATATCTTTTGTATCCTAAACAACCTCCTCCTTAGTTGCACAATGTAGATTCTGCTGTCAGGGTCTCCAGGCTGGAATGGGGTAGTCTGGTTTTGTCATGAAAAGGTTCTAAGCATTAAGTCACTATAAATACTTAATTAAAAGAATTAAGTACATGGCTGTAGGGATAAATTATGAGCAGGAGAAAATAAATGGGTTGGCTCAAGGAATCTTAGCGTCTAATAGTTCAACTTAACTATACGATCTATTGGATACTATTCTTGGTTGACCTAGGTGATGGGTAGGATGAGTCCTATGTACCCTAATCTCATAGATACGTATTACAACATACCTAAATATCTATGTTCAAATTTGCATAGCATCAATCCACTTGGTTCATACACGCATGGTACTAGGCATACATCATCAAATATTTATGTACACACTAATTACATATAGGCATAGGCATATTTATTGGTCATTATTTACTTACATACAAAAGAAAATAAAATTCCTAAATTCCCTATGTATCGTGCATATATTTATTTTTTTTACATTCCTCAAGCATTAACTTAGCTTTCTTTGAACACATTATTAGCTTAATATTTTAATTTATTATTATTAGCTTTTTTTTTTTGTATTATTTCTTTTATATGCATATTTTATCAAAATTAATGTTTTTGTGTTTATTGAAGCACTTACAATCAAAATCCAAAATTCCATAAGTTGTTATACAAAAAACAACAAAAATTTAATCTCTGGGCATTAGATGCATCGCCCAATGCTATCAGGGCCCAATTATATCAGTCCAAGAGGGTCCCATTTCTCCTCATTTCTTCTCTAATGCTCCCCAAACACCAAGGGCAGAGCTTAGGTGCTTAGGGTGATCTCTTCCACACCATTTCCTTGTAATTCCTCGGGTCTTCTGCGCTTTTATGCAACTTTAGGTAAGATTCTTCGCCTTTTTCCTAACTTTAGGTCATTCCCTTTGTTTTTATTTGTCTAGCTAGGGTTTTCTCACTTTCTTTTGCCCTAATCTTTTCTTTTCTCCCCTTTTTGCAGCCCAATGTCTACTAGCCATAGAACTGCGAGGAAATCCGTAGCACACAAGAGGCTACGGTCCGAGAGTGAGCATTCTTCTTCTTCTTCTGTGCCTCCTACTTCTCCTAGGGAAGATTCATCATCAGAGGAGCCGGATTTCGATCGGTTCCTATTTTCTATGTATGAGCACTCTAGGGATTGGGACAAGTTTAGGTCCCTAAAGATTGTAAATGGAAGGGTGGTACAGGTGGATGACTTCCACCAGTCCAATTTGTTCACTAGGTTCAACATTCTGGGTTGGGCCTCTATGCTATCACCTATAGAACCTTGTTATCCTAACTTGGTTCATTACTTTTACTGCAACCTAGTGCCATCTAGGGCATGGGAGTTTGGATTGGAGAGCAGAGTCAAGGGGATGGACATTAGACTGACCACTGCCACCTTAGCAGGGATCCTAGGGCAACCAGATTCTGGTGAGAGATGTTATTATAAGCCCAGGGTTGACATTTCTGATATGTTCTCTTTGGAGACGAGGAGGAGGGTCTTCAAAGCATTGACTGGTTCTAAGAGCACTCCTAGGTCTGAGGGTTCTTATAAGCCCAGTGGTCGCATCATCAGTAGATGTGTTTCACACAACATCTACTCAAAAGGCAAAAACAGGGGCAATATTTCTATGATGAGAGTCTACATTACCTATTGCCTACTGGGAGCAGGCAAGGGGGTCCAGTTATAAACCTCCCATATTTACTACTTCAGGCTATGCTATATCATGCCCAAAACCCTTCAGATGGGAACCTTCCATATGGGAAGTTCCTTACTTTGGTTTTCAGGCACTTCGAGGTTCCCTTGGGTGGTGAGTATGTGGAGAGAGATAGGTCTAGGCCCATCAACAAGACCTTGATCTTGAAGATGAAGGTACCAGGGGAGCCAGGTAGTGATTAAGAGGAGGGTAATTAGATGGAGATGCAGGGCGATGAGGAATAGGGTGATGAGCAGAGAGAGGTGCAAGGAGATGAGCAGAGAAAGGAGGGTGACTTTGAGGGGATGGGTACACAGTTTACTGATTTGCCCCCATATGACGCGACAGGTGCCACTAGTTCGCAAGTGCCAGAGTCATCTGAGTGGTTATAGGTGATGTCTCAGTTCTAGGGCCTTAGCACCCAATTCACTTATATGGCGACCAGGATGGATCGGGCCTTCTCGTCACTTGAGGGTAGAGTGGGATCTGTGGAGCGACGCCTGGACTTTTGGGATACATTCTACCGAGTTGACTCGCGCCAGTCTCAGCCTCCACCGAGTAATTTACCACCGACAGAGTAGTACTCTAGTCAACTTCCATATGCTCTAGTCTGACTTGTCACTATGTAGTTTTGACTTTTATCTCACACCCCCTTTTTTTTTTTATAGATTATGTAGTTTTTTTTTTGTTCATGGTGTATGTTTTTTTTTTTTTTTTTTGTTTGCATATGTAAATTGAAAGTAGTACTTTCAATCAAACTTCTTATAGTACCTCAGCCACAGTTTGCTTTATCTTAGTGTAATTATGCATTTTTGTCTTCTAATTACATCTACCTCCCTTGTACTTTATTACATGTTTTAATGTTGGTAGCTTATTATACCTATTCTGCATCCCGTGAATGTAAGAAGAGCCTCACGCTCTTATACCAAGCTCTGTCACACCCCAAACCACCCCCTGGGAGGATTAGGTAGGTGACCCAAATTGCATAACGGCAATCCGCCAAATCCCACAGATCTAGAAGTAGTTAATACATTCACAGTACCACATTTGTAACATTACCATAGGTAAGATCAGAGTGTTGCAAATAATCTACAATTTTAATTCAAGAAAGAGAAAGCGTAGCGATACGGGAATGATGGTGATATATATACATATGTATGTTCTGAAACATTCCCCAGTACAACCCAGAACTGAAAAGTAAAACTGACATATACATAAGCAAAAAGAAAAGTACATATATATACAGGGCGAGATAACTCAACCCCAAAAAGAAAAGAAAAGACTAAACCAGAAACAGAAACAAGGATGAACTCCTATCAAAAACAAAAAGGAGTCCCCAAGACAAAAAGCATCAGATGCGCCCCTCATTGGTCTTCATCAATAACCACTGAGAACACATGCATCATCGGTACGACCTCCTTCAGGGTCCACACCAATAGCATCATAATCACAAGGGCTCTGCTCCTCGTAATAAGCCGCCATGCCACAGCGGCATCCACTTGCAGAACCATCTAGAAGAAAAGCATATATAACAGTGTGAGCCCCACTGAGCTCGTGAGCAAAACATATCATCATGCATGCATATGCAACCACATTCCACATGATCCTACATGATATGCAAGTTCAGATTATTTATTAGCCACCTAACAATACATATAAGTCAGGTCAGTGCTACTACAATCCCCAATACATATATCCTTGGTGTGGGCTTGGTTACCCTTTCCCGCGATACACTCATTGAGTTGTCGGAGAGAACCAGCCGGCTCCAGCATCTCCCTACCCAGGTCAGCCCGACCGGCCCTCTAGATTAAACTTGTGAGGTAACCGACTCAATAATAATTTCACCTTTCGGTGGTTCCCGACATGTAATTCAAGGATAACCTTTATGTGGCATATAGCTATGATTCACCTATCGGTGCTTCCCAAGCTTTTAGCCCGAGGCTTCCTGACATATTTTCCCTGGGGCATCCCAGCTATGCTGAGGCTTCTCGGCGTAAATGCCTAAGGTTTTACGGTAGTCCTCACAGTTATCCAACACCTTAACCCCTGTTCGCAAGGGTGCGTAGCACGGGTGATGAAACTCTAGCCCCATGTCTATATGGCATCGTATGAGTTGGGCGGTGTCAATCGTATCCCATACTACGGGCTACTACCAGCCTCATTTCTAAGCCGACTACAGCATCTAGTCTATCAATCACATTCATCATGATAAATTAAAGCAATGTTGATCAACAGTCACATGATATGTAATAATTGAGAGATTTTAATTGAATAAGTAACATAGCATTATAAATTAAAAGAATTTAAATTGCCGGCATAAATAATATTACTACACATACATACACGATAACATTTCACTCACCTTGGTCTGGTTCTAGGAATTTAGTTGTAGTTTCAGTTCTGCTTGCAGTCTGGCTGTAGTCCTCGAGCGCGGGATCAAACCCTAGATATAAATCAAAAATATGTCATTTAATATTCTGAATGGTTTTTGGATGTCCTAGGGTTGATCTAGGCTCATAGGGTTAACTCGGTGTACAATCACTTGGAAATCTCTGGGCCTTGCACTGCGCCTTAGGCCTATGTCCCAGTGCATCATCCATAGATTGTGGTCTAGGGGTAGAATGGTCATTTATCATATTGGCACATGTCCCTAGGTTATTCAAGCTTCACAGTACAGTCCCCAACTTGGCAGTGCTGCAGGACCTTCACAGACAGGGTTTCCAAGCCCTGCGGCCCACTTGGGTACCCAAGGTACTCATTCATGTGGACAGATGTGGGGAGGGGCATTTTGGTCATTTCCCACCTCCCTACACTATTTTATGGCCCATGGGTGAAGATCCCCAAGTCAGATCAGCAATCCAGCAAAATTTCATTCACTGGGCGATGTCTCTAGGTGATGTCTGCATCGCCCAGTGCATCGCCCAGAGATTGCAAAATCGGGAATAGGTTGAGATTCCTAGGTTGTAGGCCATGGGCAGTGGATGGATCTTCTCCCTATGCATGTTAGGTCATCATGGACCCCCAGGGGCACTTTGCAGTGGTCCCCATGGATTTTCACCTGGGCCCACCACTTGGCTGCCAGGAGCTACCTAGAAAGCCCAGTAAATAGTAACCCAGCATATCTTCAGTTGTAAATCATGGTTTTGGCTGCATGCAAGGCTGGATTCATGTTTATTACTATGATCCAAGGTTGTTACAGCTCAGGGTTAGGTTGCATGCAGTCAAGGCACACTGATTTGAGCCCAGATTGCTTGTTCTTAGTGTAACAGGGCAGTGCAGCCTGGCACAGCCTGGGTTTCAGTCTTAGGTGCAAAACAACCATCAAATCATGGTTGAAATACTCAGTTCTTCCATGCATCAGGTTTGAATGGTGGATCTGAGATAGTTCATGGCAGCCCCCAGCTATTCTGGGCTGCCAATGGTCAGAAACCTATCTAAACAGCAGAGATCCATGGAGATACATAGATGACAGCAGCATAGCAATATGAGGTGTATGATTTTATACCTTGTAGCAGGTCTGGTAGCAGATCTGAGCCAAGGTGAGGTCTCCTCCTCCTTCTCCTTCTCTTTCCTTCTTCTTCACCTTCTCTTTTCTCTCTTTTCTTTCTTCTCCTTCTCTTCACGATTTCAACGGTAGCCAAAGCTCTAAAATGAGCTAAGGCTACCCATATTTATAGGCCAGCCCTTAACTAGGGGTTGTTTGGCAGCTAAGGCCTCTTTTGAAAATACATTTTTGACTGAATTTTTAGCCATTCTGGACACTCAAGTGGGGTCCACAGTGATCCAAGGGTATGAGGTGGTCCCTCAGACTCCCCTCATCCTATGGAGGGTGCCTAAGCCAAATATGGGTGGTCCCTATAGATCAAATCATGGAAAAACTGCATTTTCCCACTCTGGGCGATGTCTCTGGGTGATGTCTGCATCGCCCAGAGATTTCAGCAAGGTTGTATCTCTGTGGGCTTGCACAGGGGTTTGACCCAGGGTCAGAGCCTTGCACCCACATGTCACTCAGGGCCTTTTACACCAATTATCAGGGGTAGGTCCCACATTTATGGAGAGGAGAGAGAATACCTAGAGTCCAAGCAGTACATTATGTTGTGGGCCATGCAACTGCAGGGATCAGCAGTCCATCTTCTGACAGGTATATAGGAAGACATCCTCAGGGTTTCTTCATCAAATTCAATCACTAGAGTGATACTCCACGGTGTGCTTGGATGCCATGTTAGGGGTTCCTGTCCTTCAGTCAAGATTCCAGTCAGTCAGGGGCAGGGTTTGACACCTAAGGCCTAGTGCAAGGCCCAGAGAATTCCAAGTGGTGACCGACTGTACACCGGGCCAAACCAGTGAGCCTAGATCAACCTTTGGACACCCAAAAATAGTTGGAATATTAAGTAACATATCTCTGATTTATATTTAGGTTTTGATCCCGTGCTCGAGGTGTACTGCCAGACCGCAGCCAGAACTAAAACAACAATTGATCTTGTAGAACCAGACCCAGGTGAGTGAAATGTTATTGTGTATGTATGTGTAACAACATTATTATGCCGTCAAGTAATTCTATAATTATAATGCTATGTTTCTTAATCTAAATCAATGTCATGAATATTACACATCGTATGACTGTTGATTAACTCTATTTGAATTATATCATGATGATTGTGAATGTTAGACAAGATGCCGTAGTTGGCTTGGAAATGAGGCTTGTGGTAGCCCGTAGAATGGGATACGGTTGACACCGCCTAACTCATACGATGCCATATAGACATGGGGCTAGAGATTCATCACCCGTGCTACGCACCCTTGCCAACAGGGGTTAAGGTGTTGAATGCCTATGAGGACTACCGTAAAACCTCGGGCATTTACATCGGGAAGCCTCGGTAATATGCTGGGATGCCTCGAGCTATAAGCTAGGAAGCCTCGAGCTACATGCTTGGGAAGCACCGATAGGTGATTTATGGCTATAAGCCAAATAAAGTTAATCCTCGGGCTACATGCCGGGAAGCACCAAAAGGGTGAATTTAATATTGAGTCGGTTACCTCACAGGTTAATCATAGAGGGCTGGTTGGGCTAACCTTGGTGAACGAATACGGGAGCTGACTGGTCCTCTCCGACAACTCAATGGGTGTATCGCGGGAAGGGGTAACCATGCCCGCACCAGGGATACATGTATTGGGGATTGTAGTAGCACTAACCTACCATAGCAGTATTGATAGGTGGTTAATAAATAATCTGGACTTGCACATCATGTAGGATCATGTGGATTGTGGTTGCATATGTATGCATGATGATATGTTTTACTCATGGGCTCAGTGGGGCTCACACTTTGTTGTATATGTTTTTCTATAGATGATTCTACAGGTGGATGCCGCTGTGGCATGGAGGCTCATTATGAGGAGGAGAGTCCTTATGGTTATGATGATATTGGTATGGACCCTGATGGAGGTCGTGCCGATGGTGCGAGCGTTCTCAATGGTTATTGATGAAGACCCGTGAACGGTGCTCTTGATGCTTTTTGTCTTGGGGACTCCTTTTTGAGTTGTCAGGAGTTTATCCCCGTTCGTGTTTCCTGTTTTAGTTTCTTCTTTTCTTTTTGGGGTTGAGTTATCTTGCCCTGTACATAGTTACTTTTGTTCTGCTTATGTATATGTCAGATCTTGCTGTTCAGTTTGTGGGTTGTATGGGGGAAATGGAACAACTTTACTTATATGTATATATATCACAATCATTTCCTATATCGATATGCTTTCTCTTTTCTTTTATAATTGTAGATTATCTGTAGCACTCTAATCTTACTTGTGGTAATGTTATGGATGTGTGTGTCCATGAATGTATAAACTGCTTCTAGATCCGTGGGATTTGGTAGATTGCCGTTACGCAATTTGGGTCACCTGCCTAATTCTCCCAGGGGGTGGTTTGGGGTGTGACAAAAGCTCTCTTCCTACATTCCATAAAACCATGGTCACCCCTACGCTGATCCGCAAAGAGGTGAATAATTACCAAAACATCAATACAGTGACCATATAGGTTGATCCTATGGTCCATGAGATCATGGTGGTTTACCTTAGTAAACTAATAAAAATTATGTTTCGAGTTCCCTATTTTAGGGAACTCCAGGGTTGTCCCTAAGGAACCCTAGGGTTGCCCTAGGGCACCCTATTTTCAATTTTAGGGTTTTCCATGGTTGCCCATGGTGCCCTACTGGAACCCTATTAGGGTTTAGTATGACAAACCAATGTCCAGTCCATCTCTTTGATAACTCACAAAATTACTAGGATCCATGTCATAGAGAACAATCATCCCTATTTCATCTCATGGATAGAGGGATCCATCCCACACCTGAATGCGCAGCGGAAAATAATCGATTTGGGTTACTTTCACATCCCATGAATAATCAATATAATAAATCAATAGGAATTAACATAGAATAGCTAACTTGATGTGCCTCAAGTGTTTCTCCTCCAATAGATAATGGTTCTTCCTCCGATGAGCACTCCAAGCAAACAGATCTGAACCTCTAATGGTGCAGCCAAGGTTCTTCAAGCCAATCCTAGATGCTCTTCAGTTCTTCAAGTATAGATCTGGGTTTCCAAAATCCTAACTCTCAAACAAAGTAGAGAGCAAGAGGAAGGAGAAGAAGAGATCACAAGATAGAGAGGGGAACCAAAAACCATCCAAGAAGGGGGGGGGGGGGGGCAGCTAAAAACGTGGAGCTATGGTGCCCCCCTCTACGTATTTGGTGTTTATATAACACTTGGGTTTCTAAAACCCTAGATGAGAAAAATAAAATCCCAATGAGAGTCAAACTCTTTCTCTCCTTGTTTGGCTGTTCTGTTTAAACTCAAAGTGCTTCTAATCGGTGAAGAAGCAGAATCTAATAGGGAATGTTATAATTAATTAATTATTTTAATTTATGGGTAATTACAATTAGCACCATATCCATTAATTAAATAAAGAATCATTTATTTTGGAAAATTTTAAATAACTCCCTATATGATAATAAATTATCATATACAACCCCCCCACTAATCAACACCATCATTATGGAATCTAGGGTATGTACCCTTGTACTGCCAAACCCCATTCCATAGTACATATCCATATAAGAGTATCTATGTATTTGATCGGGTCCCGCAAAACTCGATAAAACACTTTATTCAAATAACTACATATAATCTATTATTTTATGTAAAATAGGTTTTACAAAAACCATTTTCAAAATGGCACTGGATCCAGATTCCGATCCGACCATACACAGACAACTTCAATCTTGGTGTTCCCCAATCGGACAGTGGTGACCATGTTGAATAACTCCTTCACTCACAAAGTGTTCACGCATTCCCAGAACACTGGATTTAACTCACTTAAGTCTCAGTCATTGATGAACCAAAGAATGCGATCACACTTTGCAGCGACAGGGTTCCCTCATGTAAAGAGTATCGGTGACACATGTCTATCCCTTCCTACATCTAGCAGTAATACATGAGGGAATCGACAAAGTAGATTCTTCGCCAATATACACATCGATCATGTGAGTACTCACATTTGTACCCTGACATCACATGTCTAGGCATTCCCAATGCGACGACCATATGATAAGGGTGCCCAGCCCAAACCCTAGTCGTGACTACCATTTTAAATAAAACTTATGGACACATAATGCTCAAAAAGTTTATATCACATGTGATAATATTAAACCAAAATATATAAAGGTTCTATATAAAGTTAAACTGGATTGAATCGGACCGAACCGGGTTTGATGGACACATAAATCCAACAATCTCCCACTTGTACATTAAATCCAATTTTCCATACATTTTAAACCCATGCCCTCCATGTGTTTTTCAAACACTCTAGGAGACAAACCCTTTGTCATGGCATCTGACACATTTTCAGTTGTGTCCACTTTGGAAGCACTCACGTTGCCCTACTGGATAATCTCTCTAATGAGGTGATACTTTCGCTGCACATGCTTGTTCCTCTGATGAGCTCTAGGCTCCTTAGCTTGTGCAATGGCCTCGCTGTTGTCACATAATAGGAGAATAGGGCCCTCGACAAGGTCAGGAACAACCCCCAAATCTGATAGGAATTTCCTCAGCCAAACACCTTCTTTTGCTGCATCGCAAGCTGCAAGGTATTCTGCTTCGATAGTGGAATCGGCTGTAGATTTATGTTTTGTACTCCGCCACACAATGACACCTCCACCCATTAGATACACCATCCCAGACGTAGATTTTTTGTCATCCTTGTCAGTTTGAAAATCTGAGTCGGTGTAACCTAGAACTGACAACTGATCAGATCCAAAAATCAAGAAATAGTCCTTAGTCCTTCTTTGGTACTTAAGGATATTCTTGATAGCACTCCAATGCTCTCGTCCATGGTTAGACTGGTAACGACTTACGATACCTACTGCATAGCAAATGTCCAGCTTTGATACCAATTGTAGAACCAAGCTATTACCAATCCCCCAAAAGATGCCTTGTGAGGGAAGGTACAACTTTAATTCTTTATTGCACACCAGCCAGCACGCATCGCTCCCTCACCCGAGCCGGGATCTGGGCAGGGCATTTTGGGTCACTCCCAACATACACAACATAGCATACATAAGACTCCCTACTGCAGAGGCATAGGAAATCCTCTTCATCTCTTCAATGTCCATCTAAGATTGAGGACATTGAGATCTGGAAAGACTGACTCCATGTCGAAAAGAGACACTTCCCCATTTGGAGTTCTCTATGCTAAATTTGTCCAGGACTTTGTCTATATAGGTAGCCTGTGACAAGCCTAGCATCCTTTTCTTACGATTTCTCATGAGTTTGATCCCAAGGATATAGTTAGCTTCACCAAGGTCTTTCATCGAGAACGTTGTGGACAACCACTGTTTTACTGATGAAAGAAACCCTACATCGTTACCCATCAACAATATGTCATCTACGTATAAAACAAGAAAACATACTGCACTCCCACTAATCTTCTTGTAAACGCATGGTTCATCCATGTTTTGATAAAAAACAAAAGATTTGATTGATTGATCAAACCTGATGTTCCAGCTTTTGGAAGCCTGCTTCAGTCCATAAATGAACCTCTGCAATTTGCATACCTTTCTTTCTTCCTCCAAGGAAGATAACCCCTCTGGCTATTGCATGTAGATTTTTTCTTGAAGAAATCCATTCAGAAATGTAGTTTGCACATCCATTTGCCAAATCTTATAATCAAAGTATGCGGCGATAGCCAATAAAATCCTGATGGACTTCATCATCGCCACTGGTGAAAAGGTTTTGTCATAGTTTATAGCCTTTTTCTGGGTATAGCCCTTTGCCACCAGTCTCGCTTTGAATCTTTGGACCTTTTCATCCACACCCTTCTTCCTCTTGAAGATCCATTTACATCCAATCGGCTTAACGCCAAGTGGTGGATCGACCAGAGCCCAAACCTTATTGGAATGCATCGAATCGATTTCAGAGCGCATTGCCTCCAGCCACCTAGTGGCATCAACATCCTTAAGAGCCTTAGAGTATGTTATCGGATCATCATCCAATTCAACCGACACCATGTGGAACTCTTCCACTGTTTGTTCCTCTTCGATAAAAAGAGTAAGTCTGGTGGGTGGTCTAACAGTCCTCCCACTGCATCAAGGTTCTTGAGGTGTTGGTATTTCAGTGGGTATGTTAATTGGTCTCACTTCTGGAAGTAAAGCTCCTGAGCTATCCAATAACTCTTTAATGACTACAGGTTTGGACCTCTTGGTCAACATTTCTTCCCCTAAAAATGTGATGTGTTTACTTACAATGACCTTTTGGTCAACCAGGTCATAGAAATAGTCACCTATCGTGTCTTTAGGATAGCCTAAGAAAAAGCATCTCAAAGTCCTGGATTCTAACTTGTCTGCCTATTACTTTTGCACATGTGCTATGCAACCTCATACCCTAATGTGTTGAATGCTGGGTTTACGCCCTTTCTATAACTCAAAGGGTGTCTTAGCTACAGACTTGGATGGAACCCTATTCAAGATATAAATAGTCATTTCTAAAGCGTACCCCAAGAAAGAGAGAGGTAGCTTACTAAAAGTGAGCATTATTCGGACCATATCCAATAGAGTCCAATTATGTCGTTCGGATACACCATTTTTGTCAAACCTGCCCCTAGATACACTGTGGAGCATCACCCCAGTGGTTAAATTTAGTGGAGAACCTCCGAGGATGTCATCCTATATGCATGTTAGAAGATAGGTTACAGACCCATACAACTGCACTGCACACAGCTTGATGTATAGCTCCAGCTCCAGGTACTCTCCCTCCTACCAAAATATGTGGGCCCACACCTATTTAGATGTGTGTTTGACCTTGGAAGGGGTGTTGGTGCAATGCCCATGTGATAGGCTTAATACCTATGCAAGCCCAAGGCTAAATTAGCAAGGTTGCATTCTCTGGGCGATGCACTGGGCGATTGGCCCAAAGGCCCAGTGAAAAGTCCAGAGTGTCTGAAACTGACTTATTGGACTCCAAACACCAAGGGACCATGTATACAGCCTGTGAACACCCTCTAGAAGTAGACGGGAATTTTAGAAACCATTACCCACCTCTGAAATCATGTGGACCCCACCAGTGCAACCAGAATGGCCCAGAATGCACTCAAAAATGCATTCTTGGGAAACGGGACCTGTGGCCAAACAGGCCTTAGTAGTCCTAAAACTATAAATAGGGAGGGACCAGCTCCCATTTGTTTCCTACTGCTGCTACTGATATAGAAAGACAGAAAGAGAAGGAGAAGGAAAGGGGATAAAGGAGAGACCAAAGCAGCCTCTGACACTGATCTTAGCTTACTTACAAGATCAAAGGTAAGATCCCTGTCCCTGTACGCTGCTGTTCATTATGATAGACCATAGTTCTCTGGCCAGGTTGGTGTGGCTCTGACCAGTAAAGCTCAGAGCACCACTTGGATGCATAGGGAAGCTTGGGATCTTGCATGCATGAGCATTGCATGCAAGATCTGATCATCAAATAGAAGGATATGCTACTGTTTCTGTAGTTGAGACTGAAGTCAGTCTCTGTGTTGAACTCCACTGCAGACTTGCACCCAGATCATGCTGTCTGGGCATGGATCTCTGCATGTAATGAGATTCTTTCATACCTTATCATAGGACCAGTCTAGTTTCATGTAAATACATGTAAATCAAGCCTTGTATGTAGCCAAAGCTGGATCCAAAGCCTGAGCTCAGCCTAGGATGCCATTCTTTGTGCTGTCAGAGCTCACCCCAGCTTCCAAATGGGAGAACCAAGCTTGAATCCTTTTGGACCAATTCATTTTGCCTTATTTTTGGTCCATGATCATCCCATTTGCATCCCTAATCGAAACCATGGCTAGCCCTACTGCAAAATCCAAGAATTGGAGCTGAAACTTGTGTTAAACAGGCTCTGAGCGATGCACTGGGCGATTGGCCCAAACATCCAGTGAAACACCTAGAGATGGCATTTGGGCTCAGATGCAGAATCTTCTCTTTGGACCTTCATCAATGGACCTATGGCAGCATGGGGAGGATGTAAAAGACCAAAATACCCTTCCCCATTGGCCCTTGCTGTCATCCATACCTCAGATGCTCAAGTGGGCCCCACCGAGCCAGGTAAACATGCTCAGAACTGATTTCCGCTGGGCTATAAACCTTTGCATTGGTTTATGATGTTGATAGGGCCATGCATAGGCAGGCTATGCTGTGGGAATACCGAGGCAAGTGAATGTTACATCTCTGGATGATGCACTGGGAGATAGATCAGAAAGCCCAGTGCAAAACCCAGAGAATTCTAGGTAATACCTATGTAAATACAAAGTCAATCCAACTAAGCCTAAATCAACTCTAGGATAGTGATAGAATCTTAAACGCTAATTAACACACTTTTGTGATCCCAAGATCGAGGTGAAGCGCTAGTTACCAATCAGGACCGAGCCAACAGCTGAGCCAGTAGGACTAGAGCAAGGTGAGTGAAATTACACCGTATGTGTAAATATAACATGGCTAACAAGTCATGACAATTATAATGATGCTATATATTCTATTCTCTTACTTCAATTACTGTATATTCTGTTAAAAAATGATTGTCTGGTGAATATTGAAAATGAACAATGAATGCTTGTATGTGAACTCCTAGACTAGATGCTTTAGTCGGTTTAAAAATGAGGTCTGTGGTAGCCCGTAGAATGGGATGCGGTTGACACCACCCGACTCATATTATGCCATATAGAATTCATTAGGCTAGAGTATCATCACCTATGCTACTCACCCTTGTCAATAGGGGTTAAGGTGTTGGATGTCTGCAAGAGTAACCATCTAAAAAATAAAAGAAAAGAAAAAGAAAGAAAGTGAAAAGAGATGGAAATGTTATGCACCGAAAGGGTGGTTATGAGGCTATATGCCAGCAAAAGAAATATGATATGTTGAAATGAGGATGGATGCCTCACAGGTTAATCCTAGAGGGCTGGTCAGGCTGACCTTGGTGACTGATGTGGGAGCTGATCGGTCCTCTCCGACAACTCAATGGGTGTATCGCGGGAAGGGGTTAAAAGCCCGCACTAGGGATACATGTATTGAGGATTGTAGTAGCACTTACCCACCTTAGTTGTGATGTTAGGTGGCTAATAAATAAAATGAACTACATCTCATGTAGGACTCATATGGATGTGATTGCATCTGCATGCATAGTTATATTTTATTCACGGGCTCGGTGGAGCTCACACTCTTTTGTATATGCTTTTGTTAGATGGCGAAGAGGCTCATCTCCCGGAGATAGGCTTTGGTTACTATGA
Source organism: Telopea speciosissima (assembly GCF_018873765.1). NCBI lineage: Eukaryota > Viridiplantae > Streptophyta > Magnoliopsida > Proteales > Proteaceae > Telopea > Telopea speciosissima. The sequence continues at coordinate 32,526,428 of NC_057917.1, read as the reverse complement.
CAATATTGGTGTGGACCTGGATAGAGGTTATGCCACTGGTGCGAGTCTTTTCGATGATAGTGGAGGAGGACCCGTGAAGGGTGTGCAGTTGCCTCTCTATTTTTTACTGTGGGATTCTTTTTGGTTATACTAGGAATCCCTCTTTTGTAAAGCTTGTTATGGGGCTCAGGTTGCCTTGCCCTGTTTATATTTTTTTGTAAGCTGGGTCAGATAGAGCTGGGAATGCTGTTGTTCAGAGAGAGAGAGAACTAAACAATGTTGGTTGTATATATTTGCTTTCCCTTTTGTTTTTCTTAAAAGCATAACGTAAATAATAGTCTTCCGCAGCACTCTGTGTTTTGCAACTTGCTCTAATGTGGATGTGTGTGTGTTTGTGAATGGATTAATAGCTTCTAGACCCTTGGGGTTTGACGGATTGCTGTTGTGCAATTCGGGTCACTTATCAAATCCTCCTAAGGGGTGGTTTGGGGTGTGACAATTTTGTTGTGGTGTTCCTGGATTAGTTAGTTGACTAACTATCCCTTGCGATATAAGATATTCTTTAAATTCATCCGATAGATACTCCCCTCCACTATCTGATCGTAAGGACTTGATGCGTTTATCGAGCTGTCTTTTGACCTCAGCTTGAAACTCTTTGAATTTATCAAAGGCTTCCAATTTTCTATGCATCTAGTATATGTATCCATATCTAGAGTAATCATTGGTGAAAGTTATGAAATACTTATATCCATACCTGTATATTTATGGGCCCACACACGTCAGTGTGTATTAACTCTAACAGATCTGTGGCTCTAGTACCTTTATTACTGAAGGGTTTCTTGGTTATTTTGCCCCGAAGGCATGACTCACAGGTAGGGAATGGTTTCATCCTTAGACATTCCAAGGGCCCATCCCTTACCAATCCACTGATTCAGTCCAAATTAATGTGACCTAATCTTAGATGCCATAGATATGTTGAGTTCACTGGAGCTGCTTTCCGTTTCAAATCAACATTCAAAACAACATTTGTTCTAATAGGGCAATCTAGAAAATACAATCCACTTTGTATGTATCCAGATGTCACAAAAGAATTATTAAAACGAATAATCAATTTAGAATTAAAGGAAAAACTATACCCGTCCAAAACGAGTTTTGAAACTGAAATAATCTTCATCTTAAAAGAGGGTACATAGTAGCAATCCTTTAAAACTAAATTAGTAGAACTAAAATTTAAAATAAAATTTCCCACAGCCATCGCCATGGTTTCAGCTCCAGTGTCCATCCAAATACGCACCTCATTTCTTTTCAGATTCCTTCTCTCCTTGAACCCCTGTAAATCATTGTAAATGTGAACTATGGAACCACTATCCACCAACTAAGAATTGATCGGTTCAAAAGACAAATTAGACTCATAAAGAACATAAACATCACATGTAAGTTCTTTAGCAGCCTCAGTATCATCTGGTTTTTTGTCTTTCATAGTAGCCAGGAATGCACGACAATTCCTTTTCCACTGACCCTCCTTGTAAAAGAAGCACTTGCCTTTAGCTTTCTTATTGCCAGACTTCCCACCCTTGGGTTTCAGAGGATTACCCTTATTTCTCTTTTTCTTCTTCTTCCCATTTGAAGAAGGCTTCATATCAGTAGCATGGACCTCAACCTTATCCTTTTTCAAGGAGGCCTCCACTACAACCAGTGCATTAGCAAGCTCAGTGAGCTCCAGTTCCTCATCTGACATCTTGTAGGACATCTTAAAGGTAGGCAGAGGTGAGTGATGCTAAGATTAGATCAGTTTTATACCGTAGCTCAAACTTGGTCCCCATGGATTCTAGTTTCTCAAACAGATTAATCATTTTCATTACATGGTCCATCACTGGAGTCCCTTAGGACATCTTATAGTTATGGATCTAACTCACTACATCAGAGTGTGCATGTATTAGCTGTCTGTTGAACAATTCAGTAAGCTTATCCATTTTATTGCTTGAGGTAGGTATATCCTTGACTGAGTCCAATATTGACTTCTCCAATGATCCTAGGATATAAAGCGATGCCTTAGAGTCCCTCTTAAGAAAATCCTGCTTCTCCTCCTATGCTTCAAAATCATTCAGGTTAGGTTGAGGAGGAATTTGTTCATTAAGAACTATGTATAGTCCTTCTATAGTCAGGAGAAATTTAATGCTTCGGTACCAATCGACATAATTTGTACCATAATTTGTATTCGCTAATGAGTGTTAAGAAATTGGAATTAACGGCAGTCATTGAGTAATAATCTACACATGTACAAGTAAAAACACATGCATATTAATAATCATTGATAAAAAATGAGCATACACATCAATGGTCTTTCATGATTTAGGTCTCCCTCATGAACCAAAAAATGAATTGAAAACCTACAACCCTTGCTTGCATAACTTACCCTATCGGGAGTCATTATACGCACCATGGTAGTGTGGACTAAGCTGTCCGCCTCATGAGCTTCTAATATTTTTAGCCACTTGGGTGTCATGCCCAGATCCTGTCAGCTGATATACACCCAAGTCATGCATTTACCTATTGCATTGGTTAGAATCATGGAATCATGAAAGATAGCCCACTGTCGCAGTACCCTCTCACTATCCATACCCTAACGTATCTAGATAGAGGTAAATATCGATAAACATGTGATAATGATCCTGGCAATATCCTGTCGGCGTATGTAGGGTCATATCACACAATCTCTACATTTATCTTCAATAGGAGGCCATGGATATGTCTACTAACTTAGACTAGTCCATATCATACATGTATCATAATAAAAGAGGGATTAAGCAACTCTCACATACATGGATGGAATCAAATAACATAATTAATCAATATTAATTAAAGTGATTATGGGATGACGGTATTTTTATCAGAAGCAATTAAAGAACCCTCCCAATAAAAATAAAACTAATAACTTTCTTTTAATTATGGGTGCATCAATCATGCCATGGATGCCACGGCTCGATCATCTCCTCCGCCCGATCATATCTTCAAAGTAGATGACTTACATCTCCATAAGCTTTGAGCGCCACATGTGGATCATTATCAACATGCCCTGGGAGTCCTAACTCCTCTAAAATTACAATGGAAACCTAGAAAAAATATTCTATACACTTTTCTTTCCATAATAAAGAAACCCCGCATAGAGAAACCAACTCACCATTTTGGGCTGCCCATAGGGTGGAGTACATTTGTTTATAAAAAAGAAAGGGGGAGAGAGAGAAAGAGAGAGAAGCATCACATCCACCCATAATCCGAATGCATCACATACGTCAAATTACCATCCATATTATTAGATAGCCAATCCCATAATCACATAGACAATGTAACATTATATATGGGCTCCACAATCACATGGATCATTCCAGAAATAAAACATCACATCTCATGTGAAACCATGTACTCAAATTCACAATAGAATCCAATTTATTCCCAAGTGAGTGTAGAGAAGAATCTCTTCACCCATATTCTTCCTCCAACCCACAAAACAATAAAACAAATAAAAAAAATCTGTTTTGCAATATAATTTTTTTTATTTTGGAGGGAAAAACACTGCCAGACATACTGGGCAGTAGTCACACAAGGCACCATGGGCAGCAGCCATATGACACCACGGGCAGAAGCCACTGGCAGCATGGGCAGCAGTTGCATGGCACCATAGCCGTGGCCCTGCTATAGTTGCACGTCGTGCGCACGCCAAGTGCAGGCAACAAGCATGCAGGGACAGCAAGGTGTGCGCAAGGAATCTACGGTACAAAAAAAAAAATTTATTAAATCTGGAATAATGGGTTTTAAACCCTATGATGCAATAAAAATAAAAATATTACAAAAATAAAATTCAATCATCTTGCATGGACAAGGTTGTTACAACAATCATAACCACCCATGTGCACATGGCAATGATGTTACATAAATAACTACCTTGTAACCACCCATGTGCATATGGGAAGGTTGTTACAACCATTATAACAGCCATGTGCAAAAACATCCATCCATATTCTACCATAAATATTTAAATAAAAAGATTGCATCCCATATACAATAACTACATCCAATTAATTATATGATATCCATGGGTGAGAAAGGTAGCTCTGATATCACACTGTAGGTTGATCCTACAGTCCATGGGATCATGGGGGTTCACCTTAGTAAAACCAATAAAAATTATGTTTCAAGTTCTCTATCTTAGGGAACTATAGGGTTGTCGCTAAGGAAGCCTAGGGTTGCCCTAGGGCACCCTATTTTCAATTTTAGGGTTTTCCATGGTCGCTCATGGTGCCCTACTGGAACCCCATTAGGGTTTGGTATGACAAACCAATGCCCAGTCCATCTCTATGACGTCCCACGAAATTACAGGGATCTATGTCATAGAGAACAATCATCCCTATTCCATCTCATGGATAGAGGGATCCATCCCACACCCGAATGTGCAGTGGAAAATATTCAATTCGGGTTACTTTCACATTCCATGAATAATCAATATAATAAATCAACAGGAATTAACATAGAATTGATAACCTGATGAGCCTCAAGTGTTGCTCCTCCAATAGATAATGGTTCTTCCTCTGATGAGCTCTCCAAGTAAACAAATCTGAACCTCCAATGGTGTAGCCAAGGTTCTTCAAGCCAATCCTAGATGCTCTTCAGTTCTTCAAGCATAGATCTAGGTTTCCAAAACCCTAACTCTCAAACACAGTAGAAAGCAAGAAGAAGGAGAAGAAGAGATCACAAGATAGAGAAGGGAACCAAAAACCATCCAAGAAGGAGGGGGGGGGAGCCAAAAATGTGGAGCTATGGTGACCCCCTCTGTGCTTTTTGGTGTTTATATAACACTAGGGTTTCTAAAACTGTCACACCCCAAACCACCCCCTAGGAGGATTGGGTAGGTGACCCGAATTTCATATCGGCAATCCGCCAAATCCCACGGATCTAGAAGCCGTGCTTACGATCATGGAACCACAACCATCTCTTCAAAAGATAAGATCAGAGTGTCGCAGATAACTATAATTTAATAAACAAAAGTAAACGTAGTGATAATATTTACATATAAAAGGTTTACATTTCCCATCAACCCACACACAAAGAAAACAAAGAAACAAAGCTGATGAGTACAGTACTACATACAAAAATATATACAAGGCGAACATACTCAGCCCCAAAAGGGAAAAAGTAAGAACTACGAATAGTAAGTCAAAACGGGGATAACTCCAGATAACCCAAAAGAGACCCCAGGTCAAAAAGCAAACATGAACACACTTCAATGGTCTTCATCAACAACCACTGAATATGTGAGCAGGATCGGTATGACCTCTGTCGGGGTCCATACCAACATCGTCATAACATCCAAAACTCTCCTCCTCGAGATGGCCCGCCATGCCACAGCGGCATCCACCTGCAAAATCATCTAAGAAAAACATTACATAACAGAGTGTGAGCCCCACTGAGCTCATGAGCAAATAACATCAATCATGCATACACATGCAATCATAATTCACAATTCATATGGTCCTACATAATATGCAAGTCCAGTTTGATTATTAGCCACCGAGCAATACAACTAAGTTAGGTCTGTGCTACTACAATCCCCAATACATGTATCCTTGGTACGGGCTTCTAACCCCTTCCTACGATACACCTATTGAGTTGTCGGAGAAGACTGGTCAGCCCCCGCATTCGTTCACCAAGGTCGGCCCAACCAGCCCACTATGATTAACCTGGGGAAACAACCATTTCTTCCCTCATTTTCTTTTCTGGCTTAAAGCCCATATGCACCATTCCGATGTTCTTTCATTCATGCACCATTTTGGTGTTCTTTTATTCTTTTTCTCTCTACCTAATAATTGCCCCCACAGGTATCCAGTACCTTAACCCCTGCTGGCAAGGGTGCATAGCACGGGTGATGAAACTCTAGCCCCATGTCTATATGGCATCGTATGAGTCAAGTGGTGTCAATCGTACCCCATAATATGGGCTACCATAAGCCCCATCTCCAAGCCGACTACGGCATCTAGTCTAACATTCACAATCATCATAAAAGAATTCACAGTGTTGATCAACAGACAGTCATTATGCAGTGATTTGAGTAATCGAACAAAAATAAATAACACAACAATTATATTCAATTCTTATTAGCCGGCATCAGATCATGATCACATTTACACATATGATAGTATTATTCACTCACCAATACTTGGCTCTAGGTACTCAGTCACAAATTCAGTTCCAGCAGTTGTCTGGTTGTTGTCCTCGAGCACAGGATCAAGTCCTAGATGTATATCAAAAGTTACCATGTTAAGTTATCAGTCTATCATTAGAAGTCCTAGGGTTACCCTAATCTTACTGGGTTGACCCGGGGTTCAATTGGCTCACTCTTGGAGTCACTGGGCCATACACTGGGCCTTAGGTCATGTCCCGGTGCATGGGCCAATGCTTGCGGCTCAAAGGGTAAAATGGTCATTTTCAGGGTTGTACCTGACCCTAGGCTAGGATATGGTTACAGTGCTGTCCACAGCTTATCTGTGTTATAGGACTAAGCACAGCAGTGATACAATCACCTACGGGGCCCACTAGGGTTCCAAAATATTTCCAAACACGGACAGATGTGGGGAAAGGGTATTTTTATCATTTCCCACATCCCACAGTGTCCAGGCGGTCATTGGATGAGATCCCCCAGCTCCGTCCATCAAAACAGTGATTTTTCACTCACAGGGCGTTGGCTTTGGGCGTTGCTGCATCGCCCAGTGCCTGTAGAATCGATGCAGGCTAAGTTTTCAAGGTGGGGCCTACAAGGCTGGGCTTATACCTGATCCTCTACATGTTTAGGGGATTAGGTAGCCCCAGTGATGGTCTACATCATGGTCCAGAGGGTTTTTCCATCAAGCTCACAGTCAGGCTGATTGTGGCTGCCCAAGTAGTCCTGACAAATAGTGTTCAGGGTTTTGGCTAGGCTTGGATTTCAGTTCTGGCCTTGTATATGGCTGAAAATACATGAATCAAGAGGGGCTCAAGGCTGCCTCCATCTAGGGTTAAGCCTGTGCAGCCTTGGCTAGGACCTAGAGTTCCAAACCACAGGTCAATAGGGCCATCTGGCAGTACAGGTGGGCACAGCCAGATTTCGACCATAGAAACAACACATCTAAATGCTAAAAATGTATAAGGATCTCAGATCTTCCATGCACAAGGTCTGCATGGTAGATCTGGACCAACATTGGGCAAACCCTAGCTAGTCTGGGCTACCCAGGGAGCAAAACACAGTGAAAACAAGAGAGGGATAGGGAGCAGCAGCATATAGGAGTATTTTATACCTGCACAAGGCTGGGAGAACTCAGATCCAAGCTAGTTGCAGGGCTGCAGCAGGTGCTCCTCCCTTCTCCTCCCTTCTCCTTCCTTCTTCCCTCTTCTTCTCCTTCTCTTTCTCTCCTTTTTCCTCTCTTTCTCTCCTTCGGATTCAGTAGAGAACAAGAGCTCTAAATGAGCTCAGGTCATGCCTATTTATAGGCCCAAGACCACTAAGGTCTGTTTGGCCACTAAGTCCCTTTTTAAAAATCAATTTTTAACTTGATTCTGACTGATCCTGGGCTCACTGGTGGGGTCCACATTGAACCAGGGGTATGAGGTGGTCCCTCAGACTCCTCTCTATCAGTGGAGAGTTCCCATGTAATAATCAAAATCAGCCATTGGGCGATGTCACTGGGCCTTGCTACATCACCCAGTGCCATCGCCTAGAGAATTCCAGCAAGCTGAAATTCATTAGGGCTTGCACAGGGGTTTGAGCCTTGGTCAGGGTATTGTCCCCACATGCCACCTAGGGACTTTTACATGATTTTTTAGAGGTGGGTCCAACCATTATAAGGAGGAGAGAGATTACCTGGGATCCAAACCATATATCAAGCTGTGAGCTGCACAATTGCAAGGATCTGCTATCCATCTTCTAACAGGTATATAGGGAAACCTGTTCAAAGTATTCTCATTGATTTCATTGAGTGGGGTGATGCTCCCCAGTGATCCTGGTTGCCAGGACAGGGGTTCCTGCCCTTTAAATAAAAAATTCAACCAGTCAGGAGCAAGGTATGACATTTCTCCCCACCTTACAAAAATTTCATTATCGAAGTTTGCTCACCTTATAATCCAAAAAGTTGAGGATATTTCTCTTTTATTTCTTCCTCACGTTCCCATAAAGCTTCTTCTGCTGGATTGTTTCCCCATCAAACTTTCACGAAAGCGACAGTGCGGTTATGGAGGTTATGCTCCTTTCTATCCAATATCTCCGTTGGGTGTTCTTCATAGGTCATATCCACATCCAATTGTTCAGGTTCAGTTGACAGTACATGTGTCGGGTTGTTAATATACTTCCTCAACATCAACACATGAAAAACATCGTGGACGCCTGACAAAGATGGTGGTAGAGCCAGCCGGTATGCTACAGGTCCCACTTTATTAAGAATTTCATATGGACCAAGGAATCTTGGGCTCAACTTGCCTTTCTTGTTGAAACGTAGCAATCCTTTGGTTGTAGATACTCGAAGGAATACTTTTTCTCCGACTTCAAACTTGATATCTTTCCTTTGATTATCCACATAGCTTTTCTGTCTTGACTGAGCTGCCTTGATCTTCTCTCTTATGATATCCACCTTGTCGCAGGTGGCTTGAATAATTTCGGGTCCTAGATATTTCCGCTCACCAACTTCATCCCAATAAAGCGGAGTTCGGCACTTTCTGCCATAGAGTGCTTTGAAATGTGCCATGCCAGTGGTGGAGTGGTAGCTATTATTGTATGCAAATTCCAGCAATGGTATGTGAGCATCCCAACTGTCATTCATTTCTAAGACACAGGCTCGGAGCATGTCCTCCAAAGTCTGAATGGTTCTTTCTGATTGTCCGTTCGTCTACGGATGGAAAGCTGTACTAAGATTTAGTTGAGATCCCAATGCCCTCTACAAACTTCTCCAAAACCTTGAGGTGAATCGAGATTCTCTGTCAGACACAATACTGACAGGCATGCCGTGTAAGTGGACTATGTTTTCAATGTATATCTGGGCAAGCTTCTCCATTGGATAACTTATTTTGATCGGTATGAAGTGTGCCGCCTTTGTTAGTCCATCTACGATCACCCAAATTGCATTCATGCCCTTCCTGTGTTGGGCAGATTTGTCACAAAATCCCTAGTGATTCTTTCCCACTTCCACTCAGGTATGGGAAGTGGTTGTAACAATCCATATGGTCGGTGTCTCTCCGCTTTTATTTGTTGACATGTGAGGCACTTAGACACGTATATTGCTATGGTTGCTTTCATTCCCATCCACCAGTAATACTTCTTCAAGAATTCGGTCTTGGACGTCAAAGTCATAAGGCACGCATAATTTATCTTGAAACTTCAATGCACCATCTTGGGCCAAGGGAAAATCTGGGTCCGAATGGACACCTTGTTGAACTTCCCAAATTATTTTGGCCAGCTCAGGATCCAATGGTTGTTTCACAATTATTTCCTCTCTTATCGATGGCTGCAGGTCCATTGCTGCTAATTGCATAGCTGCTTCTTCGATCACGAGCTCCAAATCAAACTTTTGAGCTTCCTCTATTAGTTGCTCACTTATGACCAAAGATGCGAGGGACGCAGTCTGAGATTTTTTGCTTAATGCATCGGCCACAACATTGGCCTTACCAAGGTGGTACTGGATTTCATAGTCATAATCTTTTACAAATTCCAGCCACATCCTCTGTCTCATGTTTAGCTCCTTCAGAGTGAAGAAATACTTCAGACTTTTATGATTGCTGAAGATTTCACTCTTTTCACCGTATAGGTAATGTTGCCATATTTTTAATGCAAAACCTACAGCTGCCAACTCTAAGTCATGAGTGGGGTAGTTTTTCTCATGTTCTTTTAACTGCCTGGAGGCGTATGCGACCACCTTTCCTCTTTGCATTAAGATGCCACCCAATCCTGTCCTGGATGCGTTAGTATATACTGTCATTCCTCTAGTTTCATCTGTAATGGTCAAAACTGGAGCTGTTACCAATCGGTTCTTCAATTCCTAAAAACTTTTCTCGCATGTCTCATTCCATTCAAACTTAGCACCCTTCCTTATAAGTTTTGTTATGGGCGCCGAGGTGCGCGAGAAATTCTCAATAAATCAACGGTAACAACCAGCCAATCCTAAGAAACTTCAGATCTCAGTGGCATTTTTTGGAGTTTCCCACTTGAGAACCACTTTCACCTTGCCGGGGTCTACTTTAATACCATCTTTGGTGATGATATGCTCCAAGAAACCAATTTGGTGAAGCCAAAATTCACATTTTCTAAACTTGGCAAAGAGCTGGTGTTCCCGCAATCGCTGTAACACGAAAGTAAGGTGTCGCGCGTATTCTTCTTCACTCTTAGAGTACACTAGGATGTCATCAATAAATACTATGATGAACTTGTCTAGCACATCATGGAGTACTCTATTCATCATATCCATGAATGATGCCGGGGCATTGCTTAATCCGAACGACAGAACTAAAAATTCATAGTGTTCGTATCAAGTCTGGAATGCCGTTTTATGAATGTCACCGCTTTTGATCTTCAGTTGATGGTATCCTGACTTAAGATCAATCTTAGAGAAAACTCTTGCTCCTTGTAGTTGATAAAAAAGGTTGTCAATGCGCGGCAACGGATATCGATTCTTGATTGTCAGTTTATTCAACTTGCGGTAGTCGATACACAGCCGCATGCTTCCATCTTTCTTCTTTACAAATAGCACAGGTGCTCCCCAGGGTGATACACAGGGCCGAATGAATCCCTTCTTTAGTAGATCTTGGAGTTGAACCTGCAACTCTTTCAGCTCGATTGGCGCCATCCGGTATGGTGCCTTGGATATTGGTGCTGCACCAGGAATCAGTTCAATCGCGAACTCTATATAGCGGTTCGATGGTAGTTGAGTCAGATCTTTTGGAAATACATCAGGAAAGTCTCTGACAACATGGAGTTCCTCCAAGAGTTTTATCTTCACCTCCGTGTCTATCACAGTGGCAAAAAATCCTTGGCATCCTTCTTCTAGTAACTTCCGCACCTGAAGTGCGGATAATGTTATCCTTCTAGATTTTCTCCTTGGTTCACTTTGATAGGTGAAGTTTGACCCATCTTCCAATTTAAATTTTATCTTTTTCTCCGCACATAAGACGTTCGCACCATAGGCAGACAGCCAGTCGATGCCTAGTATTACGTTGAAATCATTTATATCCATCTTTATCAGTCGTGCGGTTAGATTCTTCCCACAAATTTTGATCTGACAAGGGTCGTAAACCTCCTTCAATCTCATAACACTCCCTATCGGTGTACTGATTACTAACTCGTGCCCGATGTCCCTTGGTTGATCTTTCATCTTACTCGCAAAGGTTGAGGAGACGAAAGAGTGGGTTGCACCCGAGTCAAATAATACTCGCGCGGGTATGGTTGAGACATTCAGGGTACCTAGGGTTTGTAGGTAATTTAGGTCACATGTAGTAAGCCAATTACTCCCTATAGTTAAGTAGTGTTCAGCAACATACTTGTCAATACGTCAGGGTTCGCCTCAGCTTCTTCATTCGTCAAAGCATACACCTTTCCTTGTGTTCGATTGTCCCGTGGCTGAAATGGCCTAGCGTAGGGATGGTTTGATGAATTGTTGCCATATCCACACGATCTGCAATCTCTGGCCATATGGCCTTCCTTGTTGCACAGAGAGCACTTAAAGGGTGGAACTCCAGGTGTTGAGGCTTTGCTCGCTTGACTTGTTGCTGGTTGGGCTAGCAAAACTACTGTCATCGCTTGACTCGTAGCAGGTTGAGAGGGTCGAGTGAATGTAGGGCAAAAAAGAATTCTGGCCTACGCTCGACCTACGATACAGAGTCGCGTTCAGACTTGAGCTCGAACCCCTATAAAATTTGCTCGGCCATCCAGAGGTTTGAAAATTATTTGGCCTTTTATTCAACCCAGGCGACGTCATAGTCTTTTCTTTCTCTTTTTCCTTGAATCTATCCTTCATTGTCTTCGCCTTATCAACCATTTGAGCATAATCCCGAATATCCATAATTGACAAAACTGATCCAATCTCAGTTTTGAGTCCTTTCTCAAATTTCTTGGCCTTACTAACTTCCCCTTTTAGGTGCTCTGGGGCAAAATGGAACAGATCTTTAAATCGCTGTTGACAGTCCAGCACCGATTTATTTCCTTGCACTAGTGTGTTAAACTCAGCTTCTTTTCTATCCCTGAAACTCTTGGGAAAGTAGTTCTTGAAGAAAACTTCCTTAAACTGCGCCCATGTGGGATGTGGGTGAACAACTTCCAAATTGGCCCTAGTTGCCTTCCACCAAGCTTCGGCTTCATTCTGTAACTGATAATCCGCACAAATAATCTTTTGTGTGTCCGTGCATTCAAGTACTTCAAATGCTTTTTCCAGGGCACTAATCCATCGTTCCGGCTGCATTGCTTCAGAGCTTATTTTCAAAAATGCAGGCGATTGAAGTTTCTTGACTCTCTCCATAACCTTGGCAGTGGAATTTTTTGCTAAGTGCTGAGGCACAGGTGGTGGAAATAGTACGGGTCGATTGGGTGGTGGTGGTGGTGCAGCGCGTTCGTGCATCATGGTTGCAAATTGAGTTGACATTTGACTAAGCAGTTCTTGTTGTTGCATGGTCCGCATCATAGTGGTCATGAATGCAGTCACGTCACCGGCTACCACATTTGGCTGAGGTGCTGCTGCAGTAGCTTGTGCAGCTGCTGGTGCTCCTGATGAAGCAGTCGATGCCTCAGAGTTTTGAGCCTCAGTTCCATTGGCAGCTCAACGTCCGGTACAATTCTAGGTTGTATACCCTTACGACCTCCACGAGAACTTCTAGTGTTGACCATTGTTGTTTTTCTAAAAAAAGGAGGTGTTCAATATTCCAATTTCATCTATATGGATCAACAGTTGTTTTCTAACTAAGCAGGTACAAATCCAGTCCACAATTCCAATGAGTATCATAAGTCACACCAGTAAGGTGGATTGTTAGATTCATTATCTTGGTTTGTTAGGTATTGTGTTCTATTGAATACCTTGTGTTTCTCTTTCTTATGCATTTTATGTGTCAATATGCTATGCATGGCACTAATGAAAAATTTCAGACTTTTAAATAAAGACTTTTAATTAATTACCTGATCTACCAGGCAAGCATCTCCAGCTTCTTCCCAGTCACAAACTCCATAGCCAAAAGAAATTCTATGTCAGCTCTTACCTCTTTAGCTAAACTCATAAAATAACCTTGCTCTTCAGGTCCACTAATAGCAGCAATTGCCAAGTAAAAGTCCAGTCGATTCTCAGCTCAGGGTAACACTAATCGTATCCTTCTCAATCTCTCCCGTAGTTGTCTAAGATAGATCATGATGCTAGGGTCTCCAGCCTTAGGTAAGGTAATATCTGTCACAATAAATGGTTCTAGGCATGAGGGCTTACTTAATTAAAAGAAAAGTACACAACTACTAAAACTTAAATAATCAAAGATCAATGAAACAACTCTTGGGTTGGCTCGAGGTACCTTAGCATCTAGTGTTTCGATTGACTAGGAGCCCTATTAGGTCCTATTCTCAACTATCCTAGGCCTAGGTTTGGATGAGATCTACACTTCCCACACGTACTACATACGCATTACAGCATACCTATGTAACTATGTCCGATTTGCACAGCAACAGTCCAGTCAGTTCGTACATTACAATAGGCAAGCATAAAGCATATTAGTAATACACACCATATGCTATAATTATACATACAATATACTCAAAAATATGAAGTACACTAATTATTTATTTTAACCTAACCATATAGATTTTCCCTAATCCCAATGTATTGCATTTGTATAATTTTCACTCTCTTGAACTCATGAAATCTAAGTTCTTAGGTCATCAATTATTTATTATTATATTTTATTAATATAATATTATTATTATTTAATAATAATAATAAATTTTTTTTTTCAGTCCTTGGTTTTATGTCCTATGGGGTTATTATGCCCAAAACTAGGGTCCTCATGTGCAAATACAGAAATTCTGCAAATTTACCATCACTGGGCGATGTCTCTGGGTGTTGCCACATCACCCAGAGAATCGAGGAGCAGGGTTTTAAGTCCGAGAGGGTCCCATTTGCTCCCTATTTCACTCTAAACTTCTCTAAACCTTAGGGAGAAGCTCTTGGAGGGTGAGGGGACCACTTCTACACCAAATCTCATCGATTTCTTGGGCTACTTGCGACCTTACACGTGCTTTGGTAAGCTTCCTAGGTCTACTTTGTCTTTTACTTGTCCCTTTCACTTCCCTTTTACTTTGGTTAGGTTTTTACCAAATTGCTAGCCCTAAACAAGGGGTTTCTTTCTTTTTTTTTGTAGAGAATGTCTACTAGTAGGCGTACTACACGAAAATCAATGGCCCAAAAGAGACTATGAGTCGAATCCGATGAATCTTCTTACTATTCGGTTCCACCATCATCCTCTAAAGATGATTCATCTTCCGAGGAACCCGATTTTGACCATCATCTTTTCTCCAGGTTTGAGTATGCTAAGGAATGGAAGAACTTTGCTTCGGTGAAAATAGTGAATGGTCGGGTGGTGAGAGTTGAGGACTTCGAGCAGTATAACCTCTATGCCCGATTTAATGCCCTAGGTTGGGCATCCATGTTATCCCCCACCAAGTCATGTTATCCCAACCTGGTTCGGTATTTCTACTGTAACCTAGGGCCCTCTAGTGCACCAGGGTTCAGAGTGGAGAGTAGGGTGAAAGGAGTGGACATCAGATTGACCACTTCCCTCCTAGCAAAGATCTTGGAATTACCAGACATAAGAGAGTGGGTTTACTATCAGCCTCGTATGGACATCTTAGAGATGTTCACCCTAGAGACCAGGAGGACTATATTCGGGGCTTTGACAGGTTCAGGAAACACTCCTAAGTCTGAGACTGCCTATAAACCTAGTGCCAGGGTAATTAGCAGGTGTGTCACCTATAACATCTACCCTAAGGGCGGCAACAAGGGTAGTATCTCTATGATGAGGGCATACATTACCTACTGCTTACTAGGAGCTGGTCAGGGGGGTCCAGTCATCAACCATCCATACTTGCTTCTTCAGGTCATGCTTTATCATGCGAGGAACCCAGCTGATGGGAACCTTCCTTATGGGAAGTTTCTCACCTTGATTTTTCAGCATTTTGGGGTTGAATTGGAGGGTGAGTTTATTGATGGGACCAAATCCAGGCCTATAGATAAGACTTTTATCTTGAAGATGAAGGTGCCTGGGGAAGATCTAGTAGTGGGCAAGGAGCAGGGTGGTGATGCACAAGGTGAGGGTCAGACCGGAGAGGAGTAGGGTGACATTGGAGTAGACACTTAGAGCATGTATACAGAGGAGTTAGGCATGGATCAGGGCGACTTGGAGGGCTTAGGCACCCCCGTTCACTGACCTACCCGCTTATGAGTCAGCCGGTGCCACTAGCTCATAGGTTCCAGGTCCTTCAGAGTGGTCTCAGATAATGGCACATTTCCAGAGCCTCGGTACCTAGCTCACTACCTTGACGACCAGAGTAGATCAGGGTTTCACTTCCCTGGAGCGCAGAGTGGATTCTGTAGAGCAGCGCCTCGACTTCTGGGACAAGTTCTATAGAGTTGATTCGCACCAGACACAGGCTCCGCCTAGTGATATTCCTCCTATAGAGTAGTTCCTTATCAATTCCCAACACTCTGCTATGTGGTCTAGATCATCATCATTTTTTTTCCATGCTTATGTAGTTTTCTTTCTTTGTTTTCAGTTTATGTACTCGTTGAATTGCAGTTATGCAATCAAACTTTTGTAATTATTGTTGAGTTAATGGAAATTTTTCATCTTTAATTAATTGCATCTACCTCCCTTGTGGTTTTTAATTCTTGCATGTTTTATTGTTTAAAGCTTATTAGTCCTAGTCTACAATCCATAATCGTAAGAAGAGCCCACGTTCTGATACCAAGCTCTGTCACACCCCAAACCACCCCCTAGGAGGATTGGGTAGGTGACCCGAATTGCATATCGGCAATTTGCCAAATCCCATGGATCTGGAAGCAGTGCTTACTATCATGGAACCACAACCATCTCTTCCAAAGACAAGATCAGACTGTCGCAGATAACTACAATTTAATAAATAAAAGGAAACGTAGCGATATGGGGAAACAGTGATAATATTTACATATATAAGGTTTACATTTC
Organism: Telopea speciosissima; assembly: GCF_018873765.1. Taxonomy (NCBI): domain Eukaryota; kingdom Viridiplantae; phylum Streptophyta; class Magnoliopsida; order Proteales; family Proteaceae; genus Telopea; species Telopea speciosissima. The sequence goes on along the minus strand of NC_057917.1, from coordinate 32,510,213 downwards.
CCATCAACCCACACACAAAAAAAAACAAAGAAACAAAGCTGATGAGTACAGTACTACATACAAAAATATATACGAGGCGAACATACTCAGCCCCAAAAGGGAAAAAGTAAAAATTACGAACAGCAAGTCAGAACGAGGATAACTCCAGATAACTCAAAAGGAGTCCCCGAGTCAAAAAACTAGCATGAACACACTTTAATGGTCTTCATCAATAACCACCGAATATATGAGCAGGATCGGTATGACCTCTGTCGAGGTCCATACCAACATCGTCATAACAACCAAAACTCTCCTCCTCGAGATGGCCTGCCATGCCACAACGGCATCCGCCTGTAAAATCATCTAAGAAAAACATTGCATAACAGAGTGTGAGCCCCACTGAGCTCGTGAGCAAATAACATCAATCATGCATGCACATGCAATCACAATTCACAATTCATATGGTCTTACATGATATGCAAGTCCAGTTTGATTATTAGCTACCTAGCAATACAACTAAGTTAGGTCTGTGCTATTACAATCCCCAATACATGTATCCCTAGTGCGGGCTTCTAACCCCTTCCCGCGATACACCCATTGAGTTATAGGAGAAGACTGGTCAGCCCCCGCATTTGTTCACCTAGGTCGGCCCGACCAGCCCACTGTGATTAACCTGGGGAAACAAACGTTTCTTCCCTCATTTTATTTTCTAGCTTAAAGCCCATGTGCACCATTCCGGTGTTCTTTCATTCATGCACCATTCCCGTGTTCTTTTATTCTTTTTCTCTCTCCCTGATAATTGCCCCAACAGGTATCCAGTACCTTAACCCCTGCTGGCAAGGGTGCATAGCACGGGTGATGAAACTCTAGCCTCATGTCTATATGGCATCGTATGAGTCAAGCGGTGTCAATGGTACCCCATAATACGGGCTACCACAGGCCCCATCTCCAAGCCGACTACGGCATCTAGTCTAACATTCACAATCATCATAAAAGAATTCATAGTGTTGATCAACAGACAGTCATTATGTAGTAATTTGAGTAATTGAACAGAAATAAATAACACAACAATTATATTCAATTCTTATTAGCCAGCATCAGATCATGATCACATTTACACATATGATAGTATTATTCATTCACTAGTACTTGGCTCTAGGTACTCAGTCACAAATTCAGTTCCAGCAGTTGTCTGGTTGTTGTCCTCGAGCACAGGATCAAGTCCTAGATATAAATCAAAAGTTGCCATGTTAAGTTATCAATCTGTCATTAAAAGTCTTAGGGTTACCCTAATCTTACTGGGTTGACCCAGGGTTCAATTGGCTCACTCTTGGAGTCACTAGGCCATACACTGGGCCTTGGATCATGTCCTGATGCATGGACCAGTGCTTGTGGCTCAAAGGGCAAAATGGTCATTTTTAGGGTTGTACTTGACCCTAGGCTAGGATATGCTTACAGTGCTGTCCACAGCTTGTCTGTGTTGCAGGACTAAGCACAATAGTGATACAATCACCTACGGGGCCCCCTAGGGTTCCAAAATATTTCCAAATAAGGACACATGTGGGGAAAGGGTATTTTTGTCATTTCCCACATCCCATAGTATCCAGGGGTCATTGGATGAGATCCCCCAGCTCTGTCCATCAAAACAGTGATTTTCCACTCACTGGGCGTTGCTAAATTGCCTAGTGCCTGTAGAATCGATGCAGGCTGAGTTTTCAAGGTGGGGCCTATAAGGCTGGGCTTATACCTGATCCTCTGCATGTTTAGGGGATTAGGTAGCCCCAGTGATGGTCTACGTCATGGTCCAGAGGGTTTTTCCATCAGGCTCACTGTCAGGCTGACTGTGGCTACCCGAGTAGTCCTGATGAAGAGTGTTTAGGGTTTTGCCTAGGCTTGGATTTCAGTTCTAGCCTTATATATGGCTGAAAATACATGAATCAAGAGGGGCTCAAGGCTGCCTCCATCTAGGGTTAGGGCTGTGCAGCCTTGGCTAGCACCCAGAGTTCCAAACCACAGGTCAATAGGGCCATCTGGCAGTGCAGGTGGGCACAGCCAGATTTCGGCCATAGAAACAACACATCTAAATGCTAAAAATGTATAAAGATCTCAGATCTTCCATGCACAAGGTCTGCATGGTAGATCTGGACCAACACTGGGCAAACCCTAGCTAGTCTGGGCTACCCAGGGAGCAAAACATAGTGAAAACAAGAGAGGGATAGGGAGCAACAGCGTATAGGAGTATTTTATACCTGCACAAGGCTAGGAGAACTCGGATCCAAGCTGGTTGCAAGGCTACAGCAGGTCCTCCTCCCTTCTCCTTCCTTCTTCCCTCTTCTTCTCCTTCACTTTCTCTCCTTTTTCCTCTCTTTCTCTCCATCGGATTCAGCAGAGAACAAGAGCTCTAAATGAGCTCAGGTCATGCCTATTTATAGGCCCAAGACCACTAAGGTCTGTTTGGCCACTAAGTCCCTTTTTAAAAATCAGTTTTTAACTTGATTCTGACTGATCGAGGGCTCACTGGCGGGGTCCACACTGAACCAGGGGTATGAGAGGGTCCCTCAGACTCCCCTCTATCAGTGGAGGGTTCCCATGTCCATGTTGGGTGGTCCCCATAATTAAAATAATAAAAAATAATCAATATCAGCCACTGGACGATGTCACTGGGCCTTGCTGCATCGCCCAAAGAATTCCAGCAAGCTGAAATTCAATGGGGCTTGCACAGGGATTTGACCCTTGGTCAGGGTATTGTCCCCACATGCCACCTAGGGACTTTTACATGGTTTTGCAGAGGTGGGTCCCACCATTATAAGGAGGAGAGAGATTACATGGGATCCAAACCATATATCAAGCTGTGAGCTGCACAGTTGCAAGGATCTGCTATCCATCTTCTAACAGGTATATAGGGAAACCTGTTCAAAGTATTCTCATTGATTTCATTGAGTGGAGTGATGCTCCATAGTGATCCTGGTTGCTAGGACAGGGGTTCCTGCCCTTCAAATAAAAAATCCAACCAGTCAGGAGCAGGGTTTGACAAAAACCCTAGATGGGAAAAATAAAATCCCAGTGAGAGTCAGACTCTCTCTCCTTGTTTGGCTGTTCTGTTTAAACTCAAAGTGCTTCAAATTTGGGAAGAAGCAGAATCAATAGGGAATGTTATAATTAATTAATTATTTTAATTTATGGATAATTACAATTTACACCATGTCCATTAATTAAATAAAGAACCAATTATTTTAGCAAATTCTAAATAACTCCCTACGCGATAATAAATTATCATGTACAACCACCCCACTAATCAACACCATCATTCTGTAATCTAGGGCATGTACAGTTGTACTGCCAAACCCCATTCCATAGTATATGTCCATATAAGAGTGTTTGTGTATTTGATCGGGTCCCTCAAAACTCGATAAAACACTGTATTCAAATAACTACATATAATCTATTATTTTATGTAAAATAGGTTTTGCAAAAACCATTTCCAAAACGACACTGGTTCCAGATTCTGATCCGACCATACACAGACAACTTCAATCTTGGTGTTCCCCAATCGGGTAGTCGTGACCATGTTGAGTAACTCCTTCACTCACAAAGTGTTTGCACATTCCCAGAACACTGGCTTTGACTCACTAGAGTCTCAGTCATTGATTAACCAAAGAATGTGATCACACTTTGTGTCAAACCCTGCTCCTGAGTGGCTGGAATTTTGATTGAAGGACAGGAACCCCTAAACAGGCAACCAAGAACACTATGGAGTATCACTCCAGTGATTTGGATTGATGAAGAAACCCTGTGTGGATCATCCTACATGCCTGTCAGTAGGTGGATCACTGACCCTTGCGGCTGTAAAGCTCATAGCATGATGTATGGCCTGGACTCCAGGTAATCTCTCTCCTCTCCATAACTATGGGACCCACTTCTAGAAAGATGTGTAAAAACCTCTAAATGGCATGTGGAGACAATGCCCTAACCAAGGGTCAAACCCCTGTGCAGGCCCCATTGAGATTCAGCCTTGCTACAATCTCTGGGCGATGCAGACAAGGCCCAGAGACATTGCCCAGTGAGAAAAATAGCATATTTTAGTGGATTTAAATTATGGGGAACACCCATAATGGACATGGTCACCCTCCATAGATAGAGGGGAGTCTGAGGGACCACCTCATACCCTTGGTTCACTATGGACCCTACTAGAGAGCCCAGAGTGGCTGTGAATGCATTAAAGAATGCATTTTGAAAATAGACCTTAACCAGCCAAATAGGCCTTAGCCAAGGCAGGGCTATATATAGGAGTGCCTTGGGCTCATTTGGAACCCTTGGCTACTATTCATTTCGTGGGAGAGAAGAGAAGAAAGAAAAGAGAGGAAAAAGAGAGCAAGAAGGAGAAGAAGGAAGGAGAAGAAGGAAGGATTGGGTGGCAGCCTTGCATCCAAGCTTGGGATCGAGCTTCTCACACCTATGCAGGTATAAAAACTCATGAAACACCTATTGTCCTCTTTAGGAACTACCTAGAACTGCTCTAGATCTGCCATGCAAGCATAGAGCATGGGAGATCTGAGATTATTATCAAATTTCACAAGTCTGATATGTTGTTCTTGAAGCCAAAATCTGGCTGTGCACAGCTGCACTGCCAGATGCTCAGTTGCTTGGCTATTTGGAACCCTGGATGCAAGCCCTGGCTACATGGGACCTAGCCCTAGGTAATTGTAGCCTTGAATCACCATGTTACATTTGTTCATAGCCTTGCATGTGACTGAAATTGAGATTCATGCCTGGAGAAAACCTTGTGATACTATTTACTGGGTTGTCTGGGCAACCTCTGGCAGCCAAGTGGTGGGCCTAGTGGAAAATCCACATGGATAGTATTGAGGATCACCCCAGGGGTCACCTTATGCCCTAACATGTATGGGGTGATGATTTGATCACTACCCATGAGCTGCACCCTTGGGATCTCAGCCCATTGTCAATTTGAAGACTCTGGGCAATGCACCCAACGCCCAGAGACATCGCCCATCGCCCAGTGAATGGAAGTTGGCAGAATTGCTGATCTGGCTGAGGAAACCTCATCCATTGGCCATGGTGCTATGTGGGAAGATGGGAAATGACCTAAATGCCCCTCCCTACATCTATCCTTATGAAGGTATGGCTTGAGAACCCAAGTGGGCCCCGTAAGTGATGGAAACCCTGCTTGTGCTTGGTTCTGCAGCACTGTCAAGCTAAGGGCAGCATAGTAAGCCTATTATGACCTAGGGTCAGGTACAATTACTTGAGAATGACCATTTTACCCCTAGACCACCATCTCTGAATGATGCACTGGGACATAGGCCTAAGGCCCAGTGCAAGGCCCAGAGAGTTCCAAGTGAGAACCAACTGAACACCGGGTCAACCCAGTAAGCTTGGGTTAACCCTAGGACTACCAGAGACAGATTGGAAACTTAATATGGCAATTTCTAATTTACAACTAGGATTTGATCCCACGCTCGAGGTCTACAATCAGACTGCTATTGGAACTGAATTTGCAACTGAGTTCCTAAAACCAAACCCAGGTGAGTGAAGTATTATCATATATGCATGTGTAACTGTATGCCGGCAAATAAATTCTAAAATCTTAAATTCTGTGTTATTCAATTATGTTCAATTATTCAAGTTACTGTACAATGATTGTCTGTTGATCAACACTGTGAATATTATCTGATGAATGTGAATGTTAGACTAGATGCCGTAGTCGGCTTGGAAATGAGGCCTGTGGTAGCCCGTAGAATGGGATGCGGTTGACACCACCCGACTCATACGATGCCATATAGGCATGGGGTTAGAGTTTCATCACCCGTGCTACGCACCCTTGCCAATAGGGGTTAAGGTGTTGGATGCCTGTGAGGGTGACCATATGTGTTTATGAGAAAAGAAAAGAAATGTGTTTGCATCGGAATGGTGAATATGAGCTATATGCTAGGCTATAAGCCAGAAAAGAAAGGAAATGAGAATTGTGATGGATTACCCCACAGGTTAATCACAGAGGGCTGGCCAGGCTGGCCTTGGTGAACAAATGCGGGAGCTGACTAGTCCTCTCCGACAACTCAATGGGTGTATCATGGGAAGGGGTAACCAAGCCCGCACCAGGGATACATGTATTGGGGATTGTAGTAGCACAGACCTGACTTAGTTGTATTGCTAGGTGACTAATAATAATCTGGACTTGCATATCAAGTAGGATCATATGGAATATGGTTGCATGTGCATGCATGATGATATGTTTTGCTCATGAGCTCAATGGGGCTCACACTCTGCTGTATATGTTTTTCTTAGATGATTTTGCAGATCGATGCCACTGTGGCATGGAGGCTCATTACGAGGAGGAGAGCCCTGGTTGTTATGATTATATTGGTGTGGACCCGACGGAGGTTGTGCCGATGATGCGTGCATTCTAGGTGGTCATTGATGAAGACCGTTGAAGAGTGCACCTGATGCTTTTTGTCTTGGGGACTTCTTTTTATCTTTGTTAGGAGTTTATCCCCGTTCTGTTTGTGGTTCTGCTATAGTTTTCTTCCTTTTCTTTTTGGGGTTGAGTTATCTCACCCTGTACATATATGTATGTATATCTTTCTTTCTTTTAGCTTTTGTCAGCTTAGTTTTTCTTTATGGGTTGTATCTGGGTGGGAATGTTTCAGAACACAATATATCACTATGTATATATCACTATCATTCCCGTATTGCTACGTATTCTCTTATATTATAATTGTAGTTATCTGTAGCACTCTGATCTTACCTGTAGTAATGTGATGAATGTGGAACCGTGAATGTAATAACTGCTTCTAGATCCGTGGGATTTGGCGGATTGCCATTACGCAATTCGGGTCACCTACCTAATCCTCCCAGGGGGTGGTTTGGGGTGTGACAGAGCTTGGTATCAGAGCGTGAGGCTCTTCTTGTCAAACCCTACCCCCTTACTGGCTGGAATCTAACTAAAGTGTAGGAACCCCTAGCCAGGCCACCAGGATCACTGTGGAGCATCACTCCACTCAATGAGTTCAATGAGAATGCTTTGAACAGGTTTCCCTATACACCTGTTGGAAGATGGATAGCAGACCCCTGCACTTGCACAACTCACAGACTGATGTATGACTTGGATCCCAGGTAATCTCTCTCCTCCCTAAAATGGTGGGACCCACCTCTGAAAAAAATCATGTAAAAACCCATGGTGGACATCTGGGGATAATACCCTAACCCAGGGTCAAACCCCTATGCTGTTCCCCTTTGAATTCTGTTGCTGGAATTCACTAGGCCATGGCACTGGGTGATGTGGCAATGCCCAAAGACATTGCCCAGTGGCTATTTTTGCACATTTTTAATTATTAAAAATGTGGGGACCACCCAACATGACCATGGACACTCTCCAGTGACAGAGGGGACTCTGAGGGACCACCTCATATCCCTGGTTCACTGCGGACCCCATCAGAGAGCCCAGAACTGAACAGAATCAGTTCCAAAAATCAATTTTTAAAAGAGGGACTGAAGGCAAACAGGCCTTAGTTGGCCTTAGGCTATAAATAGGAGGCCATGGGCTCATTTTAGAACCCTTGGCAGAAACTGAAACCGAAAGAGAGAAGAAAGGAAAGAAGAGAGAGAAAAGAGAGGAAGGGAAGGAAGGAGACTAGTTGCAGCCAAACCTCCCTCAGCTATTTTCAGGTATAAAATCCCCTGCATACCTGGTCCAGACCAGCCATGCAGACCTAGTGCATGGTGAATCTGAGGTTTTTATTGAAAAAGAAAATTCCGATATGCTGCTACCTTAGCCAAAATATGGCTGTGCATGGTTGCACTGCCCAGATTCCCTTCTGGATAATGGATTGAAGCCCAGACTACAAGCCAGGGCTGCAGAGACCAAACCCTAGATGGTTACAGCCTTGAAACCCTATTGAACATGCATATCCAGCCTTGTATGCGGCTGAATCCAAGATTTCAGGTTTGCCAAAACCCTGAACACTATTCACCAGGGTTATTTGGGCAGCCACGGTCAGCCTGACTGGAACCCTGATGATGAAATCGATTGGACTATGATGTAGGCCATTGCAAGGGCTACCAAGATCCCCAAACATGCAGAGGATCAAGTGTGGGCCTAGCCCTGCAGGCCTCACCTTGGAAACTCAGCCCAAGGTCGATTTTGCAGGCACTGGGCGACGCAGCAAGGCCCAGTGATGGAATCTTTCAAAAATGAAGGGGCAGATCTGTAATTTCCTAATAGCCTTGATCCCTGGACACTGTGGGATGTGGGAAATGACAAAAATGCCCTTCCCCCACATCTGTCCATAAATGAAAAATATTTTGAAACCCTAAGTGGGCCCCCATGTGACTGTACACTGCTGTGTTTGATTCTACATCACTGACCTAAAGTGCACAGTAGTGTATTTATGTCATAGACTACTGTGGGACCATGTTCTAACCTAGTGGCAGGTACTGGTATTGTAAATGACCAATTTGCCCCTATGCCCTAGCATTGGCCCATGCACCAAAACATCACCTAAGGCCCATTGTAAGGCTCGATGATTCCAAGAGTGAACCAATGAAACTCTGAGTCAACCCAGTAAATTAGGGTAACCCTAGGACCACCAGTGTAGAGCTGATAACTAAATAAGACAATGTTTGATTTATGTCTAAGACCTGATCCCGTGCTCGAGGACAATAATCAGACAACTGCTGGAACTGAATTTGTGACTGAGTACCTAGAGCCAAATACTGGTGAGTGAATAATATTATCGTATGTGCAAATGTAATTATGATCTGATGCCAGCTATTAATAAATGAATCATGAATGTTGTGTTATTTATTTATAATTCAAATTACTCAAATCACTGCATAATGACTGTTGTTTATCAACACTGTGAATTCTATATGATGGTTGTGATTGCTAGACTAGATGTAGTACTCGGCTTGGAAATGGGGCCTGTGGTAGCCCGTATTATGGGGTACGGTTGACACTGCTGGACTCATACGATGCCATATAGACATGGGGTTAGAGTTTCATCACCCGTGCCACGAACCCTTGTCAGCAGGGGTTGAGGTGCTGGATGCCTGCGGGGGCAATTATCAGGGAGTGAAAAAAAAAAGAATAAAAGAACACCAGAATGGTGCATAAATAAAAGAACACCAGAATGGTGCATGAGGGAAGAAATGGTTGTCCCTCTGGATAATCACAGAGAGCTGGTCGGGCCGACCTTGGTGAACGAATGCGGGGGCTGACCAGTCTTCTCCGATAACTCAATGGGTGTATCGCGGGAAAGGGTTAGAAGCCCGCACCAGGGATACATGTATTGGGGATTGTAGTGGCAAGACCAGACTTAGTTGTAATGATAGGTGGATAATAATAAAATTTGGACTTACATATCATGTAGATCATGTGAACTGTGGATTGTGATTGCATGTGCATGCATGATTGATGTTATTTGCCCACAAGCTCGGTGGGGCTCACACTCTATTATATGTTGTTTTCTTCCTAGATGATCTTGCAGGTGGATGCCGTTGTGGCATGGCAAGCAATCTCGAGGAGGAGAGTTTTGGTTGTTTTGATGATGTTGGTGTGGACCCCGACAGAGGTCATAATGATTTTGCATATGTTTTCGGTGGTTGTTGATGAAGACCATTGAAGCGTGCATGTGATGTTTTGATTGGGGACTCCTTTTGGGTTTTCTGGAGTTATCCCCGTTTAACTTGGTTATTGTAGTTTTCTTTTCTTTTTCTTTTGAGGCTGAGAATGCTCGCCCTTTATATATTTTCGTATGTACTTATTAGCTTTTGATTCATTGTTGTGGGTTGTGTGTGCCCGAGAGATGTATCAAACAAGACTTTATATGTATATATTATCACCATTTCCCATATCGCTATGCTTCCTTTTACTTTTGAATTGTAGACGTCCTGCATTACTCTGATCTTATTTATGGTTAAGATGTGGATGTGGTTTCATGAATGTAAGCACTGCTTCTAGATCCGTGGGATTTGATGGATTACCGTTACGCAATTTGGGTCACCTACCCAATCCTCCTAGGGGGTGGTTTAGGGTGTGACAGAACTTGGTATCAGAGCGTGAGGCTCTTCTTAGATTCTTGACATGCAGACTAGGGTTAATAAGATATAAGCAATAAAATATGCAACACTTAAAAGCCACAGGGGAGGTAAATGTAAGTAAACAAAGACACAAGATTTTCATTAATTTAACAAAAGTTACAAAAGTTTGATTGCATAACTGCAATTCAACAAGTACATAAACTGAAGTCAAAGAAAGAAAAAGTACATAAGCATAAGAAAATAACAGTAGTCAAAACCATGTAGCCAAAGTGTCTGGATGATGCTGAGAGCTACTCTGTAGGAGGTAAATCATCTGTAGGAGGCTGAGGCGGGCGTAAATCAACTCGGAAGTAGCGGTCCCAAAAATCCAATCTCTGCTCGATAGCACCCACCCTACTGCCCAAGGAAGTGAAGCCCTGGTCCACCCTGGATCCCAGGTCTGACATCTGTGTGCCGAGGCTCTAAAGATGTGCCATCACCTGAGTCCAATCTAGAGGCCCTGGAACCTGTGAACTGGTGGCACCGGTCATCTCGTAAGTAGGTAAGTCTGTAAACTGTGTGTCAAAACCCTTGAGATCAGCTGGACCTAACTCCTGCTCCTCTGTGTACATGCCCTGAGTGTCTACTCCAATGTCGCCCTGCCCCTCCACAATCTGACCCTCATAGTCCTACTGCATTTCCTCAGCCATCACCTGCTCCTCATCCACTACTGGATCTTCACCAGGCACTTTCATCTTCAAGATAGAAGTTTTGTCTATAGGCCTGAATTGGACCCTGTCAATGTACTCCCCCTCTAATGGAACCCCAAAGTATCGAAAGACCAATGTAAGGAACTTCCCATAAAGAAGGTTACCATCAGCTGGATTCCGCGCATGGTAAAGCATCACCTGGAGTAATAAATATGGGAGGTTGATGACTGGACCCCCCTGACTAGCACCCAACAGGCAGTAAGTGATATACGCCCGCATCATAGATATGCTGCCCTTGTTTCCTCCCTTGGGGTAGATGTTAAAGGTCACACACCTACTGATCACCCTAGCACTGGGCTTGTAGGCAGTCTCCGACTTGGGAGTATCCTCTGAACCGGTCAATGCAGTGAAAACTGTCCTCCTAGTCTCGAGGGAGAACATCTTAGATATGTCCATGCAGGGTTGGTCATAAACCCTATCACCTATGTCAGGTAAACCCAGGATCTCCGCCAACAGGGTAGTGGTCAGCCTGATATCCACTCCCTTCACCCTACTCTCCACCCCGAACTCCTGGGCACTAGAAGGCCCCAGGTTACAGTAGAAGTACCAAACCAAGTTGGGATAACAAGGCTCGGTATGAGATAACATCGATGCCCAGCCTAGGGCATTAAACTTGGCAAAGAGGCCATATTGGTGGAAGTCCTCTACTTGCACCACCCGGCCATTTACTATCTTTACGGAAATGAAATTCTTCCACTCCTTAGCGTATTCGTACCTGGAGAAAAGATGGTGGTCGAAATCAGGTTCCTCTGAAGATGAATCCTCCCTAGGAGATGGAGGAGGAATCTCTGAGTAGGAAGAATCCTCAGACTCAGCTCGTAGCCTCTTTTGGGCTACTGATTTGCGTGTAGTACGCCTGCTAGTGGACATTCTCTACAAAAGAGAAAGGAACCCCATGATTAGGACTAGCAATTTGGTGAAAAACAAAACTAAAACAAGAGGGAAGTGAATAGAGATATGTAAAAGACAAGTTTGACCTAGAAAGCTTACCAGAGAGCGTATGTGATCGTAAATAGCCCGAGGAATCGATGAGAAATAGTGCGAAAGTGGTCCCTTTACTCTTCAAGAACTTTTCCCTAAGGTTTGGAGAAGTTTGGAATAGAATAGGGAACAAATGGGGCCCTCTCGGACTTAAAAAGCCTGAGCCCTATTCTCTAGGTAATGGCATTGGGTGATGTGGCAACGCCCAGAGACATTGCCCAATGATGGAATATTACAGGAAAATCAGTATTTTCACATGGAAACCCTATTTTTGGGCATAATAACCTCATAAGACCTTAAAGTAAGGACTTTTACAAAAAAAAAAATTTATTTATTATTATTATTAAATAACAAAAATATTAAAATATATTACATAATAAGAAATCGACAACTTAAGAACTTAGATTTCATGAGTTCAAGAGAGCGAAAATTTTACAAATGCAACACCTAGGGACTAAGGGAAAAGAACCTATATGGCTAGGTTTTAGACAAGCGTATGTTATATATTAATGTGCAAAATTATATACAATATATATATATATATATAAATATAATATATGGTATGCATTATAAGTATACATTATGCTTGTCTACTGTAATGTATGAACCGATTGAGTTGTTGTGATGCAAACTGAACATAGCTACATAGGTATGTTGTGTTACGTGCATAGTACATATGGAAAGCGTAGACCTCATCCAAACCTAGGCCTAGGATAACTGAGAATAGGACCTAATAGGGCTCTTAGCCAAACGAAGACGTAGATGCTAAGGTACCTTGAGCCAACCCAAGGATTTGTTATATTGGTGTTATGGTTATTTAAGTTTTCAATAGTCGTGTACTTAATTCTTTCAGTTAAGTATGTCCTAATGCTTAAAACCATGTTATGTGACAGGACTAGTGAGTTGACTGAGGCTGGAGACCCCAACATCATGCTTCATATTAGACATTTACGAGAGAGACTGAGACGGGTACGGTTAGTGTTACCCCGGGCTGAGAGTCGACTGGACTTTTACTTGGCTATAGCAGCCATTAGTGGACCCGAGGACCGAGAGCATTTTCTGAGTCTAGCTGAAGAGGTAATAGCTGACATAGAATTTCTACTGGCACTAGAGTTTGAGACCAGGAAGAAGCTGGAGATGTTTGCCTGCTAGATCAGGTAATTAATTAAAAGTTTTTATTTAAAAAAAAAATTTGAAATTTTGTTTTTAGTGCCATGCATAACATTTTGACTCATAAAACACATAAGAAAGAGAAACATAAAATATTCAATAAGACACAACACTTAACCAACCAAGATAATGAATCTAATAATCCACCTTACTGGTATGACTCATGATACTCGTTGGAACTATGGACTGGGTTAGTATCTGCTAGCTAGGGAGCAGCTGTTGATCCGTATAGATGAATTGAAATATTGAACTCTCTCCCCTTTTCAGAGAAGCAACAATGGTCAACACTAGAAGTTCTCATGGAGGTCGTAAGGGTAAACAACCTAGAATTGTACCGGAGGTTGAACTGCCCAACGGAACTGAGGCTCAAAACTCTGAGGCATCGGCTGCTTCATCAGGAGCACCAGCAGCTGCACAAGCTACTGCAGCAGCACCTCAGCCAAGTGTGGCAGCCGGCGATGTGACTACGTTCATGACCACGATGATGTAAACCATGCAACAACAACAGGAGTTGCTTGGTCAGATGTCTACACAGTTTGCAACTATGATACATGAACACGCTACACCACCACCACCACCCAATCGACCAGTGCTATTTCCACCACCTATACCTCAGCACTTAGTGGAAAATTCTACCACCAAGGTTATGGAAAGGTTCAAGAAACTCCAACCGCCTGCATTTTCCAAAATAAGCTCTGAGGCAATGCAGCTGGAATGGTGGATTAGTGCCCTAGAAAAGGCTTTTGAAGTACTTGAGTGCACGGATGCACAAAAGATTATTTATGCGGGTTAGCAGTTGCAGAACGAAGCCGAAGCTTGGTGGAAGGCAACTAGGCCTAATTTGGAGGCTGCTCACCCAAACCCCACATGGGAGTAGTTTAAAGAAGTTTTCTTCAAGAACTATTTTCCCAAAAGTTTCAAGGATAGAAAGGAAGCAGAATTCATCACATTGGTGTAAGGGAACAAGTCGGTACTAGATTACCAACAGCGGTTCGAAGATCTGTTCCACTTTGCCCCAGAGCACTTGAAAGGGGAAGTTAGTAAGGCCAAGAAATTTGAGAAGGGACTCAAAACTGAGATTGGAACAGTTTTGTCAATCATGGATATTTGGGATTATGCTCAAATGGTTGATAAGGCGAAGACAATGGAGGATAGATTCCAGAAAAGACTATGACGTTGCCTAGTTTGAACAAGAGACCAAACAATTTCCAAACCTATGGTTGGCCAAACAAAGTTTATCGAGGAACAAATTCAAGCCCTACTCCAACTCTATATCATAGGCCGAGCGCAGGTCAGAATTCTTTTCGCCCTACATTTACTTGATCCACTCAACCTACCACAAGTCAATCGACGACAGCAGCTTCGCCAGCCCAGCCAGCAGCAAGTCAAGCGAGCAAAGCCTTGACACCTGGAGCTCCACCTTTCAAATGCTACCTGTGCAACAAGGAAGGGCATATGGCTAGGGATTGTAAATCGCGTGGATATGGCAACAATTCATTTAATCAGCCCTACGCTAGACCATTTCAACCACATGACAATCGGATGCAAGGAAAGGTGTACGCTCAGACCAACGAAGAAGCTGAGGCAAACCACGACGTAATGACAGGTAAGTGGTCGAACACTGTAAATTATAGAGAATAACTGGTTTAATTCATGAAACCTAAATTACCTACAAACCCTAGGTACCCTGAATGTCTCAACCATACCCGCATGAGTATTATTTGACTCGGGCGCAATCCACTCTTTCGTCTCCTCAACCTTTGCGAGTAAAATGGAAGATCAACCAAGGGACATCAGGCACAAGTTAATAGTCAGTACGCCGATAGGAAGTGTCATGACTTTGAAAGAGGTTTATAACCCCTATCAGATCAAAATCTGTGGGAAGAATCTAACCGCACGAATGATAAAAATGGATATAAATGATTTTGACGTGATATTAGGCATGGATTGGCTGTCCGCCTATGGTGCAAACGTCATGTGTGCGGAGAAAAAGATAAAAGTTTAAACTAGAAGATGGGTCGGACTTCACCTATCAAAGTGAATCAAGGAGGAAATCCAAAAGGATAACATTATCTGCACTCTAGACGCGGAGGTTATTAGAAGAAGGATGCCAAGGCTTTTTGGCCACTGTGATAGACACAGAAGCGAAGATAAAACCCTTGGAGGAACTTCGCGTTGTCAGAGAATTTCCTGATGTATTTCCAGAAGATCTGACACAATTACCGCCGGACCGCGATATAGAGTTCGCGATTAACCTGATTCCTGGTGCAGCACCGGTATCTAAGGCACTATACAGGATGGCACCAGTCAAATTGAAAGAGTTGCAGACACAACTTCAGGATCTATTGAAGAAGGGATTTATACGACCTAGTGTGTCACCCTGGGGAGCACCTGTGCTATTCATAAAGAAGAAAGATGGAAGCATACGGATGTGTATCGACTACCGCAAGTTGAATAAGCTAACAATCAAGAATCGAAACCCATTGCCGCGTATCGATGACCTTTTTGATCAGCTACAGAGTGCAAGAGTTTTCTCCAAGATTGATCTTAGGTCGGGATGCCATCAACTGAAGATCAAGAGCGCTGACATCCATAAAATGGCATTCCGAACTTGATACGGACATTATGAGTTTTTAGTGTTGTCATTCGGACTAACCAATACCCCAGCAGCATTCATGGATATGATGAATAGAGTATCCCATGATGTGCTAGATAAGTTCGTCATAGTGTTTATTGATGACATCTTGGTGTACTCTAAAAATGAGGAGGAGCACGCGCAACATCTTACATTCGTGTTGCAGCAGCTATGGGAACACCAGCTCTTTGCGAAGTTTAGTAAATGTGAATTTTGGCTTCACTAAATTGGGTTCCGGGGGCATATCGTCACCAAGGACGGCATCAAGGTAGACCCCGACAAGGTAAAAGCGGTATTCGAATGGGAAACTCTGAAGAATGCCACAGAGATCCAAAGTTTCTTGGGATTGGCTAGTTATTACCGCCAATTCATTGAGAATTTCTCACGTATCTCGGTGCCCATGACAAAACTCACGACGAAGGGTACTAAGTTTGAATGGAATGAGACATGCGAGAAGAGTTTTCAAGAATTGAAGAATTGATTGGTAACAGCTCCGATTTTGACCATTCCAGACGGAACTGGAGGAATGGTGGTATATACGAACGCATCTAGAACAGGCTTAGGTGGTGTCCTGATGCAGAGAGGTAAAGTAGTCACTTATGCCTCCAGGCAGTTAAAAGAACACAAGAAGAATTACCCCACTCATGATTTGGAGTTAGCAGCGGTAGTCTTCGTGTTGAAAATTTGGCGACACTACTTATACGATGAAAAGAGTGAAATCTTCAGTGATCACAAAAGCCTGAAGTATTTCTTCACCCAAAAGGAACTAAACATGAGACAGAGGCGGTGGCTAGAATTGGTAATGGATTATGATTGTGAAATCCAGTATCACCCCGGTAAGGCCAATGTTGTGGCGGATGCACTAAGCAGAAAATCTCAGACTGTGTCCCTCGCATCCTTAGTCGTAAGTGAGCAGTTAATAGAGGAAGCACAGAAATTTGATCTGGAGCTCGTGATCGAAGAACCGACATGCAATTAGCAGCAATGGATCTGTAGCCATTGATACGAGAAGAAATAATGCAAAGCAACCATTGGATCCCGAGCTGGCCAAAATAATTTGGGAAATTCAACAAGGTGTCCATAAGGACCCTGATTTTTCATTGGCCCAAGATGGAGCATTGAAGTTTCGTGATAGATTGTGCATGCTTGAGGATTTTGATGTCCAAGACTGAATTCTTAAAGAGGCGTACAGCTCACCCTATACTATCCACCCGGGAAATAAAAGATGTACAAGAACTTGAAGAAATATTATTAGTGGATTGGAATGAAGCAGACCATAGCAATCTACGTGTCCAAGTGCCTTACCTGTCAACAAATAAAGGTGGAAAGACACCGACCGTATGGACTTTTGCAACCACTTCCCATACCTGAGTGGAAGTGGGAAAGAATCACTATGGATTTTGTAACAAATCTGCCCAACACCAGGAAGGGCATGAATGCAATTTGGGTGATCGTAAATGGATTGACAAAGGTAGCTCACTTCATATCGATTAAAATAAGTTATCCGATGGAGAAGTTTGCCCAGATCTACATTGAGAACATAGTCCACTTACATGGCGTGCCTATCAGTATTGTGTCTAACAGAGATCCTCGATTTACTTCAAGGTTTTGGAGAAGTTTACAAAAGGCATTGGGATCTCAATTAAATCTTAGTACAGCTTTCCATCCGCAGACGGATGGACAATCAAAAAGAACCATTCGGACTTTGGAGGACATGCTCCGAGCCTGTGTTTTGGAAATGAATGATAGTTGGGATGCTCATGTACCACTGGTGGAATTTGTATACAATAACAGTTATCACTCCACCATTGGCATGGCACCGTTTGAAGCACTCTATGGCAGGAAGTGTCGAACTCCGCTCTATTGGGATGAAGTTGGTGAGCGGAAATATCTCGGACCCGAAATGATTCAAGCGACCTGTGACAAGGTGGATGTCATAAGAGAGAAGATCAAGGCAGCTCAATCGAGACAGAAGAGTTATGTGGATAATCGAAGGAAGGATATTGAATTTGAGGTCAGAGAGAAAGTATTTCTTCAAGTGTCTCCAACCAAAGGACTGTTGCGCTTCAACAAGAAAGGCAAGTTGAGCCCAAGATTTATTGGTCCATATGAAATTCTAAATAGAGTGGGACCCGTAGCATACAGGCTGGCTCTACAACCATCCTTATCAAACGTCCATGATGTTTTTCATGTGTCAATGTTATGAGAGTACTTAAATAATCCGACGCATGTATTATCAGCTGAACCTGATCAGTTGGACATGGATATTACCTATGAAGAGCACCCCATGGAGATATTGGACAGCAAGGAGCATAACCTCTGAAACTGCACCGTCGCTTTGGTGAAGGTTCGTTAGGGAAATAACCCAATGGAAGAAGCTTCGTGGGAACGTGAGGACGAAATGAAGGAGAAGTATCCTCAACTCTTTGGATTACTAGGTAAGCAAATCTTGAGGATGAAATTTTTGTAAGGTGGGGAGAAATGTCAAACCCTGCCCCCTGACTGACTGGAATCTGACTGAAGTGCAGGAACCCCTGGCTAGGCCACCAGGATCACTGTGGAGCATCACTCCACTCAATGAGATCAATGCGAATGCTTTGAACAGGTTTCCCTATATACCTGTTAGAAGATGGATAGCAGACCCCTGCACTTGCACAGCTCACAAACTGATGTATGACTTGGATCCCAGGTAATCTCTCTACTCCCTAAAATGGTGGGACCCACCTCTGAAAAAAATCATGTAAAAATCCATGGTGGGCATGTGGGGACAATACCCTAACCCAGGGTCAAACCCCTGTGCTATTCCCCTTTGAATTCTGTTGCTAGAATTCACTGGGCCATGGCACTGGGCGATGTGGCAACGCCCAGAGACATCGACCAGTGGCTGTTTTTGCACATTTTTAATTATTAAAAATGTGGGAACCACCCAACATGACCATGGACACTCTCCAGTGATAGAGGGGACTCTGAGGGACCACCTCATATCCCTGGTTCACTGCGGACCCCACCAGAGAGCCCAGAACTGAACAGAATCAGTTCCAAAAATCAGTTTTTAAAAGAGGGACAGAAGGCAAACAGGCCTTCGTTGGCCTTAGGGTATAAATAGGAGGCCATGGGCTCATTTAGAACCCTTGACAGAAACTGAATCCGAAAGAGAGAAGAAATGAAAGAAGAGAGAGAAAAGAGAGGAAGGGAAGGAAGAAGGAAGGAAGGGGGAAGGAAGGAGACCAGCTGCAGCCATTCCAGCCTGCAACCGAACCTCCCTTAGCCATTTTTAGGTATAAAATCCCCTGCATACCTACTGTTCTCTATCTCCTTCCCTTGCATGCTGTGTTTTGTAACCCTAGGCAGCCCAGACAAGCTAGGGTTTGCCCAGTCTTGGTCCAGATCAGCCATGCAGACCTAGTGCATGGTGAATCTGAGATTTTTATTGAAAAAGAAAATTCTAATATGCTGCTACCTTAGCCAAAATCTGGCTGTGCATGGTTGCACTGCCCAGATTCCCTTCTGGCTAATGGATTGAAGCCCAGACTACAAGCCAGGGCTGTAGAGACCAAACCCTAGATGGTTGCAGCCCTAAAACCCTATTGAACAAGCATATCCAGCCTTGCATGTGGCTGAATCCAAGATTTCAGGTTTGCCGAAACCCAGAATACTATTCACCAGGGTTATTTGGGCAGCCACAGTCAGCTTGACTGGAACCCTGATGATGAAATCGATTTGACTATAATGTAGACCATTGCAAGGGCTACCCAGATCCCCAAACATGCAGAGGATCAAGTGTGGGCCCAACTCTGCAGGCCCCACCTTGGAAACTCAACCCAAGGTTGATTCTACAGGCACTGGGCTATGTAGCAAGGCCCAGTGCAAGGCCCAGTGATGGAATCTTTTAGAAATGAAGGGGCAGATCTGTAATTTCCTAATAGCCTTGATCCCTGGACACTGTGGGATGTGGGAAATGACAAAAATGCCCTTCCCCCACATCTGTCCATAAATGAAAAATATTTGGAAACCCTAAGTGGGCCCCGCATGTGACTGTGCACTGCTGTGTTTGACTCTACATCACTGACCTAAAGTGGACAGCAGTGTAATTATGTCATAGATTGTTGTGGGACCATGTTCTGACCTAGTGGCAGGTACTGGTATTGTAAATGACCAATTTGCCCCTGTGCCCTAGCACTGGCCCATGCACCGAAACATGACCTAAGGCCCGATGTAAGGCTCGATGATTCCAAGAGTGAACCAATTGAACTCCGGGTCAACCGAATAAATTAGGGTAACCCTAGGACCACCAGTGTAGAGTTGATAACTGAATAAGACAATGTTTGATTTATGTCTAGGACCTGATCCCTTGCTCAGGGACAACAATCAGACAACTGCTAGAACTGAATTTGTGACTGAGTACCTAGAGCCAAATACTAGTGACTGAATAATATTATCGTATGTGCAAATGTAATTATGATCTGTTGCCGGCTATTAATAAATGAATCATGAATGTTGTGTTATTTATTTATAATTCAAATTACTCAAATCACTGCATAATGACTGTTGTTGATCAACACTGTGAATTCTATATGATGGTTGTGATTGCTAGACTAGATGCCGTACTTGGCTTGGAAATGGGGCCTGTGGTAGCCCGTATTATGGGGTAAGGTTGACATCGCTGGACTTATACAATTCCATATAGACATGGGGTTAGAGTTTCATCACCCGTGCCACGAACCCTTGCCAGCAGGGGTTGAGGTGTTGGATGCTTGCGGGGACAATTATCAGGGAGTGAAAAAAAAAAAGAATAAAAGAACACCGGAATGTTGCATAAATAAAAGAACACCGGAATGGTGCATGAGGGAAGAAATGGTTATCCCCCTGGATAATCACAGAGGGCTGGTCGGGCCGACCTTGGTGAACGAATGCGGGGGCTGACCAGTCTTCTCCGATAGCTCAATGGGTGTATCGCGGGAAGGGGTTAGAAGCCCGCACCAGGGATACATGTATTGGGGATTGTAGTGGTAAGACCAGACTTAGTTGTAATGATAGGTGGATAGTAATAAAATTTGGACTTGCATATCATGTAGATCATGTGAACTGTGGAATGTGATTGCATGTGCATGCATGATTGATGTCATTTGCTCACGAGCTCGAAGGGGCTCACACTCTGTTATATGTTGTTTTCTTCCTAGATGATCTTATAGGTGGATGCCACTGTGGCATGGCGGGCCATCTCGAGGAGGAGAGTTTTGGTTGTTTTGACGATGTTGGTGTGGACCCCAACAGAGGTCATACCGATTCTGCTTACATTTTCAGTGGTTGTTGATGAAGACCATTGAAGCATGCATGTGATGTTTTGACTGGGGACTCCTTTTGGGTTTTCTAGAGTTATCCCCGTTTGACTTGGTTATTGTAGTTTTCTTTTCTTTTTCTTTTGGGGCTGAGAATGCTCGCCTTGTATATATTTTTGTATGTACTTATTAGCTTTTGTTTCTTTGTTGTGGGTTGTGTGTGCCCGGGAGATGTATCAAACAAGACTTTATATGTATATATTATCACCATTTCCCGTATCGCTATGCTTCCTTTTACTTTTGAATTGTAGATGTCCTGCATTACTCTGATCTTACTTATAGTTAAGATGTGGATGTGGTTTCATGAATGTAAGCACTGCTTCTAGATCCGTGGGATTTGGCAGATTGCTGTTACGCAATTCGGGTCACCTACCCAATCCTCCTAGGGGTGATTTGGGGTGTGACACTTCTTACATTCATGGGGTGCAGATTAGGGTTAATAAGCTACCAACACTAAAAGAAGTAATAATTAAAAGCCACAGGGGAGGTAGATGCAATTAAATAAAAGATGCATAATTTCTATTAAATATAAGACAACTGTGGCTGAGCCACTACATAAGTTTTGACTAATAGTACTACTCTCAGATAATTATATAAGCTGATAAAAAAAAAACTACATATAAACCCAATACAAAAGAAAAAAAAAAGAAAAAAGTACATAGGCATAAAAAAAAAAAGATAAGCTGGAACCACGTAGCATAGACACCAGAGCTGGTCAGAAGAACTACTTCGGTGGTGACAAGTTGCTCGAAGGAGGCTATGTCTGGCATGAATCTACGCAATAGAATCTGTCCCAAAAGTCCAAGCGCTGCTCAACAGATCCTACCCTACTCTCCAGTGATGTGAAGCCCCGATCCATCCTAGACGCCATGTCAAAAAGCTGGGTACTGAGGCCTGGAAATGTGACATCATCTGCGCCCACTCAGAAGGCCCTAGAACTTGAGAACTGGTGGCACCCATCGCCTCATAGGCAGTAAGTCTGTGAACTATGTGCCAACACCCTCGAAGTCGCCCTGACCCACACCCTGCTCATCAATACCCTGTCTCTCTCCAAGCTCGCTCTGGATGTCTCTCTCAACATCTCTCAACTCCTCATCATAATCATCACCACCTTGCACTTCCCCCAGCTCCTCATCCCTCTGCTGCATCTCTATCTGCTCCTCATCCTCTAGTGGATCCTCCCTAAGCACTTTCATCTTTAGTATCGAGGTCTTATCAGTAGGCCTGGATCTGTCCTTCTCCATGTACTCTCCCACCAAAGGAACCTCAAAATGCCGAAAAACTAAGGTAAGGAACCTCCCATATGGAAGGTTCCCATTAGATGGGTTCTGTGCATGATACAACATAACCTGGAGTAATAGGTACAGGAGGTTTATGACCGGACCTCCTCTGCCCACTCCAAGAAGGCAATAGGTGATGTAGGCTCTCATCATAGATATGCTACCTCTGTTCCCGCCCTTGGGATAGATGTTGTAGGTAACACACCTACTGATCACTCTAGCACTAGGCTGATAGGAAGCCTCCGACTTAGGTGTGTCCTGTGACCCTGTCAGTGCTTTGAAAACTAACCTCCTGGTCTCCAAAGAAAACATCTCAGAGATGTCAACTCAAGGCTTGTAGTAACACCTCTCTCCAGTATCAGGCAGCCCCAATATCCTTGCTAGTGAGGCAGTGGTCAACCTAATATCCACTCCCTTTACTCTACTCAACAGACCAAACTCTTGTGCCCCAGATGGCACCAAGTTGCAGTAAAAGTACCAAACCAAGTTAGGATAACAAGGCTCGGTAGGTGTCAACATAGAAGCCCAACCTAGGGCATTGAACCTAGCAAAGAGACTATATTGGTGAAAGTCATCCACCCGCACAACCCGACCATTTACAATTTTTAAGGATTTAAAGTTGTTCTACTCCTT
Organism: Telopea speciosissima; assembly: GCF_018873765.1. NCBI lineage: Eukaryota > Viridiplantae > Streptophyta > Magnoliopsida > Proteales > Proteaceae > Telopea > Telopea speciosissima. The sequence goes on along the minus strand of NC_057917.1, from coordinate 32,487,391 downwards.
AAAATGCTCGTACCTAGAGAAGAGGAACCGGTTAAACACGAGCTCCTTCGAAGAAGAATCGTCCCTAGGTGAAGAGGGAGGCACCGTAGAAGATGATGATGAGGAATGATCACTCTCAACTCGTAGTCTCTTCTGAGCGGTAGTTAGGGAAAAAAATTTTAGCAAAACCCTAGCCAAAACAAGATGGAACAAAAGAAAACCTAATAGAAGGATGTAATCAAGAAATCTTACCTAGGCGTGCGTGGATTCGCTAAGAACTCGAAGAAGTGTGAGGATTTGGTGTGGGACTATCACACTACCCTCCAAGGACTCTCTCCAAGTGTTTAGAGGAGTTTAGAAGAAGTTAGGACTGATATGAGCCCCTCTCGGACTCATATACTTGCGCCCCGATTCTCTGGGTGATGCAGGCAACGCCCAGAGACATTGCCCAGTGAATGCAATTTTGCTGATTTTGATCTTTTGACACATGGGAACTTGGGCTTCACCTATAACAGCTTTGTTGAACATAAAAATAGAGATTTTTACTAATGCTATATAAAAAAATATATATATATAAATAATTAATTAAACACACACACTTTTCATGAAATCAAAGGAATACAACTTCTATGTGGGGAACTTTAGTAAGAACACATAGGAAATTGAAACTCTTTGTTTATATGTTTAACATAAGTACCTAAAATATGTACATATATATATACTTATGAGAATTGGTGAGTGTAATATTTAATTATTATGTGCTTGATATTGTGATGTACGAACTGAGTGGAGTGTTGTTATGCAAAATCGGACATAGATAGGTAGGTATGTAGTAATACGTATTTACTACGTGTAGGGAGCGTAGATATTACCCCATCCAAAATCTAAGTCAGCTAAGAATAGGAACTTATAGGCTGTCTAGTCAATCAAAACACTTAGACGCTAAGGTACCTCGAGCTAACCCAAGTATATTTTTACTAATTCTTAGTTATTTCAATTGCAATAGATATGTACTTAATTCTTCTAATTAAGTATAACCTGATGTTTAGAACCATTTTCTATGACATGACCCATTACCTCAACCAAGGCTGGAGACCCCAACACCATGATCTATATTAGACAACTATGAGAGAGACTAAGACGGATACGACTAGTGCTACCCCGAGCCGAGAACCAGTTGGACTTTTATTTAGCCCTTGTTGCCATTAGTGGACCAGGAGAGCGAGACTATTTTATGTCCTTAGCTCAAGAAGTAAGAGCCAACATAGAGTACCTACTTGCGATGGAGTTTGTAACCAGGAAGAAGCTAGAATTGCTTGCCTGTTAGACCAAGTAAATAATTAAAAGCCTTCTATTTAAAAATTTTGAAATCTCTCATATAGTGTCATGCATAGCATACCATTACATAAAATATTTAAGAAGAAAAATCAAAGATAAAATGAAAGAAAACACCTCATAATGAGCAAAGATGACATATCTAACTATCCACCTTACTGGTGCGACTCCTGAAGTTCACTGGAACCACGGACTAGGTTTGTACCTATACTAGCTAGGTAATAATTGTTGACCCTGTAGAGCGATATTGGAATATTGAACATGCTCCTCTTTTCAGAGAAGCCACAATGGTCAACATCAGAAAAAGTTCTCGTGGTGGTCGCAAAGGGAAACAACCTTGTGTTATACCAGAGGTTGAACTGCCTAATGGGACTGAGGCTCAAAATTCTGAGGCATCGGTTGCTTTATCAAAGGCACCAGTGGCTACACGAGCCACTACTGCAGCACCTCAGCCAAATATGGCAGCCGGCGACATAACTGCATTCATGACCACTATGATGCGGACCATGCAACAACAACAAGAATTACCTTATCAGATGTCTACATAGTTTGCAACCATGATGCATCAATGCACAGTACCACCACCACCACCCAACCGGCCCATACTATTTCCACCACCTATGCCTCAACACTTAGTGGAGAACTCTACCGCCAAGGTTATGGAGAGATTCAAGAAACTCCAACCACCTGCATTTTCCAAAATAACTTCCGAGGCAATGTAGCCAGAATGGTGGATCAGCGCTATAGAGAAGGCATTTGAAGTACTTGAGTGCACGAACGCACGGAATCTGATATGTGCGGGTTATTAGTTGCAAAATAAAGCCGAAGCTTGGTGGAAAGCTACTAAGCCTAACTTGGAAGCTACTCACCCGAACCCCACGTGGGAGCAATTTAAAGAAGTTTTCTTCAAGAACTACTTCCCAGAGAGTTTCAAGGATAGGAAAGAAGCTGAATTCATTGAACTGGCGCAAGGAACCAAGTCGGTATTGGATTACCAACAACGATTTGAAGACTTATTTTATTTTGCTCCAGAGCACCTGAAAGGGGAAGTTAGTAAAACAAAGAAATTTGAGAAAGGACTCAAGATTGAGATCGGATCAATATTGTCAATCATGGACATCTAGGATTATGCTCAGATGATCGACAAGGCGAAGACCATTGAAGATAGATTTAAAGAGAAAGAGAAAGAGAAAGAGAAAGCTATGACATCGTCTATAGGCAAGAGGCGAAACAATTTCCAGACCTATGCCTAGCCAAATAAAGCTTACCATGGAACCAATTCAAATTCTGTCTCAAATCCGTATCGTAGGCCGAACGTGGGTTAGAACCCTTTCCGCCCCACATTCAATCGACCTGCTCAACCGGCTACGAGTCAAGCGACAACAACAGCTTTACCAGCCCGACCAGCAACAAGTCAAGTGAGCCAAGCCTCAACACCTGCTGTTCCACCCTATAAGTGCTATGTGTGCAATAAGGAAGGGCACATGGCTAGAGATTGCAGATCGTGTGGGTATAGTAACAACTCGCCGAATCAGCCCTATGCTAGACCTTTTCAGCCACGGGACAATCGGACGCGAGGAAAGGTGTTTGCGATGACGAATGAAGAAGCTGAGGTGTACCCCGATGTATTGATAGGTAAGTCTGCTGAACACTACTAAGTTATAGGGAATAATTGGTTTACCTTATGTAACCTAAACTACCTACAAACCCTAGGTACCCTGAATGTCTTAACCATACCTGCACGAGTATTATTCAACTCGGGCGCAACCCACTCTTTCGTCTCTACCACTTTTGTGAGTAGGATGAAAGATCAACCGAGAGACATCGGGCACGAACTAGTAGTCAGCACATCGACGGGTAATGTCGTGAGTTTGAAAGAGGTTTACGACCCTTGCTAGATTGAGATTTGTGGGAAGAACCTAACCGCACGGTTGATAAAGATGGATACAAAGGATTTTGACGTGATACTAGGCATGGATTGGTTATCCGCCTACGGTGCAAATGTCTTGTGTGCGGAGAAGAAGATTGTATTTAAGATGAATGATGGGTCAATCCTCACTTATCAATGTGAACCAAGAAGGAAACCCAGGAAGATAACTCTCTCAGCCCTCCAGGCGCGAAGATTGTTAGACGAAGGATGCCAAGGCTTTTTGGCCACTCTGATAGACACGGAGGCAAAGATAAAAACCCTTGGAGGAACTTGAGGTCATCAGAGAATTTCCTGATGTTTTTCCAGAAGATCTAACATAGCTACCGCCTGACCGTGATATAGAGTTCGTGATTGATCTGATTCTTGGTGCAGCATCAGTATCCAAGGCACCATATCGGATGGAGCCAATCGAACTGAAGGAGTTGCAGGTCCAACTTCAAGACTTACTGAAGAAGGGATTTATACGACCCAGCGTATCACCCTAGGGAGCACCCATGCTATTTGTTAAGAATAAGGATGCTAGTATGCGGTTGTGTATCGACTACCGCGAGTTGAATAAGCTGACTATCAAGAATCGATATCCGTTACCACGCATCGATGACCTATTTGATCAGTTACAAGGAACAAGATTTTTCACCAAAATCAATCTTAGGTCGGGATACCATCAATTGAAGATAAAGAGCGGTGATATTCACAAAATGGCATTTTGAACTTGATACGGACATTACGAATTCTTGGTTTTGTCGTTCGGATTAACCAACACCCCGGTAGCATTCATGGATATGATGAATAGAGTATTCTATAACGTGTTGGATAAATTCATCATTGTATTTATTGACAACATCCTGGTGTACTCCAAGAATGAGGAAGAGCATGCTCGACACCTTACCTTCGTGTTGTAGCGATTGCGAGAGCACCAACTTTATACCAAGTTCAGTAAGTATGAATTTTGGCTACACCAAATTGGATTCCTGGGACACATTGTCATCGAAGATGGCATCAAAGTAGATCCAGGAAAGGTGAAAGCAGTTCTTAAGTGGGAGACTCCGAAGAGTGCCACTGAGATCCGAAGTTTCTTAGGGTTGGCCAGTTATTATCAACGTTTCATTGAAAATTTCTCACGGATTTTGGCACCCATGACAAAACTTACAAAGAAGGGAGCCAAATTTGAATAGAATGAAGTGTGCGAGAAGATTTTTCAGGAATTGAGAAACCGATTGGTGACAGCTCCAGTCTTGACCATTCCGGATGGCACCGGAGGAATGGTGGTATACACCGATGCATCCAAAACAGGATTGGGTGGCTTCCTGATGTAGAAGGGTAAAGTAGTCGCCTAAGCCTCTAGACAATTAAAAGAGCACGAGAAGAACTACCCCACTCATGACTTAGAGTTGGCAGCGGTAGTTTTTGCATTGAAGATATGGCGGCATTACCTATATGGTGAAAAGAGTGAATCTTCAGCGATCATAAAAGTCTAAAGTATTTCTTCACCCAGAAAGAGTTGAACATGAGACAGAGATGGCAGTTAGAACTGGTTAAAGATTATGACTGTGAAATCCAGTACCACCCTGGTAAGGCCAATGTTGTAGCTGATGTGTTAAGTAGAAAGTCTCAGACTGCATCTCTCGCTTCCTTAGTCGTAAGAGAGCAATTGGTAGAAGAAGCTTGAAAGTTTGATCTAGAACTCATGATCGGAGGAACGGCTATGAAATTAGTAGCAATGGATCTACAGCCATCGATACGAGAAGAGATAATTATGAAGCAACCATTAGACCCCAAATTGGCCAAGATCATATGGGAAGTACAACAAGGTGTCCATAAGGACCTAGATTTTTCTTTGGCCCATGATGGTGCACTGAAGTTTCGAGACAGATTATGCGTGCCGGATGATTATAATGTGCAAGACCGAATCCTTAAAGAGGCGTACAACTCACCCTATACAATCCACCCCAAAAGTACAAAGATGTACAAGGATTTGAAGAAGTATTACTGGTGGATGGGAATGAAAGAAACCATAGCAATATGTGTCCAAGTGCCTCACCTGTCAATAGATAAAAGCAGAGAGACACCGACCATATGGTTTATTGCAGCCACTACCTATACCTGAATGGAAGTGGAAAAGAATTACTATGGATTTCATGACAAATCTGCCCAACACCAGGAAAGGCATGAATGCGATTTTGGTGATCATAGACCGACTGATAAAGGCAACTCACTTCATACCAATCAAGATAAATTACTCTATGGAGAAGCTTGCCCAATTATATATAGAGAATATAGTCTGCTTATATGATGTGCCTGTCAGTATTGTATCGGACAAAGATCCTCAATTTACCTCAAGGTTTTGGAGGAGATTACAGAAGGCATTGGGATCTCAACTAAATCTTAGTATAACTTTCCATCCGCAGATAGACGGGCACTCAGAAAGGACTATTCACACTCTAGAGGATATGCTCCGAGCCTGTGTTTTGGAAATGAACAGTAGTTGGGATGCTCACATTCCTCTGGTGGAATTTTCCTACAATAATAGTTATCACTCCACCATAGGCATGGCACCGTTCGAAGCTCTGTATGGATGGAAATGTAGAACTCTGTTATATTGGGATAAAGTTGGCGAACGAAAGTATCTCAGGCCTGAAATGATACAAGTGACATGTGATAAGGTGGATGTCATAAGAGAGAAGATCCAGACAGCCCAGTTAAGATAGAAAAGTTATGCAGATAATCGAAGGAAGGACATTGAATTTGAAGCCAGAGAAAAAGTGTTTCTTCGAGTATCTCCAACTAAGGGTTTGCTAATTTTTGACAAGAAAGGCAAATTGAGCCCAAGATTCATCGGTCCTTATGAAATACTCAACAAAGTGGGACCCGTAGCATACCGACTAGCACTACCACCATCTTTGTCAGGCGTCCACGATGTTTTCCATGTGTCAATGCTGAGGAAGTAGATTAACAACCCGACACATGTATTATCAACTGAACCTGAACAGTTGGATGTGGATATGACCTACGAAGAGCAACCTATGGAGATATTGGACAGAAAGGAGCATAACCTCCATAACCGCACTGTCGCCTTTGTAAAGGTTCGATGGGGAAACAACCCAGTAGAAGAAGCTTCATGGGAACGTGAAGAAGAAATGAAGGAGAAGTACCCTCAACTCTTTAAATTGCAAGGTAAGCAAATTTTAAGGATGAAATTTTTGTAAGGTGGGGAGAAATGTTTTACTCGGTGACTAACTGAAATTTTGATTAAAGGATAGGAGCCCCTGACCAGGCAACCAAGAACACTGTGGAGTATTACTCTAGTGATTTGGATTGATGAAGAAACCCTGTGTGGATCATCCTACATGCCTGTCAGTAGGTGAATCACTAACCCTTGCAGCTGTATAGCTCATAGCATGATGTATGGCCTGGACTCCAGGTAATCTCTCTCCTCTCCATAACTATGGGACCCACCTCTGGAAAGATGTGTAAAAACCTCTAAATGGCATGTGGGGACAATGCCCTGACCAAGGGTCAAACCCCTGTGCAGGCCCCACTAAGATTCAACCTTGCTACAATCTCTGGGCAATGGCACTGGGCGATGAAGACAAGGCCCAGAGACTTTGGACAGTGAGAAAAACAGCATATTTTAATGGATTTAAATTATGGGGACCACCCATAATGGACATGGGCACCCTCCATAGATAGAGGGGAGTCTGAGGGACAACCTTATACCCTTGGTTCACTGTGGACCCCACCAGAGAGCCCAGAGTAGCTGTGAATGCAGTAAAGAATGCATTTTAAAAATAGACCTTAACTAGCCAAATATGCCTTAGTCAAGGCTGGGCTATATATAGGAGTGCCTTGGGGTCATTTGGAACCCTTGGCTACAATTCATTTCGTGGGAGAGAAGAGAAGAAAGAAAAGAGAGGAAAAAGAGAAGAAGGAAGGAGAAGAAGGAAGGATTGGGTGGCAGCCTTGCATCCAAGCTTGGGATCGAGCTTCTCACACCTGTGCAGGTATAAAAACTCATGAAACACCGGCTGTCCTCTTTAAGATCTATGTTGTTTATTGATTTCTCTGCTCTCTGGCAGCCCAGATTAGCTGGGAACTGCTTAGAACTGCTCCAGATCTACCATGCAAGCATAGAGCATGGGAGATCTGAGATTATTATTGAATTTCACAAGTTTGATATGCTGTTCTTGAAGCCGAAATCTGGTTGTGCACAGCTGCACTGCCAGATGCTCAGTTGCTTGGCTGTTTGGAACCCTGGATGCAAGCCCTGGCTGCATGGAACCTAGCCCTAGGTAATTACAGCCTTGAATCACCATGTTACATCGGTTCATAGCCTTGCATGTGACTGAAATTGAGATTCATGCTTAGAGAAAACCCTGTGATACTATTCACTGGGCTGTCTGGGCAACCTCTGACAGCTAAGTGGTGGGCCCAGTGGAAAATCCACATGGACAGTATTGAGGATCACCCCAGGGGTCACCTTATGCCCTAACATGCATGGGGTGATGATTTGATCGCTGCCCATGAGCTGCAACCTTGGGATCTCAGCCCATTGTCGATTTGAAGACTCTAGGCGATGCACCCAACGCCCAGAGACATCGCCCAGTGAATGGAAGTTGGTAGAATTTTTGATCTGGCTTAGGGAACCTCATCCATTGGCCATGGTACTGTGTGGGAAGGTGGGAAATGACCTAAATGCCCTCCCCACATCTGTCCTTATGAAGGTATGGCTTGGGAACCCAAGTGGGCCCCATAGGTGATGGAAACCCTGCCTGTACTTTGTTCTACAGTACTGTCAAGCTGAGGGCAGCACAGTAAGCCTATTATGACCTAGGGTCAGGTACAATTACTGAGAATGACCATTTTACCCCTAGACCACCATCTCTGGATGATGCACTGGGACATAGGCCTAAGGCCCAGTGCAAGGCCCAGAGAGTTCCAAGTGAGAACCAACTGAACACCGGGTCAACCCAGTAAGCTTAGGTTAACCCTAGGACTACCAAAGACAGATTGGAAACTTAATATGACAATTTCTAATTTACATCTTGGGTTTGATCCCGTGCTCGAGGTCTACAATCAAACTGTTGTTGGAACTGAAATTGCAACCGAGTTCCTAGAACCAGACCCAGGTGAGTGAAGTATTATCATATATGCATGTGTAACTGTATGCCAGCAAATAAATTCTTAAATCTTAAATATTGTGTTATTCAATTATGTTCAATTATTCAAGTTACTGTACAATGATTGTCTGTTGATCAACACTGTGAATATTATCTGATGATTGTGAATGTTAGACTAGATGCCGTAGTCGACTTAGAAATGAGGCCTGTGGTAGCCCGTAGAATGGGATGCGGTTGATACCACCCAACTCATACGATGCCATATAGACATGGGGTTAGAGTTTCATCACCCGTGCTACGCACCCTTGCCAACAGGGGTTAAGGTGTTGGATGCCTGTGAGGGTGACCATATGTGTTTATGAGAAAAGAAAAGAAATTAAAAGAAAAGAAATGTGTTTGCACCGGAATGGTGAATATGAGCTATATGCCGGGCTATAAGCCAGAAAAGAAAGGAAATGAGAATTGTGATGGATTACCCTACAGGTTAATCACAGAGGGCTGGTCGAGCTGACCTTGGTGAACGAATACAGGAGCTGACTGGTCCTCTCCGACAACTCAATGGGTGGGAGTATTACGGGAAGGGGTAACCAAGCCCGCACCAGGGATACATATATTAGGGATTGTAGTAGCACAGACCTGACTTAGTTGTATTGCTAGGTGGCTAATAATAATCTGCACTTGCATATCATGTAGGATCATGTGGAATGTGGTTGCATGTGCATGGATGATGATATGTTTTGCTCACGAGCTCAATGGGGCTCACACTCTGTTGTATTTGTTTTTCTTAGATGATTTTGCCGATCGATGCCACTGTGGCATGGAGGCTCATTACGAGGAGGAGAGCCCTGGTTGTTATAATTATATTGGTGTGGACCCCGATGGAGGTCATGCCGATGATGCGTGCGTTCTCGGTGGTTATTGATGAAGACCGTTGAAGAGTGCACCTGATGCTTTTTGTCTTAGGGACTCCTTTTTGTCTTTGTTAGGAGTTTATCCCTATTCTGTTTGTGGTTTTGCTATAGTTTTCTTCCTTTTCTCTTTGGGGTTGAGTTATCTCACCCTGTACATATATGTATGTATATCTTTCTTTCTTTTAGCTTTTGTCTGCTTAGTTTTTCTTTGTGGGTTGTATCTAGGTGGGAATGTTTCAAAACACAATATATATGTCTTACCTGTAGTAATGTGATGAATGTGGAACCATGAATGTAATAGCTGCTTCTAGATCCGTGGGATTTGGCGGATTGCCGTTACGCAATTTGGGTCACCTACCTAATCCTCCCAGGGGGTGGTTTGGGGTATGACACTTTGCAGCGACAATGTTCCCTCACATAAAGAGTGTCGGTGACACATGTCTATCCCTTCCTATATCTGGCAATAACACATGAGGGAATCGACAAAGTAGATTCTTCGCCAATACACACATCGATCATGTGAGTACTCGCATTCGTACCGTGACATCACATGTCTAGACATACCCAATGCGATGACCCTATGATACGGGTGCCCATCCTAAACCCTAGTCGTGACTACCATTTTAAGTAAAACTTACGGACACATAATGCTCAAAAAGTTTATATTGCATGTGATAATATTAAACCAAAATGTATAAAGGTTCAATACAATGTAAAATCGGATTGAACCGGACCGAACCGGGTTTGATGGACACATAAATCCAACAGACCATGCATAAAGTGGGGAAGACGTCCCTTTTCCAAGCCAAAGAAGGACATGATATCTTTGGAATAGTCATCCTCAAGAAGGCAGGTCTCATAGCACCATGACGAGGAGAAAGAAAGCATGCATGAAACTCCTCATAAATCGAACATACCTCAGCTGCTCCAAAGTAGAACACATCTTTGGGATTCAATAGCGAGAAGCACCTCGAACCAAGTCCCATGAAAGTGTCATGTTCTTTATACCCATCAAAGGCTGGAGATGCACTCTCCCCAAGGCTTCACGGTCATCCTTCAACATGGAATCCATCCATGAACTTAAAGCATTGTCCATTAATGGAAGAAGAAAACCAAAGAACAAAATAGAGAAGAAGGGAGCAAGAAACCCAAAGGAGAACACCCGAAAAGCAAGGAGGGAGAGAGTAGGGAGTTTCTACACTCCTCAAGCCCCTAAATATAGCCCTAAGGATAAGCAAAGGCCCAAGAAGGGAAGGGGAATAAAAAAATCTCGTAATTGGGCATTCCGAAAAGGAAACAAATCAAAATTGGAAGTACGAGGTCAACAGTGAAACACCCCGATTCGACAGCAAACCATGGCTCCCTCGACATCGACACACTATCGAAGATTTCACCTCAATGTTGAACTCAAATGGTTTACTGTCGAGCAATGCCCTTTTATTGTCTAAGGTGGTTCGACAGCCAATTAATGGCACTCGACACACAATTTTACCCTCGATGTCGATATTGTGTTCTTCACAGCTTGGTTGATCCTACACACTATAGGGAAGTCCATAGTACATCAGTGGGTCCCTGTCGTCCCCACACATCATCCTAAACCCTAGGGTCATAATGGACCATCCCATGCCTCATTTAGGGGTGCAAATTTGGCCTATCGGCCAGAACTCACCCTAAGCCCGAACAGGGCCTGGGCTGAGATATTTGGCCCTGAGGCGGGTCAGGACTGGAAATTTCTGACCCTAAGTCAGGGTCGAGTCGGGTTACTGTTGAGGCCTTGGGCTAAGCCTGGCTCAGCCCGGCCCGACCGTATTTTAAGTTATACTATAAAATATCTGTTGATATAATATATATATATATATATTATAAACTTTTAACTTCACCCACATTTTGTTATATAATTTATTATAATGAAGATAATAAGTGATATAATACATTTTATTATAGTGTTATTTTAAGTAAAATTGATAGTTTTCTCCTTAGCCCATTCTAGCCCATGCATTTCCTTCCCCCTCCCCATGATCAGGGCCAATCAAGGTCAACCAGGCCTGACCCTGAGGGCGGGTCTGGCTTGTAATTTTTAGGCACTGAGTTAGGGTTGGGTTGGGCCTTGGCCCAGCTAAGGGGACTTAGGGTTGTACTAGGGTTTTATAAAGCTCGGCCCAACCCAACCCTGTTGCAGCCCTAGCCACATTCATATCCATACATCTCATTTTGACCTTTCAATCCACATAATTGATTAAAAATCCTAAATTTGGATTAAAAAATCATTAACCAAAATCATTCAAATTCATTTACAGGGCTTAGAGGCCCAAAACTGTTTATCATCCTCACACTTTCAAATAACAAAAAAAAATGACATAACTACTGTCCTCCATCAACACCATCAACATCACCCTCATCCTCTTCGGACCCCTCCTCGTCATCATCCTCATCGTCCTCGTTATCACCCTCTCTCTCACTCTTTTCTCGCTCATCTTCCACCCTCACATCCTGGCCATCGACGAGATCATCGATCTGGATCGCCAGAGATCGTGGCACCAGAACCTCTACAGCTGGGGCAGGCTAGGCAGTAGCTAAGGCCTCATCCCTTTCCTTCTTGAGCTGATTGGTAGTCGCCTCGTACCCCAGAATGTCACCCTCCTACATCACATATAACTAACCAGCTGGAGGATCCTCTTGCTCTATGAGGCAGCCAACTCCTTCAAATCGGCGACCATCCCCAATTGGTCATCGTACATATGGCCAAGGACCTACACCAATACCGATGGTTAGCTTGTTATACAAGAAAGTAAATTCAAAGCAGAATCAAGGCACTTACAAAGTCAAAGTCGTATGGAAACCCGGCAACTGATGTAGAAGGATGAGGAATACGCACCTCCCTACCTTGGCAAATGAATGACCAGCCAGACAATGGGAAGAAGGCATCTGGCACCTTAACAGAAGGGCGCCAATGATGATCTGGCCCCAATATCGCCAACAAGGGAAGGTACCACCCTAGGAGCAAACTTGCACGAGGCAGCTTCACGAGCTGAGGCGCCAGCACTGGCAGCAGCAGTACTAGTGGTCTCCCCAACCTCGAAAGGTTCAACACCAGTTAGGGCCTGAGCATACCAAAAGACGGTTAGGCTACGTTTGGTAATGGTCCGAACATCATTCTTTATCGTTCTTCCGTTCTTTGGGAACAAAAAAACATGAAAATATGTTTGGGTTACCGGTTCGTTTTTTGGTCTTTTAGAACGAACCAGAGGGAATATTCATTAAAAGAACATTCTTTACAAACCTTCATAGACACGGTCTTTAAAGAACGAAAATGAAGACTAGAGTAAAAATCAAGCAAAAACTCATGATTTCTTGGGTTTGAGGAAGCACCCTTGCGATCAAATGGGGAAGACAAGGGGAAGAGAAGGGAAAGAGAAGGAGCAGAGGAGGAGACCTCTACCTACAACTCCGGCCTTCAAGGTAAGAACAACAAACAACTCTCTCATCTCTCTCTCACCCTCTCTCCCTCTCTCTCTCGCTTCCTCTCTCGCTCTCTATCTCGCTATCCCATTCTCTCTGTTTGTCTCTCTCTCTATGTCTCACTGTCTCCCTCTCTCTCTGTCTCACAGTCTCTGCAACTCTCGCTCACTCTCTCACTCTCTCACTCTCTCTCTCTCTCTCTCTCTCTCTCTCTCTCTCTCTCTCTCTCTCTCTCTCTCTCTCTCTCTCTCTCTCTCTCGGTCGTCCCTGTTGTGTGAAGGTCTGACAAGATCTTTATTTTTTTCTTCCATTTTGTCCCAGGAATTGGATCACCATCCCTATAATTGGAAGAATTCAGCTGAAAAGGTATGGAGTTTAGGGATTTCTTGAGCAAATTTGATTTTTAGTTACGGATTTTAGGGATTTTATTGTTAGCTACTATTATCTAAAATTGATTTTTAGGTATGGATGTTAGGAATTTTAGGGATCTATCTCTCTATATCTATCTCTGTTTTAGGTTTCTGATTTTATGGATTTTGTGTGATGTATGTAGAATTGCTGCTATTCAAAAGATTACCTATTTATTCTGCCTATGTTGGATTTTCTGTTGTGATATAGCTACCAATAAGCATTTCTCCCTGCATGAACTTGATTGAACTTGTTTGGGACTGTCTCTTTGGGCTGCAAAACATCTGTTTGATTTTTTTTTTTTTTTATTTCTTAACATGCATAAGGGTACACTTGGGTTAACATATTTCCTTTGTTCAATTTCAACTAATCTATTGGAGATTTTCTACCAGGGATAATCCAAGGACATATAGAGGCTTAAATTCTATTTGAAGAGAGGCTTTCTCTCTACTTATGGAACCAGCTTCAGCCTAAGGTCTTGTATCTATATGACTGCAAATATTGGAAAGGTTTCAAAATTCTCCGAGGAGGGGAGACCATAGATTTACAGGGAAAATGTTTAATGATGCATCTGATTGAGATTTCATTAAATACTATGAATTTATTAAAAAAATAAAGAGAAAAGGATGAAGTACACTTCCAAATCCTTACAGGTAGATAGTAGCCCACAAGGAGCAGGGGATGCCGTAACAAGAAAGAAAAAAAAAACTAGAGGGAAGGGTACAAAAGACAGAAACAGAGATGTAAATGGCTAGGCTGACAAAATCCATCAAACACCCAAAACAAATTTCATGAATGGAACAAGACATACCTATCTTCCTCTTTTTTTTCTTTTTTAAAAGGGACCAAAAGGAAATAGACATGGAAAGGGAAAAAGAAGTGAGGTTCGGAGACCAACCACCCCATGGAGAGATGGTAGGGTTTTGGTGAAATATTTTGGTATGATGCCTATGTTAGGTTTTCTGTTGTGATATAGCTACCAATAAGCATTTCTCCCTGCATGAAATTGATTGAACTTGTTGGGATTTAAATGATCTATTCTGATATAGCTACCAATCTCAGCTCTTAACCAATGTGTGGAGTTTAGACTCTCTCTCTCTCTCTCTCTCTCTCTCTCTCTCTCTCTCTCTCTCTCTCTCTCTCTCTCCTAAGAAATAAGCACCCATGAAATAGCTTCCATGGATTTAATTGATCCTACAGTAGTAATAGCTTGGACCTTATTCAAAAATGATATCTTGATAAAGTGCTTCATTCGGCTTATTATTTAGGTATACAAAGACATGAACGTAGTTACACAACTTGTGAGAAGAGCTGAAAGGGCTGGTTTTAAGGCAATTGCCCTCACTATTGATACTCCAAGACTAGGTCGCAGGGAAGCTGGTATCAAAAATAGGTACACCTGAAACATTCTAGACAAAATAACTTGAAAGATTAGGTTGAGCAGTGTTGACACTACTGTTGGTGACAAAAATCCCAAACACACACACGGGGATGCGCACGTGGTGAGAACAGTGCGGGCGTGCCAGAACCTTTGCGCAGGTTCAAACAAGGCCAAAAATAGCCTAATCTGACTCCTAACCAGGCAAGTCAGTCTCCCTCCTGCCTGAGTAGCTCTAAGGTCTTTTGGGTTAAGCCAAAAACCGCGAGTCACAGCCCGAAATGCTATCGGTCTATGAGGAGAAGAGAGATTTGGGACACAAACAATAATGAAACTGAAACAATGAATATACTAATCACTCATACCAGATATGGATGTGAGCCTTGTGCATACACCCTCGTCACTCCAAGCATGTGACCGTACATTCCTTCAGCCCAAATAACGACAAAAATAGCAAAGAACGAAGTAAAAGACAAAAGCACTAATGTAAAGAAGATAAAAAGAAATGCTGGTCTTGTTAGGTATGTTTATGTGTCCATTCCCAGATCAGTTCCCCTCCTTATATATGCACTCCCTGCTATCAGCACGTACGGTTGCTTCTTACTAGAGCCACCTTTTTCAATCCATGCCTCTTAACCCCAATCAGGTACTGCTACGCACCCCATCAGGCCTATCCTGCCTCCAACTGCCAAGGCAGTGGTGGGGTCCACCTCGACTATACTCCTTTACATTCCTTGGGGGATGCGGTTCTCTGTTCAGTGCTTCATGCATCTCTGACACGTGGCCCAACCCTTAACTGATTGGGCGTAGCCACGTTCCCATTTCTTCCTTCGTTCTTGGCCCACAATTTTGGCTGTCCAACCCTGGCATGGCTTGATCTGAATTGACGGGTTCTATTAGCAAACAATGCCCCTCATAACCTCCTTGAGCGGTGCCACGTGGCCTAAGCTCATAAGGGGGTTGTGTTGGTTGGGAAGGCCAAAACGGCAGCTGCTCCTGGCTGATTTTTTGTGCTAAACCCTCCTGCCTCTTCATCTTCTCAGGTCGTTGGAAGGTTTGAATTTCAAACTTCCCACTGGCCCATAAACGAGGGCTCAAGTTCCAGCCTCCATTAAAACCCTCACTCCTTAACAAGGAACTTGTTTAAAGCACTTCATCGTCCTCCAGCCTCTCACTGCTCCATTGTCATGCCTTCCTCAGTTCGCTAAGCTCCTGCTTCCCGCAGCCATAGCCAGAAAGCTTGCAGAACCTACGGTGGTGTAAGAGGTGGAAACGACACTGGCACGGAAGCGCTCACTTTTGCCTGCTTCCAGTCAAACCGAGGTACAGATCCCCTGTCCTGAGCCTCCCATCTTTAAGTTAGGCCCTGCCTTCATCTCTCACCCTACCGGTCTTTCCAACTTTCCCGAGTACAAGCTGGAGGAGCTACTCTTCCAATTGCAAACCCCTTTGCAGCTCAAGAACAAAGCCTTCGGGCGATTCTGGCCCTATTATCTTCCAGACTAAAAAACCTAGGTCGATCGGGTGGTCTGCGATCGCTCTAACCTGCTGACCAATCTTGGTATTTTGCACGTCGTTCAGCTCTCAACCACCTCCGTTCCCCTCGACCGTCCCCTGCTCCAAGCTATTTTTCAATTCTGGTCAAGGTCTTCGAACACTTTTCACTTCCATTTTGGAATGGCAACCCCTACCCTTCTGGACGTTGGAGCCCTAACTGGCCTAAAAACTGAAGGGGAAGAATTCAATGGCTCCACCCTTGGCCTGACAAACGACCAAGGGATTGAAATAGACCACGGCCTTGAACTCACAAAGCTCGCAAACTACAGCTTCTATTTGCAGACCTACTGTCAAACCCGTGGCTCAGTTTCACCCCTGGAGCTTACAACCTTCTTTTTATTTTGGATCTGCCGTTATCTGGCCTGCGTCCGCTCGAACAAGATCTCCAAGACCTACCTACGCCTGGCCAATGCCTTAGTTCAAGGTCGTTTGATTGACCTAGCCTCCTTCATCCTGGATGCCCTCTACAGGGGCTGTAATAACATAACCGAGTCCAATTTTGTCTACAGCGGTGGCCCATTCTGGCTCCTCCAGATGTGGCTTCGTGACTACTTCACTGATTTGTACGCCGTGCCCTTACCGCTTCCAATTCGGACGGTGGCCGGTTACTTATTTGCCTCTTCTGCCCATCATGATCTGAAAACCCTGCAGGAGTACCATAATTTCTTCTCCACCTTCGAGCCCGATCCAAACGGTGACTTCTTCCTCCCCTTTCACACACAAGAGGTCATTCCTACATGGCTCTCACTAGCCCTTGACCATCCCACGTCCGCTCAGGCCATATGGGGCAAATTTCTGGTTTGCCGAGACCTTCATATTGGGGTCACTCTAAAGCCATCAGGGAACAACACCTATGGATTTGAGATGTATAACCCCCACTATTGCGCACATTAGTTCGGCTTTTGCCAAGCAATTCCCTACCCTAACTACTACTCGGTCACAGATTGTGAGCTGGACTAGATGGTGTATTTAGATGTGGCTGACATACTCTTTGCTTCGACCATGAATGCCCTAGTCCTCTCCCAATTCGAGCTCTAGTTCTTTGTCAAAGAGCCCACAGCGTCTGAAGAATTCACAGCCTGGTGGGGTGCATATTTTTCTTCACTCCTCCAACCTCAGCCTCGTCAGAAAGGCAACCAACTCCTATCTTCATCCTCAGGTATTACTGGGCAAAAGGCCGTTGCCTCCAATCGAAAGAAAGCAGTAACTTCCAAGCAGCCCGTGGGTAAGCATTGCATCTTGCTTCCCTTGTTTTGCTGCCCTAGCCATTTTGCTGATTGACGTTCTTATGATCACAGCCAAATCTTTAGGCCGGCCTACCTCCTTAGTCCAATCAGCTCGAAGTGACCATGGGTCATCACCGGAAGATGACGAAGAGTCCGAGAAAGAGCCTCACCCGGTAAGCAAGAAGCTTAAAAGCATCATTCCATCAAAGGCTGCCCTATGCCAGGCCTCCCTCCCAGGTGTACTTCAGAAAGACCACACTGCAATCACCAGGCCTCACGCCTCTACAGCATCCCCTTCGGCCACCTCTAGTTCGATGCTCCTGAAAGACCGCACTCGATCTAGCACGCATCTGAAATAAACCGTCTCTGCCAAGTCCACCCAAGTCGTACTCACCAGTTCCTCAGTGTCCGAATCCTCTTCCCCCGTGAATGGCTCTCCTGCAAGCGAGATCAAAGAAGAAGAACCTGGCGCCGATGTACTCGGTGGCCATGATGCGGCCTAGCCTCACGGGTCCAGGACCCTTGTCCATGAGTAAGACCTTCCCTCCTTACCGGGCCACGTCGCCCTTGTGGTGATTCCTACGATTTGTATGCCCTAGACCAAGCACTGTCTTCCTCGTACTGCCAACGCTGATATGTTGTTCTCTTCAGGTTGTCAGCTTGGAAGCACTCCTAGCCGATCTAAGTTCCTTCGATGATGAGAAAAATGCCAACGACCCCTCAACCTCTGGGTCCGCATCCTTTCCACCCCAAGTGATCGAAGCAAAAGCGCTCCTACACTCCTTCTTGCAGTCCCCTTTCCGTAAGGCCGTGGGTGCTGGGAACCTGACGGCCATCGCCGAGGCACTTCGGACACTACTGTCTCTGCCAAACCTTCCCATCCCGGTCAACGAATGGTTGGACGGTGCTGTAGCATTCATGTTCGACGTAACCACCTCGGCCCCCCTCGCTCTTAAGAATGTCCAAACTCTGGAAGCCGCTCTCAAAGAAGGTAACGCCCTGGACGAAAGGGTATGGAAGATGCGAGATGAACTTAAGGCAGTTCTGGATGAAGCGAAGGAAGGGCAGGACAAACTAGCCCACATGGATTAGGAGATCTAAGGCTTGGAGGCCCAACTCGCGACTCTTCGATCTGATAGGGCCATTTTGGATCAGGAGGTTAAGGCAAAACTGCTCGGTTCCCAAGCCGTGTCCACAGAGGCGGCCTTTGTCAAGGCCCAAGTCAAGCAACAAAAAGCACTTAGGCCAGGCCGTCAAGCCAGCCTGGCCGTAGCCAATGAAAGTTTGTCAGTGATGGAGAAAAGGTGGAGTGAAATCCAGGGGTCCACCCCCCAAGACATTTTTAAGTAGGCCTGCGTGCCTTCCCTTTCCCCTTTTATAATGGCCTGAGAAGAACACTGGAACTTTGTCTTGTTTATTTTTTGCTCTTTTGCGGCCGTGTTTCTTCTTCTTTGTGAATAAAGCTTGCATTTTCCTTCTTTCAATTATCGGCCTTATTCTCGGGGTGCTCCATCCTTCCTTCGACGTCCCACTGTTCCTCCCAGATCCCAGATTATGGGATGGAAAGTCTTAAGAAACTTGCCATTGATAGGCCTTATCTGGACGTTTCCCTCAAGGCCTCGCAGCCTATAGGCCCCGCCTCGAAGTACCTGGCAGACCGTATACGGTCCTTCCCACGTCGGGGACCATATGCCCAACCTAGGGTCCCTTGCCCCAACTGGGAGCACCGCCTTTAGGACGATGTACCCTTCCTGGAAGTGTTTCAGGTTAATCCTTTTGTTGTAGATCGTCATTACCTTCTTCTTCTGAACTTGCATCCTATCCAGCGCGGCTATTCATTCCCCATCCAAGTCATCAAGCTCGGCCAGCATTGCCTCGCTGTAGGCCATTAGCATAAGTCCCTACTGGTATGCCACCCGTGCTGACTTCACACTGATCTTGTCAAACCCTGCCCCTGGCTACCTGGAATTTTGATTGAAGGACAGGAATCCCTAACCAGGCACCCAGGAACACTATGGAATATCACTCTAGTGGTTTGGATTGATGATGAAACCCAGTGTGGATCATCCTATATACCTGTCAGAAGATGGACAGTGGACCCCTACAAATGTACAGCTCATGGCATGATGTATGGCCTGGACCCCAGGTAATCTCTCTCCTCCCCAAATAGTGGGACCCACATTTGAAAAAGTGTGTAAAATCTCCTATATGGCATGTGGGGACAATACCCTGACCAAGGATCAAACCCCTGTGCAAGCCCCATTGAATTTTAGCTTGTTGGAATTCTCTGGGCGATGGCACTGGGCGATGCAGACAAGGCCCAGTAACATCGCCCAGTGAGTGAAACAACATATTTTATTGGTTTTTAATTATGGGGACCACCCAACATGGACATGGGAACCCTCCATATATAGAGGGGAGTCTGAGGGACCACCTCATACCCTTAGTTCACTGTGGACCCCACCACTATGCCTAGAATCACTCGGGATCAGTTTAAAAACTGATTTTCAAAAGGGGCCTTCACATCCAAACAAGCCTCAATGAAGGCTGGGCCTATAAGTAGGAAAGCCTTGGGCTCATTTAGAGCCCTTAGCTCTAATAGAAATCATAGGACAGAAAGAGGAGAGAAAGGAGAGAAAGAAGAGGAAGGAGAAGAAGAGAGAAGAAGGAGGAAGGAGGACGAGCTGCTGCAGCCCTGCACCCAGCCTGGAACCGAGCTCTCCCAGCCCTGTGCAGGTACAGAAACCCTGCTCAGATCTGTTGCTCCTCTTTTGTATTTATGTTTGTGATGTTTTTGCTCCCTGGGCAGCCCTGAACAGCTAGGGCTTGCCCAAAACAGCTCCTGATCTGCCATGCAAGCCTTGGGCATGGAAGATCTGTACTTTTTATTGAATTTTAGTGGGCTGTTATGCTATTCTTGAGGTCGAGATCAGACTGTACACAGCTGCACTGCCCAGATTCACTTCTGGGTGGCTGTTTGGAACCCTGGATGTAAACCATGGCCACACAGACCTAACCTTAGATGATTGCAGCCATGGAACATCAAATCACATCTGATTCCAGCCCTGCATGTGGCTGAAATCGAATTCCAAGCTTGAGAAAAACCCTATGATACTATTCACTGGGTTGTCTGGGAAGCCATTGGCAGCCAAATGGTGGACCTGATGGATGATCCATTTGAATCAAGAGGTAGACCACTCCAGGGGCTACTTGACCCCCCAAACATGCAAAGGATCAGAATTGAGCATAGCCTAAAAAGCCCAACCTTGGGAACTCAGCCCAATGTCAATTTGAGGGCACTGGGCGATGCACCCAACGCCCAGAGCCATCACCCAGTGAAGGAAATGCTACTATTTTTGCAATCAGATCTAGGGGATCTCACCCAATGGTTGTGGGACATGTGGGAAGGTGGGAAATGACATAAATGCCCTTCCCCACATCTGTCCATATTAAAGGAATATTTTGAAACCCTAGTGGGCCCCGCAGGTATAGGAAACCCTGTTGTGTTTGGTCCTACAACACAGGCAAGCTGTGGACAGCACTGAGGACCTAATTTAACCTAGGGTCAAGTACAGCTATAGAAATGACCATTTTACCCTTATGCCACTGACTCTGGCCAATGCACCGGGACATGGACCTAAGGCACAGTGCAAGGCCCAGTGATTCCAAGTGAGAACCAACTGAACACCGGGTCAACCCACTAAGCTTAGGTTAACCCTAGGACTACCAGTGATAGACTAAAAACTTAATAAGACATTGTCTGATTTGTATTTAGGATTTGATCTCACGCTCGAGGTCAACAACCAGACTGCTTTTGAGACTGAGTTTGCAACCGAGGTCCTAGAACCCAACTCAGGTGAGTGAATTATATTATCATATGTGCATGTGTAATTATGATATCATGCCGACAATTAAGAATTTTAAACATGAATGCTGTGTTACTTACTTCTAATTAAAGTTACTCAAGTCACTGCATAATGACTGTCTATTGATCAACATTGTGAATTCTTATATGATGATTGTGAATGTTAGATTAGATGCCGTAGTCGGCTTGGAAATGAGGCATGTGGTAGCCCGTAGAATGGGATGCGGTTGACACCACCCGACTCATACGATGCCATATAGACATGGGGCTAGAGTTTCATCACCCGTGCTACGCACCCTTGCCAACAGGGGTTTAGGTGTTGGATGCCTGTGAGGGTGACCATATGAATATGTGAAAAGAGAAAAGAAATGAAAAGAACACCAGAATGGTGAACGAATGAGAAAGAACACCGGAATGGTGAATATGGGCTGTAAGCCGAAGAAAAGAAAAGAAATGGATTGCCCTATAGGTTAATCATAGAGGGCTGGTCATGCTGACATTGGTGATTGATGCGGGAGCTGATGGGTCCTCTCTGACAACTCAATGGGTGTATCGCGGGAAGGGGTTAGAAACCCACACCAGGGATATATGTATTGGGGATTGTGGTAGAACAGATCTGACTTAGTTGTATTGCTAGGTGGCTAATAAATAATTTGGACTTGCATATCATGTAGGATCATATGACCTGTGAATTGTGATTGCATGTGCGTGCATGATGATATGATTTGCTCACGAGCTCGATGGGGATCATACTCTATTATACATTGTTTTTCTTAGATGATTTTCCAAATCGATGCCGCTGTGGCATGGAGGCTTATCTCGAAGAGGAGAGTCCTGGTTGTTAGGATGATGTTGGTGTGGACCCCGACGGAGGTCATACAGATCCTACGTACTTTCTCGGTAGTCATTAATGAAGACCGTTGAGGAGCGCATCTGATACTTTTTATCTTGGGGACTCCTTTTTGTTTTTGCTGGAGTTTATCCCCGTTCTGACTGTGGTTTTGTTGTAGTTTTTACTTTTTTTTTTTCTTTTTGGGGTTGAGTATGCTCACCCTGTATATATATAGGTATATGGTAGTTCTAGCTTTGTTGCTGTCAGCTTTATTTCTATGGTTGTGGGTTGGTGGGAAATGTACAAACTTACTTATGCATATATTATCATCATTTCTCGTATCACTATGCTTCCTTTTATTATTGTAAATTGTAGTTTACCTATAGCACTCTGATCTTGCTTATGGAAAAGTGATGAACGTGGTTCCATGAATGTAAGCACTACTTCTAAATCCGTGGGATTTGGCGGATTGCCGTTACGTAATTCGGGTCACCTACCCAATTCCTCTCAGGGGGTGGTTTGGGGTGTGACAGAGTTTGGTATCAGAGCGTGAGGCTTTTCTTACATTCATGGAGTGCAGATTAGGGCTAATAAGCTATAAATAATAAAATAAATAACAACCAAAAGCTACAAGGGAGGTAGTTACAATTAAATAAAAGATGCATAATTTCCTTTAAATAAAAGATAAATGTGGCCGAGCCACTATGATGAGCACATTTATGTGTGAAATCTTAGGATATAAAGCATTCATTTTACCACATTGAACAGCGCTACTCGGGTACTTTTTATCATTTTTCAGGTTTAGGGGCATTTTGGTCAAAGTGGAGAATACATGTCTAATTGGACCGCCAAACGCCAGATTACGAGGTTGAAGACTTCAGTCGGGTTAGCTTTCTAATGCGCAACATCGGAAGTCATTTGATTAGAGCCGATTCGAGTTTAGAAGAAGAAGAAGAGAGAAAAATCAAGCATAGGGACATAACGATAATTTTGGAGAATCAAGAATCTTTCAAAAGATATCGGATATTGGGCTCATATTGTCTGGAATTTAAAATGGTGTAACTTTAATTCTCGGGTTAGTTCCATCTGGACCTAGGATAAAAAGATATAGCCCAAAAACGATTCTTAATGAAGTTGGAATTTAGGATAAATAAATATAATAAAAAAAAAATGAGAAAAATATCTTTTCTCTCTAATCTTTCTCCTAACTCTCTCGGATTCTCTCGGATTGTATTTCTTTTATTTTGGTAAATTCGATTTCTATATCTTCTCTCTCCCACTTCCTCTTAAATTCCCTCATCTCTCCTATCTCCCTCCCATCTCCCTTTCACGAGCTCTCTCGCCCATATAAAACCCATCTTGACTGCACTCCAGCGGCTCTCCTCCTTCAGTCCTTCGTTTTTTCTTTTTCAGTTTTAATTTTCTATTCTAGAATGATAATAGCAGCAGAGTGCCGTTCCTCTTCGTTATACCCGATCTTTCATCCTCTTCTTTTTATTTTTAGTTTTTAGATCTTATGTAATTAGGTTATCATATGTAATTTTATTTTTTTTAGAATCATTGTTAGGATAAATTTTATTTCCCCATCCCTTCGATCATATGTGTAATCTTCATTATACACTTTGGTAATTTGTTCTTCAATATTGGATGCGGCTTCAAGTGATGGGATTCAAGTGACGGAATCATCTTCATTGGAGTTATTCGAATCAGCTAAGTTCTTCTTCTTATAAATTTTAGTTTTAATAATTTCTATGTCTTTTTCTCCATCAATCCTTTCTTCCCTCTTCATTGCTTTCATGGCTAGCTAAACCTCTCCTTTTGGGAGTGGGTGAAACCATGAGAGAAGGAAGAATTGATGGCTAGCATTGTCTATGTGATTAATGGACATGATCAATATTGGACTTACGATGGATGACCGCCCACAGCTTGTATGTCATTCCAAGGGGAACTATATACATGTTCGTTAGCCGTATCCATTGTGACACCATTATGTTCATGTATTTTTTTTTTTTGTTTACATTGTATGTTGTATGAGCACTGTTTTCATAGGATATGTTAGCCGTATATGAGCCGTGCCGCATATCTTATAGACTTAGGCCGTATGCATGCTTTGCCCTAATATGCTAGTCATTGATCTGCCCTAATTCTCATGGTGGAACTCATTCCCAAGTGACTTTCTTATTTTTAATTCATCCATTACCTTAGTGGTTGCCCTAGTTTCTATTTTTAATTTGTTATCTTTGGTAATTTAGTTGCTTCTATATTTGCTAGTTTCCATAATTGGTAGTTTCTATATATAGACTGTTTCCATATTTGGTAAGTTGTACACTTCGCGTTAATTAAAAGTGGAAATTTATTCAAGGTTGACCCCCTCGTGTTCGACCCGTAGCTACGATTGACCCGTACGCTTGCGGTTATTATTTTAAACTCAAACAAGTTTTTGGCGCCGTTGCCGGGGAGGTGACGCTTGTTTTGTTTCCTATTTTAATTGATTCGTAGTGTTTTCAAAAAAAAAAAAAAAAAATTTAAATTAAAAAAAAAAAAAATCCAAAAAAAAAAGAAAAAAGGCCTTTGAGGAGTGCTTTAATTTCGGATTATGGCTTTTGTATGCTTGTTTGGGTGAGGAATTCTAAGAACCGGATAGAACGAATTGAGATTCCAACCATGGTTGAGGAAGGAGAGAGGCAACCTATGACCCTTAGGGATCGCTTTTATCCCGCACGGGCTGCACAACCCTCATGCATTCGCTTACCCGCCGCCCAGGGAAACAATTATGAGCTTAAATCTAATTTCATTAGTATGTTGCCCCACTTTCATGGGGTAGCTAACGAAGATGCATATTTGTTTCTTAGGGAGTTTGAGGAGGTATGTGTGCTCATTAAGATGCAACAATTGACTGATGATGCGGTTAAGTTGAGATTCATCCCCTTTGCACTTAAGGATCAAGCTAAAAAGTGGCTCTATGGTTTGCCTAGAGACTCAATAACTACGTGGATCAATTTACGTTGTCTTCCTAAAGAAGTTCTTTCCCTTGCATAAGACCAATAGGATTAGGAATGACATTCTCAGCGTTCGAGACACAAGCCAAATGAATCCTTCTCCAAATTCATGGAGAGATTCAACAACCTTCTTCAAGAGTGTCCTCACCATGGCCTAGATACTTGGCATCTGTGCCAAATCATCTATGAGGGTATAGATTATCAAACCAAGCAGTTGGTGGAATCCATGTGCCCAACTGGATTCACATCATTCACCGATGAAAATCAAGCTTGGGAGTTTTTGGTTGACTTAGCGGACAAGACCAGAGAGTGGGAATCCACTCAAGAAAATGAAAACTCCGGTGAGGGATTTTTGGTAGAGGGAACTGTAGCCAAAGAGGCTCAGTTGGACAGTCTTATTACAAGACTAGAAGCCATAATGACCAAGGGACCTTCCCGATAAATCAGGTTTATCGACCGCCCCTTTGTGTATCGGATACCAATCCTCATCACATGTGATGGATGAGTGCCCTAATCGGTCTAGTGGGCATGGAATCTATGAGAGTGTGCATGTAATGAACAATCCTTATAGTGGAACCTATGATCCTGGGTGGAGAAATCACCCTAACTTCTCATGGAACCAAGGCCCCAATCAAGTTGGTTCATCTACATTCCAGCCTCCAATCCAAGGTCCGTTTGCTCCCCAGCAGATTAACCCTAGATTTGTCTCCCCTCCCAATAATCTAACCCCAATGATAAATCAGCAACCACCTAAATTTTTGAAAAATAGTGATGAGTCTACCAGGTTAAATTCCCTTGAGAAGAGTATGGAGCTCCTCATGAGCACATTCCTAACCAGCCAACATAACATGGAGAGGCAAATCTCTCAACTGGCCAATACTCTCCATGAAAGGGAAAAGGGTAAGGTGGCGAGTCAACCAGATCCGAACCCTGGGACCTCTATGCCCTATCCACCTCACACTCAGTTGAACTCTATCCATCAGAGTCCACACCACTCAGCACCCTCTAGTCAATGTAATGCCATATATGCTCTGAGGAGTGGACGTGAGAACCAACAAGAGGCTCCAATTCAACCAACTCCTTTAACTTCTGAGCCTCCTATTGATGCTGTGAATGTTCTCCATCCATCACCCATTGTAAGTGCCCCACATGACCCTCCCATAGTTGTGAATGACCAGCCCCCTGTCCAAGGTTCGTCTGATGAACCTATAATGATTAGTGAAGAGAAACATGAAGAGCCACCTGAGAAGAATTATGTCTCTAAGGCTCCATTTTCCAATAGGCTTAAAAGTAACAAGAATGATGCAATAACTGAAAAAGTTTTAAATGTCTTCAAAAGTGTGCAAGTTAACATCCCTCTTTTAGATGCTATTTCCCAGGTACCTACCTATGCAAAGGTCCTCAAGGACTTGTGTACTCAGAAAAGGAAAATCAATGTACCTAAGAAAGTCTTCCTGACTGCCAATGTGAGCTCCGTTCTGTCACAACAGATAGTGGCTAAGTATAAGGATCCTGGTTGTCCAACTATCTCATGTATGATTGGTAACACTAGAATTGACCATGCCCTTCTTGATCTAGGAGCTAGTGTCAATTTATTGCCATATTCAATGTACCAACAATTAGGGTTAGGAGACCTTAGGCCTACATCTGTCACATTACAATTGGCAGATAGATCAGTCAAGACTCCCAAGGGAGTAATTGAGGATGTGTTATTAAAGGTTGGGGAATTTCTTTTTCCCGTGGATTTCATAGTCCTAGATACCCAACCTGTGACCAATATCAAAGGTCAAATCCCAATTATCCTTGGTAGACCTTTCTTAGCTACTAGCAATGCTCTGATCAATTGTAGGAATGGTCTGATGAGGCTGTCTTTTGGGAATGCATCTCGTGATTTTAATGTCTTTCGATTGGGAAAGCAACCATGCTTAGATGAAGACGTGCATCTAATTTTTGAATCACATGATTTGGTTACAACTGCTCTTAACACAGGTATTAATCAATGTCTAAAGGATTTGCCTCAATCCAAGTATGGGGGAGAGCCTTCTAAATTGTGGACCAAGCCACCACCTGTTGAGCCAGATGGTAATCTGTCTACTTCTCTTCCCAAGTCACCACCAGTGGAACCGCCTGAAAAGGAACAAGAGGTGTTGTCCCAACAACACAATGGAGGCTCTGTAATATTTGATCCAGGTAAGGGTACACACTCTACAATCTCTAGCACATCTTTTAATTCCTCTCTCATGCCACTTTCTTCACCACATTCTTACGAGGTCATGGATTTCCATGCACCTCCTTATTTTGAGCCACCATGATCATATCCGGTACGCCCCCTCTTCTTTGTCCTTATTTTTATTTTTTTTTTTTCATGCATTGAGGACACTGCATCATTTAAGTATGGGGGGGGATTTCATTGAATTGTAGTCTTTACTTTGGTTTGAGAGCGAGTGTGTAGCCTCTTTAGTTTACTTTTCTGAAAGACTTTGAGAGCATCCAAAATACCCTACACTTTGAAGTAATAAAAAATTTCGCACTGAGGAGGGAATTGAAATATACCGATCAAAGGGATTTTAAATTCTTTGAAAGTACACTGTCTACTGAGAGAGTTGATTTTGTTAGTCATCCTGTTTACACGAGTTTTGGCTAGGTGTTAAGGTTGAACCATGATATACTTGCATGATATAGCTGATTGCCAAGAAAAACAAAATTTATTTACTCTTTGATCCAGTCTTGGCTTGTAGCCTATTTGGTTTGAGTAAGTAAGCCCGAGGGGTGTTTTACACCTAATTCCTTAAAGCTGTCTGGTTTGAGAGTAATTGGCCTAAAGCTCGCTACAAGAGCCACCTAGAAAGCTTAAGAAGTCAAGACATTGCACGGATTGGAGTAATGTGTGCTGAAAAAAAAAAAAAAGAAGTTTGAACTCATACTGCATCAATGTCTAAAGCCACAATATGGCAATCAAATGATATATGCACTGAGAATCTATTCCAACACTACTTAGTAACTTGGGTGTCTGGTGCAAGCCTTGCATGTCATTCAAGCCAATTGTAGTGGAGGGACATTTGAGTTCAATACTTGGAAAAATATGGCAAGTAAAATCAAAATGAAATTGAAATTGTGCATGTATTTAAAGGTTCTACCAAGGTTCCGAGCTGAAATCTTTTGTAGCCTAGATGACCTACTCGATCTAATCTCAAGGAAAAATAGTGTGACTCACCCTACCCCAAACCTCTCTAAGTTAGATGTATGACAGTTCTCCAACTCAGAGTGGGATAATAAAGTTCAAGTGTGGGGGAACATCTAGAAAATCTCAAAGTAAATTATCTTGGGGCTGCATTCTTTATCTTGGCCATAGTATGGATTTACAAATTAAATTTTGTGTGTATATTCACTGCAAACACTCACGAGACACAACTCGTCCACTAGGGGTAACCTAGGGGTTTAAAGGCTTGTTGCACATGCTAAGTGCAACCGTGATTCCTACGAAAGTGAGTTAGGTTCTTTTTGTATTCTAGGTTAGTTTGTCTTTTTGCTTTACTCGAGGACGAGCAAAGTCTAAGTGTGAGGGAATCTGATGAGCACATTTATGTGTGAAATCTTAGGATATAAAGCATTCATTTTACCACATTGAACAGCGCTACTCGGGTACTTTTTATCATTTTTCAGGTTTAGGGGCATTTTGGTCAAAGTGGAGAATACATGTCTAATTGGACCGCCAAACGCCAGATTACGAGGTTGAAGACTTCAGTCGGGTTAGCTTTCTAATGCGCAACATCGGAAGTCATTTGATTAGAGCCGATTCGAGTTTAGAAGAAGAAGAAGAGAGAAAAATCAAGCATAGGGACATAACGGTAATTTTGGAGAATCAAGAATCTTTCAAAAGATATCGGATATTGGGCTCATATTGTCTGGAATTTAAAATGGTGTAACTTTAATTCTCGGGTTAGTTCCATCTGGACCTAGGATAAAAAGATATAGCCCAAAAACGATTCTTAATGAAGTTGGAATTTAGGATAAATAAATATAATAAAAAAAAAAATGAGAAAAATATCTTTTCTCTCTAATCTTTCTCCTAACTCTCTCGGATTCTCTCGGATTGTATTTCTTTTATTTTGGTAAATTCGATTTCTATATCTTCTCTCTCCCACTTCCTCTTAAATTCCCTCATCTCTCCTATCTCCTTCCCATCTCCCTTTCACGAGCTCTCTCCCCCATATAAAACCCATCTTGACCGCACTCCAGCGGCTCTCTCCCTTCAGTCCTTCGTTTTTTCTTTTTCAGTTTTAATTTTCTATTCTAGAATGATAATAGCAGCAGTAGTGCCGTTCCTCTTCGTTATACCCGATCTTTCATCCTCTTCTTTTTATTTTTAGTTTTTAGATCTTATGTAATTAGGTTATCATATGTAATTTTATTTTTTTTAGAATCATTGTTAGGATAAATTTTATTTCCCCATCCCTTCGATCATATGTGTAATCTTCATTATACACTTTGGTAATTTGTTCTTCAATATTGGATGCGGCTTCAAGTGATGGGATTCAAGTGACGGAATCATCTTCATTGGAGTTATTCGAATCAGCTAAGTTCTTCTTCTTATAAATTTTAGTTTTAATAATTTCTATGTCTTTTTCTCCATCAATCCTTTCTTCCCTCTTCATTGCTTTCATGGCTAGCTAAACCTCTCCTTTTGGGAGTGGGTGAAACCATGAGAGAAGGAAGAATTGATGGCTAGCATTGTCTATGTGATTAATGGACATGATCAATATTGGACTTACGATGGATGACCGCCCACAGCTTGTATGTCATTCCAAGGGGAACTATATACATGTTCGTTAGCCGTATCCATTGTGACACCATTATGTTCATGTATTTTTTTTTTTGTTTACATTGTATGTTGTATGAGCACTGTTTTCATAGGATATGTTAGCCGTATATGAGCCGTGCCGCATATCTTATAGACTTAGGCCGTATGCATGCTTTGCCCTAATATGCTAGTCATTGATCTGCCCTAATTCTCATGGTGGAACTCATTCCCAAGTGACTTTCTTATTTTTAATTCATCCATTACCTTAGTGGTTGCCCTAGTTTCTATTTTTAATTTGTTATCTTTGGTAATTTAGTTGCTTCTATATTTGCTAGTTTCCATAATTGATAGTTTCTATATATAGACTGTTTCCATATTTGGTAAGTTGTACACTTCGCGTTAATTAAAAGTGAAAATTTATTCAAGGTTGACCTCCTCGTGTTCGACCCGTAGCTACGATTGACCCGTACGCTTGCGGTTATTATTTTAAACTCAAACACACTACATAAGTCTGATTGAAAGTATTACGTCAATAATCACATAAGCTGAAAAGAAACGAACGCTAAACTAGAAATATCCCAAACAAAAAAAAAATACATAAGCTGAACAAAAAGAGAAATAGTCTAAAACACGTAGCATAAGCATCTGAAGCTGATCAGGAGCTACTCAGTCGGAGGCAAGTCGCTAGGTGGTGTCTGGCAGGAGTCAACTCTGTAGAACCTATCCCAAAATTCTAGACGCTACTCTACAGAACCCACTCTACTCTCCAATGAAGTAAAGCCCCAATCCATCTTAGTTGCCATATCAGAAAGTTGGGTACCGAGACTCTGAAAGTGTGTCATCATTTGTGTCCACTCTGATGGCCTTGGAACTAGAGAACTAGTGGAACCCATTGCCTCATAGGTAGGTAAGTCAATGTACTGCGTGCCAAAGCCCTCGAAGTCGCCCTGACCCATGCCCTACTCCTCCGCATGCATGCCCTGGGTGTCTCCCTTAATGTCTCTCTACTCCAACCCCTGCACCTCCTCATCGTGCACATCATCACCATGCTCCACTCCCTGCTCCTCCACATCCTGCTACATCCCCATCTATGCCTCACCCTCTGGTGGATCCTATCCAGACACCTTCATTGTCAGAATAGAAGTCTTGTCAATAGGCCTGGATCTATCCTTCTCAACGTACTCACCCTCCAATGGAACCCCAAAGTACTAGAAGACTAAAGTGAGAAACTTCCCATAAGGAAGGTTCCCATCAGCTGGGTTCCTAGCATGGTAAAGCATCACCTGAAGTAAAAGATATGGGAGGTTTATGATTGGACCCCCCGTACAAGCTTCCAAAAGATAATGTGTGATGTAGGCTCTTAATATAGATATACTACCCCTGTTACCGCCCTTGGGGTAGATGTTGTAGGTCACACATCTACTAATAACATGAGCACTAGGCCTGTAAGAAGTCTCAGACCTAGGCGTGACCTGTGATCCTGTCAATGATTTGAAGACCCTCCTCCTGGTCTCCAAAGAAAACATCTCTGATATATCCATCCGTGGCTGATAATAACACCTCTCTCCTGAGTCAGGTAAAACTCAAGATCTCTGCTAGTGAAGCAGTGGTCAGACGGATATCCACATCCTTCACCCTATTCTCTACTCCGAACTCCTGTGCACTAGAAGGCACTACGTTACAGTAGAAGTACCAAACCAAGTAGGGATAACAATGCTCGGTGGGTGTCAACATAGAAGCCCAACCTAGGGCATTGAACCTAGCATAAAGACTATACTGGTGAAAGTCCTGTACCCGGACCACCTGACCATTCACAATCTTTAAAGATTCAAAATTTTTTCCACTCCTTAGCATGTTTGTACCTAGAAAAGAAAAACCGGTCAAAGTTGGGTTCCTCCGAAGAAGAATCGTCTGTAGGAGATGATGGAGGTACAGAGGAAAATGAGGAATCCTTAGATTCAACTCGAAGTTGCTTCTGAGCCACATATTTCTAGGCCGTACGGTGACTTGTAGACATTTTCTACAAAAAAGAGAAGAAAAGAATATAGTTAGGGCAAGAGATTTGGTAAAACCCTAGTCAAAATACTAGGAAAGCAAAGGAAGAGCCAAAATAGGGAAAATAAGTAAAAAGTCTTACCTAGGCACGTGTTGATTCATGAAGAACACAAGGAAGCACGAGGATTTGGTGTGGAATGAGTCCCACTACCCTCCAAAGACTTTTCCTAGGTGATTGGGAGAGTTTAGAAGAAGTTAGAATGTAAATGGGCCCCTCTCGGACTCATATACTGCGCCCTCGATTCTCTGGGCGATGGCACTGGGTGATGTGGCAACACCCAAAGACATCGTCCAGTGAGGGTATCTTGCTGGTTTTTGGGTTTTAACTTATAGAAACTTGGGGAAATACCTAAAGTGACCTTAGACAACATTAAAATACAGATTTTTATTAATGTTTAAAGAAAAAAAAAATTAATATTCATTTGACTTAAGAGTTAAACCAACCTAGCTTTCTTAAGGTCAAAGGGGTGAAATTTCTACATGTGGTTTGTGTAAAACACATAGGGACTAGGAAAATTTTGTTGATATAATTTTAATAAGTATTTAATATATATATATATAAATATGAATATACGTGTATACATAATTATAGGTTATGGTGAGTACTACCTAATTACTACATGCTTGAATATTGTGATGTATGAACCAACTGGAGTGCTGCTATGCAAAACAGAACTTAGTTACATAGGTATGATGTAATACATGTTTAATAAGTATGGAGGGCATAGATCTTACCCTAATCAAGGTTTAGGATGCCTGAGAACAAGATCTGATAGATTGTCTAGCCAATCAAAACATCTAGACGTTAAGGTACCTCGAGCCAACCCAAGATTAGTTTTATTGAATCTTAGTTATTTAAATTCTAAAAGATATGTACTTAATTCTTCTAATTAAGTATAACCTGATGCCTAAAATCATTTTTATGACAGGACCTACTACCTCGGCCAAGGCTGGAGACCCCAACATCATGATATATATTCGACACCTATGAGAGAGACTGAGACGGATATGACTAATATTGCCCCGAGCTGAGAATCGATTGGATTTTTATTTAGCCATTGCTACCATTAGTGGACCAGAAGAGTGAGACTATTTTATGACTTTAGCTGAAGAGGTAAGAGCCGACATAGAATTTCTGCTTGCGATGGAGTTTGTGACAGGGAAGAAGCTGGAGATGCTTGCCTGTTAAACCAGGTAAATAATTAAAAGTCCTTTATTTAAAAAAATTTGAAATCTCTCATATAGTGCCATGCATAGCATATCGATACATAAAATGCTTAAGAAAGTGAAACATAATACACTCAATAAGACACATCACTTAATAAACAAAAACAATGTATCTATCAATCCACCTTACTGGTGTGACTCATGAAACTCATTGGAACTGTGGACTAGATATGTACCTGCTCTAGCTAGGAAATAACCATTGATCCATACAGATGATATTGGAATATTAAATACGCTCCTCTTTACAAATAAGCAACAATGGTTAACACCAGAAGAGGTTCTCTAGCAAAGGAAAGCAACCTCGAGTTGTACCAAAGGTTGAGCTGCCTAACGAAATTGAAGCTCAAAATTCTAAAGCATCGGCTGCTTCATCAGAGGCACCAACGGCTGCTCAAGCCACTACTGCTGCACCTCAGCCAAATATGGCAGTTGGTGACGTGACTGCATTCATGACCACTATGATGCGGACCATGCAACGACAACAAGAATTGCTTGGTCAGATGTCCACACAGTTTGCAACCATGATGCACGAACGCGCTGCACCACCACCACCACCCAACCGGCCTATACTATTTCCACCACCTGTGCCTCAACATTTAGCGGAGAACTCTACCGCCAAGGTTATGGAAAGATTCAAGAAACTCCAACCGCTTGCATTTTCCAAAATAACTTCTGAAGCGATGCAGCCAGAATGGTGGATTAGTGCACTTGAGAAGGCATTTGAAGTACTGGAGTGCACGAACGCACAAAAGTTGAAATGTGCGGGTTATCAGTTGCAGAATGAAGCCGAAGCTTGGTGGAAAGCTACTAAACCTAATCAGGAAGCCACTTATCCAAATCCCATGTGGGAGCAATTTAAAGAAGCTTTCTTCAAGAACTACTTCCCAGAGAGTTTCAGGGATAGAAAAGAAGCAGAATTCATCGTACTGGTGCAAGGGACCAAGTCAGTACTGGATTATCAACAGCGATTTGAGGACTTGTTCCATTTTGCTCCAGAGCACCTGAAAGGGGAAGTTAGTAAGGCGAAGAAATTTGAGAAAGGACTCAAGACTGAGATTGGGTCGGTGTTGTCAATCATGGACATTAGGGATTATGCTCAGATGGTCGACAAGGCGAAAACCATGGAAGATAGATTTAAGGAGAAAGAGAAAGAAAAAGCTATGACGTCATCTGTGGGCAAAAGGCCAAACAATTTCCAGACCTATGTCTGGCCAAATAAAGTTTACAGCGGAACCAATTCAAATTCCGTCTCAACTCCGTATCATAGGCCGAACGTGGGTCAGAACCCTTTCCGCCCCACATTCAATCAACCTGCTCAACCAGCGATGAGTCAAGCGATAATAGTAGCTTTGCCAGCCCAACCAGCAACAAGTCAAGTGAGCCAAGCCTCAACACCTGCTGCTGCACCCTTTAAGTGTTACCAGTGCAACAAGGAAGGGCATATAGCCAGAGATTGTAAAACGCGAGGGTACAACAACAACTCACTGAATCAGCCCTACGCTAGGTCTTTCCATCCACTGGACAATTGGGCGCGAGGAAAGGTGTTTACGATGTCGAATGAAGAAGCTGAGGCAAACCCCGATGTATTGACAGGTAAGTTTGTTGAACACTACTGACTATTAGGGACTAATTAGCTTACTACATGTAACCTAAATTACCTACAAACCTTAGGTACCCTGAATGTCTCGACCATACCAGCACGAGTATTATTTGACTTGGGCGTGACCCACTCTTTCGTCTCTTTGACCTTCGTAAGTAAAATGAAGGACCAACCGAGAGACATCGGGCATGAGCTAGTAGTCAGCACGCCGACAGGAAGTGTTGTGAGCTTGAAGAAGGTCTACGACCCTTGTCAGGTTGAAATTTATGGGAAGAAACTAACCGCACGATTGATAAAGATGGATATAAATGATTTTGGCGTAATATTAGGCATGGACTGGTTATCGGCCTATGGTGCAAACGTCTTGTGTGCGGAAAAGAAGATAATGTTCAATTTGAAAGATGGGTTAACTTTCACCTATCCAAGTGAACCCACAAAGAAACCCCGGAGAGTAAACTTGTCAGCCTTCCAGGCGCGCAAGTTGCTTCATGATGGATGCCAAGGCTTTTTGGCCACAGTAATAGACATGGAGGCAAAGATAAATGATGAGCACATTTATGTGTGAAATCTTAGGGCATAAAGCATACATTTTACCACATTGGACAGAGTTACTCGGTGCTTTCTTGTGCTTTTCAGGTTTTAGGTGAATTCTTGTGAAAATGGAGGAGATGATGCTAAGCAAATGTTTTTAAGCTGTTTAGAGGTGTTAATGGCTTGGATACGTAGCCCATCGAGTCAGCTTCGCAATGGTTCAAACGGCAGATGATTCCGAGTTGAAACGAAGAAGTTACGGCTGTTTCCGTAACGAAGCACGAAAATGGTCTGCAAGGGTTTATTTGTAATTATAAACAGTCGGCCGGGGACAAAGTGAAGCGAAAGTTGGGATTCCAGGGGCCTTAACGCAATAACCAGAAGTTATATTTCCTGTACCCGAAAGATTCCATTTGGAGGGCTCTGGACAGTCCAACTTCAACTTGAGATATCTTGGGCTCCCGAACTCCAAATTGGACGAAATTTGGGTCTATTTTGGGTGATTTTTCGCAAGGAACACAATGGTGAGGCTTATATAAGCACCCCATACTCCACGTTTTCTAAAGGACAGAATGGGTATTTTATTTATTCTTGAAGGAATCCTAGTCATCACCCTTACTCTCTCTCTCCTCCAACTTCTCAAGGGCACTTCTGAAATTCCACTTGAGATAGATTTATTTTGAAAGATATTCTCTCACCTATGAAAAGTTGAAAAGTCAAAGATGCTTTGATTTTATTGCTTGGAGAAGATATCTACAAAGAAAAGGAAGCACTTGTTATAATTGGAAATTTACTTTTCTAGAAATAGAAGGTCTATGTAAACAATCTTCTCTTCTTCTTCTTTCTATTTTTTTTTTTTTCTTAAGATTCAAGGCATTGTAAAAGAGGAAGGAGAAGAGAATATTCTCTTTTCTTAGGAAATATTTCTCCTACACTTCCCTCTTCTTTCTTCTCCTCTCGTCCCCCTATAAATACCCCTTGCCCTTTTGGTTGTAAAAAGTTAGTTTTTTTAGTTCAATTTTTAGTTAGTTTCTAATTCAATTTTAATTCAGTTTTTAGTATAATTTTTAGTTCATTCACTTAGTAAAATTTATTTTCTTCTTCTCCTTCTAAGTTGTGATTTTTGGCTTTTCTAAGTTCTAGTTTGCTTTTTGATTTTCATTTAATGGTTATAATAGGTTTAGTTTATGTTTTAATTTCAATTTAAGTCTTCAATTGGGTTGTAATTTCTTAATTCTAGTTTAGGTTTTAAGCCTTCTAGTCTAAGTTCTTAAGTTGATGACAAGACTTGAAGATTTAGAAGAGGAGGTCAAGGTAAGTTTATGAAGTATTCAAGCTTTTCAGCTACATTCATGCAAGCACATCCAGGTTTTACTATCTAAACTCTCAATCTCATTCTCTCTCTCCTCTATCTCTCTCTATCTTCTTCTCCCTCTATTTCTTTTATTTTTTTTATATGGTTGTGGTATGTGGATGCACTTTTATTCCCTTATTTCTTTTTATGTGATTATGAAGTGTGGCTGTGTTTTTGTTATTCCTTTCAATTTACATTAGTTTGATAGGTTAGATGCTCATGTGTTAGGACGCCAACTTAATCCCTTAATTTTGTTAGATGCTTATGAGTTAGGATGCATTAATTTTTATTAGTTTCATTAGTTTAATTTAACACTTTAATTTGGTTCACTTTGCATTACTTTTAAGTTAGTTAAATAGAGTGGCGTATATCTCCTCGTATTTGACCTGTAGCTACGATTGACCCGTACGCTTGCGGTATAATTTTTAAACTCAAACAAGTTTTTGGCGCCGTTGCCGGGGAGATTATTGTCCACTCTATTTTTCTGATTTTTAAGTAGTTCGAAGTGTTTTAGTTTATTCTCTTCTAATCCTCTTTTCTAAAAATAAAAAATAAAAAATAAAAACTCAATTTTTGAAAACCTCTTCTTGTTTCTCTTCTGTTTCAAATAGTGTGCGCTCAATCTAAAGTCCTTCATATGCCCAAACCCAGCCAATCTTGGTGCCCCTTGATTCGTTGGGTGGTTTGGATTGGCATGTGACTTATCTTTGGAGGTGACCACTCTTGATAATAGGAAAGCGACATAGTGAGAGCGTTGGAAACATAAACATATAGTAGTCCTCCACCCTACATCAGAATCCATTTGGAGTTGTCTGTAGGTGGCTCATGAAGACTATACGGGTTCCCGTGCTGTCAACCTATATGGCAATGTTACAGCTTTAGAACCATTGTTTCAATTTTTTAGGGATAGATGCACTATCTACCTTGGGCTCCCTCTTGTTTTTAATATTTTTTTTTTTAGTCTTTTATTTTTCTTTAAATTTTTTTTTATGGGAGACCTCAATTTAGGATAGGTGGTTAATTTAGAATAATGGGAGATACACTTCCATATAAGACTTTGGGGGAAAATGGACCTATGCTAAGGTAACCATGATTTTGGAGGAAATGTTTAAACAGGTTAGGGAAGCCAAAAGTAGTGAGATAGAGAACAATTTTGCATCACCCCAGTACAATTTTGCTCCCCAACCCAACTATGGGCTTTCGGGAAATTTAAATTGGTCACATCCCCAGACTATCCATGTTATGGAAGGATGCCCTAATCTTTATGGGGATAGCAATGGTGATGAGAATGTGAGTCCTCAATTTCAATACAATTCTTTTGGCACTTACAATCACGGGTGGAGTGATCATCCCTATTTCTCGTGGGATCAATGGAATAACCAAGCTGGACCACCCAATTTCCAATTTTATGGTCAGTTTGGTCCTCCAATGCCCAACCCTCCATTAAATCTCAATGGGCCACCTCTCCTTAAATCATATCACCAATCCCTTGAGTTTCAAAACATGGGTGAGGAGGCCAGACTGAATGAACCTGAGAAATACATAGACCTTCTCACAATAAGCTAAAATACCATGGAGAAGCAACTCTCTCAACTGGTCACCATGTTACAGGAAGAGGAAATGGGTACATTACCTAGTCAACCTGAACCTAGTCTATGTTACCAGATTCTTGTTCAGAATGAACCACCCCATCCCCAATTTAATGATATTGAAAGTCCACCACCCCAGTTTGAGGTTAATGAGAGTCATTCCCAACAAGCTACTTTTCATGATGATTTATTTGTTGAGATTGAGTCTCCTCAGGATATTAGTGAAGCGAGATTTGATGAGCTACCTGGGGAAGTCCAACTTTTGCCTAAACGTTCTGATTTTAGTGAGCCTAGTGTTTCTATTGATTTCGAATCAGAATTTCATGATAACATAGAAACCCAAGAAATTTGATCTCCCCCTCTCTCTTTGAAAAACTTAGATAATTGTCATTTTGAGGATTCCATTGTCTCACATGTTGATTTGTCCAAACCTCCTAGGTTTGACGATTTTATTGAGGAGGACAATGTTAGCCATAATGCATTTCAAGCATATTTCCATGATCCTTATTTGGCAAACCAAGTTATGCAAAGAGCGGACAGTTGTATTGCTAGGATTGATTTGAGTAAACCTCCAATTTTTTATGATTATTTAGATAAGGTTATTCATAATCCTTTTTATGCTTATTGTGATCCATTTTTTGTTGGTATTTCAAATAATGATAGGTGTTCTACATTGCAAATGGGAGAGAAGGGAAGGATTTATGGCTTGAGTTTTATTGACTTCATTTTTCACTGTCTTATGAGGACAGATTTTTCTATTGGATATTTCTCAGTTGTGCTTAACTTCCATATTATTTCTCGCTTTACTAAAATTCATGGTCGAGTGTTTTCTGATTCTGAAGCTATTTCTCTATTTACTGGCCATGGATTGAGATTTCTATTGCTGCTCCTAGCACTTTTTGTAGAGCTCATGACTCTTCATGATCCTCTTTGTTGATTATATTTGGTAAGCCCCTTCATCTCCTCCCTTATCCTTATTTTTTTCTTTTATGCATGCATTAAGGACACTGCATGAATTAAGTGTGGGGAGGATGTTGGACTTAATTGGTGAATTTTGATTGTAGCAATAGTTTGGTTTTGTGCATATGTCTCTTTGATTGCAAAATGAGAGAGAGAGGGAATTAGGTGTCCTAGCATGCGAAATAATAAAAAATCCCTTTTCAAGGACGGTAGTTGGTTTGTATCCAGTGATGGAGATTGAGTTTGAAAATATGAGTGCTATTTCATTTGATGGCTAGATTACTCTATGTGTTTTATGGACCCTTTGATCTTTTGGCTAGTAGTTGAAACCAATTTGTTTGTGGCAAGCCAAGACATGAAAGTGGAAGTGAATGAAAAAAAAAAAAAAAAAAATTAAGGAACAGAAAAGAAAGTGGAATTCCTTGGGACTAGACAGGGCACTGTGCCTCATGAAGCAGGGTGACTTGATCGAAATTCCTTGGAAGGAAACTCAAAAAAAAAAACCTCTTGCATCAATGTCTCAATGTCTTATGGATATATGCAAAAAGCGAAGCTACCAAGTATTTGGGTGTCTAGTGTATGCTCCACCATGTCATTCAGAGAACAATAGTGGAGTAGAAATAGAGTTTGTCGTTGAGAAAGAAAAAACTTTTGCCTTAATGCCTGAAAAAAAAAAAAAAGTATGGTCAACAATACTCGATGCCTAAGTCTTTGGTTCCATCGATGCTATGGGAGGTTTACTTGAAGGTGAGTAGTGTTCAGAAAATATGAGGAGATCCCTTGAACTTGATGCATGCTTGTTACTTAAATTGATGTGGGGTGATAAAATTCAAGTGTGGGGGAACCTTTGGCTCCTTGATCTTCAGTTGAACACTTTTTGGGATTATATGCATTGTCTAAGTTATGCCATGATTAAAATTTGCAGCATTAATTTACAATTGAATTTTGGGTGTATATTCACTGCAAACACCCACGAGACACAACTCGTCCACTAGGGGTTTAAAGCCTTGTTGCACATGCTTAGTGCAACCGTGATTCCTACGAAAGTGAGTTAGGATTTTTTGCATTCTAGATTAGTTTTTATTTTGTATTACTTGAGGACAAGTAACGTTCAAGTGTGGGGAATCTGATGAGCACATTTATGTGTGAAATTTTAGGGTATAAAGCATACATTTTACCACATTGGACAGAGTTACTCGGTGCTTTCTTGTGCTTTTCAGGTGTTAGGTGAATTCTTGTGAAAATGGAGGAGATGATGCTAAGAAAACGTTTTTAAGCTGTTTAGAGGTGTTAATGGCTTGGATGCATAGCCCATCGAGTCAGCTTCGCAACTGTTCAAATGGCACATGATTTCGAGTTGAAACGAAGAAGTTACGGCCGTTTCCGTAACGAAGCACGAAAATGGTCTATAGGGGTTTATTTGTAATTATTAATAGTCGGCTGGAGACAAAGTGAAGCGAAAGTTTGGATTCTAGGGGTCTTAACACAATAACCAGAAGTTATATTTCCTGTACCTGAAAGATTCCATTTGGAGGGTTCTGGACAGTCCAACTTCAACTTGAGATATCTTGGGCTCTCGAACTCCAAATTAGACGAAATTTGGGTCTATTTTGGGTGATTTTTTGCAAGGAATACAATGGTGAGGCCTATATAAGCACCCATGCTCCACGTTTTCCGAAGGACAGAATGGGTATTTTATTTATTCTTGAAGGAATCCTAGTCATCACCCTTACTCTTTCTCTCCTCCAACTTCTCAAGGGCACTTCTGGAATTCTACTTAGGATGGATTTATTTTGAAAGATATTCTCTCACCTATGAAAAGTTGAAAAGTCAAAGATGCTTTGATTTTATTCCTTGGAGAAGATATCTACAAAGAAAAGGAAGCACTTGTTAGAATTGGAAGTTTACTTTTCTAGAAATAGGTCTGTGTAAACAATCTTCTCTTCTTCTTCTTTCTATTTTTTTCTTTTTTTTCCTAGGATTCAAGGCATTGTAAAAGAGGAAAGAGAAGAGAATATTCTCTTTTCTTAGGAAATATTTCTCCTACACTTCCCTCTTCTCTCTTTTCCTCTCTTCCCCCTATAAATACCCCTTGCCCTTTGGGTTGTAAGAAGTTAGTTTTTTTAGTTCAGTTTTTAGTTAGTTTCTAGTTCAATTTTAATTCAGTTTTTAGTGTAATTTTTAGTTCATTCACTTAGTAAAATTTCTTTTCTTCTTCTCCTTCTAAATTGTGATTTTTGGCTTTTTTAAGTTCTAGTTTGCTTTTTGATTTTCATTTAATGGTTGTAATAGGTTTATTTTATGCTTTAATTTCAATTTAAGTCATCAATTGGGTTGTAATTTCTTAATTCTAGTTTAGGTTTTAAGCCTTCTAGTCTAAGTTCTTAAGTTGATGATAAGACTTGAAGATTTAGAAGAGGAGGCCAAGGTAAGTTTATGAAGTATTCAAGCTTTTCAGTTACATTCATGCAAGCACATCCTGGTTTTACTATCTAAACTCTCAATCTCATTCTCCCTCTCCTCTATCTCTCTCTATCTTCTTCTCCCTCTATTTCTTTTATTTTTTTTATATGGTTGTGGTATGTGGATGCACTTTTATTCCCTTATTTCTTTTTATGTGATTATGAAGTGTGGCTACGTTTTTATTATTCTTTTCAATTTACATTAGTTTGATAGGTTAGATACTCATGTGTTAGGATGCCAACTTAATTCCTTAATTTTGTTAGATGCTTATCAGTTTGGATGCATTAATTTTCATTAGTTTCATTAGTTTAATTTAACACTTTAATTTGGTTCACTTTGCATTACTTTTAGGTTAGTTAAACAGAGTGGCGTATATCTCCTCGTGTTCGACCCGTAGCTACGATTGACCCGTACACTTGCGGTATAATTTTTAAACTCAAACAATAAAACTATTGGAGGAACTAGAAGTCGTCAGAGAATTTCTTGATGTCTTTTTAGAAGATCTGACGCAGCTACCGCCTGACCACGACATAGAATTCGCGAGATCTAATTCCTGGTGCAGCACCGGTATCCAAGGTCCCATATTGGATGGCGCCAATTGAACTGAAGGAGTTGCAGGTCCAACTTCAAGACCTACTGAAGATAGGATTTATACAACCCAGTGTGTCACCTTGGGGAGCACCCGTGTTGTTTGTTAAGAAGAAAGATGGAAGTATGTGGCTGTGTATCGACTACTGCGAGTTGAATAAGCTGACTATCAAGAATCGATATCCGCTGCCACGTATCGATGACCTATTTGATCAGTTACAAGGAGCACGAGTTTTCTCCAAAATTGATCTTAGGCCGGGATACCATCAATTGAACATCAAGAGCGGTGATATTCATAAGATGGCGTTCCGAACTCGATACGGGCATTACAAATTCCTGGTTTTGTCGTTCGGGTTAACCAACGCCCCGGCAGCATTCATGGACATGATGAATAGAGTATTCCATGGCGTGCTAGATAAGTTCGTCATAGTATTTATTGACGACATCCTAGTGTACTCTAAGGATGAGGAAGAACACGCACGACACCTTACTTTCATGTTGCAGCGGTTGCGAGAACACCAGCTTTTTGCCAAATTCAGCAAATGTGAATTTTGGCTTCACCAGATCAGATTCTTAGGACACATCGTTACCAAGGATGGCATTAAAGTAGACCCAGGCAAGGTGAAAGCAGTTCTTGAATGGAAAACTCCGAAGAGTGCCACTGAGATTTGAAGTTTCTTAGGTTTGGCCAGTTATTATCGAAGGTTTATTGAAAATTTCTCATGGATTTTGGCACCAATGACAAAACTTACAAAGAATGGGACCAAATTTGAATGGAATGAAGCATGTGAGAAAAGTTTTCAAGAATTGAAGAATCGTTTGGTAACAGCTCCAGTTCTAACCATTCCAGACGGCACTGGAGGAATGGTGGTATACATCGACGCATCCAGAACAGGATTGGGTGGTGTCCTGATGCAGAAAGGTAAAGTAGTCGCCTATGCTTCCAGATAGTTAAAAGCGCACGAGAAGAACTACCCCACTCACGACTTAGAATTGGCAGCTGTAGTTTTTGCATTAAAGATATGGCGGCATTACCTATATGGTGAAAAGAGTGAAATCTTCAGCAACCATAAAAGTTTGAAGTATTTCTTCACCCAAAAGGAGCTGAATATGAGACAGAGACGGTGGTTGGAATTGGTGAAGGAATATGATTGTGAAATCCAGTACCACCCTGGCAAGGCCAACGTTGTTGTGGATGCATTACGCAAAAAATCTCAGACTGCAACCCTCGTATCCTTAATTGTAAGTGAGCAGTTAATAGAAGAAGCTTGAAAATTTGATTTGGAACTCGTAATCGAAGGAACGGCTATGCAATTAGTAGCTATGGACCTACAGCCGTCAATACAAGAGGAAATAATTGCGAAGCAACCATTGGACCCCGAGCTGGCCAAGATAATTTGGGAAGTACAACAAGGTGTCCATAAGGACCCAG
The DNA here is from genome assembly GCF_018873765.1 of Telopea speciosissima. Taxonomy (NCBI): domain Eukaryota; kingdom Viridiplantae; phylum Streptophyta; class Magnoliopsida; order Proteales; family Proteaceae; genus Telopea; species Telopea speciosissima. The sequence continues at coordinate 32,443,795 of NC_057917.1, read as the reverse complement.
ATTTTTCCTTGGCCCATGAGGGTGCATTGAAGTTTCGAGATAGACTATGCGTGCTTGATGATTTTGACATCCAAGACCGAATCCTTAAAGAGGCGCACAACTCACCCTACACAATCCACCCCAAGAGTACAAAGATGTACAAGGATTTGAAGAAGTATTACTGGTGGATGGGAATGAAGGAGACCATAGTAATATACGTGTCCAAGTGCCTTACCTATCAACAGATAAAAGCAAAGAGACATCGACTGTATGGATTGTTGCAGCCACTTCCCATACCTGAATGGAAGTGGGAAAGAATCACTATGGATTTCATGACAAATCTTCCCAACACCAAGAAGGGCATGAATGCGATATGGGTGATTGTAGACGGATTAACGAAGGTGGCACACTTCATACTAATCAAGATAAGTTACTCAATGGAGAAGCTTTCCCAAATATACATTGACAACATAGTCCGCTTACACGGTGTGCCTGTCAATATTGTGTCTGATAGAGATCCTCGATTCACCTCAAGGTTTTGGAGAAGTTTACAGAGGGCATTGGGATATCAACTAAATCTTAGCACAGCTTGCCATCTACAGACGGATGGACAATCAGAAAGAACTATTCAGACTCTGGAGGACATGCTCCGAGCCTGTGTTTTGGAAATGAATGACAGTTGGGATGCTCACATACCTTTGGTGGAATTTACGTACAATAATAGCTATCACTCCACCATTGGCATGGCACCATTCGAAGCATTGTATGGACAAAAATGTAGAACTCTGTTATATTGGGATGAAGTTGGCGAGCAAAAATATCTCGGACCTGAGATGATACAAGCGACTTGTGATAAGGTTGATGTCATAAGAGAGAAGATCAAGGCAGCCTAGTTGAGACAGAAAAGTTATGCAGACAATCGAAGGAAGGATATTGAATTTGAAATCGGAGGAAAAGTATTCCTTCGGGTGTCTCCAACTAAAGGATTGCTATGATTTAACAAGAAAGGCAAGTTGAGCCCAAGATTCATTGGTCCTTATGAAATACTCAATAAAGTGGGACTCGTAGCATACTGACTGGCACTACCACCATCTTTGTCAGGCGTCCATGATGTTTTTCATGTGTCAATGCTGAGAAAGTACATTAACAATCTGACACATGTACTATCAACTGAACCCGAACAGTTGGATGTGGATATGACCTATGAAGAACAACCCACGGAGATATTGGACAGAAAGGAGCATAACCTCCGTAACCGCACCATCACTTTTGTAAAGGTTCGATGGAGAAACAACCTAGTAGAGGAAGCTTCATGGGAACGTGAAGAAGAAATGAAAGAGAAATATCCTCAACTCTTTGAAATGCAAGGTAAGCATATTTCAAGGAAAAAATTTTTGTAAGGTGGGGAGAAATGATAAACCCTGCCCCTGGCTGACTGGAATTTTGATTGAAGGACAGGAATCCCTGACCAGGCAACCAGGAACACTATGGAATATCACTCCAATGGTTTGGATTGATGAGGAAACCCTATGTGGATCATCCTATATACCTGTCAGAAGATGGACAGTAGACCCCTGCAAATGTACAGCTCATGCCATGATGTATGGCCTGGACCCCAGGTAATCCCTCTCCTCCCTAAACAATGGGACCCACCTCTAAAAAAGTGTGTAAAATCTCCTATAAGGCATGTCGGGACAATACCCTGACCAAGGGTTAAACCCCTGTGTAAGCCCCATTGAATTTCAGCTTGCTGGAATTCTCTGGGCGATAGCACTGGGCAACGCAGACAAGGCCCAGTGACATCGCCCAGTGAGTGAAATAACATATTTTATTGGTTTTTAATTATGGGGACCACCCAACATGGATATGGGCACCCTCCATAGATAGACGGGAGTCTGTGGGACCACCTCATACCCTTAGTTCACTATGGACCCCACCATTGTGCCCAGAATCACTCGGGATCAGTTTAAAAATTGATTTTCAAAAGGGGCCTTCACAGCCAAACAAGCCTTAGTGAAGGCTGGGCCTATAAATAGGAAGGCCTTGGGCTCATTTAGAGCCCTTAGCTCTAATAGAAACCATAGGAGAGAAAGAGGAGAGAAAGGAGAGAAAGAAGACAAAGGAGAAGACGAGAGAAGAAGGAGGATGGAGGAGGAGCTGCTGCAGCCCTGCACCCAGCCTAGAACCGAGCTCTCCCAGCCCTGTGCAGGTATAGAAACCCTGCTCAGATCTGCTGCTCCTCTTTTGGATTTATGTTTGTGATGTTTTTGCTCCCTGAGCAGCCCTGAACAGCTAGGGTTTGCCAGAACAGCTCTTGATCTGCCATGCAAGCCTTGGGCTTGGAAGATCTGTACTTTTTATTGAATTTTAGTGGGCTGTTATGCTATTCTTGAGGTTGAGATCAGACTGTGCACAGCTGCACTGCCTAGATTCACTTCTGGGTGGCAGTTTGGAACCCTAGATGTAAACCATGGCCACACAGACCTAACCCTAGATGATTGCAGCCATGGAACATCAAATCACATCTGATTCCAGCCCTGCATGTGGCTGAAATCGAATTCCAAGCTTGAGAAAAACCCTGTCACACTACTCACTGGGTAGTATGGGCAGCCATTGGCAGCCAAATGGTGGACCTGATGGATGATCCATTTGGATCAAGAGGTAGACCATTCCAGGGGCTACTTGACCCCCAAACATGCAAAGGATCAGAATTGAGCATAGCCTAAAAAGCCCAGCCTTGGGAACTCAGCCCAATGTCGATTTGAGGGTACTAGGCGATGCACCCAACGCCCAGAGCCATCGCCCAGTGAAGGAAATGCTGTTGTTTTTGCAATCAGATCTGGGGGATCTCACCTAATGGCTGTGGGACAGTGTGGGAAGGTGGGAAATGACATAAATGCCCTTCCCCACATCTGTCCATATTAAAGGAATATTTTAAAACCCTAGTGCGCCCCGTAGGTATAGGAAACCCTAATGTGTTTGGTCCTATAGCACAAGCAAGCTGTGGACAGCACTGAGGACCTGATCTGACCTAGCGTCAGGTACAACTATAGAAATGACCATTTTACCCTTATACCACTGACTCTGGCCAATGCACCGGGACATGGACCTAAGGCCCAGTGTGTAGGATTAAGCACTTGCCAATCCCCCAAAAGATGCCTTGTAAGGGAATGTGCAACTTTAATTCCTTATTGCACACCAGCCAGTACGCATCGCTCCCTCGCTCGAGCTAGGATCTGGGCAGGGCATTTTGGGTCACTCCCAACAATCCCCCCCCAAATGCACGCCCAATAACAAAGCACCCATGGCACTAATGCATGCCTAATAATAGAGCACCCATGGCACCGGGGAGACTCAAACTCGTGACCACCTGCTCTGATACCAATTGTAGGATTAAGCGCTTGCTAATCCCCCAAAAGATGCCTTATGAGGGAAGGTGCAACTTTAATTCCTTATTGCGCACCAGCCAGCGCACATTGCTCCCTCGCCCGAGCCGGGATCTAGGCAGGGCATTTTAGGTCACTCCCAACACAGTGCAAGGCCCAGTGATTCCAAGTGAGAACCAACTAAACACCGGGTCAACCCAGTAAGCTTAGGTTAACCCTAGGACTACCAGTGATAGACTAAAAAGTTAATAAGACATTATCTGATTTGTATTTAGGATTTGATCCCACGCTCGAGGTCAACAATCAGACTGCTTTTGAGACTGAGTTTGCAACCGAGGTCCTAGAACCCAACTCAGGTGAGTGAATAATATTATCATATGTGCATGTGTAATTATGATATCATGCCGGCAATTATAAATTTTAAACATGAATGCAGTGTTACTTACTTCTGATTAAAGTTACTCAAATCACTGCATAATGACTGTCTGTTGATCAACATTGTGAATTCTTATATGATGATTGTGAATGTTAGATTAGATGTTGTAGTCAGCTTGGAAATGAGGCCTACGATAGCCTATAGAATGGGATGCGGTTGACACCACCCGACTCATACGATGCCATATAGACATGGGGCTAGAGTTTCATCACCCGTGCTACGCACCCTTGCCAATAGGGGTTTAAGTGTTGGATGCCTGTGAGGGTGACCATATAAATATGTGAAAAGAGAAAAGAAATGAAAAGAAATAAAAAGAACACCAGAATGGTGAATGAATGAGAAAGAACACTAGAATGGTGAATATGGGCTGTAAGCCAAAGAAAAGAAATAGATTGCCCTACAGGTTAATCACAGAGGGCTGGTCGGGCTGACCTTGGTGATTAATGTAGGAGCTGACTGGTCCTCTCCGATAACTCAATGGGTGTATCGCGGGAAGGGGTTAGAAGCCCGCACCAGGGATACATGTATTGGGGATTATAATAGCACAGACCTGACTTAGTTGTATTGCTAGGTGGCTAATAAATAATTTGGGCTTGCATATCATGAAGGATCATATGAACTATGAATTGTGATTGCTTGTGCATGCATGATGATATGATTTTCTCACGAGCTCGGTGGGGCTCATACTCTATTATACATTGTTTTTCTTAGATGATTTTACAGATCGATGCCACTGTGGCATGGAGGCTCATCTCGAGGAGGAGAGTCCTAGTTGTTAGGATGGCGTTGGTGTGGACCCCGACGGAGGTCATACCAATCCTGCGTACTTTCTCGGTGGTCATTGATGAAGACCGTTGAAGAGCGCATCTGATGCTTTTTATCTTGGGGACTCCTTTTTGTTTTTGTTGGAGTTTATCCCTGTTTTGACTGTGGTTTTGTTGTAGTTTTTACTCTTTTTTTTTCTTTTTGGGGTTAAGTATGCTCACCCAGTATATATATAGGTATATGGTAGTTCTAGTTTTGTTTCTGTCAGCTTTGTTTCTATGGTTGTGGGTTGGTGGGAAATGTACAAACTTACTTATGTATATATTATCATCATTTCCCGTATCACTATGCTTCCTTTTATTATTGTAAATTGTAGTTTATCTGCAGCACTCTGATCTTGCTTATGGAAAAGTGATGAAGGTGGTTCCATGAATGTAAGCACTGCTTCTAGATCCATGGGATTTGGCGGCTTGCCATTACGCAATTTGGGTCACCTACCCAATTCCTCCCAGGGGGTGGTTTGGGGTGTGACAGATCTCAATTGGAAGCACCGTGTCATGGCCGTATGTCAAAGCAAAGGGTGTAGTAGCCGTGTTGGTCCGATGTGATGTCCTAAATGCCCAAAGCACTTCAGAGAGCATGTCTGCCCACCTTTGTGGGTTGTCATCCACAACCTTAGCCAAGAACCCTTTCAGAATCTTGTTACTAGCCTCGGCCTGTCCGTTGTCTTGGGCGTAGTACGGGGTAGAATGGGTGAATGTTATCCCCAACTCAGCTGCATATGCAATGACCTCGTCCACAGTGAAAATGCTCCCATTATCACAGGTGATAGTTTCTGGGAGCCCAAACCTATGGATAATATGACTCTTGAGGAACTGGATGACATCCATCTGACTGACTCCCTTCATCGGCACAGCTTCAACCCACTTGGTAAAATAATTAATAGCTACAATGATGAAACAATGTCCCCGTGTAGCCAAGGGAGTAATCTTCCCTATGAGGTCCTTGGCCCATCCCTTGAATGGCCATGGCTTGATTACTAGGTTAAACTCTGTTGTTGGCAACCACTGCACTGGCCCGTGGGTCTGACATGCCCAACATCCCTTAGCATATCTGACACAATTTTTCACCACCATTGGCCAGTAATACCTGTGGCGCCGAATTAGCCATCTCATCTTGGGACCGGCCTGGTACGCTCCACATATGCCCTCATGCACTTCGGCCATGATCAATGTTGCTTCATTCAGACTGACGCATTTGAGTAAAAGGTCATCCTTTCCCTTTTTATAGAGGTCTCCTCCGATTAGCTCGTATCCTATGGCTCTATCCCTAATCTTTCTGTTAAACTCTGGTTCAGGGCTGCTCAAATACTGGGTGATCGGTGTTCGCCAATCAGGCTGCGTGTCCTCGATGTAATTGACCACTAGTTGACTGCCCTCAAGGATGGAAGACCGCGTCTGCCTCTTGATGACAATGGTCCTTTCCAAACTGCCTTCTGGTAGCCCGATCCCGGACACTGCCTGAACCAAACCGTTTACGGCCTGATTTTTCAACCGTGGGATGTGGCGGAGGACCACATCCTGGAATCCCTGGATTAGCTTCCTGGCCTACGCATGATATTCCACCAAATGCTCTCTCTCACAATGATACTCACTAGCTAGCTGCTTAATTACCAGCTATGAGTCTCCAATGATCTCCACAGCATTGGCCTTAAGACCGAGAAGCAGGCCAATCCCAAGTATGAGGGCCTCGTATTCGGCCTGGTTGTTAGAATAAGGGAAATCGAGCTGAAAGGCTACTTGAGTCTCTGTTCCTTTTGGTGATCGCAACACAACCCCTGCCTGTCAAACCTTGCCCCTGACAAGTTGGAATTTTGGTTCAAGGACAGGAACCCCTGGCCAGGACACCAGGATCACTATGGAGCATCACTCCACTCAATGAGATCAATGAGAATACCTTGAACAGGTTTCCCTATATACCTGTTAGAAGATGGATAGCAGACCCCTGCAACTATGCAGCTCACAGCTTGTTATATGGTTTGGATCCCAGGTAATCTCTCTCCTCCTTATAATGGTGGGACCCACCTCTAAAAAATCATGTAAAAGTCCCTAGGTGGCATGTGGGGACAATACCCTGACCAAGGGTCAAACCCCTATGCAAGCCCCATTGAATTTTAGCTTGCTAGAATTCTCTGGGTGATGGCACTGGGCGATGCAGCAAGGCCAAGTCACATCGCCCAGTGACTGATTTTGATTATTTTTTATTATTTTAATTATGGGGACCACCCAACATGGACATGGGAACCCTCCACTGATAGAGGGGAGTCTGAGGGACCACCTCATACCCTTGGTTCAGTGTGGACCCCACCAGTGAGCCCAGAATCAGTCAGAATCAAGTTAAAAACTGATTTTTAAAAAAGGGGACTTTAGGCCAAACAGACCTTAGTGGTCTTGGGCCTATAAATAGGCATGACCTGAGCTCATTTAGAGCTCTTGTTCTCTGTTGAATGCGAAGGAGAGAAAGAGAGGAAAAAGGAGAGGAAGCGAAGGAGAAGAAGAGGGAAGAAGGAAGAAGAAGGGAGGAGGACCTGTTGCTTGGATCCGAGTTCTCCCTGTCTTGTGCAGGTATAAAATACTCCTATATGCTGCTGGTCCCTATCCCTCTCTTGTTTTCACTGTGTTTTGCTCCCTGGGTAGCCTAGACTAGCTAGGGTTTGCCCAGTCTGGCTCCAGATCTGCCATGCATGCATAGAGCATGGGAGATCTGTGATTCTTATCACATTTCATTGGGCACTTATGCTCCTGCCATGGCCAAAATTTGGTTGTGCCCACCTGTACTGCCAGATAGCCTATTGGCTAGTGTTTTTGGAACCCTAGGAGCTGGCTAAGGCTGTACAGCCCTAACCCTAGATGGGTACAGCCTCAAGCCCCCTTGTTTCAGGTGATTTCAGCTCTGTACAAGGCTGGAACTGAATTCCAAACCTTACCAAAACCCTGAATACTATTCATATGGGTTACTTGGGCAGCCACAGTCAGCCTGACTGGAACCCTGATGGAGAAACCAATTGGACCATGATGTAGACTATCACTGGGGCTACCTAAATCCCTAAACATGCAGAGGATTAGGTGTGAGCCCAACCATGCAAGCCCAGCCTTGGAAACTCAGCCTGTATCGATTCTACAGGTACTGGGCGATGCAGACATCGCCCAGTGAAGGGAATTTGGCTGGAATGATGGACAGACCTGGGGGATTTCACCCACATACCCCTGGACACTGTGGGAAGGCTAAAAATTACCAAAAAGCCCTTCCTCACATCTGTCCTTATTTGGAAATGATTCGGAACCCTAGTGGGCCCCGCTAGTGATTGAATCACTGCTGTGCTTGGTCCTATAGCACAGACAAGCTGTGGACAGCATTGTAAGCATATCCTAGGCTAAGGTCAGGTACAACCCTGGAAATGACCATTTTGCCCTTTGAACCACTGGCATTGGTTGATGCACTGAAACATGACCTAAGGCCCGGTGTAAGGCTCAGTGATTCCAAGAGTGAACCAATTGAACCCCGGGTCAACCCAGTATGATTAGGGTAACCCTAGGACTTCTAATGACAGACTGGTAACTTAACATGGCAACTTTTGATTTACATCTAGGACTTCATCCTGTGCTCGGGGACAACAACCAGACAACTGCTGGAACTGAATTTGTGACTGAGTACCTAGAGCCAAATACTGGTGAGTGAATGATACTATCGTATGTGCAAATGTAATCATAATCTGATGCCGGCTATTAATAATTGAATTATGGTTGTTGTGTTATTTACTTATAATTCAAGTTACTCAAATCACTTCATAGTATCTGTTGTTGATCAACACTGTGAATTCTATATGATGATTGTGATTGTTAGATTAGATGCTATACTCGGCTTGGAAATGGGGCCTGTGGTAGCCCGTATTATGGGATGCGGTTGACACTGCTTGACTCATACGATGCCATGTAGACATGGGGCTAGAGTTTCATCACCCGTGCCACGAACCCTTGCCAACAAGGGTTAAGGTATTGGATACCTGTGGGGCAATTATCAGGGAGTGAAAATAAATAAATAAATAAAAGAACACCGGAATGGTGCATATGGGCTATAAGCCAGAAAAGAAAATGAGGGAAGAACGGTTGTCTCCTCAGGTTAATCACAGAGGGTTGGTCGGGCCGACCTTGGTGAACGAATGCGAGGGCTAACCAATCTTCTCTGATAACTCAATGGGTGTATCGCAGGAAGGGGTTAGAAGCCCGCACCAGGGATACATGTATTGGGGATTGTAGTGGCACAGACCCGACTTAGATGTAATGATAGGTGGCTAATAATAAAAATCTGGACTTACATATCATGTAGAATCATATAACTTGTGAATTGTGATTGCATATGCATGTATGATTGATGTTATTTGCTCACGAGCTCAGTGGGGCTCATACTCTGTTATGCAATGCTCTTCTTAGATGATCCTATAGGTGGATGCCGCTGTGGCATGGCGGGCTATCTCGAGGAGGAGAGTTTTTATTGTTATGACGATGTTGGTGTGGACCCCAACGGAGGTCATACAGATTCTGCGTATGTTCTCGGTGGTCATTGTGAATGAAGACCATTGAAGCATGCATGTGATGTTTTGACTGGGGACTCCTTTTGGGTTTTCTAGAGTTATCCCCGTTCTGACTTGGTTGTGTAGCTTTTACCTTTGTTTTTCTTTTTGGGGCTGAGAATGCTCGTCCTGTATATATTTTTGTATGTGCTTATCAACTTTTGTTTCTTTGTTGTGGGTTGTGTGTGCCCGGGGGATGTATCAAACAAAACTTTATATGTATATATTATCATCATTTCCCGTATTGCTATGCTTCCATTTACTTTTAAATTGTAGATGTCCTGCATTACTCTGATCTTACTTATGGTTAAGATGAGGATATGGTTCCATGATCGTAAGCACTGCTTCTAGATCCGTGGGATTTGGCGGATTACCGTTACGCAATTTGGGTCACCTACCCAATCCTACTGGGGGGTGGTTTGGGGTGTGACACTGCCCCTGCAGCTTGCTCGGTCCTGTTGCCTCAATTAGAGGGTGGTATCTCCATCACACCTTCTGTTGCCTCAATTAGAGGGTGGTCCGCGAGAAAATTTGCCAACGCTTGCCCCTTGATCGCCTTTTGGGGAGCATACTAGAGAGCGAACTCAGTCAAGGCGAGAGTCCACTTTCCAATCCTTCCTTGGAAATAGGGCATGTCGGCATGTATTTGATGACATCGGTCTGGCAGACCACATTCACCGTAGTCGGCAAGAGGTAGTACCTAAGCTTGCTGCAAGAGAAAAATAGCACCAAGCAGAGCTTCTCAATGACTGGGTATCTTCGCTCCACCTCCGTTAGGGCCCAACTCAGATAGAACACAGCCTGTTCTTTTCTGGCCTCATTATCTTGCGCTAGCAAGCTTCCTATTGAGGCTTCTGCCACAGATACATACAACTTCAGAGGCACTCCCTTTCTTGGAGGCATCAGGACTGGAGGCCTAGTTAGGTAAGCCTTTATCTGATCAAACGCTTCCTGGTGAACACTATCCCACCTGAAGGCTTCGCCGGTTTTCAACTTCAGTAATGGGGAGAAAACCTTCATTCAATCCGCAGAGTTGGAAATGAACTGCCAGACAAAATTCACCTATCCCAAAAACTTCTGTAGCTCCCTTCTATTCAAAGGCGGCCTCGCCTCCTGGATGGCCCTGGCTTTGTTTTTTTCTATCTCTATCCCCTTCTGATGAACCAAGAATCCGAGGAAGTTGTCAGCCGCCACCCCAAAGGCACATTTTAATGGGTTCATCTTCAAGCCGTGGGTCCTCGTCCTGGAGAACACCCTTCTCAGGTGGTCAAGGTGTTCATGCTCGTGCTTTGATTTGACCACCACGTCATCGATGTAGACTTCCACGAAGGTGCCGATCATGTCATGGAATATCGTATTCATACCTCTCTGGTAAGTGGCGTCGACGTTTCTTAGTCTGAATGGCATGACCAACCATTCGTACGTTCTCAGTGCTCCGGGGAAACAGAAGGCTGTCTTTGGAACATCCTCTTTTACTATAAAGATCTGATTGTACCCTGCGTGACCATCCATGAAAGACATGATCCGATTCTTTGTGGCCGCATCCACAAGCATATCGGCCACTAGCATCGAATACTCATCCTTAGGAGCAGCCTTGTTCAGGTCTCTGAAGTCGATACATACTCTTAGTTTCTCATTTTTCTTTATAACCGGGACTATGTTCGACACCCATTCCACATACCTGGCGGTCCTAATGAAGCCCTCCTTAAGCAGCCATTCGATCTCGTCCTTAATTTTCAGAATGACATACGGTGCCATTCGCATGGGTAGTTATTTTATTAGTCTGCAGTTATCCCTAATGGGCAAAACCAATCTTCGATCTAGACCAGGCATCTCAGAATAATCCCAAGGAAAACAATCCTTAAATTCCTTTAGCAAACTTACAATTTTCTCCCTTAACTCGGGCGAGAGTAGACCACTAACATAGATAGTGTGAGATAACCTAAAGGGGGGTGAATAGGTTATCACTAGTGAATTTTAAACCTTTTTCGATTTGTCTCCTAATTAAGTGTTTGAAATAAAATAGTAAACAGAAATAATGGGGAAATAGGAAGACACAAGATTTATAGTGGTTCGACTAAACCAAGCCTACATCCACTCCTCTCAACCTTGAGAGAATTTCACTAGTAACTTCCTTTCAGTACAGTAGGTGGAAAGAACACATGTACAATCTTTTTCATAGGATAAGAGAATCCTATCTCTTTTTCACAGGATAAGAGGATCCTACACACTAATCTAAGTACAGTCTATATTAATGTAAAAATGTTTTCTTAACTCAAAAGCATAAACAATTGAAAGATAAAAGGTAAGAATTAAGTAGACAAGGAATGTGACATGTATTCCTTGCAAGTGAAGAATGATATGTACATGAATACTCAATGTAATGCCATCAACATAATAATGCTTGAAATATGAATTTGGAGAAGGTCTTTGATGTGTTGAAGTTCTCTTGAATGATGTTTGTAAGAGATGGCTAGACTTCAACAAAGAGAGCTTGAGATTAATGCTTGAATATACTCTCACTAAATTTGAAGCTCACACAAACAAGTCTTTAATGGCTAGTACTTTGAGGGGTTTTAAGTGTTGTATTTAGAGCTAAGAAGATGCTCTATTTATACAAAAAATCTGGGTTAAGTTTGAGTCACAATGGATTAAAAATGACTAGTTTTTAGTCAAATTGGTTGACCACTTTGTGTGTTGGTCGACCCCTTTAAGAGAGCCGTTGGAATCAAATTTGACCAACCGGTCGATCGGTTGTGGAACCGGTTGGTGTTGGGTGATTGGTTCCCTAACTGGTTCATCCCACTTCAGCTTCTGTGACTGGCGGTCGATCTGTATAAAAATCAACCGGTCTACCGGTTCTAAAATTGGTTTATAGACAGGTTATTTTTTAGAGGATTTTCCTTGTGGGTACTTACACATATTAAACTCTATTAATACTAAGGTCATTATGGTATATAATCTAACCTCCTAAGGTCTCTAGAATGCATGATGTATGCAATGCAATTTTCATTAAAGTTATCATGCAGTACATTGTGTAAGAGTGGTGTGTGCCTAAAGGTTTGAGTCTTCGGTCTTGAGCTTCATATTGACATCTTCAAAGATGTTCTTCAATCTTCAAATGATTCTTGTTGAGTTCTTTCTTTTGAAGAAGCTTTTCATGTCTTTAGAGCATCCTTGATCGTCCAAGTTCTTTGGTTTTGGACCCTTGGTTTCTTGTCTTCATGACTTCTTGGCTTGATGTCCATTTTCAAACATGTTTATTTGTTATCATCAAAACCAATGATTGGGGAAGGAAGTGATTACCCAACAATCTCCCCCTTTTTGATGATGACAAACCTCATGATTTAATAATAAGACAATGATATATAGTTTTGAAAATTTCAAGACAAGAATACATCATCATAAGCATTAAATATATTATCATAGGCATTATGTATGTAATGTAAGCAAGAATTAATTAGTAGCCATCAGAAATCATCCATTTTTCTCAGAAATTAAAAATTAAATCATCACTTTTCTCTCCCCCTTTTGTCAACAGCAAAACGATAAGGGATGAAAAGAGCAAAAAGGTCCCCCTGCAGAAAATATTAGTAGCCAATAATGAGCATACGCAAGTAAGCTCCCCCTACAAATATGCATCAGAGATAATAAGCATATGTATCAAGTTAAAACCATAAGCATGTTAAGTCAACAGCACAGAAAGGTTTTAAGAGTAGGAGTGCAGGAATTAAGAAGTAGTGCATGGTCTAAGCTATTACAACCCAAATGTATCAAAGTTAAGTTGTTTAGAAGTTTAAAGTTTTAAAGACTGAAAATAGAAGATAGACTAAGCATCAGGAGCAGCAGGGATGTTGAAGTGGTGGGTGATGCAAAAAAGTTGAAGAATCATGGAGTTCATCTTGCCATCCATGGAGTCGAGCCGTCCAGTAGTGGTCTTCATGTAGTCTAGCATCATCTGGCGATCAAAAGCAGAGGAGGATCCTTCTGGAGGAATGTAGTCCTCATCATCACTCTCATCATAGTCTTCTTCTTCAGTGGCAAATGCATTGGTTTTCCTTCTGCGAGTCTCAGGCATAGGAGCAACAGGAGGAACAATGGACAAGTTCATCTTCTTGATAATAGTAGCATCAATGTCACATGGTTTATCTTCAGGAATCTCATTAGAGCAATCAATTTGAAAATGGTAGAATATAGTAGTAAGAGTCCTACCATATGGAAGACTGATTTGGGAAACTCTTTTGGAAGCAGTTTCCATCACCCTCATCATGAGGTATGGAAGGCTAATTTGGTTTCCAGTAACCAAACACCAGGCAAGGTATGCCTCAAAGGGTTTCACTGCATCCCTATGGCCTCCTTTGGGTAGAAGATTGTAGGAGTTGATGAGACACATTACCCTAAGAATGTCATAAAGTTGGACAACCTTGACATTTTGGGAGTTGCCATCATAGTTTTGCATAATTTTTTTATAAACCTCAGCCTCATTCATGAAATCATCATAATTCCGTTTGGTCTTGAGATATTTGAATTCACCATAAGCCCCAATATTCAAAATATCTTCCAAATCTTCCATATTGAAGGAGATGGGAATGCCATTGACTAGAGATTTGATTCTCAAGTCTCCATCTTGGCCTTCAACTTTCAAGTTGCAGTAAAAATACTTTACCAAAGCAGGATAACAGAAATTATTATGGTAAAGTGCAGAATCCCATCCAAGAAAAGTGTAGTATTCTGAGATATTACCAGTTTGGAGTTTTCCAGTCCTCACATGGCGTTCTTGGATCACTTTCCTTTCCAAATACTTGGGCCAAAACAGAAAAGCATCAAGAGATGAGAAAAGAGACTCATTGTAAGCCCTAGTCTTCCCTTTGTTTGCAGTGGTCTTTCTCTTCTCGCTTGGAGCACCATCCTTTGGAGCCATTAATGGAGAAAAAGAGGTTTTTGAAGGAAGAAGATGAGATTAAAGTGAAATGGGGCAAGGATTCAAGGGATTTTACAGAGGTTTTGCCCTAGAATGTTCGTTCAGGGGTTTTGGAACGAAAAGGCACGAGAATAGAATGAAGAGATATGAAGAAATGACCTCTCAGATTTCTTTAAAAATGAGATTTTTAGCGATCCGGTCTACCGGTTGGGGCAGAAAATCTGTAATTTTGAATTTTTGAAACGGAATCTGATTTTTCAGTCTAATAAGAGAGTGGAAGAGTGATTATATTCAAAAAGGATTGCAGATGCCCAACTCACGTTGAAGCGTGCAGAAACACTCTTCGGATAGGGGTTTTGTAAAAATGTCCGCGACTTGCCTTGCAGTGTCGATGTGTTCAAGTATAATTTTGCCCTTTTGAGCAGTATCACGAAGAAAATGGTGACAAATGTCGATGTGCTTGGCTCGGGAATGAAGAATTGGATTTTTGCTGAGATTTATAGCACTTGTGTTATCACACATGATTTTTTAGGTTTCAAAAGAAATACCATAATCAGTGAGAGTTTGGTGCATCCAGAGGATTTGAGCACAGCACCTACCTACTGTGATGTATTCAGCTTCAGTAGTGGAGAGTGCTATGCAATTCTGTTTCTTACTGAACCAAAAAACAAGACATGATCCAAGGAAGTGGCAGGTGCCACTTGTACTCTTACGATCAAGATGACACCAGCAAAATCAGCATCAAAAAAGCTAAGTCATTCAATGTTATTATTCATAGGATATCATAATCCTACATTAATAGTGTTTTTCAAATATTTGAATATTCTTTTGACTGCACTGGCATGAGATTGCATAGGGCTAGCTTGGAATCTAGCACAGGCACAAACACTAAACATAATGTCAGGTCTACTTGCAGTCAAGTAGAGCAAACTACCAATCATACCTTGATATCGAGTGGGATCAAAAGGAGTTCCATTCTCATCTTTTGACAAACTTAGTGAGGTACTCATAGGAGTGCAAGAGGCTTTCTGAGCATTTATATCAAATTTCTTTAATAATTCTTTAATGTATTTAGATTGATTGATGAAAATCCCATTTTCAGTTTGTTTAATTTAAACTCCTAAAAAAAAATTCAATTCTCTCATTAAACTCATTTCGAATTCATTTTTCATGCAATTACTAAATTCAATACATAGAGATTCATCAGTAGCACTAAAAATGATATCATCAACATATATTTGAACAATGATCAAGTGTGAACCTTTGTGCTTTACAAACAAAGTTATATCTACTTTACCAATAATATAATCATGCTCAATAAGAAATTTCCTTAATCAATCATACCAGGCTCTAGGTGCTTGTTTGAGTCCATATAAAGCCTTCTTAAGTTTATAAACATGATTAGACAAAGCAGGGTTTTCAAATCCAGGAGGTTGTGAAACAAAAACTTCTTCAGTTATAAAACCTTTCAGGAATGCACTTTTTGCATCCATCTGATAAAGTTTAAAGTTCTTATGACAAGCAAATGCTAACAACATTCTTATAGCTTCTAATCTAGCTACAGGAGCATAAGTTTGATCAAAGTCCATTCCTTCCTGCTGATTATAGCCTTGAGCAACTAGTCTTGCCTTGTTTCTCACAATAATTCTATTTTCATCAAGTTTATTTCTAAAAACCCATCTTGTTCCAATGATGGATTTATTTTTGGGTCTTGAAACAAGTTCCCAAACATCATTTCTTTCGAATTGATGTAATTCCTCTTGCATAGCCAGAATCCAATCATTATCTAGCAGTGCTTCCTTTATGTTCTTAGGTTTAATCACAGACAAGAAAGCAGCAAAATCACAAATATTTTGGATTTTAGATCTAGTTTGAATACCTTTCTCAATATTCCCAATTATTTGGTCCAAGGGGTGATGCCTTACAGGTCTTATGTCTTTAAGAAGTCCAGTTGACTCTTCTAAAGGGGTATCTTTGATGGAATCATCTAGAGAGATGGGCTCAACTCTCCTTTTGATCTCGGATAATGTATCCTCATCATCATCAACCAATGATTTATATCTATCTTTGGAAAGTAAAATATCAAATTTGACATTCATGGATTCTTCCACAGTTAAGGTCTTTTTATTAAATACTCTATAGGCTCTACTGTTGCCAGAGTATCCAAGAAAAATACCTTTATCAGATTTTTCTTCAAATTTCCCTTTGGGATCTTTGGTATTCAAGACAAAGCATTTACATCCAAAAATTTGAAAGTAGTCAACCTTGGGTTTTTTTTCAAAATACAATTCATACGGTGTTTTAGATAAAATCTTTCGAATTAAAACACGATTCAAAACATAGCAAGCAGTATTCACCGCTTCAGCCCAGAAGTATTTGGGTAGAGAATATTCACTAAGCATGGTCTGGGCAGTCTCTTAAAGAGAACTATTTTTCCTTTCAACAACCCCATTAGATTGAGGAGTTTGAGGAGCTGAGAAATTATGTGTGATACCTTCATCATCATAAATTTTCAAAATTGGTTTGAGTTGTCAAACTCACCACCATGATCACTTCTTATAGTAGTGACCAAATAGCCCTTTTGGTTTTGTATTTTCTTGCATAGTGTTGCAAATTCATCGAAAGCATCATTCTTGTGTCTAAGAAACAAGGTCCAAGTATATCTAGAATAGTCATCAACAATCACAAATGTATATACTTTACCACTCAAGCTTGGAGTAGGTATAGGACCCAACAAGTCTAAATGAAGTAATTCAAGGGGTCTACTTGTAGATACAATATTCTTAGATTTATGAGAAACTCTTGCTTATTTCCCTTTTTGACAAGCATCACAAAAATAGTTTTTGTCAAATTTCAGGTTAGGTAAGTTTCTAACAAGATCTTTAGATGCAATGGATTCTATCAACTTAACATTTATATGACTAAGCTTTCTATGCCAAATATTTGATTCTTCATGTAAAATCAAGCATGTAATACTAGGAATAGCTTCATCAATAATACAAGTATATATGTTGTTATTTCTAGTTCCTTTCAATATGATTTCATCATTAGCATCCATAACTAAACAATGTGAAACATTAAAGTTTACTTTAAAATCGGTACTACAAAGTTGACTTACACTAAGTAAATTGTAGGCAAGTTTGTTTACCAAACAAACGTTTAAAATAATAGTACCTCCAATATTTATGTTTTCGATGCCAACAATTTTTCCTTTGCCATTATCTCCAAAAGTTACCCATCCACCATCATATTTTCTTAGTTTTGTAAAAAACTTTTCTTTGATGCCATATGCTGGAGCATCCACTATCAATATACCATTCAATTTGATCTTTGCTCTTCAAGCATACCTACAAAATAAGATTCAAACATACATTAGTCCCCACATTCTTATGGGTCCATTGTGGTTAGGATCAAGGGTTTCTTTGGGCACCCATACTCTCTTAGTAGAGTAGTTCACGGAATAAAGGTTCCTTAGGGATTGACCATAGCTACTTGAGGATGATTTGGATTGTGTTGTAAATTATTGAGTTTCTGGTTTTTGATATCTAGGATAGATATTCAAGGGAGATGGTGTCCTCTTTTGACTATCAAAAGACTTTTGAGATCTCCTTCTTCTTTGAGGAATATATGATTCATAATGTCTTGGGTAGTAAGGCTTGTATGATGTATAGTTTGGGTGAGGTCTATAGTTTCTTTTCATAAAGTATGGAGCTTGTGGTCTATAGTATTGCCTTTGTGGCTCTTGGGGAACAAATTCTCTTTGTGATCTATGCCTTTTATGATAGGTATATTGGAAGGCATGACTCTATAGTTTTCCATGATTTTGTTTTTTTCTTGGTTTTCTAGAAGAGGGTACTTGAGAATTTGAAGTTTGACCTTGGCTTGCTTCTTTTGGATGTATCATCTTACTCTTTCCTTTGGCTTATTGTGGGATTCTCCCATCATAGCCTAGACCTTCCTTATCAAGAGGGGTCTTTTGTGGTGTACCAAGAAGAGCATCTAAGGACTTTTATCCTTTAGTAAAGGTGAGCAAGGCCAACTTTAAATTTTCCTTTTCTTCTTCAAGCTTAGCAATTTAATCATATAGACTATCTACCTTATTGTGAAGATTGATAACTTCTTTTTCTAATGTAGAGTTGGAAGCCTCAAGCTTTTGACTTGCCTCATAGAGAGTTTCAAAGCCTCTTTCTATATCATCTTCATCTATATCATATGTATCAATATCATCAATTGAATTACTATTTGAACTAAAAAGGTCAGAATTTACCTCTAATTCATTTTCTCTTTCATGAGCCATTATTGCTAGGTTTGTGGTTTCTTCTTCGGATTGATCTTCTTCTTGTTCTTTATCCGAATCCCATGATATTTCAGTGACATAGGCTTTCTTCTTATCTTGACTCTTTGGACACTTAGTTTTGAAGTGACCAAGCTTTCTGCATTCATAACAAACTATATCTTTTCTGTTAGAAAAAGAAGGTTTATCCTTAGAGATGTATTTACCTTTGTTCTCTCTTGATGTCTGTCCTTTGTTAAAGAACTTTCTTCCTTTTCTTTTGAGGAATTTTTGAAAGTTCTTGGTGATTAGAGACATCTCCTTTTCTGATATACTCAGATTTTCATCTCCATCGCTTTCATCATCAGAAGAGTTTGCAGCTTTAAGTGCAATAGTCTTTCTTCTTGGCTCTTTCATCTCTGCCCACTTGTCATCTTCATTTAACTCAACTTCATGAGTTAGGAGAGATCCCATAAGCTCATCCATACTGACCATGTTCAGATTCTTTGATTCTTTTATGGCCGTAACCTTTGGTCTCCATTTGGGAGAAAGTGACTAGAGAATCTTTCACACATTTTTGGACTGGGCGTAGGTCTTCCCTAAGCCCTTCAGCTTGTTTATGATGTTAGTAAATCTTAAAAAAATATCAGCAATAGTTTCATTTTCTAACATCTTAAATAATTCATATTCAGTCACAAGCTTATCAATTTTTTACTCTTTCACTTGTGTTGTTCCTTCATAGGAAACGACAAGAGTATCCCAAATCTCTTTAGCAGACTCACACATAGCTATTTTATCAAATTCAGATTCGCTTAATGCATATTACAAAAAGGTAATAGCTTTAAAGTTGTATTGAATTTTCTCCTTTTCAATTGGAGATAATTCGTCAGTGGTTTTGGGTATATTGTCATCACCAACCTTCTTGGTGAAAGTATACGGTCCATTTTCAATGACATGCCAGATATCTAAGTTGTGTGCACATGTGAAGTTCTTAAATCTAATTCTCCAGTATGCAAAATTATCACCATTAAACAGTGGAGGTCTCGAGACATTTAGTCCTTCGAGTGTATTGTGGTGTGCTACCATGGATCTTTAGTCTTTGTGTATTGAGCTCCCGCTCTGATACCAATTGTGAGATAACCTAGAGGGGGGTGAATAGGTTATCACTAGTGAATTTTAAACTTTTTTCGATTTGTCTCCTAATTAAGTGTTTGAAACAAAATAGTAAACAGAAATAATGCGGAAATAAGAAGACACAAGATTTATAGTGGTTCGGTTAAACCAAGCCTAGATCCACTCCTCTCAACCTTGAGAGAATTTCACTAGTAACTTCCTTTCAATACAGTAGGTGGGAAGAACACCTATATAATCTTTTTCACAGGATAAGAGGATCCTATCTCTTTTTCACAGAATGAGAGGATCCTACACATTAATCTAAGTACAGTCTAGATTAATGTAAAAATGCTTTCTTAACTCAAAAGCACAAACAATTGAAAGATAAAAGGTAAGGATTACCTAGGCAAGGAATGTGACATGTATTCCTTGCAAGTGAAGAATGATATGTACATGAATGCTCAATGTAATGCCTTCAACATAATAATGCTTGGAATATGAATTTGGAGGTCTTTGATGTGTTGAAGTTCTCTTGAATGATGTTTGTAAGAGATGGCTAGACTTCAATAAAGAGAGCTTGAGATTGATGCTTGAATATAGCTCTCACTAAATTTGAAGCTCACCCAAACAAGTCTTTAATGGCTAGTACTTTGAGGGGTTTTAAGTGTTGTATTTAGAGATAAGAAGATGCTCTATTTATATAAAAAATTTGGGTTAAGTTTGAGTCACAACGGATTAAAAATTACTAGTTTTTAGTCAAACCAGTCAATCATCGATCGATCGGTTGTGGGACCGGTTAGTGTTAGGCGACCGGTTCCCCAACTGGTTCATCCCACTTTAGCTTCTGTGATTGGCGGTCGATCTATATAAAAATCAACTGGTCGATCAGTTTTGAAACCGGTTCACAGACAGGTTATTTTTTAGAAGATTTTCCTTATAGGTACTTACACATATTAAACCCTATTAATACTAAGGTCATTATGGTATATAATCTAACCTCCTAAGGTCTCTAGAATGCATGATGTATGCAATGCAATTTTCATTAAAGTTATCATGTAGTACATTGTGTAAGAGTAGTGTGTGCCTAAAGGTTTGAGTCTTGGGTCTTGAGCTCCATATTGACATCTCCAAAGATGTTCTTCAATCTTCAAAAGATTCTTGTTTAGTTCTTTCTATTGACAAAGCTTTTCATGTCTTTACAGCATCCTTGATCATCCAAGTTCTTTGGTTCTGGGCCCTTGGTTTCTTGTCTTCATGACTTCTTGGCTTGATGTCCATTTTCAAACATGTTTGTTTGTTATCATCAAAACCAATTATTGGGGAGGGAAGTGATTACCCAACAGATGGGCCGATGATCTTCGGTTGTTTCTAAATCTATCTCGACCAACGGATCCTAGACCTCTACCAATATTTCCTCCATCTTTAACGGCGTGGGTGGTAGGTCTTAATCCTGACTTTGAGACCACCCCCCATCTGCTCCTTGGCCGAGACTTCGGCCACTATGTTTGCTTCATAAGAC
The DNA here is from genome assembly GCF_018873765.1 of Telopea speciosissima. Lineage (NCBI taxonomy): Eukaryota > Viridiplantae > Streptophyta > Magnoliopsida > Proteales > Proteaceae > Telopea > Telopea speciosissima. The sequence continues at coordinate 32,422,773 of NC_057917.1, read as the reverse complement.
ATTCTCTGCTCTAAGCTTACAATTGTCAGCTGGCACATTATGTCTGTCACAGCCGTCTGACTTGTCTTCATAAATCATCTTGGTCAGTCTTCCTCCGCCATTCCTCGAGATTCAGCAGAGCTCCTGTCCGAGGTCCCTTCAGTTGGAACCCTTCCTCCAAGACCGTGGATGAGGTAACCAAGGACGTAGGCTTCCCATGCTCATCTTCTCCAGTGAACTGGATGGGGCCTATGCATCCGTCATACAAGGCGGCCCCGACATGGCTGGCATCAACCATGAACGGCCTGTTGTCTACCATCACCAGCTCAATCTTTCCTCCTTTGCGGCAAAGCACCAGGAGCTGGTGCAGGGATGAAGGGACGCTGGAGTTTGCATGGATCCAGTCTCGCCCTAAAAGGGCGTTGTAGTTGGCCATGGCATCCATAACGAAGAAGGCTATCAGGGACGTCTGGTTTTTGACTTCAGGTCGATCGGGAGTACCCCCTGGGCTTAGTTGATCCATCTAAGAAGTTTGTGACTGAGACGTCAGCGGGTAACAGGTCGGTCTCATCTCTGCCGAGACGCTTCATCATTCTTGAGGGTAGGATGTTTACTATTGCCCCATTGTCGACAAGAACCCTGGCCATTGGTTTGCCATCCATGTGAGACTGAATGCACAATGGCTTCAGATGCCGAGTCATTTCCGGGGTTGGTTCCTCAAATATGTCGGCCACCTTTCCTCATGGTATCTAGGTGTCAAAAGTGTACTTTGTCTCCCTTGTGATGACTGTCCTGACATTGTCCTTCGGGTCTTGCTAGTCCGATTCGTCGCGATCCACCCTCTTCTTGGCCTGCTCTTTAGTGGGTACCAATTCTAACCCTAGGACCCCGGGGGGTGAGTCCCCCTCATCCACGTCCCCTTCCAATTCTGTTGCTTGGCCAGGCTGGTATTGGAACGTCCTTGGCAAGAGGTACACCATTGAGATCTATACTTGAGTTGGTATTGTACCAAACATCATTTCGACCAATCCGCCGAAGTCGATGTCCTGCTATTGGATGGACCACTGGGGTCTACACTATCCACCCTCGGACTGGCACCTGTCACTATGTCTCCGAAAACATCTGGGTCACTATCCTCGGTCTTGTAGTCCGACACATCTGGCTCCAAACCTCCTTCTCCCCCAATGGCAGTGCTTGGACCTTCAGCCCCTGAAGGCTCTTTGACTATCTGCCTCTGTTCCCCAGAGCTCACACCTCTCCCATCTTGATCCTGAGGGTCTGCGTCCCCGCGGCCCTCGTTGGCATGGGCCTACTGGTTACACCTTTGGGCTGCCATCTTCCTCTGCTGCCTTCTTTTCTGCTTTCTGGTCATGTGGACCGGGTCAAGGCTGGCTGGGAACTTTGGGTGTCTTACAACCTTCCACTCTTCTCCATCTGTCCTAGGAATGACTCCTCGGCCTGTATCTTTCATGATGCTGAGGGGCCTCCCATCAAGAGCGCTTTGTTTGAGAGTAGTCCAGCCCGTACTATTCGCATGTCAAGCGCCTTCATACTGAGACCCTTCCGAGTGGGTCTTTAACCGACGGCCTGGAAGTATAAGTTGCCTGATGGGAAATCGGCCACATGCCTTGTATGGGTGTCGGGTCTGCCTCGGGTCTGCCTCCTCCTTGCCTCCCGGGGTAGGCCATTTGCTCTAATCGAACAATATTTTGCCTGACTGCAATGAGGTTTCCTTTCGACGTCCCCTAATTGGCTTACTGCAACCTGGACAAACATTTTGATGGAGCCTCGATGCTTCGCTCAGCCTGGGTGTGTCAATCCCGCGTTCTTCCCATTCCCTTAATTCTTCTGGGGGATTGAACTCATAGCGGGTGTTCACAATGGGTCGCTTGCCATGCCTTCTCCGTTTGGAAGCCATGATCCACTCTTCAGCCCGAGTGGGTGTGTTACTAGACTGGCCCATAATAGGTATACTAGGCCGTTCAGGTGGGGTCAGGAATCCCTGCATCGTCCCGCTTGTTGTCACCTCTAAATCATTCACCGTACGACCGCTACTAGCCTGACTCTAGAAAGGAGTTGCCCACCAGTTCAGGCGAGATCCTCATGGTTGCACTGGAGGATTCAGCCTGGGTAAATCGTTTCCCTGCTCGAAGTTCCAGGCTGGCACCGAATTCCCCCTTGGTCCGGCCAGCTTCGAAAAGTCAGCGTTGACCATGTTAACTGGAAAGGGGTCTTCATCGACCATCATAACTCCCATTTCCTTCCCTGGGAACTGGAGACGTCCACCTGTAATTGCTTTCTGCAAGGCATTTCGTAAAACCACATAGTTAGTAGTAGTATGGGTATGAGTATTGTGCCATTTACAATACTTCTGATCTTTCAATTTGTGATTGGGTGGTATCTGGTGCCCTGGTGGCAACTTAATTTGCTTGTCCTTGAGCAACTGATCAAAAATCAACTCGGCCTTCAAAATGTCGAAGGTCCTTTGAGGCGCTGTTTTGGACTGTTCGGCCTGCTTGGCCTGGTCATTCGGCCTGGCTAAGGCCTTACACACGTAGGGCTTTCCTTCTGCTATTTCAGTTGCATTCACCTCAAATTCTACGTAATCAACTTGCTTCTGGTCGCTATTCCCCAGTAGTGGGAAAGCATGACCGGCAGTATCCTTGTAATACGTCCAAATAGAGGGGGATTTCCGCTGGCCCTCCTCTTTCAGGAGTTGCTCATAGGGCACGGCCTGCAACACCAACTGTCTAAGGTCAACAAAGTACTGGCCAACGAACCTCTTTCGAAGCTTGAAACTGAGCCCTCCCAAGGCCATCTTCGCGTATTCGGCCTCGGGCAAAGTGGTTGGGCGTTTATACTTGGCCATCTTGAATTGGGTAATGAGCCCTTCAATGGTTTCACCCGATTCTTGGGTCATTTTGGCCAAGTCTCCTATGGTGACCTCTAGCTCAGTGCGATAGAACTGAGTGTGAAAGAGTTCCTCCATTTCTTGCCAACTCTGGACCGAATTGGCGGGCAGGTTGAAGTACCAAGTGAAGGCCGACCCGATTAGAGAGTTGGGAAACAGCCTGAGTTTGGCTGCTTCCAACCTACCCAGGTTGCCACACTATACTGTAAAGTGGGTTATATGCTCAATGGTGGACACTTTGTCTTTACCCGAGAACTTAGTGAACTCTGGCATTTTGGGGTTTCTCCCAAGGTCTACCACGTAGAAATATTCGGGGCAGGGCTTCCTATAAGCAGGACGTGGGGTCATCCTGTAAAAGGGATTAATGCTGTCCTGGATGATCCTAGTCAACTCTCCCCGATCGATTACCACCGATGCCCCTTGCACAATAGGATGCCCTGCCGCGTCGGGTGGCCATGGGCTATCGTGATAGGCCAGGCCAGGTTGAACGTTTGGGAACGCCTCCGGCCTTTGTTCAAATCTGGGAATGTTTTCCCTGATACTTACCCCTGTGGCCCTATACCCTGGCATGCCGGCTCCCGCACTACTTAGTCCTGGGGGGTATCCTCCTAAAGGGACAGTGTTTGCCCCTGTGGAGGCTGTATTATTGGAACCTGGGCCAGGTCTGGTGCCCCCTGCCTGTGCAGCACTCGTAGTAGTTGGCCACTGCATTCCTATAGGGATAGCTGTCACGGGGATGCTACCTGCCCCTAAGGCGGCCGCATGACTTGTGCCCCTGGGGATGCCCATGGGCAGGCTTATGACCACGTAACTCCCTATGGGGTTAACGGCACCAGGTGAGGCAGCCTGATATAGGGGGTTGACGAAGGTCGTCGATGGTAGACTAATCCTAGGCCGATCCCCGATAACAGGGTTCTGGCTTGAGCTGCCGCTATATGCGACTTGTGCGGGCAAGCTCATTTGGCCTAACTCAGGTCCTCTACCTTCGGCCGCTGCAGCAGTTCCATCAGGTGGTGCAACCATTGTGTTCGGCCTTGCCCCTGATGTGGTCTACTGCCTTAAGGCCATGAGGGTTTCACGGAACTCCTCAAACTGATTCTACTGGCTGGCGACGGACTTGTCGACCATAGCCATCATGTGTCGTAAGTCATCGAAAATGGGTCAGAAGACGTCCACCAGTTACTGTATACTACCCGTAAGGGGGTTTACAGCATCATGCACCATAACTGCCAGCTGATGCGCTGAGTCATGGTTGGCATTGCTGCCATGTGAACTGCATGGTTCATCCTCAGCTTGGTCTGCAAATTTGACCGCCATGGGGTTTTCCATTTCTTCATCCACCATGGTTTCCTTCTGAATACGAGGACGTCCAGGCCCCTTCTTTTGTTTGACCATAGCAGTTGTTGGCTTATGAGAGTCCCACTGTGCATGCCAAAATATGTTGGTGACAAAAATCCCAAACACTCACACATGGGGATACGCACATGGTACGAACAGTGTGGGCGTGCCAGAACCTTTGCGCAGGTTCAAACAAGGCCAAAAACAACCTGATCTAACTCCTAACCAAGCAAGTCGGTCTCCCTCCAGCCTGAGTAGCTCTAAGGTCTTTTGGGTTAAGCCAACAATCGCAAGTCATAGCCCGAAATGCTATCGGTCTATGAGGTGAAGAGAGATTTGGGACACAAACAATAATGAAACTGAAACAATGAATATACTAATCACTCATACCAGATATGGGTGTGAGCCTTATGCATACACCCTCGTCACTCCAAGCATGTGACCGTACATTCCTTCAGCCTAAATAACGACAAAAATAGCAAAGAACGAAGTAAAAGACAAAAGCAGTAATGTAAAGAAGATAAAAAGAAATGCTGGTCTTGTCAGGTGTGTTTGTGTGTCCATTCCCAGATCAGTTGCCCTCCTTTTATAGGATACGCACTCCCTGCTATCAGCACATATGATTGCTCCCCACCAGAGCCACCTTTTTCGATCCATGCCTCTCAACCCCAATCAAGTATTGCCACGCACCCCATCAGGCCTATCCTACCTCCAACTGCCAAGGCAGTGGTGGGGTCCACCTCGGCTACACTCCTTTATGTTCCTTGGGGGACACTGTTCTCCGTTCAGCGCTTCCTGCGCCTCTGACATGTGGCCCAGCCCTTGACTGATAGGGCGCAGCCATGTTCCCATTTCTTCCTTAGTTCTCGGCCCACAGTTCTGGCCATCCAGCCCTGGCCCTCCTAGCCCGGCCTAATCTGAATCGACGGGTTCTATCTGCAAACAACTACACCAGCTTATGAGAGTTGATTTTTGAGGTCTTAAACTAAGCATGTGAAAATTTTTCCCAGTTACTTTACAAATCCCCAAGAATCAGGTCTCTGTTTATGTGTTGTCCTGTAAGTTCTCTTTACCACCATTCTTGACATTGAAGAATTTTGAGGGATTGGACCTTGGCAAGGTAAGGTGGGTTTTGAATAGTTTCAAGGTTTTTATTTACCTGGATTGCTGATTTCCCCTCCCTATTATGATGTCATCCTTGATCTGTTTGTAGGGTCATGCAGACAGATGACTCTAGACTTACTTCATACGTTGCTGGTCAAGTTGATCAATCTTTAAGCTGGAAGGTATGTTTGGTGGAAGTGGATGGTTAGGGTTCTTTATTGAAAGGAGGGAGGGGAGTTTCATTAGTTATTATCAAATTGATGGGTCTTTAGCTCAAATTGGTAGCGCACTTGGAACATGAGCATGTTCCAAAGGGATGGTGGTTCGAATCCACCAAGGCCCTATTTATTTAACTGCTCATAGCATAGTCAGTTATGACACTAATCCACACAAGAACCCAATTTTAATGAAATCTTTGAAATTTGACATATTTTTATAATTACTTTGGTATGTTAATGAGATATTTTAATTTTATGCTAAGGTTGGTAAGAGAGAAAAAGATTTTACAAGTATTTTTTGGTATGATTTAGAAGGAAATGACATTATTGTAATTAATATCAAATTTGGAAGAACAAGTTTTACCAAACACCATTTTCATTCTGAACACGTTCTTGAGACCGTTACCAAACGGTTATTTTTGGTCACAGAACGCCAGTCTAGATCAGAAACACCAAAGAACGTTTCTAGTCAAGAACGGGTGTTCTTAGTTCAGACCGTTACCAAACGTAGCCTTAGCAATCAAAATAGCAAATTGGAAAAAATGTGAAGCAAAGGAACTCAAAACTTACCCGTGGACCCAAAGGAGTGAGTCGAATGCACATTAGCTCCTTCACCCTATATCCAAAATAATGTCTTCACGAGTTAGGCTCAATGAAGGACCGTGCATCAATGGTCTTCATGAACCGGTTCATCTCCTTCTTGGAGAGTCTCTCCAGTTCGAGCATGAAATGAGGAGGCCTCATGGGAATACAAGGCCTCTCGATGCTGGGTTACCTATAGGCCTGATCCCCTAGGTACCAGGCATCCCCAGATGGTTCGGCAAAGACCATGCGTCATGGCACAAGCCTCCTAGCAGCCTCCAGTCGAGTCTACATGCTCAGCTCAAGAAACTCGAAGGGTTACCACCTGTCAATACAAATACATCCAAGTCAGGATCAAAGTCAAAAATTAAAGTACAAAGGAAGACAACACAGGCAAAACTAGAATAAGCTCTTACCTCCTGTGGGGAGAGTTGGTCCAACATCTCCCTCACCATCGATACCGGCTCCTTCCTTTCCTTAGGGCGAGTGTTATCAGACAACCACATCCCCGCCCCAGGAAAGAAGGAGTTGTCTCTGGATACTAACCTAGGATCCCGTCCTCCCAAGTAGTCGTAGCACAAACACTGCGATCAAATCAATAGATATCATTACAAGCAATACAAGTAAATGCGGTAATAACTCAAGGCAAATAAAAGGGAGAGACAATGGATTACCTCTGGTATGAACTAATTGCCGTCGACGCACTAGGTGCACCGCATGGCCAAGGAATCCAACATCCTCGATATGTTGGCATAGCCCGCCCCACCCCAGTCAAAGGCCTTCACCCTACCATGGATATATGGATCCTCATGGCATTGGTGCTAAACAAGGTGTTCCCCAAGAGGTAGAGGATGAAGCACCTCGCCTTCTGATCCAACTTCTCACGACTAGAGGAGTCGGTCACTATCTTCTTATCCCACTCTCGACGAAACCACTGCACCGTCACATTTAAATCAGGGGGAAGAGATCCGAGCTGCCTCTTCAGTTCCTTCTCATTGTACTCCCATCCGTCAGGGCGCCCAGTCATGGCCTTGCCACCAAAAGAAAGCCCCATATATAAGAAATAGCAGAGGGGCGTAATCATCATTTCACCCATAGGTAGGTGGAAAGTATGGGTAGTGGGCCACCACCTCTCAGCCAAGGCTTGCACCAAGGATGTATCAAAGGATCTAGTCTAGAGAAGAGCTAGATCCTCAAAACCGACCACCACAATCCGTTACTAGACGGCCCAGCATAGCTGGCCATACCAGCCCAAAACAGTAGTACACGACCCATATTTGTGATAGGTCACGGGTTTCTGCACTTCAAAACAAGACAACAATTTAGAAAGCAGTTTCAAAAATCCCCAGTAGGTCAAATCAAGCAAACGATTTTTTTAAAAATGAATCAATCCTATATAACACAGGAATCCATAAAACAACCTTGAGACACAAATGTCATTCCCTAGTGGGCCTTAGAAGCTCGTCAAGGAACAATAGAGGCATCTAATCCATGGTGAACCCAATCCCAAATGTGGTCAATTACAAGCAACATGGATTCAATGACAACCACATAATACTAGGCATAATAGAGAATTAAAAGGACCCCAACAGGATAAAACAAGTGCAGCAGAGCATAAGGACAATTGACAGACACAAAGTGGTCAACACGAGGCATTACTAGTACATATTCATTCAAGAACTCATATGCAAGGCAAACAACACGGTGTTCCCAAATCACAATCCAAGACTCAAGGAAATTTGGATGTCTGCCGTTGTTGCAGATATGGGATGGCATATCCCTAAGCAGCCGGCCGTCATACCATGAAATCGTCGAGGACTCCTCGTAACCATTCAACACATCCTCATTAGGATCAATCTCTAGATGGTGAGCAGGATCACCTCCTTCCCGTATCACAATGCTCAAGCTCGATAGCCTCTTGGGAGGAGGTGCATCATCAGGCAACATCGGCCTCTTCCCCCTATCTTGGCCGGACATGGCAAGGAAAGACAAAGAAGAACAAGGAAAATACAGGAATCCAAGGGAAAGTTGGGCTCTCTCAAAATTCCACACGGATGGAAACAGAGACAAAGAAGGGATGATCGCTTTGAATCCAAGTACGCGAGATTTGGTGTACAATAGGTCTCACACGGCCAAAATTGGTGCAAAATCCCTCTTGGAGCACTAAAAATCCGCAAGAGATAAAGTTAGAAGTGAAAACAAATTGTGACTCTCTGTATTCATAAACAGGATTTTTCTCCCAGAATCGACATTGAGCAACCCTGCTTTCAACATCGATGTACTATCGAGCTAAGAACTTCGATGTCAATGTGGGCTCTCACTGTCGAAGAAGCCTTTTTCAATGTTGAATTGCACATTATGCCGCCAAATTTCAAATATTAGCAAGTGGGCCCACCCCCATGGTTACTTGGCACCTCAAGCACACTAATGCACACCTCACATGTAGCCTACGACCCAAATCAAGTGAGATTCCCTCTCCAATCACGCCCCCACAATCGGTGATTACCAACTTAGGATCTCAATCAATGTACCCCGCATGCCCCTGCACCAGCAAAATTCCCAGACTGCCCTCACCATGGTCAGAACAGTACAGCTACTTATGGTAATTACCAAACTACCCCTACAACATGCCTTGTCAACGGTGAATTTATTGCCGAGAGTGCCCAAACTATCGACAATCCTTTACAAGTGCACCTCGCCCTTTCAATGGTGAATTACTCACCAAAGTGCCTGTACTATTGACGATTATCATTTACATGCACCCTTGCCCTATTAACGGCCATATATTTCCCAGTACGCCCGTACCAATGGCAACATTGTTTACAACCCCTGACGGAAGCACCCATACTATTGGCCAATATCGTCACCCCAGCCAGTGCAGCCCGAACTATTGGTAGCCTGAGCATTACTACAGTTCAACCGATGCAGCCACCTACACTGGTTTGCCTCTATCCCTCACCCTCTAAATTTATCCTAGGAAGTGCCCGAACTATCGGCAATCCTTTACAAGTGTACCTCGCCCTTTTAGCGGTGAATTACTCACCAAAGTGCTCATACTATTGGCGATTATTATTTTCAGGCACCCTTGCCCTATCAACGGCAATATATTTCCCAGTATACCCGTACCAATGGTTATACTATTTACAACCCCCGATGGAAGCACCCGCACTACTGGCCAATATCGTGATGCCAGCTAGCGCAGCCCAAACTATTAGCAGCTCGAGCATTACTATAGTTTAATCGATGGAGCCACTTATATAGGTACACCTCTATCCCTCACCCTCCAGTGCCCCTGAACAAGGCATTAGCCAATTTTTGCCCAATCTGACAACGCTAAGTGTCGCAAAATTACTTCTTTGACTTACAACTATTGCACAGTCTTAGTCAAAGAGGGGCATTCTGTAGACACCTAATTTTGTTTTTCCCCCTGGAGGTTTCCCGTAATGATGATGAGCACCCTCCAAGGCCTAGAGCCGGTGTAATTGTGGATGTAGTGTTAGTGTGTACTACTCGACGTATACCGATCGTCAATTCCCCTTGCTGGAGCCCAAACTAGAACCTCTTAGCCTTCCAAGAACCCCTGGAAAGGCTAGCCCTAACCTAGACCCCTTGAAACCAACTTGACCCAGTCCAAAAACAATCCAAACCACCCCTGTCGACAATGGAACCTAGATCGACACTCAAAGGCCCCAAATCAATACCAAACCCACTAACCATTGACGTCGATCCATACCCTCTCACTATCGAACAGTACATTTTTATTGTCTATCTCACTTCAGCATTTAGTTAAGGGAAATCGACACTTAAATACCAACCTTCGATGTTGAGCCCTGTTCATCGACAACCAGTCAATGTCGACTGTACCCCATTTCGATGTCGACTAGGGCAATTTCACTGTCGAATATTTACAAATCCGAGAAGCCCAAGCTTACCATATTTTACTCTGATTGCAATTCCTTTCGCGTCCTAGTCTATTTTTGGCACCTTGGATCTCAATCTTAGCTCCCTTAGGCCCCAAGAAACGTTCCCTAAGGCAACTAAACACATGACATCCATCCATTGGTCTTTACCTTGACTTTACGCCTACCATCGATGCAAAGACCCCCATTTGGACGATCCGTATTGACCCAGCTATACCTACACGAATTGGGCACACACTCCTCTACATCTATAAATACACTCCTTCTCATGTTGAGGAGGGTTACTTGGTTACACAATCCTTACATGCACCTTCTATGAGCTTTGCCTAGTTCTCCGTTCAAAGACAGTGCTCCCCTACACCCATACTTAGCCTACATTCAAGACCTTTGAGGCATACCACTCCCTTTACCTCTTGAGCACTATAATCCTATTTGAGACTTCTAGATCAGGATTTGGAATCACCAATATGATAATCTCGGCTTGATAATGAAGCGTTCGGGTACAAGAGACAAGAGAAGCCTTTCAAGCGGCGAAACTTGCTCTATGTACAAACCTCCTGAGTTACGAAAGGGAAACCTCCACACTTTTGTTTTGATCTTCTTCTACTAGGTAGGCTCTTTGTCTTCAAACTCTATTTAATCTACGTTGTTTTTACTTTTATTTCGTTTTGTATCTCTGGAGGACGGTGATCCCATCTCTTTAGATGGTGATCACTTACACTCCCTATCTATCGCCTTCTTTTCTTTAGTTTATGTTGTTTCTTCTATGCATGCATATCTCCATGATCCCGATCCCCTATAGACTGAATTTCCTCCATGCACTCATTCTTACCTGTTCCTTCATATGCCTTGCATGCATGTTCTCCATATCCTATTTTACTTCCATGTTTCACCATGTATATGTGTCGAATTCTTATTTCCATGCCATTCCATGCATACGTTGAACCATCATTTTTGTTTTAATGTTTTTCTCTTATCCATGCTTAGCTTAAAGTCATTCATGTTTAGTTTATTTAGGTCTTAAGTCCTTTATTTTACATTCCTATATACTAACCCCTGCCTTGCAGCCAAATCTCCGGGTATGTGTTTCTCCACCTTCGTTGTATTTTACTTTCTTACACTTTTACATGCATCTTACGTTCCACCAAAGCATGTTATTCATTCCTATTATGCCTAGCAATAGAAAGACCGGCAAGTCTGAGTGGACTGGGGTGCCTAATACCTTCCCCAGACTGTAACTTGACTCGTGCTCAGACCAACAGGCCATCTGTCCCCAAAAGGGCATTGCATGGAGGTCAATACATTACAATTTTGGGTCCTAGACCATCCTCTAGGTGGTTACTTCATGACATATATCACATTCTATAATCTTCCCCCCACAACCAAAAAGAGAGTGTGATGATGTAACGACCCCATCCTAACGGACCACCCAGTGGGGATCATGACATCGGCACCGTCCGAGATCTTTGACAGAGTGTTGTTATAAAACATATCCATATCCATAATATTAAATACGAAGAATCCATCATCAGAGTAAAATAGCAAAAACATAAGATAAGGGAGGGATCAAAACCTTAAAATATCCACCATGATCAAATACCGTCATGTACATCGTCAACTATGCAACTCATGCATAAAAGATCCCAACCTAAAACCCGCATCAAAGGGGGGTAACATAGATGGCAAAACTATGATCAAAACTTTACTTATAATCCAACTCATAAAAGGTAACTTGTAATGTCAAAACTTATTTAATTACATCAAAGGTCACAAGGACCATAACCTTCAAAAGAGAGTTCAACAACTAAAGAAATGACTCTCGATTACTCCTGCTCTGGACCTTTAGGTCCCTTTCCTTTGTCCTTGCTACCTTGTTCTATAATATAAGAATGCATATATTGTGGTATGAGCTATAAAGCCCAATGAGTATAATTAAACAATAGTGCTCACATACACATCATGTACATAACCTTACTCAAGTACATGAGCATGGTGAATCAGATTACTTAAATAAAGATCATGAGTTCAATCATCATACTTGTCGTATCACATCATTCATCATGTATGTTGATGAGCACATTTATGTGCAAAATCTTAGGGTATAAAGCATGCATTTTACCACATTGAACAGAGTTACTCGGGTGCTTTCCTGTACTTTTGAGGTTTTTGGCCATTTTATGCTATTTTGGGCTATCGGGAGCTGCATCTCCTAATCTACACATAAAGTCACCATATTTCTTTCCATGGCTATAAAGATGACTGAATTTTGAGCAAGATGACATGACGAAATTCAAGTACGTGTTCGTTTAGGCCACCATGCAAGCGATTATTCTTTTCAGACTAGGAAAGAATAATGGGCTAGATATGAGCTGGAATGCAAGCCCAAGCCTGTCTGCCACTTTCCAAGGGTATTTTTGACATTAAAGAAGGTATTTCTAATCAAGGGTTGAGATTTAATGCAAGTATAAGACCCTTTCTGCAATTTTCCACTCTTAAAGAGAGAGAAGAGCTGCCATCCACAGATGGGGGGGACCACTCTCCACGTTTTTTTTGGTGCACCACATGCTCCATGATTTTTGAAGAGTGCACAAGCATCTACGATTTTTGAAGAGCACACATGCTCCACGGTTATTGAAGGTTAGTGTGGGCATGTAATTAATGCTTGAGTGGAATCCTAGTCATCACTCTCTCTCTCCTCCAAATCTCCAAGGGTATTTTAAGAATTTAACTATGAATAGATATCTTGTGGAGAATATTCTCTCATTCTTGGAAGGTTGAAAAGTCAAAGATTCGAAATGCCTTGATCACATTACTTGGAGAAGACTCCTGCAAAGAAAAGAAAGTACAAGAATTAAATTGGAAAGTCTGCTTTTTAGAAAATAGCAGGTCTAGGGAGCTAAGCTTTGTATGTCTCTTACTTTCTATTTTTTCTCAGTTCCTTGGGATTCAATCGAATTGTAAAGGAAGGAGAGATGGGAGAATCAGATTTTGGGATTATTCTCTCCACCTTCCACGATTTTTAGAAGGAGAGAACCTCCCAAAACCGTGGAGGCTTCTCTTCTCTTCTCTCTTCTTCTCTCCTTCCCCTATAAATACCCAAGGGTTTGGGGGTTGTAAGTGTTCAAGTTCTAGTTCAATTCTCAATGAAATTTCTTCTTCTTCTCCCTCTAATTTTTGGCTTTTAGCTTCTAGTTTGATTTTATGAGTTTGATTTACATGGTTGTAACAATTTTATGCAAGTTTTAATTCAATTATTGCCTTCAATATGGTTGTAATCTCTTAATCTCTAGTTCTAGTTTAAGCTTTCTAGTCTAGGTTTCTAATTCTTGTGAGAAGACTTAGAGATTTGGAAGAGGAAGACATACAAAGTTCATTCAAGTTTTTCAAGCTTCATCAACTATATCCATCCAATGCCTAATCAATTCATGCAATTACAAGTTTGGTAGAAGGGAGTATTGGTTCAAAGTTTTTATTTTCTCTGTCTTATTCTTAGTTTCTTATTTCTTCCATTATTTTTATTTTATTCTTACTCTCATCCCTTCTATTCCCTCCATTCTATTTGGACTTTAATTCTCCACTCTTTTTATTTTATTCTCATTCTCTACGTTTCTAATTCTTCCATACTTTTGGAATTTTTATTTTTATTTATTATCATCATCATGCATTATGTTAAGCTCTTAATTTAATTATTTTTGTTTTATTTTTCAGATTTGGTAGGAGCATTCAAGTGTGGTAGAGAAAGCCAATTAACTTCAATCCGCTTCAAGCAACAATTCGTTAGTTTTATTTCTTTACTTTTTAACTTTTGATTGTGTGGTTGTGGTAATTTTAATTCCTCCAATTTCGTCAACCCGCGTTAGATGCATAGTGGGTTAGATGGATGTGTGTTAAGATGTGGATGCTTATGAGTTAGGATTCATTAGTTCAATTATCATTAGTTTAATCCAACACTTTAATTAATTTGGTTCACTTTGCATTGCTTTTAAGTGAGTAAAATAGAGTGGCATACATCTCCTTGTGTTCGACCGGTAGCTACGATTGACCCGTACACTTATGGAATTATTTAAACTCAAACAAGTTTTTGGTGCCGTTGCCGGGGAGATTATTGTCCACTTTATTTTTCTTATTTTTAAGTAAATCGAAGTGCTTTAGTTTCTTTTCTTTTCCCTTTTCTTTTTCAAAAAAAAAAACTCATCTTGTTTCTCTTCTGTTTCAAAGACTGTCAATCCAAAATTTTTCTTATGCCCAAACCCAGCCAATCTTGGTGTCTCTCATAGGATTTAGTTACCTATGACGCTACCCCTTGATTCGTTTGGGTGGTTTGGATTGGCATATGACCTATCTTTGGAGGTGACCAACTTTGATAACAGGAAAGCAACATAGTGAGTGCTTTTGTTTGGAAACAAAAATGTATAGTAGTCCTCCACTCTACATTAGAATCCACTTGGAGTCGCACATAGGTGGTTATTGAAGACTATATGGGTTCCCTTGCTATCAACCTATATGGCAACCTTACAGCTTTGGAACCATTGTTTTGATCCTTGATGGCAATGCACCAACTGTCTATTAAATTCCCTCGTGTTTTTTTAGTGATTTTTTTTTCTAGTCCTTTTATTTTTCTTTAATTTTTCAAAAAAAAAAAAACGGGAGACTTCTTATCTATTTAGGTGGCTACAGTGGACCCGTGATTCATCCAACCGTCTTATTAGAATACCACCTTCTCCACCACCTACCACCATGGTTGACCAACCCCAACCCAAGACTCTTAAGGATAGGTTTTACCCTACCAGAGCTAACAACCTTCCTGCATCAGTCTGCCAATTGCTACAGAAAGCAATTATGAACTCAATATCAACTTTATTAGTATGCTGCCCCATTTCCATGGGGTGGCCAATGAAGATGCCTATCTCTTCCTTAGGGAATTTGAGGAGGTTTATGCTCTGATTAAGGTCCAAAATTTATCTGATGATGCAGTTAGGCTTCGGTTTATAACTTTTGCCCTGAAGGACCATGCCAAGAAGTGGCTCTATAGACTGCCGACTAATTCCATTACTACATGGGATCAGTTCACAATTGTCTTCTTGAGAAAAATTTTTCCTCTTCATAAGACCAATAAACTCAAGAGTGACATACTCCAATTTAGGCAAAAACCACATAAGTCCTTCTCTAGGTTCATGGAAAGATTCAAAGACCTCCTGTTAGAATGCCCTCACTACGGTATTGATTTGTGGCAAATCTGCCAAATCATTTATGAGGGCATTGACTTTCAGACCAAGCAACTTTTAGAGTCTATGTGTCCTATAGGCTTTACCTCTTTTACTGATGAGAATGAGGCCTGGACATTTTTTACCAACTTGGCTAATAAGACTAGGGAGTGGGAATCCACCCAAGAGGTTAAAAAGACCACTAAGGGTTACCTCATTGAGAGTGTACCAGCCAAGGAAGCCAAACTTGACAGCCTCATCAAAATGTTGGAATCCATAGTTCCTAAAGAGCCTATACTGGTTAACCAATTCAACCATGTCTCCATATGCAGTTGGTACCATACACCTGGACATCTTTTGGACGAATGCCCCAATACCTTTGTGGTTAATTCCAACACTGAGAATGTAAGTGCTCGTTACCAGAATAATCCTTATAGCAATACTTACAATCCAGGATGGAGAAATCACCCTAATTTCTCCAAGAACCAAGGGAACCAAGCAGGCCCATCCAACTTTCACCATCAAGGCTAGCTTGGTCTCCAAAGGCCCAATTATGCACCACAAAACCCAGGTATGTCTCCTCACCCCCTTCCCCCTCGTCCTCATCTAGGACCCCCTATGAATTCTGCTAGGCCACCTATCCTTACACCTTATCAGCAACCCCCAGGGTTTACCAATGCAGGAGAAGCAATAAGAATAAGTGAGCTAGAGAAAAGCATGGCCCTTCTCATGACAAGCCACAGTAATCTGGAGAAGCAACTCACTCAGCTTGTTACAATCATGCATGAGAGGGAAAAAAGGAAATTACCTAACCAACCTGAGCCAAATCCTATACATCAAGCTCTAATTCAGTAAGGTACCCAAGCTCCTCAGCTCAATGTTGCACAAGGTCGGTAGCATCAAGGGCCCTCTAGCCAGATCAATGTAATATATGCTTTATGGAGTAGCCGTGAGTATCAATAGGTTAGTACCCCTCAGTCTTTACCATCTCATACTCCTGCTGACTCCCCTCCTCCTCGTGAGGCTGTTGTAGTGCCTTCTATTCCAGGTTCGTCTGATGAACCTGAAGAAATTTAAGATGATTTAGTTGAGAAAACCAAAGATGATTCTTTAGAGAAAGTAAAAAGGACCACCCCGAAAAGAGTGTATACCCCACCTGTCCTATTCCCAAATACGTTGGTTAGCAAGAAGTCTCCTTCTGTAGAGAAAATACTTGATGTTCTTAAACAGGTTCAGGTGAACATTCCTTTATTGGATGCTATAGCCTAGGTCCCCGCTTATGCTAAAGTTTTCAAAAACTAATGTACCTAAAAATGGACCACCAATGCTCCCAAAAAGGCATTCTTGGCTGCTAACATTAGTTCTCTCATCGCACAGCCAGTAGCAGCCAAGCATACGGATCCTGGAAGCCCCACCATATCTTGCACTATCGGCAACACTACTATTGATCATGCTTTATTAGACCTTGGTGCAAGTGTGAACCTGCTGCCTTTTCATGTCTACCAACAATTGGGATTGGGAGAGCAAAAACCCACTAGAATCACTCTTCAGCTTGCAGATAGGCCGACAAAAGTTCCTAAGGGGATGGTTGAGGATGTCCTGCTAAAGGTTGGAAAATTTGTATTCCCGGTGGATTTCATTGTCATAGATACCCAACCTACTGTAAACTTCAAGGACCAAATCCCGATCATCTTGGGTAGACCTTTTCTTGCTACCAGTAATGCTTTAATCAATTGTAGGAATGGTCTCATAAAATTATCTTTTGGCAATACTTCTGTGGACTTTAATGTGTTTAGGTTGGGCAAGCAGCCTGATATAGATGAAGAGGTACATATGCTTTAGGGATTCCCAGATGATGTTGAGACTTTCTTTAAGAGTGATTTTGATTCAGAATTTCAGGAATATATGAAGGAATTGGAAGGTGTTGATGATACCCCCTTATCTAAGGTCTGGAGCATCCAACCACCATTGGAACCCCTTGGACCCCTATCCACCTCCATTCCTAAACCCTCCATTATTGAGCCCCCCACATTAGAGTTGAAAGTGTTACCCTCCAATCTCAAATATGCCTTCCTAGGGCAAGATCACACTCTTCCTGTAATTATTGCTTCTAATCTGACTTTTATTCAGGAAGAAGAGTTGATCAAGCTTCTAAAAGAACATAAGGAAGCCATAGGTTGGACCATGTCAGACATCAAAGGTATTAGTCGCTCTATTATTCAGCATCATATTCATCTTATGGAGAGTTCCAAGCCTTCTAGGGAACCCCAAAGAAGGGCTAATCCTGTGATGAAAGAGGCAATTAAGAAAGAGATCCTAAAGTGCTTGGATCATGGCATAATTTATCCTATTTTTGATAACCAATGGGTGAGTCCTGTGCAGGTTGTGCCTAAGAAAGGAGGAGTCATTGTAGTTGAGAATGCAAATAATGAACTGATTCCAACTCGTATCCAAACGGGATGGAGAGTGTGCATTGACTATAGGAAGCTGAATGTGGCAATATGGAAGGACCACTTCCCCTTGCCTTTCATTGATCAAATGCTAGAGAGACTAGCTAGCCATGAATATTATTATTTTCTTGATGGATATGCAGGCTATAACCAAATCCCTATTGCTCGAGAGGACCAACACAAAACCATATTTTGCATGCCCTTATGGAACTTTTGTTTACCAGCGTATGCCTTTTGGGCTTTGTAATGCCCCTGCTACATTTCATAGGTGCATAATGAGCATCTTTTCTGATATGGTAGAGCACTTCCTAGGTGTTTATGGATGATTTTTCTATTCACGGCTCTACTTTTTCTAATTGTATGCACCATCTTTCCTTGGTTCTAAAAAGGTGCATAGAAAAGAACTTGGTTTTGAATTGGGAGAAGTGCCACTTCATGGTGAAGCAAGACATAGTTCTTGGTCACATTATTTTTAAAGAAGGGATTAAGGTTGATAGATCTAAGGTGGACCTTATTGTCAATTTACCACCACCCAAGAGTGTGAAGGATATTAGATCTTTTCTGGGTCATGCTGGCTTCTATAGAAGGTTCATCAAGGACTTTAGCCAGATAGCTAGACCTCTAACTACCCTGTTGGCAAAGGACCAGCCCTCTGATTTCTCCCCTGAGTGTCATAAGAGCTTTGAGCAATTAAAAAGAGAGTTGACCTCAGCACTCATTATTCAAACTCCAAAATGGACAGTGCCATTCGAACTTATGTGTGATGCCTCTGATTTTGCTATAGGGGTTGTTCTTGGATAAATAGTCAATAACTTGCCCCATGCCATTTATTATGTAAGTAGGACTCTAGATGATGCACAGCTTAATTATACCACTACTGAGAAAGAATTTTTAGTTGTTGTATTTGTATTAGAGAAGTTCAGGCCCAGTCTGATAGGCTCACATGTGATTGTGTACACTGACCATGCAGTTATTAAATATCTTATGCAGAAGAAAGATGCCAAGGCTTACCTCATTAGGTGGGTCCTCTTGTTGTAGGAATTTGATCTTGAAATTAGGGATAAGAAAGGTAGTGAAAATTTGGTTGCAGACCATCTATTCCCGGGTGCCGAATTCCTTGACTGATGATTCTCCAGTCAACGAGAAATTTCCTAATGAGTATTTGATGGCAGTGTCTAGCGAACCTTGGTTTGCTGACATTGTTAATTATCTGGTTATGGGTATGATACCTGCACATTGGTCCACCCAAGATAAGAATCATTTCTTTTCTCAACTTAAATATTTCTTTTGAGACGATCCTTATCTTTTTAAGACCTGTCCAGATCAAGTCATTCGGAGGTGTGTTCCTGATCATGAGCAACAATCTATCTTATCTTTCTGCCATGATAAGGCTTGTGGAGGTCATTTTGGGCCCAATAAAATAGCAGCCAAGGTTTTACAGTGTGGATTTTATTGGCCTAGTCTTTTTAAAGACGTTTTTACTTA
This sequence comes from Telopea speciosissima, assembly GCF_018873765.1. Taxonomy (NCBI): domain Eukaryota; kingdom Viridiplantae; phylum Streptophyta; class Magnoliopsida; order Proteales; family Proteaceae; genus Telopea; species Telopea speciosissima. The sequence goes on along the minus strand of NC_057917.1, from coordinate 32,403,582 downwards.
TTGCAAGGCGTGTTCTTCATGCCAATCTTTAGGGCGTCTATCTAGGAGGAATATAATGCCCCTCAATCCAATTCTGGTGGTTGAGGTGTTTGATGTATGGGGTATAGATTTCATGGGGTCTTTCCTTAATTCTTTTGATAACCTGTACATTTTACTTATAGTGGACTATGTGTCCAAATGGATTGAGGCAATTGCTTGCAAGACCAATGACCACAAGGTGGTTGTAAAATTTCTGAAGGAGAACATCTTCTCCTATTTTGATACTCCCCGTGCTATCATTAGTGATCGGGGTAAGCATTTTTGCAACCGACCCTTTGAGGCCCTCATAAGAAAATATGGTGTCATTCACAAGTTGGCCACACCCTACTATCCCCAGACCAATGGCCAGGTTGAGGTTTCAAATCGATAAATAAAGCAAATCCTTGAGAAAACCATCAACCCGAACCACAAGGATTGGTCTAATCATTTCGTAGATGCCTTGTGGGCCCATAAGATAGAATTTAAGATCGACCTTGGTCAATCTTCATATCGTCTGGTATATGAAAAGGCGTGTCACTTACCTGTTAAGCTAGAGCACAAAGCCTTTTATTAAGAAGCTTAACTTTGATCTACCTACTGTGGGTGCCCATAGGAAACTCCAACTATCTGAGTTGGAAGAGCTGAGAAATGAGGCATATGAGAATGTCCGGATTTACAAGGCAAAAACCAAGGCTTTCCATGACAGGCATATTTTGAGAAAATCTTTTGAGGTAGGTTAGAAAGTATTATTGTACAGCTCTCGTTTACACATCTTTTCAGGTAAGTTGCGCTCCAGATGGGATGGCCCTTATATTGTTCAAACTGTTTATCCTCATGGGGCTATTGAAGTTGTCAATCCAAGTACAGGTGCTACTTTTAAGGTAAATGGCCAACGTTTGAAGCCATACATTGAGATGCCCGTTCCAGTTATGGAAGAGGTCCTAGATCTCCATGAGCCTCTTTACCTTGATAATTGATCTCCTGGTATGTTTGCCCTCCCTTGTCCTTATTCTTTCTTTTCTGCATGCATTGAGGACACTACATGAATTAAGTATAGGGGGTGTGTAAACTAAATTGGTGAATTTTGATTGTTGTGGTAGTTTTGATTTTGTGCATACATTTCTTTGATTATGAAGCGAGAGAAAGAGGGAATTAGGTACCCTAGCATGCGAAATAATAAAAAATCTCTTTTTAAAGATGGTAATTGGTATGTATCCGGTGAGAGGGACTGAGTTGAAAAATATGAGCACTATTTCATTTGATGGCTAGATTCCTCTATGTGTTTTATGGACCCTTTGATCTTTTGGCTAGTAGCTGAGACCAATTTGTTTGCGGTAAGGCATGAAAGTGAATGAAAGAAAAAAAAAGGAATGAAAAAAAAAAAGAGAAGAAATGAAAGTGGAATTCCTTGGAACTAGACAGAGCACTAGTGCCTCAGGAAGCAGGGTGACTTGTTCGAAATTCCTTGGAAGGAAACTCAAAAGAAAACTCTTGCATCAATGTCTCAATGTCTTTATAGATATATGCAAAAAGCAAAGCTACCAAGTACTTGGGTGTTTGGTGTATGCTTCACCATGTCATTCAGGAAACAATAGTGGAGTAGAAATAGAGTTTACTATTGAGAAAGAAAAGCTTTTACCTTAATGCCCGAAAAGAAAGTATGGCCAAAAATGCTCAAAGCCTGAGTCTTTGGTTCCATCGATGCTATAAGTAGTTTACCTGAAGGTGAGTAGTGTTCAGAAGACATGAGGAGATCCCTCAATCTTGATGCATGCTTGTTGCTTTATTTGATGTGGGGTAATAAAATTCAAGTGTGGGGGAATCTTTGGCTCCTTGATCTTTAGTTGAGCACTTTTAGGGATTGTGTGCACTATCCTACTTATACCATGATTAAAATTTGCAGCAATTTTTTATTTATTGAATTTTGGGTGTACATTCATTACAAACACCCATGAGACACAACTCGTCCACTAGGGGTAACCTAGGGGTTCAAAGGCTTGTTGCACATGCTAAGTGCAACCGTGATTCCTACGAAAGTGAGTTAGGATTTCTGCATTTTAGATTAATTTTTGTTTTGTTTACTTGAGGACAAGCAAAGCTCAAGTGTGGGGGAATCTGATGAGCACATTTATGTGTAAAATCTTAGGGTATAAAGCATACATTTTACCATATTGAACAGAGTTACTCGGGTGCTTTCTTGTACTTTTCAGGTTTTTTGCCATTTTATGCTATTCTGGGCTATCGGGAGCTGCATCTCCTAATCTACATGTAAAGTCACCATATTTCTTTCCATGGCTATAAATATGACTGAATTTTGAGCAAGATGGACGTGACGGAATTCAAGTATACGTTCGTTTAGGCCACCATGTAAGCAATTATTCTTTTCAAGATAGGAAGGAATAATGGGTCAGATATGAGCTGGAATGTAAGCCCAAGCTTGTCTGCCACTTCCCAAGGGTATTTTTGACATCAAAGAAGGTATTTCTAATCAAGGGCTGAGATTTAATGCAAGTACAAGACCCTTTCTGCGATTTTCAACTCTTGAAGCGAGATAAGAGCTGCCATCCACACATGGGGGGACCACTCTCCACATTTTTTTTGGTCCACTACATGCTCCACGATTTTTTAAGAGTGCACAAGCCTCCACGATTTTTGAAGAGCACACATGCTCCATGGTTTTTGAAGGTTAGTGTGGGCATGTAATTAATGCTTGAGTGGAATCCTAGTCATCACTCTCTCTCTCTCTCCTCCAAATCTCCAAGGGTATTTTAGGAATTTGACTATGGATAGATATCTTGTGGAGAATATTCTCTCATCCTTGGAAGGTTGAAAAGTCAAAGATTGGAGATGCCTTGATCACATTACTTGGAGAAGACTCCTGCAAAGAAATGGAAGCACAGGAATTAAATTAGAAAGTCCACTTTTTAGAAAATAGCAGGTCTAGGGAGCTAAGCTTTGTATGTCTCTTACTTTCTATTTTTTCTCAGTTCCTTGGGATTCAAGCAAATTGTAAAGGAAGGAGAGATGGGAGAATCAGATTTTGGGATTATTCTCTCCACTTTAGAAGGAGAGAACCTCCCAAAACTGTGGAGGCTTCTCTTCTCTTCTCTCTTCTTCTCTCCTTCTCTCCTTCTCCTATAAATACCCAAGGGTTTGGGGGTTGTAAGTGTTTAAGTTCTAGTTCAATTCTCAATGAAATTTCTTCTTTTTCTTCTCCCTCTAATTTTTGGCTTTTGGCTTCTGGTTTGATTTTATAAGTTTGATTTACATGGTTGTAATAATTTTATGCAAGTTTTAATTCAATTATTATCTTCAGTATGGTTGTAATCTCTTAATCTCTAGTTCTAGTTTAAGCTTTCTAGTCTAAGTTTCTAATTCTTGTGAGAAGACTCAGAGATTTGGAAGAGGAAGACATGCAAAGTTCATTCAAGTTTTTCAAGCTTCATCAACTACATCCATCCAATGCCTAATCAATTCATGCAATTACAAGTTTAGTAGAAGGGAGTATTGGTTCAAAGTTTTTATTTTCTCTCTCTTATTCTTAGTCTCTTATTTCTTCCATTATTTTTATTTTATTCTTACTCTCATCCCTTCTATTCCCTCCATTCTATTAGGACTTTAATTCTCCACTCTTTTTATTTTCTTCTCATTCTCTACCTCTCTAATTCTTCCATACTTTTGGAATTTTATTTTTTATGTACTATCATCATCATGCATTATATTAAGCTTTTAATTTAATTATTTTTGTTTTATTTTTTAGATTTGGTAGGAGCATTCAAGTGTGGTAGAGAAAGCCAATCAACTTCAATCTGGTTCAAGCAACAATTCGTTAGTTTTATTTCTTTGATTTCTAGCTTTTGATTGTGTGGTTGTGGTAATTTTAATTCCTCCAATTTCGTCAATCTGCGTTAGATGCATGGTAGGTTAGATGGATGTGTGTTAGGACGTAGATGCTTATGAGTTAGGATTCGTTAGTTTAATTATCGTTAGTTTAATCCAACACTTTAATTAATTTGATTCACTTTGCGTTGCTTATAAGTGAGTAAACTAGAGTGGCATACATCTCCTTGTGTTCGACCTGTAGCTACGATTGACTCGTATGCTTGCTGAATTATTTAAACTCAAACATATGCCATATCATCTGATAACCATAGCTTCATGACATCATCATGGTGTATGCATATAAGTACTGGCATTCTTATGTCATATCTTTCTTTAATTTACATTATACATGAACTTCTTTCTTGAGCCTTAATGCCTCTCAAGTACATGACAGCCCATCATGGCTTTATAGATCGCGGTGGCAAAGCACACCTTTAATTATCGTAGATCGCGGTACCGAAGTACACCTTAATTATCGTAGATTGTAGTACCGAAGTGCACCTTTAAACATTTCCATGATTTTCTTGCCGTACCGGGTAACATTTATGAACATGTCTTGCATATCTTTCATTCATATATTCTACAACTTTCATATTACTTAGCATCTTAAAAATTACTACATATTTAGTAGACATGGCATGCTAAGTTCATTCATTCGATAATTCGCTATATATACATAACTTCCATCATAGTATGTTATCACATAATAAGCATAAGTATATTTATTTCATTAATCATCCATGATAATACATATAATGAAACACCTATTGAGTAATTCTACTCACCTTTTCAATGCTTTCCAATCTTCCAACTTTTAGTCGACTTAGAGTGGCCCTAAGGGTCACCAAAACATCAAATCAATGCATAGTTTTTGGTGTCCAAGGACTGACCAAATTATGGCATAAAACCATGCAAAAACATCTTTAAAAAACCCAACTTTAACTCTATTGGTCAACCGTCAGATCGACCTACAAAAATAGAAAATTGTTGGTCGATCATCGGTCGACCAACACCCAAACCTACAGCTGTCGGTCGACCATCACCATCGTATAGGTCAACTGGCACATGAAAAATTCTGCTCATAAGAGGAAAATAGTCATGGAATTCATGCCCAAACATGGGGGTTTCGTCCCCAAATTTAAATACATGAAATGTAATGCATAAACCCATGAAAACATGCATCCTAAACATCCTAGAATGCTCAATTAACTCATGCATGATCAATTTAAGAAACTAAATTGATTATACCTTCTTCCTCAATGAAAACCCCTAAATCTTAGGGTTCTTCACTTCAATCCTCAATCAAAATGTGGAATCTCTTTTATCCATTACAGTTCTAGCTTCATTACAACCTAAATATGGCATTCAAATCATTAATAGTATGAACCCTCACTGGGTTGCAAAACCAAATCACTTCCATGACCTTTACCTTAAGAAATACTTAAAAAATCTCCCAAAAATGGAATAAACTCTTTTTTAAATTGCAATACCTATCAAATACAACCAATAACCCTCTTAATTAAGCTATTCTAACAACAATCTATGAAACCAAATCATCTTTTAGCTGCCAATGGTGATACCAAATGAAAATCAAGGTTGTATACCTTAAAGTCTCTTGAATGAGTTCAACTGCTCAATCCATTACTCTAATCCTTCATTAATCACATATATTTTTAATCATTTGCCTTCAATCCACCATTTCCAGCTTCATTCCATCTTCTTCAAGCCTTTTCCCTCTCTTCTCACTCTCTAACCCTAATTTGATAGTGTGGAGAAGAAACCTTGTTGTGTGGCTAAACCTCTCCAAAAAGAATATTTGTAGTCAGTGACAAACTTGTAAATATTTAAACTTCTTAGAGAATGCCCATAAAACCGATCCAATAATCCTTACCCTAAGCCTTCCAACCAATAGTGAATCACTATAGGATATCTACTTAGGGTCTTTCCTATTATGCCCTTGGTTCTCTAGCCTAATAATGGACTAGACCAAAATAACTTAAAATGAACCAAGATATGAACCAACATTAAACCAACATTGAACCAAACAATATAAGTGAACCCAAAATATATATCATAAACCTAAGTCACCTAAATACATATCTTCCATTATTAACCATAGTCTATGAAAATAGTACCATAGTGTATAAAATCACATCATAGCCTATAAAATAGAATCATGGGCTATAAAATATTACAAATGTCCATATAGGACCATCAATCATACATATGCACATAAATGGCCATAACACATTTGAATTCATAAATACATAAAAAACTTACCATGGTCTAACAACATCATACAAGGATTGGTCTCCATCCTTCCAGTCCAGTCATTCTATCAACTCCACAAATAAAATAATTAGAAAGTTGACCGGTCTCGGTGTGAGGTATTACATCCTCCCCTCCTTATAAGAATTTCATCCTCGAAATTAACATACCTTGATCATCAAACAATTGGGTATATTTCACCCTCATATCGGACTCGAGTTCCCACGATGCTTCCTGTCTTGAATGGTTCTTTCGTTAGACCTTCACTATTGGAACGGCTCGATTTTGCAACAGTTTGTCCTTTCGATCAACAATTTCCATAGGTTCTTCAATGTAAGACAAATCCTCCTTTAGTTACAAAGGTTGGTAGCTCAAAACATGCGAAGGATCGCCCACATACTTCTTTAACATGGAGACGTCGAAAATATCATGGACATTGGACAACTCTGATGGCAAAGCAAGTTTATAAGCCACTGGTCCAACTCTATCAAGAATTTCAAATGGTCCCACATACTTGGGACTCAACTTCCCTTTCTTCCCAAATCTCATAACTCTTTTCATCGGCGCTATCTTCAAAAATACTCTATCACTCTCTTCAAATTCTAAGGTTTTACTCCTCAAATCTGCATAATTTTTCTGCCGACTCTGCGCAGGTTTCATTCTTTGCTTAATTAGCTCCACCTTTTCACAAGTCAATTGAACAATGTCTGGTCCCAATAATTGCCTCTCTCCTACTTCACTCCAACAGATAGGTGATCGGTACTTCCTTCCATACAATGCTTCATAAGGGACCATCTCTATTGTGGATTGATAACTATTGTTGTATGCAAATTCAATCAAAGATAAATTATCGCTCCAACTTCCTTTTAAGTCAATTATACATGCCTTGAGCATGTCTTCCAATGTCTGAATGGTCCTTTCTAACTGACCATCAGTTTGGGGATGGAATGCCGTACTGAAATGTAACTAAGTACCCAAGGCCTTCTGTAAACTCTTCCAAAATGAGAGGTAAACCCTATTTGAAACAATAGAAATTGGCACTCCATGCAATCTCACTATTTCTTTCACATAAAGCTCTGTAAGTTTGTCCATTGGGTAGTTAATCTTGATGGGGAGAAAATGGGCTGACTTTGACGATCTATCTACAATCACCCAAACTGCATCATAACCTTATGGAGTCTTAGGCAAGGAGGTAACAAAATCTATAATAATCTGCTCCCACTTCCATTTAGGTAATGAGAGTGGTTGCAATAGACCCAAAGGTTGTTGATGTTCAACCTTAACCAATTGGCAAGTAAAACACTTTTGCACATACTCTGCTATCTCTCGTTTTATGTTATTCCACCAATAAACTTCCTTTAAGTCGTGATACATTTTGGTACCACCAGGGTGAATAGTATACGGGCTGTAGTGTGCTTCCTTCATCAAAATCTGCTTCAACTCAACATCGTTAGGCACACACAGTCTAGTCCTGAACCTTAAGGATCCATCATCGTCTATATGAAAATCTGCCCGCTTGCTTTCACCAATCTCCTTCTTTACTATTTCAAGGAATGGGTCCTTGAACTGTTCTACCTTAATCCTTTCATTGATGGAGAGTTGCTCCTATAAATTTTCTAATATCCTGTAGCACTAGGGAGTACAACTTCCGAATTCAACTTTCTTGCATCCTTAATAATGTGAGGTTGGTTAGTCAATAACGTTATTGTGTAACCTTGAGATTTTCTGCTTAGGGCATCTGCTACTACATTTGTCTTACCAGGATAATAGTTGATACTGCAATCATAATCTTTCATTAACCCTAACCAACTCGTCTGTGTCAAATTAAGTTCCTTTTGGGTGAAGATGTACTTTAAACTTTTGTGATCGGTATAAATCTCACATCTCTCACCATACAAATAATGCCTCCAAATCTTAAGTGCAAAAAATTACTGCCGCCAACTCCAAATCATGAGTGGGGTAATTCGGTTGATGTGACTCCAGCTATCTAGAAGCATAAGCCACTTACCTTGCCATGTTGCATAAGCACACAGCCTAATCCTTTCCTTAAGGCATCGCTGTAAATAACAAAACCCCATGATCCTGTAGGAATAGTAAAAATTGAGGTTGTTACTAACTTGTGCTTCAACTCTTGGAAATTATTTTCACATTCATCGGTCCAAATAAATTGGACTGCTTTCCTTGTCAATCTGGTCAAAGGAGCGGCTTCAATAGTGGAGAATCCCTCAATGAATCTTCTGTACTCAATGAATCTTCTGTAATAACCGGCTAAACCTAAAAAGCTTCTTATTTCAATAACATTGGTTGACCTAGCCCAATCCATCACTGCTTGCTCTTTGCTTGGGTCCACCATTATGCCTTCTCCAGATATGACATGGCCCAAGAAAGCAACTTTGCTGAGCCAAAACTCATACTTCTTAAATTTTGCAAATAACTTTTCTTTTCTCAACGTTTGCAAAACCATCTTGAGGTGTTCCTCATGTTCCTCTTCACTCTTAGAATACACTAAGATATCATCAATGAACACCACAACATACTGATCCAACACATCATGGAACACTCTATTCATTAAGTCCATGAAAGCAGCTGGTGCATTTGTCAACCCAGAAGGCATGACAATAAATTCATAATGACCATACCGCGTCCGAAACGCAATCTTTGAGACATCTTCCTCTCTAGCTTTTAGTTGATGGTACCCTGATCTAAGGTCAATCTTGGAAAAGACCTTAGCCCCTTGCAGTTGGTCAAATAAATCATCTATGTGGGGTAACGGGTACTTATTCTTTATTGTCACTTTGTTTAATTCCCGATAATTTATGCACATTCTCATTATGCCATCTTTCTTCTTTACAAACAATACTAGTGCTCCCCAAGGTGAAACACTTGGCCTGATGAAGTTTTTATCCAGAATTATTGTAATTGCTCCTTCAGCTCTTTTAGTTCAGCTGGAGCCATTCGATACAGTGCCTTTGATATTGGTGTCGTACCAGGTAGGAGATCTATAATAAACTCCACCTCTCTTTCTGGGGGTATTCCTGGTAGCTCATCAGGGAACACGTCTAAAAAGTCCCTCATAATAGGTACATCCATAAACATTGGGGTCTTTGTCTCAGTGTCATAAACTGCTGCCAGATATCCTTGACATCCTTGTTTCAATAACTTTTTAGCTTGTAAAGCTGAAATTATCATTGATGGTGATGCTCCTATTTCTACTCCAGGAAATTGGAATTCTGGTTCTCCCATTGGTCTAATTACCACCAATTTCTCATAGCACAATACACTGGCATGGTAGGTTGCCAGCCAATCCATCCCTAGTATTACATCAAAATCTTTTATGTCTAATAACACTAGGTTGGCCTTAAGTCTCTTCCCATCACAATCTATGTTGCATGAGTTATATATTACATTAGTCTCTAATTTCACTCCAGAAGGTGTAGACACACACAACCAGTAATCCATAACTTTGGGTTCCACATCCATTTTACTAGCAAACTCATAGGAAATAAAACAGTGCATACACCCCGAATCAAAGAGAACATAAGTAGGTACATTCGAAACATTAAACATACCTATCAACGTATTATCAATAGATATGGAACATCACATCAATCATGCAATCATAACATACATGTAACATATTACATATTATACATAATAGGGATTATATGTTACCTACCACAACAGATGGTGAAGCCTCTACATCCCTCGTGATCATGGTAAACACCCTCCCCAGAGCTCGCTGCTTCAGTGCATCTTCAGGTTCCTTTGTTTCCTTACCTTGTTGGTTTCCTTGGGCGTTCAGAGGTTGCTACCCTTGTTGGAAGTTTTCACCTCGCCAATATTTGGCTATGTGGCCAGCTTTCCCACACTTAAAGCAAGTTATGGTTCCTTGGAGACATTCTCCACCATGATTATAATACCTTGATTTTGAACTAGGGGTAATTTAGTCTTTTTACCTAATACAGGATTAAGGCAAGCTGATATGTAGGAGCTTGGACTCGTTAGAGGTGTACACATATATTCATGGTAAGTACTATGCCCTAGTGTAACTATCACACCCCAAACCACCCCCTAGGATAGGTGACCCGAATTGCGTAACGGCAATCCGCCAAATCCCACGGATCTAGAAGCAGTGCTTACATTCATGAAACCACATCCACATCTTAACTATAAGTAAGATCAGAGTAATGCAGGACATCTACAATTCAAAAGTAAATGGAAGCATAGCGATACGGGAAATGGTGATAATATATACATATAAAGTCTTGTTTTATACATCTCCCGGGCACACACAACCCACAACAAAGAAACAAAAGCTGATAAGTACATACGAAAATATATATAGGACGAGCATTCTCAGCCCCAAAAGAAAAAGAAAAGAAAACTACAATAACCAAGTCAAAACAGGGATAACTCCAGAAAACCCAAAAGGAGTCCCCAGTCAAAACATCACATGCATGCTTCAATGGTCTTCATCAACAACCACCAAAAACGTACGCAGAATTGGTATGACCTCCATCGGGGTCCACTCTAACATCGTCAAAACAACCAAAACTCTCCTCCTTTAGATGGCCCGCCATGCCACAGCGGCATCCACCTGCAAGATCAGCTAAGAAGAAAGCAACATATAACAGAGTGTGAGCCCCACCGAGCTCGTGAGCAAATAACATCCATCATGCATGCATATGCAAACACAATCCACAGTTCACATGATCTACATGATATGCAAGTCTAGATTTTATTATTATCCACCTATCATTACAAATAAGTCTGGTCTTGCCACTACAATCCCCAATACATGTATCCCTGGTGCAGGCTTCCAACCCCTTCCCATGATACACCCATTAAGTTGTCGGAGAAGACTGGTCAGCCCCTGCATTCGTTCACCAAAGTTGGACTGACCAGCCCTCTGTGATTATCCAGGGGGACAACCAGTTCTTCCCTCATGCACCATTCCGGTGTTCTTTTATTTATGTTCCGGTGTTCTTTTATTCTTTTTTTTTTCACTCCCTGATAATTATCCCCACAGGCATCCAACACCTCAACCCCTACTGGCAAGGGTTCGTGGCACGGGTGTTGAAACTCTAGCCCCATGTCTATATGGCATTGTATGAGTCCAGCGGTATCAACCGTACCCCATAATACGGGCTACCACAAGCCCCATTTCCAAGCCGAGTACGGCATCTAGTCTAGCAATCACAACCATCATATAGAATTCACAGTGTTGATCAACAACAGACATTATGCAGTGATTTGAGTAACTTGAATTATAAATAAATAACACAGCATTCATGATTCAATTATTAGTAGCTGGCATCAGATCATAATTACATTTGCACATACGATAGTATTATTCACTCACTAGTACTTGGCTCTAAGTACTCGGTCACAAATTCAGTTCCAGCAGTTGTTTGATTGTTGTCCTTAAGCACGGGATCAGGTCCTAGACATAAATCAAACATTCTCTTATTTAGTTATTAGCTCTACACTGGTGGTCTTAGGGTTACCCTAATTTACTGAGTTGACCCAGAGTTCAATTGGTTTACTCTTGGAATCACTAAGCCTTACACTGGGTCTTAGGTCATGTTTCGATGCATGGGCCAGTGCTAGGGCATAGGGGCAAACTGGTCATTTGTAATACCAGTACCTGCCACTAGATCAGAACATGGTCCCACAACAGTCTATGACATAATTACACTGCTGTCCACTTTAAGTCAGTGATGTAGATTCAAACACAGTAGTGCACAGTCACATGCGGGGCCCACTTAGGGTTCCAAAATATTTTTCATTTATGTACAGATGTGGGGGAAGGGCATTTTTATCATTTCTCACATCCCACAGTGTCCAAGGATCAAGGCCAATAGGAAATTATAGATCTGCCCTTTTATTTCTGAAAGATTCCATCACTGGGCCTTGCACTGGGCCTTGCTGCATCGCCCAGTGCCTGCAGAATCGACCTTGGGCTGAGTTTCCAAGGTGGGGCCTGCAGGGCTAGGCCCACACTTGATCCTCTGCATGTTTAAGGATCTGGGTAGCCCTTGCAATGGTCTATCTCATGGTCCAGTTGACTTCATCATCAGGGTTCCAGTCAGGCTGACTGTGGCTGCCCAAATAACCCTGGTGAATAGTATTCAAGGTTTTGGCAAACCTGAAATCTTGGATTCAGCCACATGCAAGACTGGATATGCATGTTCAATAGGGTTTCAGGACTGCAACCATCTAGGGTTTTGTCTCTGCAGCCCTGGCTTGCAGTCTGGGCTTCAATCCATTAGCCAGAAGGGGATCTGGGCAGTGCAACCATACACTGCCAAATTTTGGCCAAGGCAGCAGCATAACTCAATATTGATTTTCATAGAAAAACCCAGATCTACCATGCACAACATCTGCATGGCTGATCTGGACCAAGATTGGGCAAACCCTAGCTTGTCTGGGTGCCCAGGGTACAGCACACAGCAAGAACATGGAGGAAACAAAAGGCAGCAAGTATACAGGGGATTTTTATACCCGAAAATGGCTGAGGGAGGTTTGGTTGCAGGCTGGAATGGCTGCAGCTGGTCTCCTTCCTTCCCCCTTCCTTCCTTCCTTCTTCCTTCCCTTCCTCTCTTTTCTCTCTCTTCTTTCCTTTCTTCTCTCTTTCGGATTCAGATTTGCCAAGGGCTCTAAAATGAGCCCATGGCCTCCTATTTATAGCCTAAGGCCAACTAAGGCCTATTTGCCTTCAGTCCCTCTTTTAAAAACTAATTTTTGGAACTGATTCTATTCAGTTCTGGGCTCTTTGGTGGGGTCTACTGTGAACCGAGGATATGAGGTGGTCCCTCAGAGTCCCCCCTATCACTGGAGAGTGTCCATGGTCAAGTGGGGTGCTCCCCACATTTTTAATAATTAAAAATGTGCAAAAATAGCCACTGAGCGATGTCTCTGGGCGTTGCCACATCGCCCAGTGCCATGGCCCAGTGAATTCCAGCAACATGAATTCAAAGGGGGATTGCATAGGGGTTTGACCCTGGGTTAGGGTATTGTCCCCATATGCCCACCATGGGTTTTTACATGATTTTTCAGAGGTGGGTCCCACCATTTAGGGAGGAGAGAGATTACCTGGGATCCAAGTCATACATCAGTCTATGAGCTGTGCAAGTACAGGGGTCTGCTATCCATCTTCTAATAGGTATATAGGGAAACCTATTCAAAGCATTCTCATTGATCTCATTGAGTGGAGTGATGCTCCACAGTGATCCTGGTGGCCTGGCGAGGGGTTCCTACACTTCAGTCAAAAGTCCAACCAATCAGGGGGCAGGGTTTGACATTTCCCCCCACCTTACAAAAATTTTGTCCTTGAAATTTGCTTACCTAGTAATCCAAAGAGTGGAGAATACTTCTCCTTCATTTCTTCCTCATGTTCCCACGAAGCTTCTTCCACTGGGTTATTTCCCTATTGAACCTTCATGAAAGCGACAGTACGGTTTCGGAGGTTATGCTCCTTTCTATCTAATATCTCCGTGGGGTGCTCTTCATAAGTCATATCCATATCCAACTATTCAAGTTCAGCTGATAATACATGCGTCGGATTGTTTAAGTACTTTTGTAACATTGACACATGAAAAATATCATGGATGCCTGATAAGGATGGTGGTAGAGCCAGCTTGTATGCTATGGGTCCCACTCTATTTAGAATTTCATATGGACCAATAAATCTTGGGCTCAACTTGCCTTTCTTGTTGAAGTGCATCAATCCTTTGGTTGGAGACACTCGAAGAAATACTTTCTCTCTGACCTCAAATTCAATATCCTTCCTTCGATTATCTGCATAACTCTTCTGTCTCGACTGAGCTGCCTTGATCTTCTCTCTTATGACATCCACCTTGTCGCAGGTCGCTTGAATCATTTCGGGTCCGAGATATTTCCGCTCACCAAATTCATCCCAATAAAGCGGAGTTCGACACTTCCTGCCATAGAGTGCTTCGAACGGTGCCATGCCAATGGTGGAGTGATAACTGTTATTGTATGCAAATTCCACTAATGGTATGTAAGCATCCCAACTGTCACTCATTTCCAAAACACAGGCTCAGAGCATGTCCTCCAGAGTCTGAATGGTTCTTTCTGATTGTTCGTTCGTCTGCGGATGGAAAGTTGTACTAAGATTTAATTGAGAACCCAATGCTTTTTGTAAACTTCTCCAAAACCTTGAAGTAAATCAAGGATCTCTGTCAGACACAATACTGACAGGCACGCCATGTAAGCGGACTATGTTGTCAATATAGATCTGGGCAAGCTTCTCCATTGGATAACTTATTTTAATTGGTATGAAGGGAGCTACCTTTGTCAGCCCGTCTACGATCACCCAAATTGCATTCATGCCCTTCCTAGTGTTGGGCAGATTTGTTACGAAATCCATAGTGATTCTTTCCCACTTCCACTCAGGTATGGAAAGTGGTTGCAAAAGTCCATACAGTCAGTGTCTTTTCTCCTTTATTTATTGACAGGTAAGGCACTTGGACACGTAGATTGCTATGGTCTACTTCATTCCAATCCACCAATAATATTTCTTCAAGTCCTTATACATCTTTGTACTTCCCAGGTGGATAGTATAGGGTGAGTTGTGCGCCTCTTTAAGAATTCGGTCTTGGACATCAAAATCCTCAGGCATGCACAATCTATCACGAAACTTCAATGCTCCATCTTGGGCCAATGTAAAATCTGGGTCCTTATGGACACCTTGTTGAATTTCCCAAATTATTTTGGCCAGCTCGGGATCCAATGGTTGCTTTGTAATTATTTCTTCTCGTATCGACGGCTATAGATCCATTACTACTAATCGCATAGCCGCTTCTTCGATCATGAGCTCCAGATCAAATTTTCGAGCTTCCTCTATTAATTGTTCACTTACGACCAAAGATGCGAGAGACGCAGTCTGAGATTTTCTGCTTAATGCATCTGCCACAACATTGACCTTGCCAGGGTGGTACTGGATTTCACAGTCATAATCTTTTACCAATTCCAGCCACCACCTCTGTCTCATGTTCAACTCCTTTTGGGTGAAGAAATACTTCAGGCTTTTGTGATCATTGAAGATTTCACTCTTTTCACCGTATAAGTAGTGTCGCCAAATTTTCAACGTGAAGACTACCACTGCTAACTCCAAATCATGAGTGGGGTAATTCTTCTCGTGTTCCTTTAACTGTCTGGAGGCATAAGTGACTACTTTATCTCTCTGCATCAGGATGCCACCTAGGCCTGTTCTAGATGCATCCATATATACCACCATTCCTCCAGTTTCGTCTGAAATGGTCAAAACCAGAGCTGTTACCAATCGGTTCTTCAGTTCTTGAAAACTCTTCTCGCATGTCTCATTCCATTCAAACTTAGTACCCTTCCTCGTGAGTTTTGTCATGGGTACCGAGATACGCGAGAAATTCTCAATGAATCGACGGTAATAACCAGCCAATCCCAAGAAACTTTAGATCTTCGTGGCATTCTTCGGAGTTTCCCATTTGAGTATCGCTTTCACCTTGTCGGGGTCTATCTTGAAGCCGTCCTTGGTGACGATATGCCCCAAGAAACCAATTTGGTGAAGCCAAAATTCACATTTACCAAACTTCGCAAAGAGCTGGTGTTCCCGCAGCCGTTGCAACATGAATGTAAGATGTTGCGCGTGCTCCTCCTCATTTTTAGAGTACACCAGGATGTCGTCAATAAACACTATGATGAACTTATCCAGCACGTCATGGAATACTCTATTCATCATATCCATGAATGCTGCCGGGGCGTTGGTTAGTCCGAACGACAACACTAAAAATTCATAATGTCCGTATCGAGTGCGGAACGCCGTTCTATGGATGTCATCGCTCTTGATCTTCAGTTGATGGTATCCCGACCTAAGATCAATCTTGGAGAAGACTCTTGCTCCTTGTAGCTGATCAAAAAGGTCGTCAATACACGACAATGGGTATCGATTCTTGATTGTCAACTTATTCAACTCGCGATAGTCGATATACAGCCACATGCTTCCATCTTTCTTCTTTACGAATAGCACAGGTGCTCCCTAGGATGACACACTGGGTCGAATAAATCCCTTCTTTAGCAGATCTTGAAGTTGTGTCTGCAACTCTTTCAATTCGACTGGCACCATCCTGTATGGTGCCTTGGATACCAATGCTGCACCAGGAATCAGGTCAATCGCGAACTCTATATCGCGGTCCGGCGACAACTGTGTCAGATCTTCCAAAAATATATCAGGAAACTCTCTGACAACGCGAAGTTCCTCCAAGGGTTTTATCTTCGCCTCTGTGTCTATCATAGTGGGCAAAAAGCCTCAGCATCCTTCTTCTAATAACCTCCGTGCTTGGAGTGCAGATAATGTTATCCTTCTGGATTTCCTCCTTGATTCACTTTGATAGGTGAAGTCCGACCCATCTTCTAGTTTAAACTTAATCTTTTTCTCCGCACACATGACGTTTGCACCATAGGCAGATAGCCAATCCATACCTAATATCACATCAAAATCATTTATATGCATTTTTATTAGTCGTGCGATTAGATTCTTTCCACAGATTTTGATTTGACAGGGGTCATAAACCTCTTTCAAACTCACGACACTTCCTGTCGCCGTACTGACTATTAACTCATGCCCCATGTCCCTTGGTTGATCTTCCATCTTACTCGCAACGGTTGAGGAGACGAAAGAGTGGGTTGCGCCCGAGTCAAATAATACTCGTGCGGGTATGGTTGAGACATTCAGGGTACCTAGGGTTTGTAGGTAATTTAAGTTTCACAAATTAAACTAGTTATTCTCTATAATTTACAGTGTTCGACCACTTACCTGTCATTATGTCAGGGTTCGCCTTAGCTTCTTCGTTGGTCAAGGCATACATCTTTCCTTGCATCCGATTGTCAAGTGGCTGAAATGGTCTAGCGTAGGGCTGATTAAATGAATTGTTGCCATATCCACGCAATTTGCAATCTCTAGCCATATGTCCTTCCTTGTTGCATAGATAGCACTTAAAGGGCAGAGCTCCAGGTGTTGAGGCCTTGCTCGCTTGACTTGTTGCTGGTTGAGCTGGAGAAACTGCTGTTGTTGCTTAACTCGTAGTAGGTTGAGCAGGTCGAGTAAATGTAGGGGAAAAATAATTCTGACTTAAGCTCGGCCTACGATACAGAGTTGGAATAGGGCTTGATCTTGTTCCTCGATAAACTTTGTTTGGCCAAGCATAGGTTTGTAAATTATTTGATCTTTAGTTCAAACCAGGTGACGTCACAATCTTTTCTTTCTCTTTTTCCTTAAATCTATCCTCCATTGTCTTTGCCTTATCAACCATTTGAGCATAATCCCGAATATCCATGATTGACAAAACTGATCCAATCTCAGTTTTGAGTCCCTTCTCAAATTTCTTGGCCTTACTAACTTCACCTTTCAAGTGCTCTGGAGCAAAGTGGAACAGATCTTCGAATCGCTATTGGTAATCTAGTACCGACTTATTCCCTTGCACCAGTGCGATGAATTCTGCTTCCTTTCTATCCTTGAAACTTTCGGGAAAATAGTTCTTGAAGAAAACCTCTTTAAACTGCTCCCATGTGGGGTTCGGGTGAGCAGCCTCCAGATTAGGCCTCGTTGCCTTCCACCAAGCTTCGGCTTCATTTTGCAACCGATAACCTGCACAAATAATCTTTTGGGTGTCCGTGCACTCAAGTACTTCAAATGCTTTTTCTAGGGCACTAATCCATCTTTCCGGCTGCATTGACTCAGAGGTTAATTTAGAAAATGCAGGCTGTTGGAGTTTCTTGAACCTTTCCATAACCTTGGCGGTAGAATTTTCCACTAAGTGCTGAGGCACAGGTGGTGGAAACAGTACAGGTCGATTAGGTGGTGGTGGTGGTGCAGCGCGTTCGTGCATCATAGTTGCGAACTGTGTAGACATCTGACCAAGCAATTCCTGTTGTTGTCACATGGTTCGCATCATCGTGGTCATGAACGCAGTCACGTCGTCAGCTGCCACACTTGGCTGAGGTGCTGCTGCAGTAGCTTGTGCAGCTATTGGTGCTCCTGATGAAGTAGCCAATGCCTCAGAGTTTTGAGCCTTAGTTCCGTTGGGCAGTTCAACCTCCAGTACAATTCTAGGTTGTTTACCCTTACGACCTCTATGAGAACTTCTAGTGTTGACCATTGTTGCTTCTCTGAAAAGAGGAGCGAGTTCAATATTCCAATTCATCTATACAGATCAACCGTTATTCCCTAGCTAACAGATACTAACCCAGTCCATAGTTCCAACGAGTATCATGAGTCATACCAGTGAGGTGGATTATTAGATTCATTATCTTGGTTTGTTGGGTGTTGTGTCTTATTGAATACCTTATGTTTCTCTTGCTTATGTGTTTTATGAGTCAGTATGTTATGCATGGCACTAATGGAGAGAAAGAAAAAAAAATTCAGATTTTTTTTTAAATAAAGACTTTTAATTAATTACCTGATCTAGCAGACAAACACCTCCAGCTTCTTCCCGGTCTCAAACTCTAGTGCCTGTAGAAATTCTATGTCAACTATTACCTCTCCAGCTAGACTCAGAAAATGCTCTCGGTCCTCGGGTCCACTAATGGCTGCTATAGCCAAGTAAAAGTCCAGTCGACTCTCAGCCCGGGGTAACACTAATCGTATCCGTCTCAGTCTCTCTCGTAAATGTCTAATATAAAGCATGATGTTGGGGTCACCAGCCTCAGTCAACTCACTGGTCCTATCACATAACATGGTTCTAAGCATTAGGACATACTTAATTGAAAGAATTAAGTACACGACTATTGGAAACTTAAATAACCATAACACCAATATAACAAATCCTTGGGTTGGCTCGAGGTACCTTAGCGTCTAAGGATTCGATTGACTCGACAACCTACCAGTTCCTGCTCTCAGCTATCCTATACCTTGGTTAAGGTAGGATCTATGTTTCCCACACTTAGTAAACACATAATACAACATACCTACATAATCTAAGTTCTATTTTGTACAGCAACAATCCAGTCAGTTCATACATTACAATAGGCAAGCATAAAGCATATTAATAATACATACCATAAGCTGTAATTATACATACAATTATACTCACAAATATGATGTACACTAATTATTTATTTTAACCTAACCATATAGGTTTTCCCTAATCCCCAATGTGTTGCATTTGTAAAATTTTCACTATCTTGGATTCATGAGATCTAAGTTCTTAGGTCATAAATTATTTAGTATTATATTTTATTAATATAATATTCTTATTATTCAATAATAATAATTTTTTTTTTTGTTTGTCCTTGTTTTTATGTCCTATGGGGTTATTATGCCCAAAATTAAGTTCCCATGTGCAAATACTGAGATTTCTGCAAATTCACCATCACTGGGCGATGTCTCTGGGCATTGCCACATCGCCCAGTGCCATCGCCCAGAGAATCGGGCTCAGGCTTTTTAAGTCCAAGAGGGCCCCATTTGTTCCCTATTCTATTCCAAACTTCTCCAAACCTTAGGGAAAAGTTCTTGAAGAGTAAGGGGACCACTTCCACACTATTTCTCATCGATCCCTCGGGCTATTTGCGATCACATATGCTCTCTGGTAAGCTTTCTAGGTCAAACTTGTCTTTTACATATCTCTATTCACTTCCCTCTTGTTTTGGTTTTGATTTTCACCAAATTGCTAGTCCTAATCATGGGGTTCCTTTCTCTTTCGTAGAGAATGTCCACTAGCAGGCATACTACACGCAAATCAGTAGCCCAGAAGAGGCTACGAGCTGAATCTGAGGATTCTTCCTACTCAAAGATTCCTCCTCCATCTCCTAGGGAGGATTCATCTTCAGAGGAACCTGATTTCGACCACCATCTTTTCTCCAGGTACGAATACGCTAAGGAGTGGAAGAATTTCATTTCTGTAAAGATAGTGAATGGTCGGGTGGTACGAGTAGAGGACTTCCACCAATATGGCCTCTTTGCCAAGTTTAATGCCCTAGGCTGGGCATCGATGTTATCTCCTACTGAGCCTTGTTATCCCAACTTGGTTCGGTACTTTTATTGTAACCTAGGGCCTTCTAGTGCCCAGGAGTTCGGGGTGGAGAGTAGGGTGAAGGGAGTGGATATCAGGCTGACCACTTCCCTATTGGCGGAGATTCTGGGTTTACCTGACACAGGTGATAGGGTTTATTATGAACCCTACATGGACATATCCGAGATGTTCTCCCTTGAGACTAGGAGGACAGTTTTCACTGCATTGACCGGTTCAGGGGATACTCCCAAGTCTGAGACTGCCTACAAGCCCAGTACTAGGGTTATTAGTAGATGTGTGACCTATAACATCTACCCCAAGGGAGGAAACAAGGGCAGCATATCTATGATGTAGGCGTATATCACTTACTGCCTGTTGGGTGCTGGTCAGGGGGTCCAGTCATCAACCTCCCATATTTGTTGCTTCAGGTGATGCTTTATCACGCACGAAATCCAGCCGATGGTAACCTTCCTTATGGGAAGTTCCTTACATTGGTCTTTCGATACTTTGGGGTTCCGTTAGAGGGGGAGTACATTAACAGGGTCCGATCCAGGCCTATAGACAAAACTTCTATCTTGAAGATGAAAGTGCCTGGTGAAGATCCAGTAGTGGATGAGGAGCAAGTGATGGCTGAGGATATGCAGCAGGACGAGGTACAGGGTGGTGATGCATAGGGTGGTGATGCACATGATGAGGGTCAGATTGGAGAGGGGCAGGGCGACATTGGAGTAGACACTCAGGGCATGTACACAAAGGAGTAGGGGTTTAGTCCAGCTGATCTCGAGGGTTTTGACACACAGTTTACAGACTTACCTGCTTACGAGATGACCGGTGCCACCAGTTCATAGGTTCCCGGGCCTCCAGATTGGGCTCAAGTGATGGCACAACTTCAGAGCCTCGGCACACAGATGTCAAACCTGGGATCCAGGGTGGACCAGGGCTTCACTTCCTTGGGCAGTAGGGTGGGTGCTGTCAAGCAGAGATTGGATTTTTGGGATCGCTACTTCTGAGTTGATTCGCGCCCTCCTCAGCCTCCTACAGATGATTTACCTCCTACAGAGTAGCTCTCAGCATCATCCAGACACTTTTGCTACATGGTTTTGACTACTGTTATTTTCTTATGCTTATGTACTTTTTCTTTCTTTGTCTTCAGTTTATGTACTTGTTGAATTGCAGTTTTGCAATCAAACTTTTGTAACTATTGTTAAATTAATGAAAATCCTGTGTCTTTGTTTATTTACATTTACCTCCCCTGTGGCTTTTAAGTGTTGCATATTTTATTGCTTATATCTTATTAACCCTAGTCTGTATGTCATGAATGTAAGAACAGCCTCACGGTCTGATACCAAGCTCTGTCACACCCCAAACCACCCCCTAGGAGGATTGGGTAGGTGACCCAAATTGCGTAACGGCAATCCGCCAAATCCCACGGATCTAGAAGCAGTGCTTACATTCATGAAACCACATCCACATCTTAACCATAAGTAAGATCAGAGCAATGCAGGATGTCTACAATTCAAAAGTAAATGGAAGCATAGCGATACGGGAAATGGTGATAATATATACATATAAAGTCTTGTTTGATACATCTCCCAGGTACACACAACCCACAACAAAGAAACAAAAGCTGATAAGTACATACGAAAGTATTTACAGGGCGAGCATTCTCAGCCCCAAAAGAAAAAGAAAAGAAAACTACAATAACCAAGTCAAAACGGGGATAACTCTAGAAAACCCAAAAGGAGTCACTAGTCAAAACATCACGTGCACGCTTCAATGGTCTTCATCAACAACCACCGAAAACGTATGCAGATCGGTATGACCTCCATCGGGGTCCACACCAACATCATCAAAACAACCAAAACTCTCCTCCTCGAGATGGCCCGCCATGCCACAGCGGCATCCACCTGCAAGATCAGCTAAGAAGAAAGCAACATATAACAGAGTGTGAGCCCCACCGAGCTCGTGAGCAAATAACATCCATCATGCATGCATATGCAAACATAATCCACAGTTCACATGATCCACATGATATGCAAGTCCAAATTTTATTATTATCCACCTATCATTACAACTAAGTCTGGTCTTGCCACTGCAATCCCCAATACATGTATCCCTGGTGTGGGCTTCTAATCCCTTCCCGCGATACACCCATTGAGTTATCGGAGAAGACTGGTCAGCCCCCGCATTCGTTCACCAAGGTCGGCCCGACCAGCCCTCTGTGATTATCTAGGGGGACAACCATTTCTTCCCTCATGCACCATTCCGGTGTTCTTTTATTCTTTTTTTTTTCACACCCTGATAATTGTCCCCACAGGCATCCAGCACCTCAACCCCTGCTGGCAAGGGTTCATGGCACGGGTGATGAAACTCTAGCCCCATGTCTATATGGCATTGCATGAGTTCAGCGGTGTCAATCATACCCCATAATACGGGCTACCACAGGCCCCATTTCCAAGCCAAGTACGGCATCTAGTCTAGCAATCACAACCATCATATAGAATTCACAGTGTTGATCAACAACAGACATTATGTAGTGATTTGAGTAACTTGAATTATAAATAAATAACGCAGCATTCATGATTCATTTATTAGTAGCCAGCATCAGATCATAATTACATTTGCACATACGATAGTATTATTCACTCACCAGTACTTGGCTCTAGGTACTCAGTCACAAATTCAGTTCCAACAGTTATCTGATCGTTGTCCTCGAGCATGGGATAAGGTCCTAGACATAAATCAAACATTCTCTTATTTAGTTATCAGCTCTACACTGGTGGTCCTAGGGTTACCCTAATTTACTGAGTTGACCCGTAGTTCAATTGGTTTACTCTTGGAATCACTGAGCCTTACACCGGGCCTTAGGTCATGTTTCGATGCATGGGCCAGTGCTAGGGCGTAGGGGAAAATTGGTCATTTGTAATACCAATACCTGCCACTAGATAAGAACATGGTCCCACAACTGTCTATGACATAATTACACTGTTGTCCACTTTAAGTTAGTGATGTAGAATCAAACACAGTAGTGCACAGTAACATGCGGGGCCTACTTAGGGTTCCAAAATATTTTTCATTTATGGACGGATGTGGGGGAAGGGCATTTTGTCATTTCCCACATCCCACAGTGTCCAAGGATCAAGGCCAACAGGAAATTATAGATCTACCCTTTTATTTTTGAAAGATTCCATCACTGAACCTTGCACTGGGCCTTACTGCATCGCCCAGTGCCTGCAGAATCGACCTTAGGCTAAGTTTCCAAGGTGGGGCCTGCAGGGCTGGGCCCACACTTGATCCTCTGCATGTTTAAGGATCTGGGTAGCCCTTGCAATGGTCTATCTCATGGTCCAATTAATTTCATCATCGGGGTTCCAGTCAGGCTGACTGTGGCTGCCCAAATAACCCTGGTGAATAGTGTTCAAGGTTTTGGCAAACCTGAAATCTTGGATTCAGCCACATGCAAGGTTGGATATGCATGTTCAATAGGGTTTCAGGGCTGCAACCATCTAGGATTTGGTCTCTGCAGCCCTGGCTTGCAGTCTGGGCTTCAATCCATTAGCCAGAAGGGGATCTGGGCAGTGCAACCATGCACAGCCAGATTTCGGCCAAGGTAGCAGCATAACTCAATATTGATTTTCATAGAAAAACCCAGATCTACCATGCACAAGGTCTGCATGGCTGATCTGGACCAAGATTGGGCAAACCCTAGCTTGTCCAGGTTGCCCAGGGTACAGAACACAGCAAGAACAGGGAGGAAACAAAAGGCAGTAGGTATACAGGGGATTTTTATACCTAAAAATGGCTGAGGGAGGTTCGGTTGTAGGTTGGAATGGCTGCAGCTAGTCTCCTTCCTTCCCCCTTCTTTCCTTCTTCCTTCCCTTCCTCTCTTTTCTCTCTCTTCTTTCCTTTCTTCTCTCTTTCGGATTCAGATTTGCCAAGGGCTCTAAAATGAGCCCATGGCCTCCTATTTATAGCCTAAGGCCAACTAAGGCCTGTTTGCCTTCAGTCCCTCTTTTAAAAACTGATTTTTGGAACTGATTCTGTTCAGTTTTGGGCTCTCTGGTGGGGTTCGCAATGAACCAGGGATATGAGGTGGTCCCTCAAAGTCCCCTCTATCACTGGAGAGTGTCGATGGTCAAGTGGGGTGCTCCCCACATTTTTAATAATTAAAAATGTGCAAAAATAGCCACTGGGCGATGTCTCTGGGCGTTGCCACATTGCCCAGTGCGATGGCCCAGTGAATTCCAGCAACATGAATTCAAAGGGGGATTGCACAGGGGTTTGACCCTGGGTTAGGGTATTGTCCCCATATGCCCACCATGGGTTTTTACATGATTTTTCAGAGGTGGGTCCCACTATTTAGGGAGGAGAGAGATTACCTGGGATCCAAGTCACACATCAGTCTATGAGCTGTGCAAGTACAGGGGTCTGCTATCCATCTTCTAACAGGTATATAGGAAAACCTATTCAAAGCATTCTCATTGATCTCATTGAGTGGAGTGATGCTCCACAGTGATCCTGGTGGCCTGGCGAGGGGTTCCTGCACTTCAGTCAGAGTCCAACCAGTCAGGGGGTAGGGTTTGACAGTAACACCCTTAAGTTGAATTATTCCTTGTCTAACTGTAGAATTAGGTTTGTTAAAAGAATATATGATTTTATTTGGGAAGAAATAAATATCTAATAATCTAGTCTATTGGTTGGACCCTTAGTTTAACAAATTATTAGGTCTTAGGTTCAAATTCCCCTACTTACATTTTGGATGAATTTAAGAAGTTTTATTTTTACGAATTTATTTTATGGTGGACTCCACATCACATCTAGCTAACTAGGAAACCGTGGAGATGTGGGAACTCTCCAACGTTTTTAATATATATATATATATATATCATATAATAATAATAGGATAAAAAAAAAGGAAAGAAAGAGAAGGAGTTGGAGTGAAAGAAGGGAAATAGAGAGGAGAGAATGTAAGATTGCAAGGGAGGTTCCACGCATGAGAGGGATTGGAGAATTTCGATTCTAAGCAACTAAGAAAAAACTAATAATAATGAAATAAGAAGGAATTTAACTAAAATTAAACTACTATATCTAAATCTTTTTAAAACCTTAAGTTAAGACTCCTTTTAAAATATTTTCATTGGAGGGAAAGTAAAGAGATCTAGTTAGAGACTAAATCGAATTCTTCTCATCTCCTTCTCTCTTGTTAGGAATACTTTTTTATAACCAAATCTCAAACCCCATTCTCTTTATCATAAATGTGAGAGAAAGAGAGAGAGAGAAAAATTCATGGACTATAGAGAGGAAGCGAAGAAGAAGAAGAAGAAGGAATGAGAATAAGGAGATTCGGACTATGCAGAACCAGTCACTTGAAGGCCAATTTTGACCCTTTTCGGAGACGAATTGAAAAAATCTTATTTCATAATAAAACGTAGTCTCATCTCATCTGTGCAATCCAACTTGAATCAGCCCAATCAGAGATCTGAGTAGAGAGATATTGCAAATAAACTGAAGGTAGGTCTTTCTGTCAAAAATCTGTGTTTCCCAAATCCGAGTTTAAACAATATCTTGAAGTTGATTTCATCATTACCTTACTCATAGAACTCCATTAAATTGATTTTGAACTAGGAAGAGGTAGATCAACACCATTGAAGCATGGATTTGAGTCACCTATAGAAACCCTAGTCGCTTCACACAAGGTGAGTAGATCTTCAACCATTATACTTGATATTTTTCTTACATATAAAATTTGTTTTGACACATTATTTTAAATCTAGAATTTAGTTTTAGATTGAGATTTATCATGCCAAAAACATATTTGATTCATGCTTTTACTCAATTAAATTGTTCACACATGATTGTTTGTAAAGAATGATGATTTCCTTATGATTTAATTCACATATTTGTATGCAGAAATTTTAATAATGTCATGTTTATAGACTAATGAATTCAATGTTTATTTGTTGATAGTATGAGGAAGGTATATGAATGATTATTCAAGATTATAACCTAATACATGATGTTTATGGATGATGCATAAAAATCTGACTTTGTTTAGGGTTTACCATTTAATTTTTATTGATGTTATTGTTGGATAAGTGATTGCGAAGATTTTTCCTAATCTTCCCTATTATTGTTCTTCACTTTTTGCATTGATATGTTGATGAAAGTTATTGTTTTCATACTTTATTTTTATTCTTTTCAATAGCATGTGTTAAGGTGGAATTGGGGAGTCATAACCCCTAAGTTTCGAACTTGGTTGTATAGCTTTAAATTATAAGCAAACCCTTGATTGTTATTTTGTTGTTTACCTTACCGACATTGGTGAATATGTTACGATAAGGATAAGTTGGTGAGTTTTTGAGCCATGGGTTTATCTTTATTGGAACTAAATAGAGTATTAGAAAGAGGGAGATGATCAAAAACTCTCCAGGAGGGCATTGCTAGTAAAACCTTCGGGGGCTTTGACTCGGTCTGGGGCAAGTTTGGTTACTAGTTTCTCCATTAGTTTCTTGATGTTGAGAGTGGACAGTGGTATTGTAGTTGATCATAACTGGAGTTCATATGCCGCTATCATGAGGGCCTTGGCCAGTGTATGGTAACTAGTTCACACTAGTCTATCAGGGAGTGATGTGTTTGTTATTT
This sequence comes from Telopea speciosissima, assembly GCF_018873765.1. Classification (NCBI taxonomy): domain Eukaryota; kingdom Viridiplantae; phylum Streptophyta; class Magnoliopsida; order Proteales; family Proteaceae; genus Telopea; species Telopea speciosissima. The sequence goes on along the minus strand of NC_057917.1, from coordinate 32,376,763 downwards.
ACGTTCTTTTGATGCATCTTTTGTTGATTGTTGCCATATATACTTTTCATTACGGTAGTGGTGATAAGAAAATATGGTTATGATCATTTTTTTTGTTTTGTTTCAGATCTATATATACATATTATTGTATGTCTTTGCATTTTGTATTACTTGTGCATGTTTTCACACTTGTATAGTTGTTGTGGATTTACTTGCTAAGCTTTTCCTGAAGCTTACCCTCACCACCTTTCAGATGAACAACTTTATGAATGCGAACCTGGATGTGAGGATGTACTAGAGGAGGAGGTCCAAGAGGACAAAGCGTTTGGATTAGAAGAAGACAACTACTATTAGAAACTTTACACCTTCTTTCAATTTTAAAAGAACTTATAATTTGTTTGAGTTTAATTTAATTGTGGAGATTGTAACCTTTATTTCAGAATTTCAAGTATAATTTAGAAGTTGTAATAGCTTAGTTTAACTATCCTACTTTAGTTGAAGTCTTAATCTATATATTTTACACATGTGTTTGTGTTTTGGTTCTATTCCGATTCATATCTCCTTGACACAAACGAACTTGTGGACCGTCAATGTTCCTAAGCCGCTAGGATGGTTTTGGGGGTGTTACAGAGTGGTATCAGAGCTCTAGGTTTTACTTAGGATAGGATATGAACTAGAAACATGAACCTAGGATACTAAACTTGAACACGTAAGAACTTTAAAAAAAAACTAAAACTTGGAAGTTGAACACTAGCAGAAAGTTTTCAGAATTCACTATGTAGAAACCCAAATTTACATAACATGTTAGACATAGTTAAAAATTGAATCTGGGCTTGAAACTTTTACTAGAGGTACCTGGATATGTGAAGAGTATGCCAATAAAATTCTATTGAACTTAGAATTGAATTGATAAGTCAAATAATTAGTGAAACCCAAGACCTACTAGAAACTATGAGATTTTGGAGTCCGAGAAAGATGGTGTTAGCAGAGGAACTTAGAAGTGGAATTTCAATCTGAAAATTTTACAATAGTTTCTTTAATGAGTCTACTTTCTACCATAAAAAAATTGGAATCTATTGACTTTAAGGAGAGTACTTTACACATTCTTTATCAAAATCTGCTAGAAACAGAACACTGATTTTGGAGGAACTAGAAACCTAAGTTAGGAAAACATTCTTAAGAGGATTTTTAGATATGTTTTAAAACTCTAAATTATATTTCCTAAAAAATTGGTTTTATCTGATCTAAAATTTTAAAAGTATTATTTTCCTATTTGCTACTGTAAATGGACAGAATTGGAGAAAGCAAAATTTTAATGAGTTGCAATTTTGGGGTGTGAGTTATTGATATTTTTGTGCCTGGCCAGAACAGAACCAAAACCTTGCAACCACCCAATGTTGAAAATCCTTCACCACCACCAACTGAGGATGAACATTTAATTATAAAACCACATGAGAATTATTAGAGATGAGTTTTAGTGAACATTGAATATAGAGACATTAAATATAGGTTGAAACTCTCTAGCATATTGTTGTGAACTTGAGCTGTGGAGTGATAATGATATATGTCCTTTAACATGACGTTTGTGGCAGACACAATATATATGTCTTGTCAAGTATAGATAGAAGGTAGAGTTTTACCGACAGATTTTATCCTTTTAGAATTGACGGATCTTGATGTCATACTTGGCACAAATTAATTATCCTCTTATTATGCTAGTGTTTATTTTTTTTTAGGGAATAATGATGTTTGGTAACGGAGGACAAGTTAAGCCCTAGACTTTTGGAACCCTCCAAGATTGAGATATACATAATTTTGAGGATGAAATCTTTTTAGGAGGGGAGGATGTAATACCTTGAAAATTTTTGGAAACTTATTAGTGGTACATGCTAAGGTAAAAACGATCTGACTTATAATGTGAGGTACATGTATGTGATATTATGTGATACATGACTCTGGTTGGTTTATACAAATAACTTGAATGGTTTGAACTTGCATAATTCTATATGGATAAATGCTAAATGGTTATGGACCAAGTCAATTCTGGGTCAATTTATTGGTTAGTCCAACTCAAGTATGAGTAATTCAGTTGTAACCAAGTTACTTTGGACCTTTGATATAGACCATGATTGAATAAATAAAGATATAGATGTAAATGTAAATGGGCTGGGCCCAATTAGTGCGCCCACAAGGGGCTGGCTGCGCGAGACCCGAGCTCTGGAGGGGTGGGTTACTTAAGTGACCAACCCCTCCCTTTTTCTATTCGGTCTAGACCTCTAGTGGAAGTCAACCAAGTGAGAGGGGCGCCCAGGATTTTGTTTATAAATAAGTATTAGGCTTAAACCCTAGCATTAATTCAATTAGATCTCTCCCTCTCTTTCAAGTTCTGCGTTTCCTAAGGTTTCCATCGCTGCCTAGGGTTTTGTGGTGTGGAGTTCTCTGTGGAAAAGCCTATAGAGATCATGTTGTGCTCGTAACTGCAAGCCACCTTCGATCGTCCCTTCCGCTGCGATTCCATTCGGTTCAGGTAATCCCTAAACCTCTATGGTTAATGAAATTCTAATATGCTAACAATAGAGATAATGATTTAGAAACTTTTAAAGATTGATTTGGCCAGGTTGAATATTACATCAGTGGTTCAAGAATAATAAGATTGATTTTAGTTCAGTTTAGTTATACAATGTTTTAACCAAGAACCATGTTACCATGTTGGATATTATTTATATCAGCCAATAGATTTAGTTTGATCAAAGTCAAATTTTTGGGAGTCTGATTTAGTAAATTGGGGGAGTTTCCACACATAATGTCTTGACCAACAATTGAAGGGTAGTCAGAGAGACTGACTTAGATTTTGAGGAAACATCTATTTGCTTTGGATCCCAAAGGGCAAGTCCTATATAACCATACTATTTCAATTGTGACGATTCTCTAGAGGAATCATGATATTCAAAGGGTTGTGGGAGAAAGAAGATGAAATGTGATCCAAGTATCCGCAACTATTTAGAGATCTTGATATGCAAATTTAGAGAACGAAGTTTCTTTAAGAGGTGGATTGTAATATCCCACATTTATTTAGCGATCCAAGTAAATTTAAAATTTGAGGATGAAATTCTGTTAAGGGGTGGAAAATTGTAATACCCTGATTTTGGACTAGGGGTAATTTGGTCTTTTTACCTAATACAGAATTAGGGCAAGTTGATATATAGGAGCTTGGACTCGCTGGAGGTGTACACATATATGCATGGTAAATACTGTGCCCTAGTGTAACACCCTTAATTTGAATTATTCCTTATCTAAGTGTAGAATTAGGGTTTGTTAAAAGAATATATGATTTTATTTGGGAAGTAATAAATATCTAATAATCTAGTCAATTGGTTGGACCCTTAGTTCAATAAGTTATTAGGTCTTAGGTTCAAATTCCCCTACTTACATTTTGGATGAATTTAAGAAGTTTTATTTTTACGAATTTACATTATAGTGGGCCCCACATCACAACTTTTTTTGGGTAGAAAACAAGGCTATTCATTCATGCGCGCCCAACGCCAAACCAAAGAAAAGGAAATATATAAAACAGATAGATATCATGATGAGCACAAGGTATGGATATACAATATCCAAAACCAAGGAATGGAGACTGACCCGATCGCACACGCTATTGACTGGGTCATCCAGGCTAGGGGTTGGGTCACTACCGCATCCCTAGATAATAGGCTATAGCCTGAGATAAATTTAAGCCCATGCACAAACGTGCCAAAAGGAGGGGCCTCAAATGTGCCAAATAGTCCAACATCATACTGCTCCCATGCGTGCCGACACACTGCCATAGCTTACTTTCAAACAAACTTGCCGAATCGGCAAAAGTCTATTGGATCGGCGAGTGGAAAATCGATTGATGGCAGGAGAGAGATGATGAATAATGACCGATGGCCGGAGCAGCAGGGCCGGCGTTAACCTCGGTGCCACAAGCACCAGGGTGGGCAACACCTGCAAACACACAAAAAAAGAAAAAAGGAAGACCGCCCATGACAAAGAGACTAGACACTGAAACATATACATAGAGCACAATTTTAGGCCGACAAAAGCCTTAAACACCCACAGATTGGGCCCACCACTCCTCAAAACCAGCAAGATGGAGCCTTTGGAGACCACATTGAACTCAGCCGAGAACAAATTGCACTCAGCCGAGACAAAATTGAACTCAGCCTCATAGGGCTGGTTCAACGTCAACACCAACATCAGATTGAACTCAGCCAAGTTCGAGCACAGGTCAATATCATCTACTAGAGCCAGGATCAAAGACTGAAACACAAGCGCTGGCGCCATCGCAGGCAAAGTCATAAGACTTGCTGTGGTTGTCCACGGCTCTACGGTTGAAGAACCCGAGAGCGTAGGTGGAGTTGTTGCCGGAGGGCCCGATGCACAAGAGCTCGACTTCATTCCAGATAAAAGAGGTGCCTTGCGCTGGATGTCCCAGAAGGTGAGGTCACAGCTGGAGGTGTCGATATGCTTGGCCTCGCTATTCTTGTTGCCTTTGAGAAGTATGTTGTGCTTCACCCATTCGTTGCCGTCCGAGCAGATCTCGTCGATGGGATAAACGGCGGCATCATCATCGTCGGCATCGTCTTCATTTGCGTCTTCTTCGGTAGGGGTTCCGATGATCATAGTGGAAGAGATGAGAAGGGAAAAGGGGAAAAGGAAAATAACACGCACAAGGCGAAGATAGGTTAACACGCACGGTGGCGGAGATAGGTTAACACGCACAGAGGCGGAGATTGGTTGAAGCACGATGGCGGATCTGGAATAACCAAGGCGGCGGATCTGGAAAACCAAGCGAAACTAGCCGAGCAAAAAAAAAAAAACCTTATTGTCTTCTCATTCTCTTCTTCTTCGTCTTCTTTTCTTCATCTTCTCTTCTATTCTTCGTCTTCTGCTTCTTCTGTTCTTCTTCAGAAAACCCTATATCTGACAAGATATTTGGTTTGGTGGCCCCACATCACAACTAGCCAACAAAGAAACCGTGGAGATGTGGGAACTCTCCCACATTTTTATTTTATATATATATATATATATATATATATATATATATATATATATATATATATATATATATATCATATCATACTATCATATCATATCATATTATTGTTATTATTATTATTATATTATATAAGTGCACAAACTCATGCTTCGTGGCTACTTTTTCACTTGATTACTTTACCCTTCTATTTAATTTAAGGGAAATTTACACATACCACCCCTGAGGTCTGACGAAAGGATATTTTCACCCCCCAGTTTTGAAAAATTCTGCGTACCCCCCTGAGGTTGGCAAACGGTAACAAATAAGCCCATTCTGTCAGTTCATGACTAACACTGTTAAAAATCAGACTTGAACAGACGGAATTGCCCTTATAAGGAAAAAAAGAAAAAAAAAAAAACACCTGCAACTCATCTTCCCCAATTTGGGGAAGATGAGTTGCAGGCATCCCTTTCTCTCCTCCTTTCTCTCTCTCTCTCTCTTGTAATAACGAGAACTCCTAGCCAGAGATTTCAATGGCCTTCACCTCTGGCTTCTTCACTTCTTCCTTGAGCACAGTAATAGTGAGCACTCCATTATCTATGGCAGTCTTCACCTGATCAATCTTGGCATTCTCAGGCAACCTGAACTTGCGCAGGAACTATTATCCATGGCAACCTTCACCATCTATTTCTTATTTGTATGTCTCAAAATTACGCAAAACAAAACCCCCTTTCATCATGCATCCGCCCTTCCCTTTTCCTCCATAGTCACTTCTGCTACCCACCGAAATCAAATTATTAAAGATAAATAGTAAACGCGAAGCAAATCAAAGTAGCAACGCAAGCAAAGCAAAAGCGAAGAAGAAGAAAAGCAAAAATCTCTCTAAACACAGCCAAACAGTCCAACCTGTAACCTTTTAAGTCATCGCCTCCTCTCTACTCCAAGATCGGAGCTTTCAGTCCCCAGAAGACTAATTAGACGCATATTTGATTCATTCTGAGATGGGTTCTATTGCGTCAAGAAATCATCAAGCTGTCCTACGAGTGCCGTCACCTACAAGTGGACCAAGAGGTCAATAGAGAGAACCTGTGTGGTTCCGACCTAGGGCTCTCTGATGCCAAAGTTAGATCTCCTGAGCAAATAGATGAATAGTGATTATTCAATATGAGTTTTTTATGTCCCCTTTAAGGGTGGTGTACCTTTCCTTTTATAGTAGTGTATGGCGGTGTGGAGATTCCCAGTTTGATGGCGAGTGTGCCGTTGAGTGGATAGAGGCCCTGGGTAGTAGGGCTCTATCCCGATTGGTCATCTCCCCATGGGAGGGAGTGTCCTGGTGGTATCAAGATCTTTGGCGGATAGATATCACGTCATTGGTGCTTGAGTCCGTCTGGGTCACATAACCTCTAAGCGGTGGCCCAGAGTCCTGGTGGTGGCATATGTCTATAGTGACATGATTGGGTCATAGATGAGCGGCCTCGGTGTCCGTGTACATCACGTCTACGTCCATGATGTCGCACCTGGGTGTGAGGCCATGCCTAGGTGAGGCCGCACCTAGGTGAGAGGCTGCGCCTGGGGGTGAGGCCATGCCTGGGTGAGGCAGCACCAAGGTGAGGCCGCGCCTGGGTGAGGCCCATGCCTGGGTGAGGCCACGCCCGGGTGAGGCCGCGCCTGGGTGAGGTCGTGCCTGGGTGAGGCCGGTACTTGGGTGAGGCCGGTGCCTGAGTAACACCACGCTTGGGTGAAGCCGGGGCTTGGGTGAGGCCGACGCCTGGGTGTAGGACGCGCCTGGGTGAGAGGCCATGCCTGGGTGTGAGGCCACTCCTGGGTGAGGCCGCTCCTGGGTGAGGCCAAGCCTGGGAGAGGCCAGCACCTGGGTGCAGGCCGTGCCTGGGTGAGGTCATGCCTGGGTGAGGCCGCGCCCGGTGCCTGGGTGAGGCCGGCGATTGGGTCAGGCAGCGCCTAGGTGGGACCCCCATTTGGTTCTCCTTGGTTCTAAAGCGAGTCGCTTTGTGACACGTGGCAGCCGCTGACTGGTTCGGTGAATCTTGGATGTATCATTTGCCCCCCACTCTCTTGAGATAGGATGTCCAAGAGAGTAGATGCCTTTATATAGTGAGGGGTCTACTGCGAATGAACTTTCTTTGTGGGGCTTGCCTATAAATCTGTTAGTGAGGTAGGAGAGGTTGGAGGTTCAAACCTTTCCTCCTACACTTTTCCTTCTTCTTTTTTGCTTTGTTTTTTGTAGATATATGTCCCTCTTCTTCACTTTCTCTTTTTTCACTTCTCATTTTTCCTCATCATTTCTCTTTCTTACTTTTTGCCTCCCACTTTTTCCTTTTCTTGAATTTCTCCTTTGCATTGCACTTTTGGCTTTTGTCCTCTTTTTGGTGCCCACCATGTGCTTGTCCTTGGGTCACCTAGACTAGTGTCAACTTTTTGGTTTTCCTTCCTTCGGTTTTGGGTCCCTGTGCATGCCTTATGCTCACTTAGTGCCTTGCTTACTTGGAGGGCTTGAGTGGTGCTAGGCTTGAGTGCCTTGCATTTGGTGGTCTCTGTTACTTGATCGTGCTCGTGGTGTGGTCGCATCATCATGTGTCTGCTCCCCTGCGCGATCGCCTTCCCCCTAAGGCCTTCCCCATAGGGTGGCCGCGCTTGCGGGCATGAGGCCGCCCTTACGGGTGTGGCCGTGCCTATGGGTGTGAGGCTACGCCTGCGGTGAGGCCATGCCTAGAGTGGCCGCGCCTGCGGGTGTGGCCACGCCTAGAGTGGCCGCGCCTGCGGGTGTGGCCACGCCTATGGGTGTGAGGCCGCGCCTGATGGTGTGGCAGCGCCTATGGGTGTGAGGCCGCGCCCTTGGGTGCGATGGACCCTCATGCTTCTCCACTCTCCTTCTTCTTTTCTGTGATGGATCTGCTGTTTATACTTTGTAGGTGGTCTTCATTTCATTTTTCTTGCTAGCTTCTTGTCTGAGAGATCGTTCCTCTGAGCAAGTAGCTAGTCTGCTTCATTATTTGTCCATGTCATCACCTAATGACTCTGATCCGACTGCGGTCGTAGTTGGATCCCATGAGGAGTCTTCTTCGGGGTCGTCTTCCCTAGCAGATACTTCTTCTTCTTTGCCTTTCCCTGTTGCTAGTGAAGGGGAGGAGGAGGTTTCTGGAGATTCCACCCCTAGTAGGGGTCGTAGGGCCTCTAGAGGTTCTATTTCTATTGGTGACCCTAGGAGTAAGTTGGCTCCCATTCCTAGCGTCTTGACTTCCTCGGACTTGGTAGTTCGTGTTCTGGAGAAGACCCCTGATTATGACTTCTCAAGGTTCCCTGAGGTCACTACGCTGCTACCTGAGACTGCTGTAGTGGCTCGTGTCTCTTCTGAGGATGATGTTGTGATGATAGAGGAGGGTGCGGTCTTACCAGAGGAGAGTGTTGCTCATCCGGCTGAGGCTGATATGATGTCTCCTTCTGGATCAGAGGCTGCTCCTCCACTAGATGCTCCTTGATTTTATAGATGTTCATTCTGGATGTTGACTTTTTGGATGATAACTTTTGGATTGTGATGCTTGCTTTTTGTCTTTTGTATGTACTTGACTCTTTCTTTAGATGTTGATATGATTTGATCCTTGCCGCTTTGATATTGATCTATGCAATCTCATGTAGTTGGCGATCCATAGGGATGCCTTGTCTCAGTGGTCCCCGGACCTTAGTGGTATGACGCCTCAATGGCGGCATAACGCCTTAGGCATAGAGCCTCGGTGGTGGCATAACACCTTAGGCATAAAGTCTCAATGGTGGCATAATGCCTTAGGCATGAAGCCTCAATGGTGGCATAACGCCTTAGGCACAAAGCCTTAGTGGTGACATAAAGCTTTAGGCATGAAGCCTCAGAGGTGGCATAAAGCCTTAGGCATGAAGCCTCAGTGGTGGCATAAAGCCTTAGGCATGAAGCCTCAGGGGTGGCATAATGCCTTAGGCATAGAGCCTCAATGGTGGCATAAAGCCTTAGGCATGAAGCCACAGTGGTGGCATAAAGCCTTAGGCATGAATCAGGGGTGGCATAATGCCTTAGGCATAGAGCCTCAATGGTGGCATAAAGCCTTAGGCATGAAGCCTCAAAGGTGGCATAAAGCCTTAGGAATGAAGCCTCAGTGGTGGCATAAAGCCTTAGGCATGAGGCCTCAAGGGTGGCATAACGCCTTAGGCATAGAGCCTCAGTGGTGGCATAAAGCCTTAGGCATGAAGCCTCAGGGGTGGCATAACGCCTTAGGCATAGAGCCTCAGTGGTGACATAAAGCCTTAGGCATGAAGCCTTAGTGGTGGCATAAAGCCTTAGGCATTAAGCCTCAGGGGTGGCATAACGCCTTAGGCATATATCCTCAGTAGTGGCATAAAGCCTTAGGCATGAAGCCTCAGAGGTGGCATAAAGCCTTAGGCATAGAGCCTCAGTGGTGGCATAAAGCCTTAGGCATGAAGCCTCAAAGGTGGCATAGAGCCTTAGACATGAAGCCTCGGGGGTGGCGTAACGCCTTAGGCATGGAGCCTCAGTGGTGACATAAAGCCTTAGGCATGAAGCCTCGGGGGTGGCATAATGCCTTTGGCATAACGCCTTAAGCATAAAGCCTCGGTTGAGTAGTAGAAGAAGCCGAGTATTCCCGAAATTTTTTTCAATTTATCCTTGAAACTGTAATGCCATCTACTGCTACAGTTGGTGGTGCCAAACTCCGCTGTTGTTACTTCTACTGATAGTACTTGTTCAGGTATAGTGAGTTCCAGATACGGTCTACCTTCTTGCCCCCCGGAGTCTGCAAGTGGTAGGTCCATGGATGTATCTGCTTGGAGACTATGTAAGGTCCTTCCCAGTTAGCTGACAGCTTCCCTGCCTTCTGTGGCTGTGATGCACTAGCCCTCCGTAGGACTAGGTCTCCCTGGTGGAATAGCATTGCCTTGACCCTGGCATTTTAGTACCTGGCAATACGTTGTTAGTAGGCGATGTTCCTTAGTAGTGCTCTCTCACAGACTTCATTTATAAAGTCTAGGTTCGCTCGTAGTCCGTCGATATAGGTACGTTCGTTGAAGTGCAGAACCCTATGGGACATGGCGCAGACCTCTGCTGGCGCCAATGCTTCAGTGCCATATGCTAGGCGGAATGGGCTCTCTCCTGTGGGTGTCCGTACTGCAGTTCGGTACGCCCACAGAATGCTTGGTAGCTCTTTGACCCATTTCCCTTTGGCTCCCTCTAGCCTTTTCTTGACTCCTTCTAGCAGTGTTCTGTTGGTGACCTCTACCTGACCATTGGCCTGTGGGTATGCTACCGATACAGGCCGATAGTTGATGTTGTAGCTGTGACAGAATGCTTGGAATTTGGGGTTGTTGAATTGTTTGCCGTTGTCTGAGACGAGGATCTGTGGTACCCCAAACCTGTAGATGACATCGTCGCTGACGAACTTCTCCATCTCTGTCTCTATTATCTTGGCCAAGGGTTTAGCTTCGACCCACTTGGTGAAGTAGTCAATCGCGACGACCAGGTACTTTCTGTTTCCCAGTGCTGCGGTGAAGTTTCCTAAGATGTCCAGCCGCCACATGGCAAAAGGTATGGGGTTGAGGATTGATGTCAGCTTGGTGGCGGGTATATGGGGTACTGGGGCGAACAACTGACATTGCTCACATTTCTTGGCATATTGGATGACCTCCTCTTGCATTCGTGGCCAGTATAGTCCCTGGCGGAGGATTTTGTAGGCTAGGGCTCGTCCCCCCATATGGCTTCCACATATCCCCTCATGGACTTCTGCTAGGGCGTACTCTGCCCCCTTGGGTCCTAGGCACTGGAGTAGTGGTGCTATTGCCCCCCGCTTGTACAGTACCCCATCTAGGACTGTGTACTTTGGAGCTCTCATCCTGATCTTCCTTGCCTCGGCCTTGTCTTCTAGTACGACGTCGTTCGGGAGGTAGTTGAGTATGGGGTCCATCCAGCTGGGCCCCTCCTCAATCTCATTAACTTGCTTCTCCCGGTATGTTAGCTCATGTAATATTTCCACGTACACTGCATTAGCCAGGTTTCTGAGTTCATCATTGGCTAGCCTGGACAGTGCATTAGCAGTTGCATTCTCAATCCTTGGAACTCGAACCATCTCGAACTTTGGCCATGGTTTATCGCCTACAGTCCTTGGTTGTAGCATTTTTTATTTATTTATTTTTTGAATTGGTCTTTGGCCACAGACACCTCTTTGCTCGAACCTCGAACCTCGAACCTCGAACCTCGAACTTCTACCATGGTTTGACGCCTATGGTCCCTGGCTGTAGCCTTTTTATTAATTTATTTTTTGAATTGGTCTTTGGCCATAGACACCTCTTTGCTTGAACATCGAACCTCGAACCTTAGACCTTGGGCCCCGACCTCAAACCTCGAATCTTGTCCTTGGATCTCAACCTCGAACCTCGTCCATGCCCATGGCCTGTCGATCGTGGTCCTTGGCCATGGTCAAAGACCCCCTTTTTATTTTTCTTTCTTCTCTCTTTTCTTCTTTGCTTTTGGGCAGCGGCCTTTGACGGATGGCACCCATTCATGAAATTTTTTTGTTTTTTTTGTTTTTCTCTCTCTTGATAGGTGACGTCCATTGATGACGACCATAGCCTTTTGGCCATGGCCTCTTGGCCGTAGCCACTTGGCCTCTCTCTTTTTTTTTTTTTTTTTTTTTTTTTCTGGCTCTGTCTCTGGTAAGGTGTATTCAACGACGAAGTCTGCCAAGGCTTGGCCTTTGATGGCAGTCCTGGGTTAGAATCTGATGCCATGCTCATTCAATTCGATAGCCCAAGCGATCAATCGCCTAGAGATGTCTGGTTTGTGCGGTACCTTCTTTAATTGGAGGTCGGTGAGGACTATGATGGTATGGGCTTGGAAGTATAGTCGTAGCTTCCTAGCCGCGATTACCAATGCATAGGCTACCTTCTCGATCCTGGTGTGCCTGGTCTCTGCATCGATCAGAACATAACTCACATAGTAGATGGGCCTTTGGACTTTGTCTTCTTCCTTCAGCAGTACTGCGCTGACCGCGACAAGGGTGGCGGCCAGGTAGAGCTGCAATTCTTCGTTAGGTTTTGGTCGCCCAAGCAGTGGTGGGCTCTCTAGGTACTCCTTCAATTCTTCGAACGCCTTCTGGCCCTCTTCTGTCCATGTGAAGTCTTTAGGGCTTCGGAGGTTCTTCAATGTTTTGAAGAATGGTAGGCACTTGTCACCTGCCCGTGACATGAACCTGGAAAGGGCGGCGACCCTTCCATTCAACCTCTGCACTTCCTTGACCGTTCGAGGAGGTGCCATCTCTTGGATGGCCTTGATCTTGGATGGGTTGGCTTCTATTCCACGTACTGAGACCATGAACCCCAGGAATTTTCCTGACGTTACACCGAAGGCGCACTTTGCAGGGTTTAGCTTCATCTGGCTCCTCCTCAGTACTGTGAATGCTTCCTCTAGGTCGGTCAGGTGTTGGTTGGCGTGGATGCTTTTCACGAGCATGTCATCCACATATACCTCCATGTTGCGCCCGATCTACTCCTCGAACATCTTGTTGACCATCCTCTGATAGGTGGCCCTTGCATTCTTCAACCCGAACGGCATGACGTGGTAGCAGTAGTTCTCTTTGTCTGTCCGGAATGCGGTGTAGGACTCATCACCCTCATGCATGAGGATCTGGTTGTACCCAGAGTAGGCATCTATGAAACTCAGCATCTCATAGCCGGTGGTGGCGTCGATCAGTAGGTCGATCCTGGGCAGTGGGTACTCATCTTTTGGGCACGCCTTGTTCAGGTCGGTGTAGTCGACACACATCCTCCACTTCTCGCTTGGCTTTGGTACCATGACCACGTTTACGAGCCAGGTTGGGAACTTCTCCTTTTTGATGAACCCTGACTGGCTCAACTTCTCGACCTCTTCCTTGATTGCTGCTTGTCGATCGAGGGCAAAGTTACGTCGCTTCTGTTGAATGGGCTTCCTGATTGGGTCGACATGCAGTCAGTGCTCTGCTAGGGAACGTGGTATTCCAGGCATGTCAGAGGTCGACCATGCAAAGACATCCATGTTCGCTTGGAGGAGGTGTCCAAGTCCTTCTTTCTATTCCTTGCTTAGTAGCGAGCCAACCTGTATGACCTTGGAGGGGTCGTCCCTGCTAAGGGGCCATGGGATGAGGTCTTCTACTGGTCTTCCTCTTCTCTCTATCAATTCATCTTTCTGGTCACTGACCATGTTCTCTAGGCAGAGTGCCATTCCGCGGGTGTTACCATTGTTCTTTTTCATGAAGGTGGCGTAGCACTCCCCTGCTTTCTTCTGATCTCCTTGAACTTCGCCTACCCCATTCTTGGTGGGGAACTTCATCTTCAGGTGGAGTGGCGATATGACTCCTCTAAGGACTATCAGAGATGGTCGCCCTAGGAGGCCGTTAAAGGACACCACGAACTTGACAACCATGAAATTCACCATGAAAGTCACTTGTCGAGGGTGTACCCCGAAGGTGACGGGTAGTTCTATGGTACCTCTAATGGAGGCAGTGGCACCTGAGAATCCATGGAGGTACGTGGGCTCTGGTTTGAGCCCATCGTCCCCAAACTCGAACTGTCGATAGGCGTCCAAGGAGAGTACGTCTACAGACGCCCCTGTGTCTATCAGTACGCTGTGTACAGGTCGGTTGGCTACCTCCACCTGTACTACCAGGGCATCCTCATGTGGGAAGTTTAGTCCTTCCAGGTCTTCATCCGAGAAGGAGATCACCGCCTCGGTCTTGGCTATCTTGCTTGCCCTCTCTGCCACTCCCATGAACCTGGCATGGGCTTTAGCTTTTCTGGTGGACTCTTGCCCCGGTCCTCCAAGTATGATGAGGATAGGAGGTCCCTTGGTGCCACTAGGTTCTGTTGCATCTCTCCGCTCTTCTGGGCGGTCTCTCTCTCGATCTGTTCTTCTTTCTTCTTATCTCGGTTCCACTCTGTCTCCGTCGCGACCTCTGTCTCCTTGGCCTGAGCGGTTGTCATGTCTCCCCTTCACATATTTGTTCAAGATTCCTGCTCTTACAAGTTGTTCTATCTCTCTCTTCAATTGATAGCACTCCTCTGTGTTGTGCCCATTCTCTTTGTGGAAGAGATAGTACTTGTTAGGATTTCGCTTCTCTGGTCCTGCTAGCATGGGTCGTGGCCAATGGAGTAGGTCACGGTCTTGGATTTGCATGAGTATCTGGGACCTAGTGGTGTTCAGTGGTGTGAACTCAGGGGTGCTTGCCCTCTCACTTCTCTCTGGGCGACGGTCTGTCCTCCCATATGGGTGGTCACCCTTCTCTTATCGACGCTCTGTCCTCGACCTCTTACCTTCTTTGCCATCATCATGTGCTGACCTCTTGTTGTCCTGTGGCTTGGCCTCGATTATCTTCGTTCTAGCTTATAGTACCTCAGCCATACTTGCAAACTCGTTGCACAGCTCCAGGAGCTCTTTCATAGTCCTGGTCTCATGACGTGTCAGGTCCTTGATCAGGTCCAGGTCCCTGATACCTCCTGCTAGGGCTGCATGTTGTGTTTGGTCGTCCAAGTCTTGAACCTCCAGGGACTCCTTGGTGAACCTGCTAACGTACTCCCTGAGAGATTCCCCAAGATTCTGTACCACGTTCAGTAGATTGACGGTGGTCTTCTTCTGCTTGACACTACTCTGGAAGCGGGTGACAAACTGTTTGCATAGCTCCGCGAACAAGCATATAGATCTCAGTCGCAGCCTGGAGAACTATGATGTGGCTGCTCCCTTGAGGGATGCAGGGAATGCTCGATAAGAGACCACGTCCGACCCACCATACATCGTCATCATGCCATTAAAGTAGTTGATGTGGTCATTAGGGTCAGTGGTACCACTGTAAAGTTCAAAGGTGGGTAGTCGGAACCTGGAAGGTAGCGTGGCTGACATGATCTCTGTCGAGAATGGGTGTTGTCCAGGTATGGAATGTGTCTCACCTTTGGTCTACTTCTTCAAACCTTCCAGCTTCTCATCCAGGTTGTGGAGTCTTCGATCGAGCTCCTCATCCCGTGTCTGTCCCTCACTCCTGGTTGGACGTTCACTGCGACCCCATTCACGTTCTCTCCTGGATGTCCCCTCCCGCCTTGAGTGTTGGCGGGATGGTGAATGGTCACGCCGTGATGAACCCTGTCGCGAAGGTGAGGGGCTTTCCTCTCTGTAGGTCCGACTTCATCGTGGTATGTGACCTTCTTCAAGTCGTCCGTCGAACACAGACCTCCGGACCGATCTCTGCGGGCTAGGCACCCTCGCCCTGGGTGTTGGGGTCCTCCCACGTTCTGACCGCGGCGAGAGGTCTCTTGTTCTCCTGGGACGCTGGGAAGGCTCCCCCCACTGTGGAGTGGGGTTTGCCCGTTGTGCAAGTCTCTCTGATCCCACGCCCTTGGGAGATGATCTCCTAGGGTTCGACTCTTGTCGAGGTACGGACTCCACCCTTGCTGATGGCGACGTCCTTCGGCGGTGAGACGTCGCACGTTGTGTCAAGTATTCTCGAAAGAGTCATTGTTCATCGAGGATCTGTCGTTGCAGGTCATTGATTTGACCCACAGTGGCTGGAGCATTGGGGTCAGGTATCACCTCTACCACCACATCGTCTGCCTTGTCATTGTTGGGCTCGTCGACCACAAACTGGTCTCTAAGGGGGATCTCTTCCTCCAGAGGGACATGGTCTTGGTCATTGGCTCTATGGCAAGAGCACTCTGGGGGGTGATCCATTTCTCGCTCCGTTGTTGGCGGTGGTAGTCTTCCTTCGTGCCATTGAATGTATATGAAAGCGAGCTAGTAGCTGTAATGGCTAGCGTCGTTCCCACAGACGGCGCCAATCTGTTGCGTCAAGAAATCGTCGAGCGGTCCTGCGAATGCCGTCACCTGCAAGTGGACCAAGGGGTCAACAGAGAGAACCGGTGTGGTTCTAGCCTAGGGCTCTCTGATGCCAAAGTTAGATCTCCTGAGCAAACAGATGAATAGTGATCATTCAATATGAGTTTTTTATGTCCCCTTTAAGGGTGGTGTACCTTTCCTTTTATAGTAGTGTATGGCGGTGTGGAGAGTCCCAGTTTGATGGTGAGTGTGCCGTTGAGTGGATAGAGGCCCTGGGTAGTAGGGCTCTATCCCAATTGGTCATCTCCCCGCGGGAGGGAGTGTCCTGGTGGTATCAAGATCCTTGGCGGATAGATACTCGCGTGTGGTGATAACGTCATTGGTGCTTGAATCCGTCTGGGTGACGTGACCTCTAAGAGGTGGCCCAGAGTCCTAGTAGTGGCATAAGTCTATAGTGACACGATTGGGTCATAGATGAGCGGCATCGGTGTTCGTGTACATCACGTCTGCATCCACGATGCCGCGCTTGGGTGTGAGGCCATGCCTGGGTGAGGCCGCGCCTAGGTGAGGCCGCCGCCTTGGTGAGGCCGCACCTGGGTGAGGCCGCGCCTAGGTGAGAGGCCGCGCCTGGGGGTGAGGCCACGCCTGGGTGAGGCCGCGCCTGGGTGAGGCTTGCGTCTGGGTGAGGCCACGCCTGGGTGAGGCCACCGCCTTGGTGAGGCCGCTCCTGGGTGGGACCCCCGGTTGGTTCTCCTTGGTTCTGGAGCGGGTCGCTTTGTGACACGTGGCAGCCGCTGACTGGTTCGGTGAATCTTGGATGTATCAGGTTCTGCATCTACCTTCCCTCTCCCCTCACAACTAAAACCATCTCTCTGGGAACAAAAGGGTTCTCTCTTCATCTATGACAAAAAGCCCAAAAAGAACCGATCACTTGTTCCGGCAAAAATTAGTTTTGGGATTTCTCATTTGTTTCTCCTTGAAGTTTTAATTAATTTCTTAAGGGGTTTTACTTTGATCAGGTTGCACAGCTTTTTGGGCAGGCGATCTTCGAAGCATCGAAGCTGAAGGTACTGTTCTTACTTCTTAGGAGTAGATGAAAAGAAACACCCAGGAAATCTTCCGAGAACTTATACGCTCACCCACAGTGACATTACCTCTAAACTCACACTCGCTATCTCTCAATCGATCAACAATGCTCAGGTATCTCTCAATTCCATTTATGGTTATTGGGTATTTTTTAGAATAATTTGATTAATTTCATGGGGAAAAAAAAGGGGATCTTCAATAAAGACAAAAATCTGGTGCTTTGTTTTGTAGCTACAGGGTTGGTATAACAGGTTACAGAGGGACGAAGTGATTAATTTCCATTTGACTGATCTCCTTACTATAGAGAAAGGAGGAGAGAAAAGGATGCTTGCAACTCATCTTCCCCAAATTGGGGAAGATTATTTGGGGAAGGTGAGTTGGAGGTGTTATTTTTTTTTTCCTTGTAAGGTCAATTCTGTCAGTTCAAGTCTGATTTTTAACAGTGTTAATCATGAACTGACGGAATGGACTTATTTGTTACCGTTTGCAAACCTCAGGGGGGTGCGTAGAATTTTCCTAAACTGGGGGTGAAAATATCCTTTCGTCAAACCTCAGGGGTGGTATGTGTAAATTTCCCTTTATTTAAATACCATATTTCATTCAGTATTTTTTAAGTATTTTATTCTTATTGTTCACACAATCTTGTTAACCTTTTTTTTCTCCTTATTATTAATTTTTTAAATCTTACCCAAAAAAATTATTATTTTTTAAATCTAAAATACTCTAATGCTCTCCATCGAAATACCCGTCGTATCTCCCGAACCCTGACTTCCCTTTCTCTTCGTTTTGTGCGGCTGTCACTTCGTCTTCAACCTCCGTCAGTGATCCTAAGCTCCATCCCCACCATTCTTTTCCATTTCTCTTATTTTGTTTTCGTTTTCATTTACTTTCACCAATACCATTCCCAAACCCCAGACAACATCATCTCCGGTTATATGTTCTCCTTCCATCTTCTTCTGGAACCTAATCCAACCAAAACCCTCTTTCCTCATCTACCTCTCAATCCATAGCAGCCATAGATGCATCCCCATCTCCCTCTTCCGAGAGTCTGCAACCCCATCTCAATCCTATCCTAATCTACTATCTCTCTATCTTAGCCCAATGAGATTCGATTTCACTATCATCTTGGAACATCATGATCAATATTACCACGGCTCTTCCCTTTTTTTTTCGTATGTTGGTTTGAGTTCCCATAGAGATTGGGGTTATTGAATTCAACTTTGATGCAATGAGTATACTGCCGCCCTATTGTTTATTAGGGATGCGTTAAGCACCATGACTGGATTCACAGTCTATAAATTATAGATACTGTTGAACTTTTTTTTTTGTTTTTTTGGTAAAAGATACTGTTGAACTTAGGTAGCCCATAAGGTTGCAATCCAGCCATCATTGTCTACAGAAAGACCGCTGCCACACTGCATTGATTCTTGAGGGAACCATGAAGGAACAGTTGCTAGACATCAGGTGCAGAGTTGGTGTATTTGCAAATTTATTCCATAGAGAGGAGAATTCGAAGATGTCCCATGGTAACATTGTCCAGTGAAGCAGTTTAATCATGAACTCCATAGACATTTCATGCCACAAGAAAGTCATATTTGATTTACTTGCTGTTTTTGGTTTTGAGCTTTATGGTGGGAGTTTTGATGATTAGTGTGCGTTATTTCTCTTATTTTCCTGCTCTCCGATTGATGTGTTCGTTGTCTCTAATATTTTAATTTAATATGCTTCTTGGTGTTCTGATTGACGATTTGAGTATTGGGCCTTATTTGATTGATTTTATTGCATTGATGGTCTGGCTCTTTGTTATTGGTGGTGAAGTATGAGGTGAGGCATTTTTTGTTACAAAAGATTTGTTATAGAAAGGGCACAAGGTCCATGTTATTAAAGGGAAAAGAAATAATATTTATTTCTTGTAATTTGTATATTTAGATCAAAATTGATGTTTGTGGCTCTTTACCTATTCACAGAAATATCTACTCATCCATTCTAAGATCCAACGTTTGTTGCCCTGTTTTTATCGATGTAGAATCCTACTGACAAATAAACCTCCAGCATGCTTGCTGAGTTGATGATCGTTAATCCTATTTCCTTATCTTTTGATTTGTTTTTCTTTATTTATTGGAATCTTGAAGAATTTCCAGCAGCAAGGACAGGAGGGAAAAATAATTGCATTATAAGTCTTTGCATGTGGGACAAATGTTATGATTTACGAGGAATTGCATTTGACTGTAGATTTGTGTTGGTCCAGTGATCTATATTTAATTATTGAACTTTTGGTTTCAGCAAATCATTACTTTAATGGTTTGTAGAGCAGAATAGTCAAACCACGCTCCTTTATACTCCATTTCTGAAATTGTTCTCCAACTTTTACCCTTTTGTATTAAAATGTTATGATATTATCTTGCTTGTTTTTTAACGGATCTAGGATATGCCCTGTCATTCTATCTACAGATCTACGGCCATAAATATGATAAATTGTAATGATTCACTCTCTGTTTATCATATTTATATTCTAGAACTTTTGTATCTACAAATGATCGGATGCTGCTACTGCATTGGAGAGCATTTACAAATTCCTTGACTTGTGTTGTTGTGATGTATGCAGTCCATGACATAAGTTGTACTGATAAGATCAAAACTTCTTCTTCCCCTCTGGAAACTTTTCCAATCCTTTCTTGATTCTGTCTCATACTCTTCCTTCACTTCAACTTCCACTTAAGTTTGCATCGACTCCCTCTCCAGGTCCTCAATGAGGCATCTTGATAGAACAACACGATCTTCTAACACTGCACATCTACCTTGACCAATGTACAATATTCATTGGGTGGAGACATCGCCAACTACACAGATACTTCCCTAAGAGATGTCTCCCCAATCCCCATAGCACATTCCATGGCTTCCTGAACCTTAACGGTGAGACTATGATAGTTTTAAGGTATGTGCTTTCCACTGCATTCAGTATTTCCTTTGAAATTTTTCTTCCAAGCTTCCACCATTTGTTTCATACTTCCGTACAGGCGTTAGGCATTGAAGATAACTGAATGCTTTAATATAATTGTCTTCCTTTTGTTTGTTGCAGAATGCTCATTAGAATTTGATGCTTAGTTCATGGAATGGTCGTTGTTTACCTTGTGGCGCCTACATTTTTGTTGTTTCAGGTTGGTTTTATTTCATCCTATTCATCTAATAGCTGTAATTTTTACCAGGCACAGTTGTGTTGGTGAATTATGTAGCCTTTGTTGTTCATATAATCAGTTTGAACTTCAGTCAATTGATATCAGATTGGCAGCTTCATATATCAATGTTAATTGAAGTGTCACTTAATTACATGGCTCCTCTCGTAGCGATGATGTTGTGCTCTATTTACTTGGTCCAGAGGCCATTCTGCTTTGTAAGTAATGTATATTGTCTGCTCTTATTGTGGAGTGTCTGAGCCTGGCTTACCTTGCACCTGGGCCCGACTTTGGTGGCTGTTGTGTAGATGAGCAAGACCTAGGCATGTCTTAAGAGGCATTGTTCAGTTTTGAAGCCATAAATCTATAAGTTGTTCAACCAATGACAATTTTTTTATTTAGATAAATGTTAGGAATCACACAAGTTTTCTTTGGATAGTGGCAGATTTGGCATTAGTCTGGGGCCTCTAGTCCCCACCCCACTTCCCTCTCATCCCCCCTCCCATTGTAGGGGACACAAACTAGAAGGGGAAAAAGAAAATTCGAGACAGTTTGAGTATTTGATAGAAGTTCTTTGAGACTTACCAGTTTGGGTATTGCCATATGACTGGCTTAGAGGTGCAGCTTTTAGTAGTCATTCAAGGGCCATTTTCATTTCAAAAATTTATTTAAGTTGTATTTCTTTTCTCATTACTTTACACAACTTCTACTCATGTTCTTGAATTGAGTCTCCTCTGTTTCATGCTTTATTGAATCATATTATGTGTCATTTGGATTATATTCTTGTTTACGAGTCTATGATGTTTTAGAGGATTCCTTTTTGACCAAATTAGATCATATTCTTAGGAATGATTCAATTCAAGAATATTTCACCAAAAAAAAAATATTCAATTCAAGAATAAATGATCTAGATTGTGAAAATTCTAAACATTGAAACTATGCATTATGTCTTCATATTACTCTTTTTATGTTCCACTTTTGACAAAGATCAGTTGCTGAATTTTTTACACATAACGTCAGGAGCAATAGTGCCAAATCCAAGTATGGTTAACAAGATCAATACTTACATGAACCGACAAGGGATAATATACGAGTACAATGGACCACACCAAGTTTAATACTTAAGTACTCTTTAAAATTTTTAATTCCCTTTATTATCTCTCTCTTTCTTTCCCCACTGCCCTTTTCCGTCTCTCTCTCTCTCGCGCGAAAATATCTTTTATGATATACATTCTCTCTTAATGATTAAAGAGGTTCATTTCTTACTCTGAATAACACTACTGGTTGAATTTCAGGTTTGGAGATATTGGCATTTCCATGCAATCAATTCTTGAATCAAGAGCCTTGCACAGGCCTTGAAGCAAAGACTTTTGCTTGTACAAGATACAAGGCTGAGTATCCAGTTTTCCAAAAGGTACAGTAAGCTGTAGTGGATTCAACCATTGATGATGTTCTAATTTTTATGGATTCATCCAGACTTTTGCTTGTACAAAATACAAGGCTGAGTATCCAGTTTTCCAAAAGGTATAGTAAGCTGTAGGTTATGGATTCAACCATTGATGATGTTCTAATTTTATGGATGATGATGTTCTAATTTTTATGGATTCATCCAGTTTTCCTATACCAGGCTCTTGATTCAAAAATTGATTGCATGGAAATGCTAATATCTCCAAACCTGAAATTCAACCAGTAGTGTTATTCAGAAACTTCGACTTCATGTGGTATTAATGATGACAGAGATCCATTTCTCTCTCTCTCTCTCTCTCTCTTTTACTAACAAGTTGCCCAATTAACTTGTACTGCTAGAATAATAGGCCTTGCATATCTATCCTACCCAGCTCACTGTCCGAATAAAGAGAAGATCTTTCTATCCGCAATCAAGTATAAATTACCAAACCTCTCATAGCTCAGAATATGTCTGCCCTTACTCCATTCCCTATTGGTCATGGCGGGCAGGTTACCCAGTAGCTCATAGCTCAGAGTATGGCTGCCCTTATTTGCAGTTATTATCGTTTATACTGCTATTGTATTTGCATCTATTTTTATCTTGTATGGCAACAATTATCACTATGGGGATCTTGTGGAGTCTCTACAATTTCTTTTCACTGCATCTGAATGTGGTCACTGACTCAGTATGGCAATCACGGTTGCCAGGTCTTTGCAGAAACCAGAGTTATGGAGTTTCTGTCATTTTTTTTTTCTTCCAATGATTTTAGGTAAGACATCCATTTTTCATTATTTCTCTGCAGCCATGGGTTTTACATATTGACTTTCTCTTTTATTAGGACTCTTATGATCTTTTTGTTTCTCAAGTCCCTTTCTTGGAGACACAAACAATTTTTGGGATGCTGCTGCCCTCTCTCTCTCTCTCTCTCTCTCTTTTTTGAATTTTAGAAATACCCATCTGCGCTTATGATTGTTCTTTGTTTCCTTGAATTCTTTTACTAATAGCCAAATCATTCATAAAGGCCATCGATCGACTGAATTATCTCTGAATATAGTGCAACTGGAAATCACTTCAAGTTATCGTGTTCTTGGATGTTTTTTTTTTTGTTAGTTTTTTTCTCCATTGTGAGTGGGTTGACTACTATTGGGTTCCTCCTCTTGAAGGAGGACACCAGCTACGGAGCACTAGCATTGCAATTATTTCTTGGGTTTTTCTTTGTATCCACTGGCTACTTTCTTTCTCTATCTTCTTTCATAGGTTAAGAGAATTAAAACACATTTGTTTATTTTAATCAATCAAACAAGTGCAGGATGTGGTAGCAGTCCCGACGAAGTATAACTGGAAGCAACTCAAGCAAGTTGCACTGATTTGAAACATCGAAACTGCCTCTCCATGAAGCAGAGATAAGGCTGTATACATTTGCCCCTCCCAGACCCTGCAGTAGCGGGAGCATCGTACATTGGGCCGCTCTTCTTTTTAATTGAGGTTTGTCTTCCCTTCATTGTTACTTTGTTTTTTCAAATGGCCATTGGTAGATTGCTCAACCCTCTTCTACTGTACTATGTGAATATATGGACATAAAATGTAGCAAGAAAAGGAAAACAAAGAATTTTCTAGGGTTCTCGCATGTTTTCTTCTGTGGGTTTTTTTTTTGTTTTTTTTTGTTTTGGTGCATCATCATTGAGCTTCGGTTGAGAGAAATCATTTGCCTCTATAAATACTGGATTATTTACTTGACTAAAGTTTTTCCTTTCATTCTCTAGATAATTTATTAAGAGACTCATGTTTAGAACATAGAGAGTGTAAAGTGGTATTTGACGAGTAGTGCAATACGCCTTAAAACACAGTTCTATATTCATTTCAAACCCCTTCCGATGATTTTATTTGGTTTATAACTGGAGCTTAGAGATGAATTGATGGCCTTCAGAAAGTCCCTTTACCATTAAGCAGATTGGGTTGGAAATGAATCAGTTGGTAGGTTAAACAGGAAAGAATAATCAGTTACTATCTCTTCTAACCTCTAAGATTTTGAATATTAAGCCTTCTCCCATCATGCCTATCAGTTTGCCTCTCCCCACATTTTCTTTGGTCCATTAGCTGAGAAGATGAACTTTTTTGTGCTGCCATTCTTTTTCGGTGATCTCAGGGAAAAATCAAATTACACTGAGATTTCACCTTGTATATAGTTCTAGATTAGATAACCATAATTTTTTTTCTCAAGCACTTTCCATTCTATTCATTTTCAGCTTGCATTACCCTGTGAAAGTTTATTAGCTATACCGCGGGCTAATATGTTTTAAGAGAAGCAAATGTCTTCCTTCCAGCTTAATGTTATAGAAGCACTCTTGAAAGTGTTTTTCCTTTATTGGTTTCTTGCTGGATCAGTTGAGGGAGCATGCTATTACAGTGCTACTTGATTAATTGAAACTCTCTCATCTTTCCTTCCCTCTTTCTTACAGGTTTCCAAACCCCGTAGCCTTGAGCATCAAGAAATCAATTGTAGCCACATAGGTGAAGCCTTGATAACAAATGTCTAAACCTGAAACACATTTACTCAGGTCTTCGCAAAAGGAACTGATGCAGATACTATTGTTCTGATGGCTGCCCAAGCCTCCTGAGTGGAAAACCAGGATGCCATAGACACTGAAATAGTTGGGATGCTTGCTGACCCTAAGGTGGTAAAATTATAATCATATGGATTTTCTTTGAATAACAATGATAATGAATTTTGCTTAGTACCAAAAAAATTCTGTTTAGCATTTGTCTTTCTGTTTTTACCATCAAAAGGCATGGGCTGCCATTCAAGATGTCCACTTCCTTCCATTTAACCCAACAAATAAGCGGACAGCATTGACATATATTGACAGCGAAGGTAAAATGCATTGATCAAGTCAGCAAAGGTGCACCAGAGCAGGTATACTAGAAACATACTGTGATGCCCAAACTTGTATATCTCTTCTCTTTTCAGTAGATAGATATGGCCATTGACCAGGACATGGAAACTGGTGAGAACGGATTGCAATAAGAGATAAGAGAGCCTCTTATACATATAATTTGTTCCCAAGTGAAATTGTTGGATCATAACCAAGCCTATTCAATCAAGAATACTGATTTGTTGAGATGTAAGGCATGCCCTCTTTGATGGCTGAAATGGCCTGCGTTTTAGACAATGGTTGCAAGTTTTAAAGTACCCCAACACAATTCTTAGGCATTTGACTTTATCTCTTGTCTCCCCCCACTCTTTTTTTCCTTTTTAATTTTATTAACTTGAATGGAAGGTGTCTGGGAAGGAAAATTTATTTTTAAATAATATAATATATTTATCTCTAATTTTAACCTATACCCCATTGTTGTAGTCTTTCAATTTCTGTTGATTTACTAAACTCATTGAGGAGTGGATATACCTCTTCTATCTCAATTCAAGTTTGTTTTGCGCATGTAGGATGAAGTTAGTTTCTGTACACCATTTTTCCCTTTGAATTTTTTTTTTTGTTTACTTATCTTCTTTGCCTTCCATAAAATTCATTCTCATGATTCTTTCTAACGTTTTGGTTCTGTAGAGCTTAATGTCATTAGTGTCATTGCTCTGCTAAAAAATCTAGAGGAATAGAGTTCCACTTACGATGTTATTCATTATGCAGAATAATATTCAAATTTTATTCTGTAAAAGAGAATTCAGAATTCACATTTGACAGATCCAAACATCCTCTTCTAGAATCTTTCATGATTCATGTGTCTTCTTGGCAGGATGGAAAAATGGTAGATGATAAGAGAATATTATAAGTGGGCCTCAAACTTCCAAGTAAGCAGGCTCTAAGGTTGCAATTGGTCAACGATTCACTATTGTCACTGAAGTTATGTTCAAGAAGTATTTCTTTGACAAAGCTGCTGCTCAACAATTAGCCATGTTTGTTCCAAATGGTTTTCCAAAACCTATCTTGCAGAAGTCATGCTGTTCTGGACCTTTGTGGACTGCTTTACCTAATTGTTTTGACTGTTCTGGACCTTTGTGGACTGCATTACCTACTTGTTTTGACTTTACTGGGGAGAGACACTTGATTCGTCAAATTGAGTTGTTGAAAGTTATTTTTAATAGAGATGTGCTTTAGTCCTTCAATGAGGTTATTTCTTCTGTTTTCTTTCAGAAGGCTTCAAAAGCGGTTGTCAAGTTATTTATTCCATACAACCTCTACTGATGGAAAATATTTTTGAGTAGGTTTCAGTGTCGCCTTGAAAGATTTTTTCATTCCCAAAGTAGACACTGAAGATCTCCAAATGTTTGTTCAAGATATGTCACCTTTGCTACTTTTTGAGATCTGCATATAATGAACACTACTACAGTTTTGGAGTGGTTTTTTAGGAGCTGTTGAGCATTGAAGATCTCCAAAGCTCACCGTTTTGGACATTGCTATAGTTTTGGGGTTGGTTCTTTTGGAGCTGTTGACAGGGAGGAATCCAGTAGACCACACTATGCCTAGGCAACAAGTCTGCTTTCTTGGGTGAGGGGTGAGTCGTCTTACATCCTCAAACTCTGTAACCATTTCTTCCTCTCCTACTTGAATCTCTGACCACATTATACAATTAGGGAACTCCAAGATTGAGGACAAGGTCAATCAATGTGTGGATCCCAAGGTAAACAATGAATTCCCATAGAAGGCGGTCGATAAGGCCCTTTTCCCTCTTCTCTTGTTTAAATAATTTCTTCTGTGTTTATTATTAGCTAAATAGGTTTAGTCGCAGTATTGTTTTCCTTTACTTTGTATTTCAATAGATAGTATAGTATGATAATCTTACTTTAAATCTTGTTTGTTTAGAAATCAATATTTTGCATATTGTTTATGTGCTTGTGTTTCAGTTGGCTGTAGTCTACAGACAAATATGACAATCATTGTCAACCCCCCTCTCTCTCTTTTACTTCTTTTTCATTGTTGATGTACTCTTTAAACTCAGCATTGAGATCTTGTACCACAACAATGTTTCTAATGCCTATGCAAACATGATATTTGTAATGTTGGATGGTTCATTTACTCATTTAGTGCCCCAAACAAAAAGGGTTCTACCATATAGCAAAACAATCCACATAGATGCAGCTTTTGACAAATTGAAGAGACTTGTGTATTAAGATTGAGAGGTAAAGAGTTTAGAGACATGGGCATATGACAATGCCAAAATAAATAGTTCATTTGGATAAATGCAATTAATCTGTGTTGGGTGGCGTTAATAGCTCTGCAAATTTTTGTTATTGTGAAGGGATAGGTTCCATATATTACTCAATTTCTATTCATTAATGCAACGAGCCATCTGCTCCTCATTCATAAATTATATTGCTACTCATGAAGTTGCATTCTTCATCTTATATTTAGAATGCATGCATTAATTTTGATTTGTTAGTATAGATTTATTTTCCATTTTTCCATCCTTAATCTGTTATCCTCTTCTTTCTATGGTTGATCAGTGTGAGTTATAATTCACTTATTCTCAAATATCACTATAATCTGGTGATCTATCGATAAATACTGTTGCTGAATATTGACTGATATATTTTATATTTTTATTTATATTGATACATATACCTGATAAATTGATAAATTGCAAAAGTAAAATTATACAACACTTGTGGGAGGAGAAAATATGATTAGTTTTAGGAAGTATTTTCAAGAGGTATGAGATCAAGTATAATATTGAATGATCATGTCTAAGTTGCTATTTTATATATGGAAGCTTCTTAACCATGTTTACAAATTAATTCCTTTAACTCCATCTCTCTGCTAGGTCTCCTCCCCTATTTAATACCTCTTCTCTCTACTCACATATGGCCACATGTGCAATTGCACGTGCAAGTTTACTATTTTTAGAGATATATATGGTGGAAAACCTGATAGCAATTATTACTTTGGACAAGCAAGTACTATTATATATATATATACATACACACACGCACACTTTGCATAAGCAAGTACTATTTTTTAATGTACAAAAAGAATATTTTAGTTGTCTATCTTCTAATTGCATGTTCAAATTCTTTGTTTCGAATTTTACTTTTGATACTTTTGCTTTTATTTTAATTTAATCTTGAGTTTTTGACTAAATGTAGACTTCAGAAGATATAGGTTAAAATTCTTGAACTCTATTCGGTTAGGTGTAGTGATATGGATACCTGCAAAATAAGCAAGTAGGGGTTTTCGTTGGCAAATTAATCTTACTGGTTAATAGCATTATTCATTTCCTGATTTCACAAGTTTAAATTGTGGGTCTATAGCTCAGTCGGTAGAGTATTTGGGCTGTGGAAAATGATTCCATACTTCCAAGAGGATGGTGGTTCGAATCCACTAAGTCCCTTATCTATATTTTCATTTTAACTTCAATGGTAGTATCATGGAAACCGGTATTTCATTATGTAGAGAACCCAGTAGTTTACAAAATTGTGTTTCTATCCAACTTGTTTAATTTTTACCATAGGTTTTTTGTTATTTTATAGTTCTTGGTGCATATTTTTCTTTAGGATGACTTTGTTATATAGTGGTTGTGTTATCCCCATAAACTCTTTTTTAATGATTTTAATAGATTATTAATCTATTTTGTACCTTTAGAGCTTGATTCTGTCTCTCTCTCTCTCTCTCTCTCTCACACACACACACACACACACACACACACATACACACACACCCATACTCGTTTGATTCATCCTAGCTTATTAGCTTAGCTCATCTTAAATTAAAATGAAATAAATATCTTCCAAATTGGGGAATATAAATATAGATCTTTTTCTTTAGCCCATTCCGAATGAGAGTCCAATCATGCCAATTATAAGTATAGAAGACTCTGTTCCTAATTAGATCAAACATTATTGGACCTTATTTGGTTCAAAATGTTGTGAAACTGTAAACTATTAAAATATCTAGAAAAAGGTACAGAATTATGTTGTAGTATTAGAATAATAAATAGTCAAAATGTTGTGAAATTGTGAACTATTAAAATATCTAGAAAGAGTTATAGAATTATGTTGTAGTATTAGAACAATAAATATTCCAATACATAAACATGCTCAAAAAGAAAAGGGTGAAGGTTATGATTTTACATTATTTCGGAACATTTATGAAAGTCTTAAAAGTCAACAAAAAAAAAAAGTCTTAAAATATTAAATCCTTTTCTTTTAACCCATGGTTTCTATTTTTTTGTTTTTAATTTTAATTTAGCTAATTTCTCTTCTTGGCTAAAATATCTCGGCCCATTTTAAGAAAACAATCTTCAATGGATATAAAATCTTGATAATCCTTTAAATGTTTTAGTCTCGTGTCAACTCAATCATCATTTCTATCTCCCAAGTCTACAAAATCACTTGCTACAAATTACAAAGCTATCTACCGTTGCTCCTTCATTATGTATTTATTAGTATTTATTTTTACTATATTTTCTCTCATTTTTTTATACCATAATGTTTTATGATATGCATCAACGTGTATTGAAACGAGTCAAGTACTTGATACTGTTTTGCACATTACTAAAATTAAACTACTAAATCTAAATCCTTTTAAAACCCTAAGTTAAGATTCCTTATAAAATATTTTCATTGAAGAGAAAGTAAAGAGATCTAGTTAGAGACTAAGTCGAATTCTTCTCATCTCCTTCTCTCTTGTTAGAAATACATTCTCATAACAAAATCCCAAACCCCATTCCCTTTATCATAAATATGAGAGAGAGAGAGAGAGAGAGAGAGAGAGAGAGAGAAATTTGTGGACTATAGTGAGGAAGAGAAGAAGAAGGAGATTCGGACTATGCAGAACCAGTCGCTTGAAGGTCAATTTTGACCATTTTTTGATCGAATTGAGAAAATATTATTTCATAATAAAACGTAGTTTCATCTCTTATCTTCGCAACCCAACTTGAATCAGCCCAATCGGAGATCTGAGCAGAGAGATATTGTTAATTTATTGAAGGTAGGTCTTTCTGTCAAAAATTTGTGTTTCCCAAATTCGAGTTTAAGCAATACCTTGAAGTTGATTTTGTCATTACCTTACTCATAAGACTCCATTAAATTGATTCTGAACTAGGAAGAGGTAGATCAACACCATTGAAGCATTGATTTGAGATTACCTATAGAAATCCTAGTCGCTTCACAAAAGGTGAGTAAATCTTCAACCATTATATTTGATGTTTTCTTTAAATATAAAATTTGTTTTGAAACATTGTTTTAAATCTGGAATTTAGTTTTAGATTAGGATTTATCATGTCAAAAACATATTTGATTCATGCTTTTACTCAATTAAATTGTTCATATATGATTGTTTGTAAGGAATGTTGATTTCCTTATGATTTAATTCACATATGTGTGTGCAGAAAATTTTAATAATGTCATGTTTATAGACTAATAAATCTAATGCTTATTTTTTGATAGTATGAGGAAGGTCTATGAATGATTCTTCATGATTATAATCTAATGCATGATGTTTATGAATGATGCATAAAAATCTGATTTTGTTTAGGGTTTACCCTTTAATTTTCATTGATGTTATTGTTGGATAAGTGATATTAAAGATTTTGCCCAGTCTTCCCTATTATTGTTCTTTACTTAATGTATTGATATGTTGATGAAAGTTATTGTTTTCACACTTTATTTTCATTCTTTTCAATAACATGTGTTAGGGTGGAATTGGGGAGTCATGACCCCTAAGTTCCGAACTTTGATGTATAGCTTTAAATTATAAGCAAACCATTGATTATTATTTTGTTGTTTACCTTACCGTCACTGGTGAATATGTTGGGGTAAGGATAAGTTGGCGAGTTTTTGAGCTAGGAGTTTATCTTTATTGGAACTAAATGGACTATTAGAAAAAAGAAGCCGATAAAAAACTCTCCAGAAGGGCATTGCTAGTAAAACATTCAGGGGCTTTGACTCGGTCTAGGGTAAGTTTGGTCACTAGTTTCTCCTTTAGTTTATTGATGTTGAGAGGGGACAATGGTGTTGTAGTTGATCATAACTAAAGTTCATACGCCGTTATCATGAGGGCCTTGACCAGTGTATGGTAACTAGTTCACACTAATCTATCAGGGAGTGATGTGTTTGTTATTTTATGTTCTTTTGATGCATCTTTTGTTAATTGTTGTTTTATATACTTTTCATTACGGTAGTGGTGATAAGCAAATATGGTTATGATCATTTTGTTTTGTTTTATTTCAGATCTATTTATACATATTATTGTATGTCTTTACATTTTGTATTATTTGTGCATGTTTTCACATCTGTATAGTTGTGGATTTACTTACTAAGCTTTTCCCGAAGGGTTAGGGAAACATGCATCATATTCCATATACACATAAGTTTAGGGATTACCTGAACCGAATGGAATCGCAGCGGAAGGGACGATTGAATGCGGCTTATAGTTACAAGCACCATGCGATCTCTACAGGCTTCTCCACAGAGAACTCCACACCACAAAACCCTAGGCAACGATGGAAACCCTAGGAAAACACAAAACTTGAAAGAGTGAGAAATCTAAATAATTAATGCACACCTAGGGTTTATGCCTTATATCTATATATAGCCTAAACCTTGGAATAAGCCAATCAGAGGAGGGATCGGTCACTTAAGTGACCATCCCTCTCTCTCTCTCGTTTTTGGCCTAGCCGGCTTGCCCCATGTGAGTGGACCAGCTGGGCCTCAGGCCCATCACCGATTTACATCTCCCACTCGCCCACAATGGGCGCATTTATTATGCATTCAAGTTTCTCTCATTCCGTGTTATCCTCTATACAGGTAATGGGATGTGCGATCTGTCGAGATGATACAAGATAGGAGTACTATATCAAACTTCCATCTAGCCAACATAGTACGTCACTCTCAAAAGTCTCGAAATACCCCAAACGATCTACTTACACTCGATCTAACACTCTCGACCCCTCATGATGAGCAGTGTTAATCCTTCGTATGTAATGTACTAATGATTGCGTCGATCACAAATGCAATACATCGCCCAGGCAATGAGTCACATAACAAAGGTGTAACGTCCAATGGTTTTTCCTGAATCCCTCATGTCAATCCAAATATCCCCAACAGCTTTCCCAATCGCTTCCCGCTGGATCGCATCATCTATGGTCCTAAGGAGAACATCAAAGTAGCGTCATTGGGTGTCTTTTTCATGACATTGTCTCAGGTAATAAGGGTACTGTGGGATTAATATAATCCACGTAGTTCACACAGTGACGAAGTAGGGATCCATTCGGTCACTCTCACAATCGGTTGTCATGAGCACATGTAGTATGATATGCATGCTATGGCGTAACTCCCACTAGGGTGGGTATGTCACTCGCCATAAATAAACGCCATACAGATCTTAGTCTAGTCGCTACTTTAAGTGCCTAACCTGAGTCTCTAGCGCAGTCACCCTCATGGTTTCTGCCTAGAACCTCACATTTGGCTTCTAACAGGTTACTTGGAAGTATGGTGTCTTCCAAGTTGGACCAAGTAAGGGTCTCATCTTAGCTCTAACTAAGGTTCCATAGAGCACATATGCTCATGGGCTCATCTCGCTCGCTACACCCCAGCACCGAGGCGAATCACTCGTGTGAGTGGGTCGATTCTAAGCCTGGTGACATCTTTACAAATAATGTATACACAGAAGATTACTCAAACAAATATATGCTCATCAATAAATGTAAGAGAAATACAGATAAATGTCCATCACAAACAAAGTGTTCCTAAAGCAAATACATATCAGATCCGCCTGAGTCCCAAGTTCCTAATGTGAACTAGGAAAACATCTCTGACAATGGCCTTAGTCAATGGATTAGCCAACATATTGCTAGTGGAGATATGCTGTAGAACCACTTCACCTCGCGCTACCATGTCTCGAATGTAGTGATACCGTATGTCAATGTGCTTGGCTCTACCATGGAACTTGGGGTCCTTCGAAAATGCAAGCGTTGCCGTGCTGTCACAGTTTATAAGTACAACACGTCTGAGTGAGCAAAAATGTTAAGTCTCTGCAAGAACCTCCTGAACCAAACGGCCTCCTGTATTGCTGTCGAACATGCGACGTACTCCGACTCAATCGTGGACAGGGTGATGCAGGTCTGTTTCTTGCTAGTCCAAGTGACAGCCCCGCCTCCCAGGACAAACGCATACCTCGAAGTGGACTTGCGCTCGTCTTTATCACTAGCCCAATCAACATCACTGTAGCCTCTCAGTCTCAAATCTGAACCACTGAAGGTGAGAGAGAGGTCTGCAATGCCATGTAGGTATTGAAGTATCCTCTTAATTGACTGCCAATGAACTGGCCCTGGGTTACTCTGGTAACGGCTCACCATACCAACGACAAAGCAAATATCTGGATGCATGCACATCATCGCATACATCAGGCTGCCTACTACTGCTGCATAGGGTATTTTGGACATTTGGTTTCTCTCTTCATCACTCTTAGGGCATTGGTCTAGGCTCAAAGTGCATGCCTTGTCCATTGGAGTGTCAATGGGTTTCGAGTTGCTCATATGGAATCGCTCCAGGACTTTCTTTATGTAAGTCTCTTGAGACAGACTAAGAAGTCTCCTAGTGCGATCCCTCACAATCTTCACGCCCAACACCAAGTTGGCCTTACCCATGTCTTTCATCTCAAAAGTAGAGGACATCCACTCTTTAGTGGCGACAATCATTTCAATGTCATTTCCAGCCAACAAGATGTCGTCAACATACAATGATAGGATGAGAAACCCCTCCTTGGACCGTTTAACATACACACAGTGGTCCTCTTCAATCATGTCAAAACCCGCAGTGGTAATGGCATGGTGAAATCTAATGTACCACTGCCTGGACGATTGCTTAAGGCCATAGATGGAACGTTTGAGACGGCATACTTTGCGGTTATGTCCCTTCTTCTCAAAGCCCACAGGCTGAGCCATAAAGATCTCCTCGTCCAATTCTCCATTGAGAAAAGCAGTTTTAACGTCCATTTGGTAGAGTTCCAAATCCAACTTTGCGACAATGGCTAGAATGAGGCGTATCGAGGCCATTCTCACCACAAGGGAGAACGTCTCATCATAGTCTATACCCTTCTTTTGGGTATATCCCTTCACTATAAGACGTGCCTTATACTTGTCAATTGATCCACCTGCCTTTATCTTGACCTTCAGGACCCATTTGTTCCCGATGGCCTTGCGCCCAATTGGAAGATCAACTAACTCCCAGACTTGGTTCTTGCTCATAGAACTCAACTCATCTTCCGTAGTAGCTTGCCACATTTCCTTAGCTGGAGAGGAGAGCGCCTCACTCACTGAGGCTGGCTCATCCTCATCCCTCAGGACACAGACGAGGGCAGCGTCCCGTTCAATCTCAAAACAACGTTGGGGAATGTGTCCACGTGCGCTCTTTCGCGTAGAGGGTTCTCCCACTGGGCTGAAGATCACTCTCACTATTACACCCGCACCCCAAATATACCCCTATACCCCGGGGTAGTTTAGACCTTTACCTAAGGGGCAAATGCCACGGTGGCATTGGCCAACACCTGTAACCTTAAGCTTAAGATATTACTAAGAGTTTCCACTCGAAGACCTGGAAGTGTGGGCTAAAGCCCCGCAACTTTCCTTGAAGTTTGGGCCCTGACAGCAGCACCGGAGTCACGAACGGACTCACTCGTACTGAATCCGCTCGAGGATCCGCCCGTGCTGTTACTTGCCCTTTTGGTAATTTTTCCTATGGGACCCACATCCCCATATCCGGGACACTATAATTGGACCTTTGGACCATATGGACTACTGCCCTTACCATTAATTGGTTATGTGGGCCATGAAAGTAGGTCCACAAAGCATAACTTAAAGGAATAATGGGTTTTATACACCCCAACCAAAAAACCAAACAGACCTTAGAGGACAATTAAGTCCTATGGACTTAGGGTGCACTCCAAACATGACCTAATGGACTTAATGGTTTTGATTAAGACCAAACAAGCCCTAAGACCTAGCTAAAACCCATTTAAAACCCAAGGGTTAATTACATTCTAAAGGGCACCTAACCAAACATGACCTAAGTCCCATCTAACCCCTTAAAGGATAAGGAAACCCCTCTCATTCACTTATCTCTCCCCCTCCCAAGCAAACTGTGTAGGAGAAGATACAAGGAAAGGAGGAGAAGGAGGAAGGAAGAAGAAGTAGAAGTAGGAGAGGAATAGGAGGGGAAGGGAAGAAGATGGGAGCTATGCCAAAATGCCTGGCTGCCCCACACCTCCTCCCCAAGCTGATCGAACCCAAGGGAGAAGAGAAAGAAGAGGAGGAAGAGAGATAGAGAGGATGGTTGGAAGGAGAATCTCACCAAGGTAAGACTCAAAGCTTGGAATCTCTCTCTCTCCATTTCCATTTTGTATTTTGATGAGTTCTTGAGCTTGGGCTAACCTAGGGTTCCATTTGGGACTCAAGGTGATGCTTGGCCTTAATTGGGAGCTCTAATGGATCTAATCTGGACCTTTAAGTGCTGCATTTGCAGCCATTATTGGTGAACCCTGGTCTTGAGCCATGAAACCCAACCCTTGGACTAATTTGAGATCAAACCTTGTTGGATTTTGGATCCTTGAGGTGAACCTAGGTTCTAGTGACCCTAGGAAGGCTTAGACACCTCTCCCTTGTCCTTGAGAGTTTGGGGTACTCCAAGCTTCAAGCTGGAGCAAAAGCCCTTTGAAATCTCGGAAGAGACTGTTGGCGGATAAACGACCAGATCCACCAATTGTGGTACCGCCTGCGAGCCCGCCCAATATAAATCCAGTAAAATGGCCTGAGCGGACGAAGGCATGGATTCACTCTGTTTGCCTCCGCCCGAGGCCAGTTGCTCTCGGGTATGTCTCAGGGATCGAATGGATGCAGGGGCGGACCCAAGAAGCACATCCGCCAGTTAATTCGCTCCCTTTTAGGTGTTTCTCAGGTGTCGAACGGATGCAAGATCGGATCCAAGTATGATGTTCCGTCCGTGGGTCCGCTTGCTCTGTTTTACCTTTTGGCCTGAACGGAGTCAGGGACAGACTCACCTCTGCTAAAATCGTCCGTGAGTCCGCTCGTGCTGTTTTGGTTGATTTTAACCTTGAGGGCCTAGCATGGGACCCATCTATACATGCTTTAATGATTGCTTTTGTATTCCTAGGCTACCCAACTCGATGGATAGCGGGGAGCCCAGGTGAGATTCATGTCAACCACACACGGCGACACCCGTGTTAGGTGAGTGGGTTCTGGGTGAATTTGTTGGGTTTGAATATATATATATATATATATATATATATATATATGACAATCTTAAGCATGCTATTATATAATTATAAGCATTGTGCGCATTGCATTATTATCCAAATGTGAACTATTATGAATGTGATAGTATGCTCACCATTGTATTTAGGCTATGATGCCGGGTGTGCCGGTATTGGAACCCCAATTTACTTAATTATGAAAACTGTTATATGCTATCCTGGTATGTATGTGCCGTGTCGTGCTAGTACCCGGGTATTAGATGGAATAGGATATTGATGCACCCGGAATACCTCTCGGAACGATAGGACCTGCATATAATATATCTGTGGTTAGGATGCTTATCCCCTTATGCTACGACCCTTGCCAACAGGGGTTTATGTGTTGGATAGTCTGAGCACTTGTGGTCTGTGGAGGTGGGAGAGGCCATGACAGGGATAGTGATGGCTATCGGGGTTTGCCACTGGGTGGTCATGATGGCTTCTACAGGCGTAGGTCCCCTTGTGATAACTGAGGTTTCACTGGGGCGATAGGATAAGTGACCCTCAGTGCCTCCCGAGTTATTATAGTAGCATACACTTGACCGATAGAATTGTGTGCCAGGTGGAAAATGAATCTAACATTAGAATGCATCATTCTGACTTTGAACTGTTTGTGTGGTGTATGTGCATTCCCCTTTGCTCTCTCACTAGCTAGTGTAGCTAATCCCGTTGCGCAACCTCTTTTTAGTTGATATGCAGGAGGTACTACTCTTGATGAGCACCGTTGGATGCGAATCAAGTGGGGCTGGAGGCCGTGACTTGGATGTAGATGTACACCCAAGATTGGTGCCCTTGGGGCAATTATTTATTATTTAATTTCTGTCTTCATTCCACAATCATTTTTAAACTGTATGTTTATTTATAAGGAGAGTAATGAATGGTTACTTGTATGAAAATTGTAATATGTGTTATCATTAGAGAACCGATGCTCTATAATTTCACATGATTTAAGTTAATTTCGCTTCCGTTAACTCTGTAATTGGAATGACTTATTTCATTTTGGTACGTTCCTTTCTGTTATTAATATGTGATGACAGGGTGGACTGTGGCTCGGGACACTGTATCTGTGATCCTGGTAGGTATTGGGATGACACGGGTTGTCCCAGTCGCCCCCTATGTGGCAGTATACATATTACATTGGGATGGGGGCGTGACATAGTGGTATCAGAGCGATGATGTTCTGCACCGACCACAGTCCGAAGTAATCTTTTGATTTACTCTCCACAATTAGGTTCTAAATTAAAAATCTCAAGAACATAAGCTGTTGTATGTGGACATAGGAGAAGACTGATTGGAGTGAAAACAAGAATCTAGATGATAATAGGCAACATGGAACTTAGAACTCAAAACATAAGCTGTTAAGCTACAACGGTGTGATTTCTTGGTTGAGTCCTAAGTAGAAAATAGATGGGTAAATATATACTATAATCCTTAAACGATAATGAATTAAATATAACCAACCATAATAGTCCACCATGATCTAAACAAGAGAGAATTAAGCAAACAAATATATATATATATATATATATATATATATATATATATATATATATATATATAGGATTAATTTCAGATTCCCACTTGTTCCAACCCTTCCATAAAGACAACTGAGTCTTTTACAATTCAACACCCTTGATCTCATCTGTTCTAAATTCAAAATGCATACATCCAACCACCATAATTGTTCCAAACTCTTTGTTTGGGCATAACAGTGCCCATTTCAACCTCAGGCATAAGGTTTCAAAGATTCAACTAAAAACATCTGATTGTTCCACTCAAACCGAGGGTACATTCATCCACCACAATTAAAATGTTCTCAAAAGTTCACCAAACCAATTGACTAGAAGAAAGAAAAGAAAATGCAAGAAAAGGCAAAAGAAATAGTTTCAACATCCCAATCCATCAAAAGACAAGAAACTAAAAGAACTGATCCAATATAACATCAAAGAACTGCTGGAGAAGAACTGAGCTAGCCATCTGCACCACCGCCAGCACCGCAACCCAGGAAAGCATTAAGATCTTTCACTCCTCGCTCTATGCTTTCTAGACGCTGAGCCTGATCGGAGAATTGCTTCTTGACATCATCGAAGCCATCCACCATCCTCAGGTTCAGTCGCCGAATAGCCATCAAGATGTCGCTACCTCCCCTTGGTGCACCTGAAGTACCTGCTGCAGATGGCCCTAAGCTCATGAACTCAATGTCATCATCACTGTCATCCTCATCCTCCTCCCTGGCTCCTCTGCCATTCCCGTACTAAACTTGCTTCCCTGCACTATCATAATCATAGTACAGATTCATCTTTTGCAATGCATTGAACCCAATAGGTCCCTCAGTGCATGTTTCCTTGGGTTCACGGTCAAGATCAATCCCAAGGAATAAGAAAATCCTGGTAAGCAGCCGACCATAGGGTAGAGTATTGTTGCGAATAGGATTCATCACTGCGCGGGCCATGTGCTGCATGACCACGCGAGGCAGACAGATAGGTTGGCCAGTGTACAGAGAATGAGCCAGAACCGCAGACATCAACGGAGGAAGGGTACTGTGTCCCTTAGAAGGAGCCAGATTGGTCTTGGCTATAAAGATTAGAACACGCTGAGAAGGAGGGAACTTGGAAAGATCTTCGTTCTCCTCAAACCTATCGTTGGAGAGAACCTTAAATAATTTTCGCTTCTCATCTGGAGGGAGGCACTTGTCCGGATGACTGCTTAGGGGATAGTACACCCTCTCACCTTCTGAGGATACATTGAGAAGAACCCCCAGCTCCACGACTAATGACCACTCCCTTTACATAGGAAATCAATCTGGAACCATCGTCATCCTCCTGGACCATTACCAGATTTGCGTAGAATTCCCTGACCAGTGTGGGGTAGTAGAAGTCTGGCTAAATGAGCATTTCGGTCCATTTCAATCTATCAAACCTGGCCCCCACCTTATAGGCCAAAAGCTCTTCTAGTATTACATCTCTCTCCACAAGAATCTTCTTATTGAAGAGATGCTCCCTGTAGATTCCTTCAGTCTTTTCTGAGATAAACCGGTTTACGTTGTAGGCAGTGGGAATAGCTTGCACAAGGGATAGATCTCTCTTCCTTTTGGGACTCATGATTAATTACCTACACATAAGGCACAAACCAAAGAAAGACAATAAATGTAAGCCAAATTGGAATGATGGCATATGATTGGCAAATAATTTATAGGAGTGAAATGTTTAAATGATTTGGAGACGATGAGAAGAGAAGATTATGCATGAGGAAATCAAAAAAAAAAAAAAGGGAAACATAGTATATATAAGGTAGGACAGGGATACCATTGGAGATGTGCTTGAAAACAAGATGTATGTATATATAAAATTCATGTGAGATCCCTAGTGTGTGAGAAGTGGGGTTGATGTGAGCAATATGTGTCTTGATTATCCTATTCTCCAATCAACACCAAATAAGTAAACAATTGAGTAGATTACCCCAATAAGAGAAGGAAATTATTTATTGAGGAAAAGAGGTAGGTAACAAGAATTATGCAAATAATCCCATAATGTAAGGAATGTATTTGAAAATACATCAAGAGGATGAGTTGTTTGAATGAAAATGAGAATGTACTTGAGGATTTATCAAAGAAAAGATGGTCTATGAGGTTCTAAGGCATATAATAAATCTAACATGCTTTAGAGAAGTTTTCCCACGATATTGAAGGATTGAGGTTTTACCCCAATTTAAAAACCTAGAATTATCCAAGTAAATCCAACTACACTTGGCAGTCTTAGCAAACAATCTTCAAAATGCTTGCAAGGGCTTTAAAATTTACAAGGAATGCAATGTTCATGCAAGGATCTAACCGATCAATTAGGGTTCGATTCTAACCCAAGAACCTTAGCCTAAATAGATTTTGGCATGGACTTGGTGTACATAACCATGAAAAATGCAAACAAAATCAAATCCAATCACAACCTAGGATTATCCATCTCAAATCCAAGAAGAAAAGGGAAGGAATATGAAGAGACTCAAGCCACAATTTCACCAATGAAGAGAAGAAAGAATGGGAAAGAGAAAGGAGAAGAGAAATTCTTACCTTAGGAGTGTAAGAGTTGATCTTAGGGCTTGAGACTTGTAAGAAAACCCTAGAGAGTGCTAGGAAGCCAAACGAAAACCCTGTAGAGCCCTCTCCCCTTACGGTTATGTTTCCCCTCTTCGGA
Organism: Telopea speciosissima; assembly: GCF_018873765.1. Classification (NCBI taxonomy): domain Eukaryota; kingdom Viridiplantae; phylum Streptophyta; class Magnoliopsida; order Proteales; family Proteaceae; genus Telopea; species Telopea speciosissima. The sequence goes on along the minus strand of NC_057917.1, from coordinate 32,336,770 downwards.
GCCAAAAGTGAGTTTTAAAACTCGCGGCTCTGTTTTGTTAACTTCTGCAAACGGACGAACGAATGGATCCACTTATCGTGACTCCGCTCGTTGATCCGTCCTGCTTAAAGCTTGGAATTTTGGAATATTAGCCTGAGCGAATCCATATTCATAAGTCCGCATTTTCTCTCGACCAATGAGTCTTCTGAGATCAGACGAATGAGCGGATTTACGTTTCGTATCCGCCCGTTAGTCCGCTCTCCCTATTTTACGAAGGAGCCACAAACGGACCTAGAGTACTGATACCGCTTGTGAGTCCGCTCAATTTTTTTTAGGGTTTTGAGCCCAGATTTTTGGAGACTTTCTAACCACACCCATATGTGATGATTTTATGCCTAGCCCCTAGATTGGACACCCTAGTTGTGTGACCCATTTGTGGGGACCACTTAAGTATGGTCTAATGCCTTGAAATTGAAAGGGATTAAGACTTGTACCTGACTGGGCTAACATATGAGAAATGGCAGGCATCAGTGTACGCTGTGACTCCCCTCCTATGCGAGAGAAGGAGAGTTACCTTTGAGGATGAAAATCCTCAGACCCCGTTAATGAGACCTCTATAGGACCAAACCTATGTGGTGTAGAGACCCTTATAGGGGTACATAGGATCCAAATCCGTGGCCAGACTAGAACAAGGAGAACACTAGGCTGGCTGGTTTGGACAGGTTTAGTTGAACGAGCCATAAAGACCTCGTGTACCTGAAAATCATTCATGACACCTCAAGCTAGTGACAACTCTATTTGAACTTTACTTGGTTCATCCAAACCCTGTTTAGACTCAGAGAGGGAGTCCTAAGTCGTGAGTTGATTCCAAAAGGACCTAATATACTGTACCTAAGAATTGCTTGTTCTTATGGATTGACCTAGGTTACAGATATGTCCCTAGGGATATGAATGTAATTATTAGATTTATACCTACGATTGGTGTGAAAATGAATATATGTATATCCTTCGAACCCTGATGTGGGACTAGGTTAGTTCCTCAGAACCACAAGTGTGACCTTGGTTTGACTTATCATGGTAGCTAGTTTAAGCCCCGACCCTGGTCAGCCAGACCTTAAGTTAATAGGATATTAATTTAATAATGATTGGGTAGGTTAGTAATGGAACCTGCTTAAAAGAATTGGCTAAGACTAAAACTATTAGAAGGTAGTGTGGTTCTCGAAGAGGACTGGTATGGACTTTTCCCTTATGAGATAATTGAATAGTAGGTCTACATGGTTGTGAAAGCTGAAACTGAAGGCTGTAACAAGACCTTTTCCAACGACAGATATGAAGGGAGTAATGGGTCACCAAATGCGTTCCCTCCGTACTAGGAGTGACACATATGGAGATTCCATCAATATTCCAAATCATTCTAAAGTTGGGTTAAGTAATGAGATAACCCGAAGTGAAAGCATCCATAATGTGGACCCTATGTTGGGGACTGGACAGATTCAGTCCTGTAACCCAAGAATGACCAGAGTAGTGAAAGCCAGAGTAGTATCAGCTAATCTAGAAGATCTGGGGGACTTTCTATTCCTGGTGGCCTAGTTTAGTGTGTAAAGCCCTGTGTTACCTCTGGAATGCGGTAACCACCGACCTTTAACCCAATGGAGCTTAGGGTTACTGTGAACCACACCCCTGTGGTAACGCGACCCTAAGAGGAAAGAGAATGGTAGAACTGATCTGTTGTGTCAAATAGGCATTGCCTTATTTTGACCTGACCTTTGACTTAGTCCAAGTAGTGGGCCAATGGAAATGTTGTTATTCAACGTATCCTTGAGACTCTAGCTGCCTCAAATTTTGAGGACAATTTTTAATAAGGTTGGGGGGATGTTACACCCGGATTTTTTTCCTCTAAGGTTCCCTCACCATATGGTTCGTGAGGTTCCCCTTAGGGATGCTCGACACATGTCAAACAAAAATCCAAGGGTTGGCTTTTCAAATATAGTTTAAGATGGTGGTTTCCAATGAACGTGTGACTCTCTCTCACTCCTCTCTCCACTCTCCACTCTTTCCTCAAAACCAGACTTGTCTCCCTCCTCTCTCCACTCTTTCCTCAAAACCAGACTTGTCTCTCTCCTCTCTCCACGTAAGCGGTTTCCCAATGAAATAGCAACTCTCACATCTCCTCTCTCACGTCTCCTCTTTCCCGCTCTTGTCTCTTTCCTCTCTCTATACTATTTCCAAAAATCAACGAAGAGTGCGCGTTGGAGAAACTCCGGTGAAGCCGAGCTTGGTCACCTCTGCAAACTTCGGCGACTGCGAAGAAGGCGAAGGCGAGTCAAGGTGAAAGCAAAGGCGCTGCACGTGCGTGAGTCCTCCGTTTGCTTCCGTTCTCTCTCGGCTAGTCTCCTTGCAAAGGCTTTGGTCAGTTCTCTCTCTCTCTCTAGATTTCTCTCTATCTCTATCTATTTTTCTAAAAGATAGATCTTTGATTAAGGAGCTGAGGAACACTTGCTAAAGAAAACCCATGCATCCTGCATATGAGCTAAGGAACACTTGCTAAAGAATGATGGCATTATTAAAGAATGAGCTTCAGTGATTAATAATGAAGGTTCCTGTTTTCTTATTTTAAAAAATATGTAAAAAAAGAGAGGCTTCAACTTCAATCTCCTCATTCCTATCCATTATCTCGGAATACTGTGGCATTAAAATTGAAGTTATAAGCAGGAAATTATTAACAAGAGTACATGAACAGGGAACTTTAATGATGACGAAAAGTCGAAAACAGTGTTGGCAAGAGTTTTAAGACTAAGAGGAGGATTACAGAATTATGAGTTGGTAGGGCTTCTCAGTTTCTTCTTTCTACCAAGGAAGCTCTTGTGAGAAAAAGTGGCATCAATCTCAATTAGATTCTCTTGAATTGCAGTAACGTTCCATTAAGAAGCTTAAACCCTCTAGCATTTGCAAGCTTTATACTCTTTTTGCTTTTTAGGTAATAATTTATTGAAGAATTAGAAGGGAATGGAAGAGATAACTTGAGGGTAATAACTCATATATAACAAACGTGTCCTACAAAAGATACAGTTTTATAAATTAATCATATTATATGAATCTTAAAGGATTAGGATGGGGTGGCTATACCTAAGTTCATTATAGGCAACAACTACTATAGTTGGAGACTTAAAGAGAGAACTTCCAATAAAGTAATGAATCAATTTGGTGAAAAGTCAATTGCATGAGATGGAACTATTTCAAAATAAAATAGCAAATGCTATTGGAACCTGTTCACTTTGATTACTATTGAACACCATCTAATATATGCCTCTACTGTTGCTACTTTATATTCTTCTTCTTCTTGGATCCAAGGCAATGAGACTGGGAAATAAGCGTGAGGCCCTAATAACTTGTTACATGGTCAGATGTCTTGGACCAAAGACACATTTTCTTCCCCAGATTCTTCAATTATGCTTGAATCCTGATATTGACTGATCTTTGAAGAAGATTGGTGGTATCAGTTAGTATCGGCTGGATTGGTGCCAGTCAACCATTGCTCAATACAGCTGATATGATTCTGATCCCTCAACCTGTTATAGAGATTCAGATTTCAGCTCATTATCGCACACAAAATAACCCGAGTCATATACTTTTAGGGAAGATAAAACTCATTATCTGTAATTCTTTTGCAGGACTGTCTTATAATAATTCACAAGTTACCCTGTGTTCATTTAAGTTCTTTTGATTTGTTCTGGTTATGGTGCTGAAAATCTAGGTAAAATGTGTAAAAGCAACATCAAAGTGCTGCCATTATATCCAAATTATTTGTTGTTCCTCTTCCCAAGCGTCTGACTATCAAAATTATTTGCCCTAGGGATAGATTCAATGAACACCAAAATCCTGATAATTCTGATGAATTTATACTGGTATTGTCTGCTGCTGAACCTTGATGGTGCCACCAATATTCAAGTTTTAAGCATTTCTTGAAGTAGTAAGAAATTCCATTAAATGGGTGGAGGAAAACTTGGTCCTTAATTATTAAGGGAAGTAGTTCTCTGTCTGGGACTGTGGCCTATGCCAGCACTTCCATGTGTCTATCTCTCTCCTCAAAATAAGAGGGCAAATCTGTCTTTTCATATGAAGAGGAGAGAGATAGACTCATGGGAGTGTTGGCATAGGCCACACTCCCGGATAGAGAACTTTCTCCCAATTATTAATTGAGAGAAGTAAGATGCAATTAATAAATCAGCTTGGCTGGTCGGGCCGCGGAAAGGATTGGTAACAGAATGAATGAGGGGTTCATCGGTCTTTTGAGATAAAAGTTGGAGGTTGTGCCGCATAGCAGCTTCCAGTTAGGCAAAACCAACAAAATTAAAACAGATTGGTAGTTGCTGGGGGTGGGGGAGAAGTTGCCTTCTGTAATCATTTAAGTCATACAGGAAGAAAACTATGGCATCTCATTCTGGCTGCAGTAACTTGCAGCATTTAGCATGAAAGAACATAGCTAGAAGGGCCAAGAAGGAAATCAATTTTTGGGCTTCAGTGAATCTAGTTCAGGAAAAGTCTGCAACTGAGAACCAGGAAAATTATTATTATTTTTTTTATAAATAATACTGTTGTTTCTTGTTTCTTGTTTCATTACATCTATGGTTTTTATATCCTTACTCTTAGTTGTATTGTCTATTTCTTAGGTTTCATGTGTGTTTATGAATCTCTAATTTTGAGAATTATCATTGTTGTTTTTCTATACTTTGCTACTCTTTAGGTGGGTTATGGATAATCCAATAGATACACCGGATAAGCCTTTCATCGGCATGCAGTTTGATTATGACAATGAAGCATATGAATTCTATAACAGTTACGGAGGAAGATTGGGTTTTAGTGTCAGAAAAGACTATGTAAATAAGAGCAAGAAGGATTTTTTTTTGCTTAAGGTCAGCAATGTGAGTATTAACTTGTAAAAAATAGTGTTACAATGAATGGTTGTATGTCATCTGAAAGAAATGCTCAGGGATCTTACGAGTTACCTTCGGCAATGCCATCAATAAAGTGTAGGACCCTGACAATCTTACCAAATAAAATGAAAAACAAGCTAACTGAATCTATAACTTGGGCGTTCTAGCGCCTCCCAAAGAACTTTCTATGAAATAAAGCGAGGGGGAGCACTCCAACAAGTTGTGCTTTTTGTTTTCGCCGCTTGGTTTGCAAGGGCATCTACAGCTGAGTTTGCTTCCCTGAAGCAATGGGTTATGCGCCACTGGATGGATTCAAGGAAAGAAGAAGCTGACCACCAATCCTGCATTAGGCACCAAGGTATATTGCGAGAGAGTATGGATGAGACTACTACTTCTGAGTCGCTCTCAATCCATAGCTTATCAATATTCAGCTCAATAGCTTGCTTAATCCCAGTAAAGAAGGCACCCATTTTTGCCATGAAGTTCGAGCCCACTCCCTTCGCAAAGCATCTTATCACCACTCCAGAGTGGTCATGAAAAATTCCTCCTGCTCCCAATGAACCAGGGTTGCCCAAGGAAGAACCATCAATATTCAATTTCCTCCAATTCTGCGGAGGCTTCCTCCATCTCACTTCCATTATTCTTTTTGCAGGCGGCCTTGAGATAGCAATCTTGAGATCTCTAGCTATAGTGAGCTCCTGGACAGTTCTAACATGCATCCCTTTCCCCCGAGTGCAGTCCCCAGCCTCTCTAAAGCATATCTTTACCACCTAATTTGGAGTTCTTTTCAAGTTGTCATGGCGACGTCTATTTCGCTCCCACCAAATTTGTTGGCAACAAATGATAAGGACTCCCCAGACCTTAGGGAGGGGGACCACCTTAGCCTTTCTGCTCCACCAAGAAAAAAGCAATTCTATGGACGGGAACCTGTACCAGCTCTGGTTAAAAACATAGAGAATTTCCATCCAGATGTGACGAGAGTAAACACAATCTAGGAAAATATGTTGGGATGTTTCACACGCTTCCAAACAAAGTTCACAACGAGACACAATCGGAACTGATTTGCGACACACCTTGCAATCTGTAGGGAGCGCATCATGCGTCATTCTCCATCCAAATACAGTAGATCTAGGTTGAAGATCACGATTCCAAACTATCAAAAACCAGTCCACATTTGTCACCTTTAATCTCAGTGCTTCCCAAGCCGACTTGACCGAAAGAGAGCAAGAAGGATAAAAATGTGATAACTTCGAGGAGATTTGTTTGTAGTAAACAAGGTATTCGGCCAAAAGACAAGCGTGTTGATGATGCAAGTAACTCTCGAGTAGAGATGAGAACTAATTGTGCTGTTCGCATGAGAATAATTCTTTTGAAAACTGAAAAATACGAATGCCAAGATTTTGTTGAGGAGCATAATCATGAGCTTCATGTAGCATCTACCACCCACATGATGCGGTCACAACGGATCATTTCAGATGTACATGCCTCTGAAATTGAGTTGGCTGATAATTCTGGAATTAGACCTAAGCCCTTTTTTGAGTTCATGGGCAACCAGGCAGGTGGGAGACAGATCCTTGGTTATACCCAAGTCGATCATTACAATTATCTCCGTACTAAACATCAGCGTGACTTAAAGTATGATGAATCGGGGAGTTTGCTACGGTATTTTGGGAAACAAACCAGGCTCAATCTCTCTTTTACTTATAGCTTGCAGTTGGATACAGAAGAGCAGATAACTAATTTTTTTGGACCGATTCGAGAATGATAATAGATTATGCGTTTTTTGGTGATGTTGTGACGTTTGATATAATATTTTGTACAAACAAGGAGAATAGGTCTTTTGGTATTTTTTGTGGATTTAACCATCACAGAGGAGTTGTTATATTTGGGGCAACTCTTTTATATGATGAGACAGCTGAATCATTCAAATGGTTGTTTGAGACTTTCTTGGAAAGTCATGGAAAAAAAAAGCATATAACAATTTTTACAGATCAAGATGCTGCAATGGAAAATGCAATTTCAAAAGTGTTTCTTGAAACATGTCATGGTCTGTGTACTTGGCATTTGATGCAGAATGGGATTAAGCATCTAGGTAACTTAATGAAGGTAACTTAATGAAGGATGGGTCAAGCTTCCTATCAGATCTGAAAAAAATGCATATATCAATATAATGAGGAAGAACAATTTGAGAATGTGTGGGAACAACTAAGGTTCGACTATCAGGTTGAAAATGGTTCATGGTTGGATCGTATTTATGGGCTTAACCATAAGTGGACCAGATGTTATATGAAGAATACATTTACAGGAGGTATGCGGAGTACACAGCTAAGTGAAAGCATAAATGCAGACTTGAAGGATTATACAAAGTGTACTTTAGATATTGTACAATCTTTAAGCATTTTGAGCGAATAGTGAATGATAAGCGTGCTAATGAATTGAAGGCTGAGTTTGTTCAAGAAATAAGCTGCCAAAGAACGCGTATAAGTTCACACCCATAATGGTACAGGCATCAAAAGTATACACTCCTTTGATATTCGGCTTATTTTATGTTGAATATGAATCAGTTGGTATGTGCTACATAAAAGAGAAAGATGAGAGTAATACTGTCCAAAAGTATGTTGTTGGTGTTCTTAATTCAGCTGGGGTGGGATATAAAGTTGAGTGTAATCCATCTGAGTTTATATTTGAATGTAGCTGTAAGAAATTTGAGTCATTTGGCATCCTATGTTGTCACATTATGAAGATTATGGAAAGATTAGATATCAAGGTTATTCTTGAAGCATACATTTTGAATAGATGGACACGTGGGGCAAGAAAAATGATAGTGGCACATATCAATGGAAAAGAAGTTGAGGAAGATGTTAATTTGGATTTTACATAGCGTTATAGGATTCTGTCCTAAATTAGTAAAGATTGCTACACAAGCATCCAATTCAGCCGAGGGATATGCATTGGTGAACAATGTTGCTAGTGATTTGTGTAAACAATTAGAAAATCTTTCTCGGTAAGCCCCAAATTTAAATGAAGAAGAATCAACTGAGGATTTAAATCTAGATATATCGAAATGGCTTAAGAAGAAAGAGAGGAAGAAGAAGCCAGGCTCCAACCCAAGTAAAAGAATTAAAAGTTGTATAGAAAAACCAAAAAAGAGAAAGAAATAAAAAAAAAAGGGTTGCATCTCAGGTACTTTCTATTCATTTTTGGCTTTAATAAAGTTAAATTCTGTGATTCATTTTTTGTGGTTAATTGAGCGACAGTATTTTATGCATAGGCACAGAGGTCATTTGATTATTCTATGGACTGTATAAATTCCTCTCAAGTCTCTATTTTTCAGGTATTGCTTTGATAATTTAATTATATACTCATTGTAGGATAATTTCTTGCCAATTTTTTGTTTATATTTTATTGCTTCATGTGTAGGCGAATGTTGATCTATTTGCGTCCCAATCTTCCATACTTTTTGAAAGATAAGCTTCGTCAATGGACTTATTTCCTGATCCGAATGTTTAGCTGACATAAGATAGGTAGATTTTCTCTCCTCCAATTAAATACATTCTCTCTCTTAGGGTTGTTTAGATATCTAAGGAAAATGCTGATTGTAATCATTTGTTTATGGCAAGCTTACAATTATGGAATGGTTGAAGACTACTGGAATGATGGCTAAGAATAGGAAAGAAGGAGAGATTATTGTGTTTTGAAGCTTTTTAACTTAGCTACCCCATATCATTACTTTTTTCTTGCTTTTGGAGGAGAATTGTGGTTTTATTTTTCATCCTCTAATTTTTCCTTGTGAGTACTTGGTGGAGCTTTGATGTTACTGTGAATGAAGCTAGTGGTGAAACCTTGAAACATTTTAACTTACCTACTCTCTTAAATCTCAGTTATTATTCTCAGGACTTATTTTATCCAGCTACATAAACCAATTGCCAACATATATCACTTTTTGTACTATGCTTCCACCATTTTGATTGGTGCTTGGAGGTGTAAATTCATTTTCTCTGCTGGCACTATGATCTATAAAACATTGTTTCCTTTCTTGATGGAGTCTTACAGAAAAATCAATGGGTCTAAGTGGTTATAAGTTACTTCAACCAAGCAAAAACCATAGCAATAGGTCACAGCCAAGTAGGGAATACATTCCATTAAATTTAAGTACATACATATGGTCAAAAATCCATATCCATCTTCAATTTAAGGAAGATGGATACCTATAATTATTGTGCATTATACGTACCTGATTATGGAAGAGGGATCAATAAAAACAAAAAGAAAACACTTGCTTTTGAGATGCTATCCTTCCACTCAATAGTCTAATTAAAAAAAATTGAAATGATAAATATGCAGTAGTTAACTTGATATACTGATTAAAAGAGAAAATCAGAAGAACAATAAGAGAGAGTAAGAGCTCCTAACTTTAATAATACGTGCATCAGACTTACTTGATTATGGGAAGAGAGAGCAATAAAACCTAAAAGAAAATTGGTCCTGAGATTTTGTCCTTCCTTTCAACACTCTAATAAAACAAAACATAAGCAATATGGTGGTGGCTTGGGTGTTCATTGCCTATCAACCAACTTATATTATTCATTTAGTTCCTCTTGAAACAGAACAATGTGACTATGATGTTGAGGCTTTCAACCTTGCTTACAAGGGAGAAAAAAAAAGATTTTCTATTTAATTGATAATATTCAAAGCCAATAAGCTAATTGAAGATTTATGAATACAAACAATTATATCTGATTCAATGGCACACAATTGTAGAGTTGAATGATCTTCTCAAAACGCATCCAGTGAAGCAAATTCTAGTGTGTTGTTGGCATTATAGAAACAACTCTGTACATTTGAATTTACATAATAATAAATCTGGCCTTATTGACTAAGAGGAACACATTCAAGCTCAATCTCTAACACTCCACGCTCAACATGCTGCAGCTTGATTGTGATGTCTTGCTTTACCCTTCCATATAATATGCTGATAATGCTGCCCAAGCCATTGTGTTTGTTAGCTATACATTTTCCAAGCTCAATGTACTCAGGGATGGTGGAATTCTCATGAACTTTGGAAGCAATGACCAAGGGTTGGATGTCAATCTCAGCCTCTCCCATGCGATCATCTGGTGTGAATGTATCCTTGTCATAAACAAGCTGCAAACAAAGTAAGCAATGAAAATCAACAAGGATGTGGAAAGGAAAGCATATCCACATGAATTTTACTGGACATACACTTTGGGAATATGGAGTTATTCTAAGGGTTTTATTTTTGTTCCAATGATCGATTTTAATCATGATAGCATCTGCCAAGAGTTTGATATTTTGGAATCATTCTATAAATCCTTAAGAAATACTCAATCTATTGTGAAAAAGTGAAGGATATTTTGGGCTTAGTCAAGCTAAACACAAGGACTAGCTTCTTTTTAAGACACCTAGTCATGGCTCACATGAATCCCCTCATACATGGAACACAACCTATCATGAAATTGAAGCCTGGTATTATTTGCTTCATTTTCTTCAACTAATGAATTGGAGGATACATAAGACATGAACTGACAAACTAATACTTGTGCAACTGTTTTCAACATGATGGAAAGGAAATATGATTTTGAAGGTGGGAAATGTATTTATTTTTATGGGGATTCAAGAAAATTAATTTTCCTTCCAATCACTAGTGGACTCATCGTAGATTCAAAGAACACCATCATGGATTCTTGTGGAAAGCTTATAGTTACTTATTTCTTCTCTAATGTTATACATTCTACTGTCTTTCTGTTTTGTTTTTAATCTCTTTGAACCATAGCCAATAAATCAATCTTCTGTTCTTGTCATGAAATCCATAATCTTCATTTTCATTCCAAGTTTCAACTCAGTTGAGGGTTACCCTATTGTTGTCCTATATCAAGAAAAAAAAAACTCTACAGTTTTCCCATGGAAAATCCCTTAGCAAACCATTTTGTTAGTCCATCCTTGTAGCTACAGAAAATCAGTAAACCCCAAAAAATTTGAATGAATAGATTTTTTTTTTCTTTTTTATAAACTACTTAGGCTCTTATCACCTTTTAATCACATCAGATCACCAAAAGCACATTTTCCTACACTGTTAAATATTTAACTCGAATGGAGATAAAATTGCATGATTATCCAATTCCACAATGAGTAATCAGACATACAAATATACCAGTATGACAATGTTAACACAAGGAATGAGCAAGGAAAGAAGAAAAGAAAATAAACCCTTTTGATCTTATAACTTTTAAGGGGTAACAAAAGGGGTTGAATTTCAGGGACAATATATCACAAATGTCAAACCTTGCCCCTGGCTGACTGGAATTTTGATTGAAGGATAGGAATCCCTGACCAGGCAACCAAGAACACTGTGGAATATCACTCCAGTGGTTTGGATTGATGAGGAAACCCTGTGTGGATCATCCTATATACTTGTCAGAAGATGGACAGTGAACCCCTGCAAATGTACAGCTCATTGCATAATGTATGGCCTGGACCCCAGGTAATCTCTCTCCTCCCCAAACAGTGGGACCCACCTCTGAAAAAGTGTGTAAAATCTCCTATATGGCATGTGGGGATAATACCCTGACCAAGGGTCAAACCCTTGTGCAAGCCCCATTGAATTTCAACTTGCTAGAATTCTCTGGGCGATGGCACTGGGCGATGCAGACAAGGCCCAGTGACATCGCCTAGTGAGTGAAACAACATATTTTATTGGTTTTTAATTGTGGGGACCACCCAACATGGACATGGGCACCCTCCATAGATAGAGGGGAGTTTGAGGGACCACCTCATACCCTTAGTTCACTGTGGACCCCACCACTGTGCCCAGAATCACTCAGAATCAGTTTAAAAATTGATTTTCAAAAGGGGCCTTCACAGCCAAACAAGCCTCAGTGAAGGCTGGGCCTATAAATAGAAGGCCTTGGGCTCATTTAGAGCCCTTAGCTCTAATAGAAACCGTAGGAGAGAAAGAGGAGAGAAAGGAGAGAAAGAAGCGGAAGGAGAAGAATAAAGGAGGAGGAAGGAGGAGGAGTTGCTGCAGCCCTGCACCCAGCCTGGAATCGAGCTCTCCCAGCCCTGTGCAGGTATAGAAACCCTGCTCAAATCTGCTGCTCCTCTTTTGTATTTATGTTTGTGATGTTTTTGCTCCCAGGGCAGCCCTGAACAGTTGGAGTTTGCCCAGAACAGCTCCTGATCTGCCATGCAAGCCTTGGGCATGGAAGATCTGTACTTTTTATTGAATTTTAGTAGGCTGTTATGTTGTTCTTGAGGTCGAGATCAGATTGTGCACAACTGCACTGCCCAGATTCACTTCTGGCTGGCAGTTTGGAACCCTGGATGTAAACCATGGCCACACAAACCTAACCCTAGATGATTTGTCAAACCCTGCCCCCTGACTGGCTGGAATCTGATTGAAGTACAGGAACCCCTGGCCAGGCCACCAGGATCACTGTGGAGCATCACTCCACTCAATGAGATCAATGAAAATGCTCTGAACAGGTTTTCCTATATACCTGTTAGAAGATGGATAGCAGACCCCTGCACTTGCACAGCTCACAGACTGATGTATGATTTGGATCTGAGGTAATCTCTCTCCTCCCTAAAATGGTGGGACCCACCTCTAAAAAATCATGTAAAAACCCATGGTGGGCATGTGGGGACAATACCTTGACCTAGGGTCAAACCCCTGTGCAATCCCCCTTTGATTTCAATTGCTGGAATTCACTGGGTCATGCACTAGGCGATGCAGTAAGGCCCAGTGACATCGCCCAGTGGTTGTTTTTGCATATATTTTATTATTATAATTGTGAGGACCACCCAACTTGACCATGGGCACTCTCCAGTGATAGAGGGGACTCTGAGGGACCACCTCATACCCTTGGTTCAGTGTGGACCCCACTTATGCACCCAAAACTGATCAGAATCAGTTTAAAAATGAGTTTTTAAAAGAGACCTAACCAAACAAACAGACCTCAGTGGGCCTTAAGTCTATAAATAGGAGGCCATTTGGTTCATTTAGAACCCTTGGCTGTACCTGAATCTGAAAGAGAGAAGAGAGGGAAGAAGAGAGAGAAAGAAGAGGAAGGAGAAGGAGGAAGAAGGAAGGAAGGAAGAAGGGCTGCTGCCAGCTCCTCCCCTAGCTCATCCGAGCTTCTTCTCAGCTCTGTTTCAGGTATAAAATTCCCTGCATACCTGCTGTTCACCATTCTTTCCCTTTTGGATACTATGTTTTTCAACCTTGGGCAGCCCAGAACAGCTTAGGTTTGCCCAGTCTTGGTCCATATCAGCCATGCAGACCTTGTGCATGGTGAATCTGTGATCTATGTTGAAAAATAAAAATCTGATATGCTGTTCCCTTGGCCGAATTCTGTTCAAGCATGCATGCACAACCTTGACTCCCTTCTGGCTGCTGGATTGAAGCCCAGACTGCAAGCCAGGGCTGCTGAGACCTAACCCTAGGTGGGTACAGCCCTAAAACCCTGTCTAGAATATTGTTTCAGCCTTGCATGTGGCTGAAACACAAGATTTCAGACCTGCAAAACCCTGTGCACTATTTATCAAGGTATTCTGGACAGCCAAATACAGCCTCCCTGGAACCCTGATGGTGAAATGGATTGGACCATAAGGTAGACCACCACCACTAGGGCTACTGGACCATTAGACCCTTGGCCCTGCAAAGCCCAGCCTTGGAAACTCAGCCCTGCTGTCGATTGCAGGCATTGGCGATGCACAGGGCGATGCAGCAAGGCCTAGAGACATCGCCCAATGAAGGAATATTTTGATACAAAAGGGCAGAATTATAATTTCCAATGGGATTTGATCCCTGGACACTGTGGGATGTGGGAAATGATAAAAATGACCTTCCCCCACATCTGTCCATATGTGAAAATTGGTTGGAACCCTAAGTGGGCCCCACAGATGACTGTGCACTACTGTATTTGGTTTTACTGCATTGTCCTGAGCTGGACAGCAGTATGTTGTTATGTAAAATGTATTATGGACTAAATCTGACTTAGAGGTAGGTGTGGGCACTGTAAATGACCAAATTGCACCTGTGCCCTAGGCTTTGGCCCATGCACCCGGACATGACCTAAGACCCAGTGTAAGGCCCGATGTTCCAAATGAGATCAACTAAACCCTAGGTCAACCCAGTAAGGTAGGAAAACCCTAGGGCACCAGTGTAGGGCCAATAACTGAATAAAACACTATTTGATTCTTATGTTTAAGACTTAATCCTGTGCTCGAGGACAACAATCAGACAACAGCTAGAATTAAATCTGTGACTGAGTACCTAGAGCCATGTACTGGTGAGTGAATAATACTATCGTATGTGCAAATGTAATTGTGATCTGATGCCGGCTATCAATAATTGAATCTTGTCTGTTATGCCATTACATGCTTACAATCAAAGTTACTCAAATCACTACATAATGACTGTTATTGATCAACACTGTGAAATGAATATGATGATTGTGATTGTTAGAATAGATGTCGTACTCGGTTTGGAAATGAGGCATGCGGTAGCCCGTACTATGAATGCAGTTGACACTGCTTGACTCATACTATACCATATAGACATGGGGTTAGAGTTTCATCACCCATGCTACAAACCCTTGCCAGTAGGGGTTAAGGTGCTGGATGCCTGGGAGGCAATTATCAGGGAGTGACTAGGATCGAAATACCGAAAGGTGCAATTATCAGAACACCGGAAGGTGCATATATCAGAACACCGGAAGGTGCATAGATTCAGAACACCTATATGGTGCATGAGGGAAGAAACGGTTGCTTGCTAGGATAATCATCAAAGGGCTGGTCGGGCTGACCTAGGAAGGGATGCTGGAGCCGACTGGTTTTCTCCGACAACCCCATGAGTGTATCGCAGGAAGAGGTAACCAAGCCTACACCAGGGATACATGCATTGGGATTGTAGTAGCACAGACCTGACTTAGTTGTAATGATAGGTGGCTAATAATAAAACTGGACTTGCATATCATGTAGATCATGTGAATCTGTGGATTGTGGCTGCATATGCATGCATGATGGATGCTATTTGCTCACGAGCTCGGTGGGGCTCACACTCTGTTATATGTTGCTCTTTTCTTAGATGATCCTGCAGGTGGATGCCACTGTGGCATGGCGGGCTATTTCGAGGAGGAGAGTTTTGGTGGTTATGACGATGTTGGTATGGACCCCGACGGAGGTCATACTGATTCTGCATACTTTCTCGGTGGTCATGGATGAAGACCTTTGAGGAGTACTTCTGATGTTTTGTGTTGGAAACTCCTTTTTGTTGTGTTAGGAGGTTTCCTGTTTTGACCGTGGACCGGTTTAAGTTGTTTTTCTTTCTTTCTTCTTTTGGGGTTGGGTGCCCTAACCCTGTATATAATCATGTATGTATTACTGCGCCTATCAGCTTATGTTTTCTTTTGTTGTGGGTTGTGTGCTGGGGAATGTAACAAACAAGTTTCTATATGTATATATTATCACCATTTCCCATATTGCTATGCTTCTATTTATTTATGATAAATTGTAGATGTCCTGCATTACTCTGATCTTACTTGTGGTTAAGGTGTGGATTTTGGTTCATGAATGTAAGCACTGCTTCTAGATCTGTGGGATTTGGCGGATTGTAGTCGTGCAATTCGAGTCACCTACCCAATCCTCCTAGGGGGTGGTTTGGGGTGTGACAGAGCTTGGTATCAGAGCGTGAGGCTCTTCTTACATTCATGACGTGCAGACTAGGATTAACAAGATATAACTCATAAAACACGAAATAAGTAAAAGCTACAGGGGATGTAGATGCAATTAAACAAAGACATGGAATTTTCATTAAATCAATAAAACTTATATAAGATTGACTGCATAAACTGCAATTCAACAAGTGCATAAGCTAAAAAAAAAAACCTAGACTAAGTACATTAGGTAAAGGATTAAAATACATAAATTACTCAAAAAAAAGAGATGAGCATAATCATGTAGCCTCAAGTGTCTGGAAGATGCTAGGAGGTACTCTATAGGAGGCAGGTCATCAGTAAGAGGCTAAGGCTGGCGTGAGTCAACACGGAAGTAGCGGTCCCAGAAGTCTAGTCTTTGATCAACTGCACCTACTCTGCCGCCCAAAGAAGTGAAACCCTGATCAACTCTAGATCCCAGGTCAGACATCTGTGTGCCGAGGCTCTGAAGCTGTGTCATCGCCTGAGCCCAATCTGAAGGCCCTGGAACCTGTGAACTGGTGGCACCGGTAGTCTCGTAAGCAAGTAAGTTCGTAAACTGTGTGTCAAAACCCTCGAGATCATCTGGACCTAAGCCCTGCTCCTCTGTGTACATGCCCTGAGCGCCACCCCCGATGTCACCCTGCTCCTCTCCAATCTGATCCACATCCTGTGCATCACCACCCTATCCCTCGTCCTGCTGCATATCCTTAGCCATCACCTGGTCCTCATCCACTACTGGATCTTCACCAGGCACCTTCATCTTCAGAATAGAAGTCTTGTCTATCGGCCTAGATCGAACCCTGTCGATGTACTCGGCCTCTGGTGGAACCCCAAAGTATTGGAAGACCAAGGTAAGAAACTTCCCGTAAGGAAGGTTACCATCGGCTGGATTGCACGCATGGTAAAGCATCACCTGGAGTAATAAATATGGGAGGTTGATGATTGGACCCCCCTTACCAGCACCTAGTAAGCAGTAGGTGATGTATGCCCGCATCATAGAGATACTACCCTTGTTGCCGCCCTTTGGGTAGATGTTATAGGTCACACATCTACTAATTACCCTAGCACTGGGCTTGTAGGCAGTCTCAGACTTGGGAGTGTCCCCTGAACCTGTCAAAGCCCTGAACACAGTCCTCCTAGTCTCCAAAGAGAACATATCGGAAATGTCCATACGGGGTTGGTAATAAACCCTATCACCTGTGTCAGGTAAACCCAGGATCTTTGCCAATAGGGTAGTGGTCAGCCTGATATCCACTCCCTTCACCCTACTTTCCACCCTGAACCCTTGGACACTAGAAGGCCCCAGGTTACAGTAAAAGTACTGAACCAAGTTGGGATAACAAGGCTCAGCAGGAGATAACATCGATGCCCAACCTAGAGCATTAAACTTGGCAAAAAGGCCATATTGGTGGAAGTCCTCTACTCGCACCACCCAGCCATTCACTATTTTTACGGAAATGAAAATTTTCCACTCCTTAGTGTACTCATACCTAGAGAAGATATGGTGGTCGAAATCAGGTTCCTCTGAAGATGAATCCTCTCTAGGAGATGGAGGAGGAATCTCTGAGTAGGAAGAATCCTCAGATTCAGCCCGTAGCCTCTTCTGGGCTACTGACTTCCTCGTAGTATGCCGACTGGTAGACATTTTCTACAAAACAAGAGAGAGAATACCAAGTTTAGGGCAAGTAAATCAGTAAAACCTTACCTAGGTAAAGAAAAAATGAAGAAAACAAGTAAAACATATAGAGAAAACCTAAAAAACTTACCTAGGCACGTGCGAAGTCGCAAATAGGCCAAGAAAATACTAAGACTTGGTGTGGAAGTGGCCCCCTTACCCTAAGGTTTGGAGAAGTTTGGAATGGAATAGGGAGCAAATGGGGCCCTCTCGGACTTAAAAAGCCTGAGCCCGATTCTCTGGGCGATGGCACTGGGCGATGTGGCAATGCCCAGAGACATCGCTCAGTGATGGAATCTTGCAGGAATTTTAGTATTTTCGCATGGGAACCTCATATTTGGGCAAAATAACCTCATGGGACATGGAAAGGAAGGATATATATATATTAAATTAATTATTGTTATCAAATAAAAACAATATATATATATATATATATATATATATATATATATATACGAGACAAATTACAACAAGATGGAATCACAACTTGAGGACATAGGCTCAAAAAGTAAAATTTCATAATTAAGGACTAAGAAGGAGACCTATATGACTAGGTTTTAAATAGATGTGTACTATATGCTAATGAGATTAATTATATATAGTTTATGATATAAATATAGACTATGGTGTGTATTATAAGTATAAAATATACTTGTCTGTTGCAGTGTATGAACCCAATTGTAATGTTGTGATGCAAACTGAACATAGCTACATAGGGTTGTTATGTTACGTGCGTGGTACGTGTGTGAAGCATAGATCTTACCCTAACCAAGGTGTAGGATAGCTGAGAGCAGGATCTGATAGGTTGTCTAGTCAATCGAATCCCTAGACGTTAAGGTACCTCGAGCCAACCCAAGAATTTGTTATGTTGGAGTTATGGTTAATTAAATTTCCATAGTTAAGAACTTAATTCTTTAAATTAAGTATGCCCTCATGCCTAGAACCATTTTGTGTGACAGGACCTATTACCTCATTCGACCTAGAGACCCCAGTACCATGCTTATTATTAGATATCTACGTATGAGACTGAGGCAGATACGACTAGTATTACCCCGGGCCAAAAACCGACTGGACTTGTACTTAACCATTGTAGCCATTAGTGGACCCGAAGAGCAAGAGCATTTTCTGAGGTTAGCTGGAGAGGTAATAGCTGACATAGAATTTTTACGGGCATTGGAGTTTGAGACCGGGAAGAGACTGGAGATGTTTGCCTGCTAGAACAGGTAATTAATTAAAAGTCTTTAATTAAAAGCTTGGAATTTTATATAGCACCATGCATAGCATATTGACACATAAAAACATGTAAGCAAGAGGAAACACAAAGCATTTAATGAAACACATCACCTAATGAACTAAGATAATGAATCTAATAATCCACCTTACTGGTATGACTAATGTTACTCATTGGAACTGTGTACTGGACTTGACCCTGCTTAAGTTAGAAAACAACTATTTGCCCACATAGATGAAATTGGAATATTGAACACGCTCCTCCTTTCAGAGAAGCAACAATGGTCAACACTAGAAGTACTCGTGGAGGTCGTAAGGGTAAACAACCTAGAATTGTACCGGAGGTTGAACTGCCCAACGGAACAGAGGTCCAAAACTCTGAGGCATCGGCTGCTTCATCAAAAGCACCAGTAGCTGCACAAGCTACTGCAATAGTACCTTAGCCAAGTGTGGCAGCCGGTGATGTGACTGCGTTCATGACCACGATGATGCGAACCATGCAACAACAACAGGAGTTGCTTGGTCAGATGTCTACATAATTTGCAACTATGATGCACGAACGCGCTGCACCACCACCACCACCTAATCGACCCATACTGTTTCCACCACCTATGCCTCAGCCCTTAGTGGAAAATTCTACCGTCAAGGTTATGGAAAGGTTCAAGAAACTCCAGCCGCCTGCATTTTCTAAAATAACATCAGAGGCAATGTAGCCAGAGCGATGGATCAGAACCCTAGAAAAGGCATTTGAAGTACTCGAGTGCATGGATGCGTAAAAGATTATTTGTGCGGGTTATCAGATGCAGAATGAGGCTGAAGCTTGGTGGAAGGCCACTAGACCTAATCTAGAAGCTGCACACCCGAATCCCACATGGGAATAGTTTAAAGAAGTTTTCTTCAAGAACTACTTTCCCGAGAGTTTCAAGGATAGAAAGGAAGCCGAATTCATTGCATTGGTGTAAGGGAACAAGTCGGTATTAGATTACCAACAGTGGTTCGAAGATCTATTCCACTTTGCTCCAGAGCACTTGAAAGGGAAAGTTAGTAAGGCCAAGAAATTTGAGAAGGGACTCAAAACTGAGACTGGATCAGTTTTATCAATCATGGATATTCGGGATTATGCTCAAATGGTTGATAAGGTGAAGACAATGGAGGATAGATTTAAGGAAAAAGAGAAAGAAAAGACTGTAACGTCGCCTGGTTTGAACAAAAGGTCAAATAATTTCCAAACCTATGGTTGGCCAAATAAGGTTTACCGGGGAACAAGTTCAAGCCCTACTCCAACTCTGTATCGTAGGCCGAATGTAGGTCAGAATTCTTTTCGCCCTACATTTACTCGACCTGCTCAACCTACTATGAGTCAAGCGACGACAGCAGCTTCACCAAGCCAACCAGTAGCAAGTCAAGCGAGCAAAGCCACGACACCTGGAGCTATACCTTTCAAATGCTATCTGTACAATAAGGAAGGGCATATGGCCAGAGATTGTAAAACGTGTGGATATGGCAACAATTCACTTAATCAACCCTACGCTAGGCCATTTCAACCGCGGGACAATCGGACGCAGGGAAAGGTGTACGCCTTGACCAACGAAGAAGCCGAGGTGAACCCCGACGTTATGACAGGTAAGTAGTCGAACACAATAAATTTTAAAGAAATTGGTTTATGTCATATAACTTAAATTACCTACAAACCCTAGGTACCCTGAATGTCTCAACCATACCCGCACGAGTATTATTTGACTCGGGTGCAACCCACTCTTTCGTCTCCTCAACCTTTACGAGTAAGATGGAAGATCAACAAGAGACATTGAGCATGAGCTAGTAGTCAGCACGCCAACAGGGAGTGTCGTGAGTTTGAAAGAGGTTTATGACCCCTGTCTGATCAAAATCTATCGGAAGAGACTAACCGCATGATTGATAAAAATGGAAATAAATGATTTTGATGTGATACTAGGCATGGATTGGTTGTCTGCCTATGGTGCAAACGTCATGTGTGCTGAGAAAAATATAAAGTTTAAACTAGAAGATGGGTTGGAATTCACCTATCAAAGTGAACCGGGGAGGAAGTCTAAGTGAACAACATTATCCGCACTTCAGGTGCAAAAGTTGCTCAATGATGGATGTCAAGGCTTCTTAGCCACTGTACTTGATACGGAGGCAAAGATAAGACCTTTGGAAGAACTCCATATAGTTAGAGAATTTCCTGATGTATTTCCAGAAGATCTGACACAGTTGCCACCAGACCGCGATATAGAGTTCGTGATTGACCTGATCCCTGGTGCAGCACCGGTATCCAAGGCACCATACCGAATGGTGCTAGTCGAATTGAAAGAGTTATAGATACAACTTCAAGATCTACTGAAGAAGGGATTTATTCGACCCAGTGTGTCACCCTGGGGAGCACCTGTGCTATTCGTAAAGAAGAAAGACGGAAGTATGCGGTTGTGTATCGACTACCGCGAGTTGAATAAACTGACAATCAAGAATCGATACCAGTTGTCGCGTATCGATGAACTTTTTGATCAGCTACAAGGAGCAAGAGTTTTCTCTAAGATTGATCTTAGGTCAGGATACCATCAACTAAAGATTAAGAGCGGTGACATCCATAAAACGGTGTTCCGAACTCGGTATGGACATTATGAATTTTTAGTCTTGTCATTCGGACTAACCAATGCCCCGACAGCATTCATGGATATGATGAATAGAGTATTCTATGACGTGCTAGATAAGTTTGTCATAGTGTTCATTGACGACATTTTGGTGTACTCTAAGAGTGAGGAAGAACACGCGCAACATCTTACATTCGTGTTGCAGCGATTGAGGGAACACCAGCTCTATGCCAAATTTAGGAAGTGTGAATTTTGGCTCAACCAAATTGGTTTCCTGGGGCATATCGTCACCAAAGACGGCATCAAGGTAGACCCCGACAAGGTGAAAGCAGTTCTCAAATGGGAGACTCTGAAAAATGCCATTGAGATCCAAAGTTTCTTAGGATTGGCCAGTTACTACAGCCAATTTATTGAGAACTTCTCGTGCATTTCGGCACCCATGACAAAACTCATGAGGAAGGGAACTAAGTACGAGTGGAATGAAGCGTGCAAGAAAAGCTTCTAGGAATTGAAGAACCGTTTAGTGTTGACTCCAATTCTGACCATTCCAGATGGAACCGGAGGAATAATAGTGTATACGGATGCATCTAGAACAGGCCTGGGTAGCATCCTGAGGCAGAGAGGTAAAGTAGTCGCATATGCCTCCAGACAATTGAAAGAACACGAGAAGAATTACCCTACTCATGATTTGGAGTTAGCAGTAGTAGTCTTCGTGTTAAAAATTTGGCGACACTATCTCTACGGTGAAAAGAGTGAAATCTTCAGTGATCACAAAAGTCTGAAGTATTTCTTCACCCAGAAGGAGCTTAATATGAGACAGAGGTGGTGGTTAGAACTAGTAAAAGATTATGATTGTGAGATCCAGTACCACCCTGGCAAGGCCAATGTTGTGGTGGACACATTAAGCAAAAAATCTTAGACTGTGTCTCTCGCATCTTTGGTCGTAAGTGAGCAATTAATAGAGGAAGCTTAGAAATTTGATTTGGAGCTCGTGATCGATGAAGCAGCTGTGCAGCTAGTAGTACTAGATCAGCAACCATCGATACGAGAAGAAATAATTACGAAGCAACCATTGGATCAGGAGCTGGCCAAAATAATTTGGGAGATTCAACAAGGTGTCCATAAAGACCCAGATTTTACATTGGCCCAAGATGGAGCATTGAAGTTTCATGATAGATTGTGCATGCATGAGGATTTTGATATTCAAGATCGGATTCTTAAAGAGGTGCACAACTCACCCTATACCATCCACCCTGGAAGTACATAGATGTACAAGGACTTGAAGAAATATTATTGGTAGATTAGAATGAAGCAGACCATAGCAATCTCTGTGTCCAAGTGCCTTACCTGTCAACAAATAAAGGCAGAAAGACACCGACCATATGGACTTTTGCAACCACTTCCCATACCAAAGTGGAAGTGGGAAAGAATCACTATGGATTTCGTAACAAACCTGCCCAACACCAGGAAGATGAATACAATTTGGGTGATCGTAGACGGACTGACAAAAGCAGCTCACTTCATATCGATAAAAATAAGTTATCCAATGCAAAAGCTTGCCCAGATATACATTGACAACATAGTCCGCTTACATGGCGTGCCTGTCAGCATTGTGTCTGACAGAGATCCTTGATTTACTTCAAGGTTTTGGAGAAGTCTATAAAAGGTATTGGGATCTCAATTGAATCTCAGTATAGCTTTCATCCGTAAACGGATGGACAGTCAGAGAGAACCATTCAGACATGTTTCGAGCCTGTATTTTGGAAATGAATGATAGTTGGGATGCTCACATACCACTGGTGGAATTTGCATACAACAATAGCTATCACTCCACCATTGGCATGGCACCGTTCGAAGCAGTCTATGGTAGGAAGTGTCGAACTTCGATTTATTAGGATGAAGTTGGTGAGCGGAAGTATCTCGGACCTGAGATGATACAAGCAACTTGCGACAAAGTGGATGTCATAAGAGAGAAGATCAAGGCAGCCCAGTCGAGACAAAAGAGTTATGCGGATAATCGAAGGAAGGATATCGAGTTTGAGATCCGAGAAAAAGTATTTCTTCGAGTATCCCCAACCAAAGGACTGCTGCGCTTCAACACGAAAGGCAAGTTGAGCCCAAGATTTATTGGTCCATATGAAATACTCAATAGAGTGGGACCCGTAGCATACCGGCTGGCTCTACCGCCATCTTTATCAAGTGTCCATGACGTTTTTCATGTGTCAATGCTACGAAAGTACATAAACAATCCGACGCATGTATTATCAGCTGAACCCGAACTGTTGGACGTGGATATGACTTATGAGGAACATCCCACGGAGATATTGGACAGAAAAGAGCATAACCTCTGAAACCGCACCATCGTTTTCATGAAAGTTCGATGGGGAAATAACCCAACAGAAGAAGCTTCGTGGGAGTGTGAGGAAGAAATGAAGGAGAAGTATCCTCAACTCTTTGGATTATTGGGTAAGTAAATTTTGAGAACGAAATTTTTGTAAGGAGGGGAGAAATGTCAAACCCTGCCCCCTGACTGGCTAGAATCTGACTGAAGTGCAGGAACCCCTGGCCAGGCCACCAGGATCACTGTGGAGCATCACTCCACTCAATGAGATCAATGAAAATGCTCTGAACAGGTTTCCCTATATACCTATTAGAAGATGGATAGCAGACCCCTGCACTTGCACAGCTCATAGACTGATGTATGAGTTGGATCCCAAGTAATCTCTCTCCTCCCTAAAATGATGGGACCCACCTCTAAAAAATCATGTAAAAACCCATGGTGAGCATGTGGGGACAATACCCTGACCTAGGGTCAAACCCCTGTGCAATCCCCCTTTGATTTCAGTTGCTGGAATTCACTGGGTCATGCACTAGGTGATGCAGCAAGGCCCAGTGACATCGCCCAGTGGCTGTTTTTGCATATATTTAATTATTATAATTATGGGGGCCACCCAACTTGACCATGGACACTCTCCAGTGATAGAGGGGACTCTGAGGGACCACCTCATACCCTTGGTTCAGTGTGGACCCCACTTGTGCACCAAGAACTGAACAGAATCAGTTTAAAAATGAGTTTTTAAAAGAGACCTAAGCAAACAAACAGACCTCAAAGGGCCTTAAGTCTATAAATAGGAGGCCATTTGGTTCATTTAGAACCCTTGGCTGTACCTGAATCCGAAAGAGAGAAGAGAGGGAGGAAGAGAGAGAGAGAAGAGGAAGGAGATGGAGGAAGAAGGAAGGAAGAAGAAGGGCTGTTGCCAGCTCCTCCCCTAGCTCATCCGAGCTTCTTCTCAGCTCTGTTTCAGGTATAAAATTCCCTGCATACCTGCTGTTCACCATTCTTTCCCTTTTGCATACTGTGTTTTTCAACCCTGGGCAGCCCAGAACAGCTTGGGTTTGCCCAGTCTTGGTCCAGATCAGCCATGCAGACCTTGTGCATGGTGAATCTATGATCTATGTTGAAAAATAAAAATCTGATATGCTGTTCCCTTGGCCGAATTCTGTTCATGCATGCATACACAGCCTTGACCCTCTTCTGGCTGCTGGATTGAAGCCCAGACTGCAAGCCAGGGCTGCTGAAACCTAACCCTAGGTGGGTACAGCCCTAAAACCCTGTCTGGCATATTGTTTCAGCCTTGCATGTGGCTGATACACAAGATTTCAGATCTGCAAAACCCTATGCACTATTCATCAGGGTATTCTGGACAGCCAAATACAGCCTGCCTGGAACCCTGATGGTGAAATGGATTGGACCATAAGGTAGATCACCACTAGGGCTACTGGACCATCCCAACATGCAGAGGATCCATTAAACCCTTGGCCCTGCAAAGCCCAACCTTGGAAACTCAGCCCTGCTATCGATTGTAGGCACTGGGCGATGCAGCAAGGCCTAGAGACATCACCCAGTGAAGGAATCTTTTGATACAAAAGGGCAGAATTGTAATTTCCTATGGGATTTGATCCCTGGATACTGTGGGATGTGGGAAATGACAAAAATGACCTTCCCCCACTTCTATTCATATGTGAAAATTGGTTGGAACCCTAAGTGGGCCCCGCAGATGACTGTGCATTGTTGTGTTTGGTTTTACTGCACTGTCCTGAGTTAGACAGCAGTATGTTGTAATGTAAAATGTATTATGGACTAAATCTGACTTAGAGGCAGGTGTGGGCACTATAAATGACCAAATTGCCCCTGTGCCCTAGGCTTTGGCCCATGCACCAGGACATGACCTAAGACCCAGTGTAAGGCCCGATGTTCCAAATGAGATCAAGTAAACCCTGGGTCAACCCAGTAAGTTAGGGAAACCCTAGGGCACCAGTGTAGGGCCAATAACTGAATAAAACATTGTTTGATTCTTATGTTTAGGACTTGATCTTGTGCTCGAGGACAACAATCAGACAACAGCTGGAATTGAATCTGTGACTGAGTACCTAGAGCTAAGTACTGGTGAGTGAATAATACTATCGTATGTGCAAATGTAATTGTGATCTGATGCCGACTATCAATAATTGAATCTTGTCTGTTATGCCATTTACATGCTTACAATCAAAGTTACTCAAATCACTACATAATAACTGTTGTTGATCAACACTGTGAAATGAATATGATGATTGTGATTGTTAGAATGGATGTCGTACTCGGTTTGGAAATGAGGCCTGCGGTAGCCCGTACTATGAATGCGGTTGACACTACTTGACTCATACTATACCATATAGACATGGGGTTAGAGTTTCATCACCCGTGCTACAAACCCTTGCCAGTAGGGGTTAAGGTGCTGGATGCCTGGGAGGCAATTATTAGGGAGTGACTAGGATCAGAACACCGAAAGTGCAATTATCAGAACACCGGAAGGTGCATATATTGGAACCCCGGAAGGTGCATAGATTCAGAACACCTATATGGTGCATGAGGGAAGAAACGGTTGCTTGCCAGGATAATCATCAGAGGGCTGGTCAGGCTGACCTAGGAAGGGATGCTGGAGCCGACTGGTTTTCTCCAACAACCCCATGAGTTTATCGCGGGAAGAGGTAACCAAGCCTACACCAGGGATACATGCACTGGGATTGTAGTAGCACAGACCTGACTTAGTTGTAATGATAGGTGGCTAATAATAAAACTGGACTTGCATATCATGTAGATCATGTGAATCTGTGGATTGTGGTTGCATATACATGCATGATGGATGTTTTTTGCTCATGAGCTCGGTGGGGCTCACACTCTGTTATATGTTGCTCTTTTCTTAGATGATCCTACAGGTGGATGCCGCTGTGGCATGGCGGGCTATTTCGAGGAGGAGAGTTTTGGTGGTTATGACGATTTTGGTATGGACCCCGACGGAGGTTATACCGATTCTGCGTACTTTCTCGGTGGTCGTGGATGAAGACCTTTGAGGAGTACTTCTGATGTTTTGTGCTGGGAACTCCTTTTTGTTGTGTTAGGAGGTTTCCTGTTTTGATCGTGGACCGGTTTTAGTTGCTTTTCTTTCTTTCTTCTTTTGGGTTTGGGTGCCCTAACCCCGTATATAATCATGTATTTATTGCTGCGCCTATCAGCTTATGTTTTCTTTTGTTGTGGGTTGTGTGTGATGGGGAATGTAACAAACAAGTTTCTATATGTATATATTATCACCATTTCCCGTATTGCTATGCTTCCGTTTATTTCTGATAAATTGTAGATGTCCTGCATTACTCTAATCTTACTTGTGGTTAAGGTGTGGATTTTGGTTCATGAATGTAAGCACTGCTTCTAGATCCGTGGGATTTGGCGGATTGTAGTCATGCAATTCGGGTCTCCTACCCAATCCTCCTAGGGGTGGTTTGGGGTGTGACATGATTGCAGCCATGGAACATCAAATCACATCTGATTCCAGCCCTGCATGTGGCTGAAATCGATTTCCAAGCTTGAGAAAAACCCTGTGACACTATTTACTGGGTTGTCTGGGCAGCCAAATGGTGGACCTGATGGATGATCCATTTGGATCAAGAGGTAGGCCATTCTAAGGGCTACTTGACCCCCTAAACATGCAAAGGATCAGAATTAAGCATAGCCTCAAAAGCTTAGCCTTGGGAACTCAACCCAATGTCGATTTGAGGGAACTGGGCAATGCACCCAACGCCTAGAGCCATTGCCCAGTGAAGGAAATGTTGCTATTTTTGCAATCAGATCTGGGGGATCTCACCCAATGGCTGTGGGATAGTGTGGGAAGGTGGGAAATGACATAAATGCCCTTCCCCACATCTATCGATATTAAAGGAATATTTTGAAACCCTGGTGGGCCCCGCAGGTATAGGAAACCCTACTGTGTTTGGTCCTACAGCACAGGCAAGCTGTGGACAGCACTGTGGACCTGATCTGACTTAGGGTCAGGTACAACTATAGAAATGACCATTTTACCCTTATGCCACTGACTCTGGCCAATGCACCGGGACATGGACCTAAGGCCCAGTGCAAGGAACAGTGATTCTAAGTGAGAACCAACTGAACACCGGGTCAACCCAGTAAGCTTAGGTTAACCCTAGGACTACCAGTGATAGACTGAAAACTTAATAAGACAATATCTGATTTGTATTTAGGATTTGATCCCGCGCTCGAGGTCAACAACCAGATTGCTTTTGAGACTGAGTTTGCAACCGAGGTCCTAGAACCCAACTCAGGTGAGTGAATAATATTATCATATGTGCATGTGTAATTATGATATCATGTCGGCAATTAAGAATTTTAAACATGAATGCTTTGTTACTTACTTCTGATTAAAGTTATTCAAATCACTGCATAATGACTGTCAGGTGATCAACATTGTGAATTCTTATATGATGATTGTGAATGTTAGACTAGATGCCGTAGTTAGCTTGGAAATGAGGCCTGTGGTAGCCCATAGAATGGGATGTGGTTGACACCACCCGACTCATACAATGCCATATAGACATGGGGCTAGAGTTTCATCACCCATGCTATGCACCCTTGCCAACAGTGGTTTAGGTGTTGGATGCCTGTGAGGGTGACCATATGAATATGTGAAAAGAGAAAAGAAATGAAAAGAAATGAAAAGAACACCGGAATGATGAATGAATGAGAAAGAACACCGGAATGGTGAATATGGGTTGTAAGCCAAAGAAAAGAAAAGAAAAGAGAAAAGAAATGGATTGCCCTACAGGTTAATCACAGAGGGCTGGTAGGGCTGACCTTGGTGATTGATGTGGGAGTTGACTGGTCCTCTTCGATAACTTAATGGGTGTATCGCAGGAAGGGGTTAGAAATCTACACCAGGGATACATGTATTGGGGATTGTAGTAGCACAAACTTGACTTAGTTGTATTGCTAGGTGGCTAATAAATAATTTGGACTTGCATATCATGTAGGATCATATGAACTATGAATTATGATTGCATGTGCATACATGATGATATGATTTTCCCACGAGCTCGGTGGGGCTTACACTCTGTTAGACATTATTTTTCTTAGATGATTCTATAGATCGATGCCGCTGTGGCATGGAGGCTCATCTCGAGGAGAGTCCTGGTTGTTACTATGATGTTGGTGTGGACCCCGACGGAAGTCATACCGATCCTGCGTACTTTCTTGGTGGTCATTGGTGAAGACCGTTGAGGAGCACGTCTAATGCTTTTTGTCTTGGGGACTCCTTTTTGTTTTTGCTAGGAGTTTATCCCCATTCTGTCTGGGGGTCTGTTGTAGTTTTTACTTTCTTTTCTTTTTGGGGTTGAGTATGCTCACCCTGTATATATATATGTATATGGTAGTTCTAGCTTTGTTTCTTAGTTGTGGGTTGAGGGGAAATGTATCAAACTCACTTATGTATATATTACCA
This sequence comes from Telopea speciosissima, assembly GCF_018873765.1. Lineage (NCBI taxonomy): Eukaryota > Viridiplantae > Streptophyta > Magnoliopsida > Proteales > Proteaceae > Telopea > Telopea speciosissima. Next base: position 32,307,799 of record NC_057917.1, on the reverse strand, counting down.
AAATTTCCCGTATCGCTATGCTTCCTTTTATTATTAAAATTGTAGTTTATCTGCAGCAGTCTGATCTTACCTTTGGTAAGGAGAATGAATGTGGTTCCATGAATGTAAGCACTGCTTCTAGATCTGTGGGATTTGGCGGATTGCCGTTATGCAATTCGGGTCACCTACCCAATCCTCCTAGGGGGTGGTTTGGGGTGTGACAACAAAGCTACCTACAACATGAACATACATACCCATTCAATATCTTTGAGCAAACTCAGAATTCAACCACCAAGGAATGAACAATTGATGAGCCAACGGGGATCACCAGGATCACTTATGACCAAACGATTGAACCCCACAATCCCCCATTGCTATCTTTATGAACCTCAACCTCCGCACATGATATCTCCATCTGTTTACTAGTCCCCTTCTTTTCCCAGATAACAGACAATCTCCCTCCGACATTAGCCATCGTCGCACCATATAAGAACTTGGGCAAATCCTTCTACACAACTTTCAATTCCTTCCATATGCCCTCCTTCACGTTGTAACCCCTGATTTTCCCCAAATAATCATAGCAATACAAAACCCCATCAACAACAGTAGCTCTCCCCCTCCACCCCAAATCGAGCACAGTCGGTACACTTTCGCCCAATTAGTAGATCGAGCCCAGGAATCCACCAAGCAACCTCCCATGACATAAATTTTCCCATTGAGAACATCAGCAACGGCAAATTCCCTACCGACACACATTTTGGGACCGAATTCCCATCGACTGAATCGAGAATCGAAGATCCAAATGGTGGAGGATGGAATATCATTTATGGAACCACAAAGGATGGATGGATGGAGAAAGAAGGAAGGATAACAGCCATCGGCTTCACTGGAGTTTCTCCAAGGCACGCTCTTCATTGATTTTTGGAAATAGTATAAAGAGAGGAGAGAGACGAGAGCGGGAAAGAGGAGACGTGAGAGAGGAGATGTGAGAGTTATTGTTTCATTGGGAAACTGCTTACGTGGAGAGAGGAGAGAGACAAGTCTGGTTTTGAGGAAAGAGTGGAGAGAGGAGAGAGATAAGTCTGGTTTTAAGGAAAGAGTGGAGAGTGGAGAGAGGAGAGAGAGAGAGTCACACGTTCATTGGAAACCACCATCTTATACTATATTTGAAAAGCCAGCCCTTGGATTTTTGTTCGACATGTGTCAAGCATCCCTAAGGGGAACCTCACGAACTGTATGGTGAGCGAACCATAGAGGAAAAAAATCCTGTTACACCCGCACCCCAAATATACCCCTATACCTCGGGGCAGTTTAGACCTTTACCTAAGGGGCAAATGCCACGGTGGCACTAGCCAACACCTGTAACCTTAGACTTAAGATATTACTAAGAGTATCCCCTCGAAGACCTGGAAGTGTGGGTCAAAGCCCCGTAACTTTCCTTGAAGTTTGGGCCCTGACAGCAGCACCAGAGTTATGAACAGACTCACTCGTACTGAATCCGCTCGAGGATCCGCCTGTGCTGTTACTTGCCCTTATGGTAATTTTCGTATGGGACCCACACCCCCGTATCCCGAATACTATAATTGGGCCTTTGGACCATATGGACCCCTGCCCTTACCATTAATTAGTTATGTGGGACATGAAAGTGGGCCCGTAAAGCATAATTTAAAGGAATAATGGGTTTTATACACCCAAACCAAAAAACCAAACAGACCTTAGAGGACAATTAAGTCCTATGGACTTAGGGTGTACCCTAAACATGACCTAATGGACTTAATGGTTTTGACTAAGACCAAACAAGCCCTAAGACCTAGCTAAAACCCATTTAAAGCCCAAGGGTTAATTACATTCTAAAGGGCACCTAACCAAACATGACCTAAGGCCTATCTAACCCCTTAAAGGATAAGGAAACCCCTCTCATTCACTTATCTCTCCCCCTCCCAAGCAAACTGTGGAGGAGAAGAGACAAGGAAAGGAGGAGAAGGAGGAAGGAAGAAGAAGAAGTAGAAGTAGGAGAGGAATAGGAGGGGAAGGGAAGAAGACGGGAGCTATGCCAAAATGGCTGGCTGCCCCACACCTCCTCCCCAAGCTGACCAGACCCAAGGGAGAAGAGAAAGAGGAGGAGGAGAGATGGAGAGGATGGTTGGAAGGAGAATCTCACCAAGGTAAGACTCCAAGCTTGGAATCTCTCTCTCTCCATTTCCACTTTGTATTTTGATGAGTTCTTGAGCTTGGGCTAACCTAGGGTTCCATTTGGGACTCAAGGTGATGCTTGGCCTTAATTGGGAGCTCTAATGGAGTTAATCTAGACCTTTAAGTGCTGCATTTACAGCTATTGTTGGTGAACCCTGGTCCTAAGCCATAAAACCCAACCCTTGGACTAATTTGAGACCAAACCTTGTTGGATCTTGGATCTTTGAGGTAAACCTAAGTTCTAGTGACCCTAAGAAGACTTAGACACCTCTCCCTTGTCCCTGAGAGCTTGGGGCACTCCAAGCTTCAAGCTGGAGCAAAAGCCCTCTGAAATCTCGAAAGAGATTGTCAGCGGATGAACGATCGAATCCACCAATTATGGTACCACCTACGAGCCCACCCAGTATAAATCCAGTAAAATGGCCTCAGCAGATGAAGATATGGATTCACTCTGTTTGCCTCCGCCCAAGGCCAGTTGCTCTTCGGTATGTCTCAAGGATCGAACGGATGCAGGGGTTAACCCAAGAAGCACATCCGCCCGTTAATCCGCTCCCTTTTAGGTGTTTCTCAGGTGTCGAACGGATGCACGATCGGATCCAAGTATGATGTTCCATTCGTGGGTCCGCTCGCTCTGTTTTACCTTTTGGCCTAAACGGAGCCTGGGATGGACTCACCTTTGCTGAAACCATCCGTGAGTCCGCTCGTGCTGTCTTGGTTAAAATTTGATTTTAACCTTAAGGGCCTAGCATGGGACCCATCTATACATGCTTTAGTGATTGCTTTTGTATTCCTAGGTTACCCAACTCGATGAATAACGGGGAGCCTAAGTGAGATTCATGTCAACCACACACGGTGATACCTGTGTTAGGTGAGTGGGTTCTGGGTGAATTTGTTGGGTTTGAATATATATATAGTGACAATCTTAAGCATGCTATTATATAATTATAAGCATTGTGTGCATTGCATTATTATCCAAATGTGAACTATTATGAATGCGATAGTATGCTCACCATTGTATTCAGGCTATGGTGCTGGGTGTGCCGGTACCAGAACCCTAATTTGCTTAATTATGAAAATTGTTATATACCATCCTGGTCTGTATGTGCCGTGCCGTGCTGGTACCCGGGTACTAGATAAAATGGGACGTTGATGCACCCGGAATACCTCTTGGGACGATAGGACCTGTATATAATATATCTATGGCTAGGATGCTTATTCCCTTATGCTATGACCCTTGCCAACCGGGGTTTATGTGTTGGATAGTTTGAGCACCAATGGTCTGTGGAGGTGGGAGAGGCCAGGACAGAGGTAGTGATGGCTATCAGGGTCTGCCATTGGGTGGTCATGATAGCTTCTATCGACGTAGGTCCCCTCATGATAACTGAGGTTTCACTGGGGCGATAGGATAAGTGACCCTCAGTGTCTCCCGAGTTATCACAGTAGTATACACTTGACTGATAGAATTGTGTGCTAGGTGGAAAATGAATCTAACATTAGCATGCATCATTCTGACTTTGAACTGTTTGTGTGGTGTATGTGCATTCCCCTTTGCTCTCTCACTAGGTAGTGTACCTAACCCCATTGTGCAACCCCTTTTTAGTTGATATGCAGGAGGTACTACTCTTGATGAGCACCGTTGGATGCAAATCAAGTGGTGCTGGAGGCTGTGACTTAGATGTAGATGTACACCCAAGATTGGTGCCCTTGGGGCAATTATTTATTATTTAATTTCTTTCTTCATTCCATAATCATTTATAAACTGTATGTTTATTTATAAGGAGAGTAATGAATGGTTACTTATATGGAAATTGTAATATGTGTTATCATTAGAGAACTGGTGCTTTATAATTTCACATGATTTAAGTTAATTTTGCTTCCGCTAACTCTGTAATTGGAATGACTTATTCTATTTTGGTACCTTCCTTTCTGTTATCAATATGTGATGACAGGGTGGACTGTGGCTCGGGACACTATATCTTTGATCCTGGTTGGTATTGGGATGATACAGGTTGTCCCAGTCACCCCCTATGTGGTAGTAAACATATTACATCGGGATGGGGGCATGACACTCACCCTCTTTGGCGATCTCTTGATGAGTGTTTAATTCCTCACCCTCACCAAGAGTAGGTGAGACGCTTTCATCAGTCTCTATCTCAAAAAGATCAAGGTCTCTGCTAGCATCACTTATGTTAGGGAAATCGATCTCAGGAAAATCCACATCGCAGGACTCACTCTCTGTCATTCCTCCATCTTAATGTTCACCGTACACTACATAGCCTTTCGAGGTATTGGAATATCTTATAAAGATACTCTTTTTAGCTTTAGGGCCAAGTTTCCCAAACTTATGGGAGGTACTATGAACATATCCTGCATATTCCCATGGTTACATATGCCCAAAGTGGGCTTTACGTCTTTCCATAATTTATAGGGAGTGGAGGGAACTGACTGTGATGGCATGCGGTTAAGGACGTAGGCAGCGGTCAACATAGCATCCCCCTAGAAAGATATTGGGAGGTTGGCCTATCCCATCATCGATCTAACCATATCTAAAAGCGTCCTATTCCTCAGCTCTGCTACACCATTTACTGTGGAGTGAGAGGAATAGTCAGCTACCTAGTGATTCCTTTTTCCTCACACATCTCTTTAAACTGATCGGACAGATACTTGCATCCTCGATCAGTGCACAGATTTTTTAATCTCTTGCCTTGCTAATTCTTAACCTCTGCTACAAACCGTTTGAAGCAATCTAGCGCTTCGTAGCAGTGAGCGATCAGATACACCTAACCATATCACAAATAATCATCGATAAAGGTGAGAAAATAGGAAGCACCATGATGTACCTTCACGTTTATTGATCCGTAGATGTCCGAATGGACAAGCTCTAGGGTCTGGGTTGCCCATTTAGCCTTTCCAAAAGGCTTCTAGTGGGCCTTACCCGCTAAATAGGCCTCACATGTCGGTAGATTAACTTTAGCGAGTGAACCAAGAAGGCCTTCTCGAGCTAGCCGTCCCATCCTATCTCGACCTATGTATCCTAGTCTAGTATGCCATGTAACTGAATTTGGACTAGTATTAGAATCAACAATAAAAGATGAAGAGGAAACGAAAGGAACTATTAAATCTAATGTAACAAAATCATTCTTAAGTCTACAATATCCAAAACTACTACCATCCAAACGAATCTCAAAAGAGCCATCATAAAAAATAAAGGAATATCCTAAAGTCAATAATGTAGTAACGGAAAGTAGATTATGTTGGATTTCTGGTGCGTATAGCACATCATGAAGTAGCAAGATGCACCCAGTGCGCAAGGTGTGCTGGTAGGTACCAACTCCTCAAACTACTTCACTTGTGCCATTCCCTATGTAGATACTTTGGGCGCCATTCAGAATCTTTTTATAATCTACGAACCCTCCTCGATCTCGCACTATGTGTCTTGTTGCACCTGTATCCACAATCCAATCAGATTGATTTTGGACAACCAAAACATGTGTACATATAAAAGTACAAGGAGAGAGAGGCAAAAATGGTACCTGCTTCGCTTCAGTGCAGTCACGAGTGAAGTGCCCCATCTTCTGCCAGTTATAGCACTTGACCTTGGTGATATCTTTCTTTCCACCTCGCTTGCCACATCAGTGCTTGGTGGTCTTATGCCCAGTTGGCACAGCTTTCTGAGCTTGATCCTGATTCTCAGTGTTTCACTATTTCTTACGCTTAGACCTATTCTTGTGCTGCCCTGCTTGGGCGACAAGGGCATATGATTGGGTCGCCTCTAGGCACTCCGCCTCTAGTTCCACATGAGCGGCAATATCATTAAATTTTTTGACAATGACGTTATGTGTCAGAACTATCTTCATTTGCCCCCAGGAATCAGGCAACGTCCTGATGACGGCCTATACTTGCTGCTCATCGATAAGGTGTACCCTAGCATCATCTAATTTTTGGATCATGTCTTTCACGACCCTGAGGTGTTCAACCATAGTGTGCTTGGGGTCCTTACGGTACATCTCAAATTTCAAACTCATGGACCTAAGTCTGGTCGTGGATGTATTGCCACAGTCAAGCCTTACCTGGTCCCACATGGACTTGGTAGTCTCACACTTCTTAGACTGGTCGATGAGATCATTGAGCATCGTGCTTAACATAAGAAAGCGTGCACTATGATCTCTCTTAAACCAATTGTCGTAAGCCTCTTTTTCTTGATGGTGACAGACGGTAGTACCCACTTCGGGTGGGGCCATCTCAATGGTCAGGTGTTCAAGGAAATCTTGCTCATTCAGAAAGAACTTGGCCTTTCTGTGCCACATGTCATAGTTGGTGCCATCCAACTTATTGCCTTGGTTAAGGTCGGCAACGACACTCTTAGAGGCCATTACTACAATGTGCAAGGGAGGACATCTAGTATACATCCATAAACCCAAAAATTGTTAAAGAAACCCTAATTAAAATTTATGGTACCCTTCCCCACACGGTGAGACCAAAAACTTTGCTAAGCTAGTAATCAAATCTCAAAATGTGTGGGTCTGGGGATGTATAACTTTAATTGATTTCTAACAAATGTAGAACAAAAACCAAGAATCTCCTAACCACAGTTTAATGCGCTATACATCGGGTGCGTAAGGGACTCACACAAGAGACCCAAATTTGATACTTGAAGTGATATGCTGAGTCGGTACGTGATTGTGATACGCCGTGCAGTAGCTCCCATTATATGACTTCTCAAAAAATATTAAAATTACAACTGGCTCTTTATATTCAAGATCCTACTACAAACTACTGGCGAGCACTGCACTTTGTATCACTTCCAGGTACTAACTCTAACGCACATCTATCCAAATAAACACGTCACTTGAAAAGTATCAAATCCATCCCATGAAGATGTAAAAAATAGCAAAACACATGGTGTGAATGGGATGGGGTGTTTGAAAGCAATACCCTAATGGCAGCATCAAACAAGTCTTTACCGCAATGGGGGGGGGATTACATATTTCTTTATTACAAAGTCAATACACATGGGAAAAATATGGAATGATTTGGGGCAACACCCTATCTCCCATTTTTCTCCCATGGATCTCACAAAATGATTTCTCACTAATGGGGGGTGCACATGACATAAATAAAATGCCCCCCAAAAATAAGAAACCCTATAGGGGAGATCCCCAAAATTTGTTAGGGGCCACAAAAGCAAAACATAAACCCAAGATATGCTTCAATAAAGAAACCACATGAATAAGCTATCATGGACAAACCCCAATGCATGCATAATAAAAATAAAACATATGCATATAATAAAAATCATACCACATGCATGTAGTTAAAACCATATCAAATGAATTTTGTTAGAACCAAAACCCCCATATTATGCATATAGTTATAACCAAGATACAATCATATATGCAATTGTTTTATAACTAAAATAAAACAAACAAAACAAAATAGGGTTTTTTTTTTTTTTAATTTCTATTTCTTTCTTTTTCTCTGTTTCTGGTTCTATCATGCTGCTGCCTAGGTAGTAGCTTTTCCTTTTTTTTTTTTAATATATATAGTGGATTGCGCTAGGTCATGCTTGGTGCTACCGAGCATGGCTGCAGCCGCAGCCTGCACCCTTTTTTTTTTAAAAAAAAAATAAAAATAACCACACTGCAGCCATGCTTGGCACTGTTGAGCATGGCTACTGCTCCAGCTTGCTATGCTGCCCAGGCCTATTGCTACCGCTGTCGCACGGGGCTTGCCCCTCCCCTTCTTCCCTTCGGCTTCTTTCTCTCCTGTGCGCACTTGCACACACCTACGGTAGCAGCCACGTGCTTCTGCCTCGTTGTGCGCCAAAGGCCGTGGCCTCCATGTGATACATCGAATGGGAAGAACAACAAAGGAAGGGGGGGAAAAAGGAAAAAGGAAGAAGAAACAAAGAAATTCGCTTGTGCATCTTCAAAAAACTTTTTTTTTTTAATCTCTAAAAAAAATGCAGCATGTGTGAACCGCAAACCCTAATGGCTCTGATACCACTGTTAGGGAAACATGCATCCTATTCCATATACACATAGGTTTAGGGATTACCTGAACTAAATGAAATCACAGCAGAAGGGATGATCAAATGCGGCTTGCAGTTACGAGCACCATGCAATCTCTACAGGCTTCTCCACAGAGAACTTCACACCACAAAATCCTAGGCAACGATGGAAACCCTAGGAAAACACAGAACTTGAAAGAGGGAGAGATCTAATTAATTAATGCACACCTAGGATTTATGCCTTATATCTATATATAGGCTAAACCCTGGGATAAGCCAATTAGAGGAGGGATCAGTCACTTAAGTGTCCGTCCCTCTCTCTCTCTCATTTTTTGGCTCGGCCGGCCTGTCCCATGTGGGTGGACCAGCTGGGCCTCAGGCCCATCACCGATTTACACGAAGCTTACCCTCACTACCTTTCAGATGAATAACTTTATGAATGCGAACCTGGATGTGAGCATTTGGATTAGAAGAGGACAACTACTATTAGAAACTTTACACTTTCTTTCAATTTTCAAAGAACTTATAATTTGTTTGAGTTTAATATAATTGTGAAGATTGTAACCTTTATTTCAGAATTTTGAGTATAATTTGGAAGTTCTAATAGCTTAGTTTAACTATCCTACTTTAGTTGAGGTCTTAATCTATACATTTTAGACATGTGTGTGTTTTGGTTCTACTCCAGTTCATATCTCCTTGACATAAACGATCTTGTGGACCGTCAATGTCCCTAAACTGCTAGGGTGGTTTTGGGGGCATTACAATGATTCTTCCTGTACTTGGGATAAGTCACCTAAGGCTTCTGGCCCTTAAATTCTTTCTTAAGTCCTTTGTAAAATTTCTTCCCAAAGCTGTTGGGCTTGAACTTCTTCCTTTGCCTCTCATCCTCAGTCGGAGTAAATTCCTTGCCTGTAGCCTCATAGATTTGAGACTTATGCACTACTTCAGCAAAAGTTGGCAATTGCAAAGTGGCTACAGTTTTCCTTACGTTTGATCTCAACCCTTGTTCAAACTGTTAGGACTTCATATCCTCCGTATTGACAAGGTGTGGAGCAAACCTTGATAATTCTTCAAATTTCCTTTCATAGGCCATCATAGATTGTGACCCTTGAGTAATCCTCATGAATTCCATAACTTTCTGCTATCGAACACAAGGGGGAAAGTACTTATTATGAAATGCTACTTTAAACCTTCCCCATGTCAGATTTTCACCTTAGCCTCAAGAATAGGCCTAGTCATTTGCCACCACTGATCAGCTTCCTCTTTGGGCATGTAAGAAGCACACTCAACTTTTTGCTCCTCTGAGCACCTCATTACTTGGAAGATCTTTTCCATCTCCTTGATCCATGTAATAGTATCATCTGGATCCAAACTCTTTCCCACAAATGGGAGGGGACTCATTTTCTTGAAATCCCTCTTGACTTTCATTCCATCAGTTACAACATCCTACTGTCGAGCACCAGTGCCCACCTGTCCAGCTTATCCTGCTTATTGCTGGATAACTCCTATCAAGCCTACCCCTAACTAGCTGGAAATTTTGAGTGAAGGAAAGGGACCTCTGGCCAATCATCCAAACACCCTAGGGAACATCACACCAATAGCTGAACCTCTGAGGATGACCTCCTACATACTTGCCAAAAGGTGCATTGCAGCCCCATGCAGTTGCACTGCCCACAGCATAATGTACTGCATAAACCCCAGGTATTCTCTCTGCTATCCATAAATGTGGGGCCCACACCTGGGAAGATGTGTGTTAAGCCCTGGGTGTGATGTTGGTGCAAGGCCCAATCCCTAGTCCAAGCCCCTGTGCAAGCACAGAGCAATTACAGCTTTGCTATATTCTTTAGGTGATGCACTGGGCGATTGGACCAATCACCCAATGAATCGCCTAGAGTGGCTGAATTGGGTATTTTGGACTCCAGACATGGGGGGACCACCCATACAGGCCATGGACACCCTCTAGGGGTAGATGGGAATTTTAGGAACCATTACCTACCCTTGGACCCTTGTGGACCCCACCTGAGTTGCCAGAATGGCCCAGAATCAGTTTGAAAATGTATTATGCAGGAAGGGGTTGGCAGCCAAAATTACCCCAGTGAGGGTAGCCTCATAAATAGAGCTGGGGGCAGTACCTATTTCGTTTACTGCCCCAGCTGAAAACATAAAGGAGAGAAAGGAGAGGAAAAAGAGAAGGAAAGAGAGAGAAAGGAAGAAGAAGAGAAGGAGAAGAAGAGGAGGGGAAGGAGAACACTGAACTGTTGCATCCAGCCTCAGTTCCAACAACTCATCTAATACACCCGCACCCCAAATATAATCCTATATCCTGGGGCAATTTCGGCCTCTACTTAGAGGGCAATGCCACGGTGGCACTGGCCAACACCTGTAACCTCAGACTTAAAATATTACTAAGGGTATCCCCTTGAAGCCCTAGAAGTGTGGGCCAAAGCCCTGCAACTTTCCTTGAAGTTTGGGCCCTGATAGCAGCGTCGGAGTCATGAACGGACTTACTCATAATGAATCCGCTCGAGGATCCGTCCGTGCTGTCACCTGTCCTTTTGGTAATTTTTCCTGTGGGACCCACACCCTCGTGCCCCGGACACCCTAATTAGACCTTTGGACCATATGGACCCCTACCTTTACCATTGAATGGTTAATTGGGCTATGAAGTGGGCCCACAAGGCCTATTTTAAACAATTAATGGGTTTTAATACCCCAACTAAGACCAAACAAGCCTTAGAGGATAATTAAGTCCTATGGACTTAAGGTGCACCCCAAACATGACCTAATGGACTTAATGGTTTGGACTAAGACCAAACAAGCCCTAAGAACTAGCTAAAACCCATTTAAAGCCCAAGGGTTAATTACATTCTAAAGGGCATGTAACCAAACAAAACCTAAGGCCCATCTAACCCCTTAAAAGATAAGAGAATCCCCTTCATTCCCTTATCTCTCCCCCTCCCAAGCAAACCATGGAGGAGAAGAGACAAGGAAAGGAGGAGAAGGAGGAAGGAAGAAGAAGAAGTAGAAGTAGGAGAGGAATAGGAGGGGAAGGGAAGAAGATGGGAGCTATACCAAAATGGCTGGCTGCCCCACATCTCCTTCTCTTGATGATCGGACTAAGGGAGGAGAAGAAGGTGAAGGAGAAGAGATGAGGGGATGGTTGGGAGGAGAATCTCACCAAGGTAAGACTCCAGGCTTGGTACCTCTCTCTCCTTATTTCCATTTTGTATTTTGGTTGGTTTCTTGAGCTTGAGCTAACCTAGGGTTCCATTTGGGACTCAAGGTGATGCTTGGCCCTAATTAGGAACTCTATTAGAGCTGACCTAGACCTCTATGTGCTGCTTTTATAGCCATTGTTGGTGAACCTTTGGTTTGAACCTTAAAACCTAACCCTTTGACCAATTTGAGACCAAACCCTTGAAGGATCTTGGATCCAAGAGGTGAACCAAGGTTCTAGTGACCCTAGGGAGGCTTAGACACCCCCTCTATGACCCTGAAGAGCTAGGGTGCTCCAAGCTTCAAGCTGGAGCAAAAGCCCCCTGAAATCTCGAAAGAAATGATTAGTATGGGACCCTTCTATGCATGCTTTAATGATTGTTTTATATTCCTAGGCTACCCAACTCGATGGATAGCGGGGAGCCCAGGTGAGATTCATGTCAACCACACACGACGACACCCGTGTTAAGTGAGTGGGTCTGGGTGACTTTGTTGGGTTTGAATATACATATAATATGCAAATCTTAAGCATGCTATTATATAATTATAAGCATTGTGTGCATTGCATTGTTATTCAACTGTGTACTGTTGTGAATGTGATAGCATGCTCTCCATTGTATCGGGCTACGGTGCCTGGTGCCGGTGCCTGAACCCTAATTTATTTAATTATAAAAACTGTTATATGCCATCCAGATCTATATGTGTCGTGCCGTGCTAGTACCCGAGTACTAGATGGAATGGGACATTGATGCACCCGGAATACCTCTCGGGACGATAGGACCTGCATATAGTATATCTAAGGCTAGGATGCTTGTTCACTTATGCTACAACCCTTGCCAACAAGGGTTTATGTATTGGATAGTCTGAGCACCTGATGGCTGTGGAGGCGGGAGAGGCCAGGTCAGGGGTAGTGATGGCTATAGGGGTCTGCCACTGGGGGTCATGGTGGCTTCTACCGGCATAGGTCCCCTCGTGATAATTGAGGTTTCACTGGGGCGATAGGATAAGTGACCCTTAGTGTCTCCCGAGTTATCACAGTAGCATATACTCGACCGATAGAATTGTGTGCTAGGTGAAAAATGAATCTAACATTAGCATGCATCATTCTACTTGATATTGATTTTATGATGTATGTGCATTCCCCTTTGCCCCCTCACTAGCTAGTGTAGCTAACCCCATTGCGCAACCCATTTTTAGTTGATATGTAGGAGGTACTACTCTTGATGAGCACCGATGGACGCGAATCAAGGGAGCTGGTGGCTGGGACTTGGATGTAGATGTACACCCAAGAATGGTGCCCTTGGGGCAATTATTTAATTTCTGTATTCATTCTACAATCATGTATAAATTGTATGTTTATTTATAAGGAGAAATTGAATGGTTATATTTATGAATAATGTAGTATGGGTTATCATTAGAGAACCGATGCTCTATAATTTCATGTGATCTAATTTAATTTTGCTTCCACTAACTCTGTATTTGGGACCATTTATTCCATTCGGAACATCCCTCTTATGTTATCAAAATATGGTGACAGGGTGGACTATGGCTTGGGACACTGTATCTGTGATCTTGGTAGACGTTGGGATGACACAGGTTGTCCCAGTCAGCCCCTATGTGGCAGTATATATATTACATCGGGATGGGGGCGTGACAGAGTGGTATCTTAGAGCGATGATGCTCTGTACTGACTACAGTCCAGTGTAACCCCTTGATTTACTCTCTATAACTAGGTTCTAAATTAAAAACCTCAAGAACATAAATGATTGTGTGCAGACTTAGGAAGAAGACTGATTGGAGTGAAAACAAGAACCTAGATAATAATAGGCAACATGGAACTTAGAACTCGAAACATAGGCTGATGAATATAATTGTGCAATTACTTATTGGGTTTTAAATAGGTAATAGATGGGCATATATATGCTATAATTCATATACGATAATGAATCAGACACAACCAACCACAATAATCCACAATGATCTAAACAAGGGAAAATTTAGCAAACACATAGATATAAATATAAATATGTAAAACTAATTAGAAGTCTAAATTGTTCCAAATCCTTTCTTGTTGCCAGTCAAGCCTTTCCAACCCAAATCACAGGGTTCCACAGATCCAACTCAAAACATCTGACCTTGTCCATCTATGATTAAAATACATAAACCTACCATGATTAAGAGTTCCATGCAATTCCACCATAAAAGTTTCCAAATTGCTGATTTAAAAGAAAGAAAAGAAAATGCAAGAAAAACCAAAGAGAAATAGTTTCAACATCCCAAATCCATCAAAAGATAAGAAACTAAAAGAACTGATCCAATATAACTTCAGAGAACTGCTGGAGAAGAACTGAGCTAGCCATCTGCACCACCGCCACCACCGTGACCCAGGAAGGCATTAATATCAGCCACTCCTCGTTCTATGCCCTCTAAACACTGAGCCTAATCGGAGAACTGCTTCTTGACATCATCGAAGTCGTCCGCTATCCTCAGGTTCAATCACCAGATAGCCATCAAGATGTCACTACCTTCCCCTGGTGCACTCAAAGTACCTGCTGCGGCTGGCCCTGAGCCCATGAACTCAATGTCATCATCACTGTCATCCTCATCCTCCTCCCTGGCCCCTCTGCCATCCCCGTTCTGAACTTGCTCCCTTGCACTGTCATAATCATAGTACAGATTCATCTCTGTAGTGCACTGAACCCAATAGGTCCCTTAGTGCATGTTCCCTTGGGTTCACGGTCAAGATTAATCCCAAGGAATAAGAAAATCCTAGTGAGCAACCGACCATAGGGTAGAGTATTATTGCGGGCAGGATCCATCATCGCGCGGGCCCTGTGTTGCATGACCACGTGAGGCAGACAGATAGGCTGGCCAGCATACAGAGAATGGGCCAAAACTGCAGACATCAATGGAGGCAAGGTGCTGTGTGCCTTAGAGGGAGCCAGATTGGTCCTGGATATAAAGATTAGAACACGCTGTGAAGGAGGGAACTTGGAAAGATCTTTGTTTTCCTCGAACCTATCTTTGGAGAGAACCTTAAACAATCTTCGCTTCTCATCTGGAGGGAGGCACTTGTCCGGATGACTACCTGGAGGATAGTACACCCTCTCACCTTCTGAGGATACATTGAGAAGAACCCCCAGCTCCACGGCATTGAAGCTAATGACCACTCCCTTTACATAGGAAGTCAATCTAGAGCCGTCGTCATCGTCCTAGACCATTACTAGATTTGTATAGAATTCCCTGACCAAAGTGGGGTAGTAGAATTCTGGTTGAATGAGCATACCAGTCCACTTCAATCTATCAAACTTGGCCCCCACCTTGTAGGCCAAAAACTCTTCCACTGTTACATCTCTCTCCACAAGAATCTTTCTATTGAAGAGATGCTCCCTGTAGATTCCTTCTGTCTTTTCTGAGGTAAACTAGTTTACGTTGTAGGCGGTGGGAATAGCTTGCACAAGGGATAGGCCTCTCATCCTTTTTGGACCCAGGATTAGTTACCTACACATAAGGCACCAACCAACGAAGGACAATAACTGTAAACCAAAATTGGAATGATGACATATGGTTGACAAATAAATTGTAAAAGAGAAATGCCTAAATGATATGGGAATGGTTTGAAGAGAAGGCTATTCATGATGAAAAAAATCAAAATATACACATGTAAATGATGAGAATATGGAATATGGATACTATAGGAGATATGTTGAGAAGAAAAGGAATAAGATCAATTCACACATGAAGCTTACATGAAATCCCTAGTGTTGGAATGTGAAGAATGAGGTTAACGTGAATGGTATATGCTATTGACTACTTTACATCCCAACCAATGCCAAACAAGCAAGATTTTTGAATGAGACACTCCAACAAGAGACAAGAACTATGTATTCGAGGAAAAAGGGAATAAGCTCTAAGAATTTTGCAAATAATCCCCTGAATAAGCAATATATTTAGGATACACCAAGGGAATGATTTATTGAAGGGAAGATGAGATAAATACCAAGGAATTTTAGCACCTATTCAAATAAAAAAAAAAAGAAATGTACTTGAGGATATGTTAATGGGATGATATCTATGAAATTGAGATGCATAAAATGGATTAAACACAAACTTGAAGAGTTTTCCTAATGCATTGAAGGTTTGAGGATTTTACTTTACCCAAAAACCTAGAACCAATCCAAGTAATTCAACCACTTATAACAAACATAGCAATCAATCTTTAAAATGCTTGCAAATACTTTAGAATGTATAAGGAATACAATAAACAAACAAGGGTCCAACATATAGTGCCATTGATCGATTAGGGCTTGATTAAAACCCGAAACCTTAGTCCAAATCAATTTTGGCATGGATTTGGTGTAAATGGTCTTGGAAGTGTAAACAAAATCAAGATATGATCAAACAATTGGAATGATTCATCCCAAATCCAAGAAGAAAAGGAAAGGGAGATGAAGAGGCACAAATAAAACCCTACAATGGGAGAAGAAGAAAATGGAAAAGAGAAAGAGAAGGGAATCATACCTTGAGAGTGTGGGAGATGAACTTTGATGGTTGAAACACCAAAAACCCAACCAAACTAAGGCTAAGATTCTTGAACGGATGTCCCTTGGAGCAGTTTTTCTCCAATGGATGTGTCCCTCTCCTTGGAGCCAAAAGTGAGCTTTAAAACTCGCGGCTCTATTTTGTTAAAATTCCGTAAACGGATGAACGAACGGATCCACTTATCATGACTCCGCTCTTGAATCCGCCCCGTATAAAACTTAAAAATTTGGATTGTTAGCCTGAGTGGATCCACATTCATGAGCCCGCCTGTAGATCCGTTGGATTCATTTCCTCTCAGCCAATGAGTCTTCTAAGATCAGACGAACGAACGGATTCACGTTCTACATCCGCCTGTTAGTCTACTCTCCCTATCTTCACAGAGGAACCACGAACGGGCCCAGAGTACTGATACCGCTCATGAGTCTACTTGATTTCTTTTAGGATTTGGAGCCTAGATTATGGAGACCTTTTGACCACACCTATATGTGATGATTTTATGCCTATACCCTAGATTGGACACCCTGGTTGTATGACCCATTTGTGGGGACCACCTAAGACTAGGTAATGCCCTAAAATTTAAAGGGATTAAGACTTATACCCGACTGGGCCAGCCAATAAGAAAAGGCAGGCATTGGTGACGGTTGTAACTCCCTTCTTACAAAAGGAGGAGAGTTATCCTTATGAATAAAGACCCCTAGACCCTGTGAAATTGTGAATCCAGATCTGGGGATAGAAAACTTAAATCCATGTGGTATAGAAAGCCTTATTGGGGTACATAGGTTCCAACACTTAGTCAGGCCCAAAGAAGGGAACACTAGGCTGGTTGGACTAACTTAGCTCAGGTAACCCATCGGAACCACGTGTACTTAGAGATCATTCATGACACCTCAAGCTAGTGACGACTCTATTTGTACTTTACTTGGTTCATCCAAACCTTATTTAGACTCGTAGAGGGAGTCCTACACCATGACTTGATTTCTGAGGAGACCTAGTATACCGTACCTAAGAACTGCTTGTTACTATGGATTGGCCTAGGTTATAGATATGTCCATAGGGATATAAATGTAAATATTAAATTATACCTATGATTGGTATGGAAATAATAATATAAATATATTTCTTAAGCCCTTGCGTGTGGCTAGATCTGTTCTTTTGAACTACAAGTGTGACCTTGGTTTGACTTTAGCATGGTAGTTAGTTTAAGCCCCAACCCTGGTCAGCCAGACCTTAATTTAATAGTAAATTAATTTAATAATGACCGGGTAGGTTAGTAATGGAACCTGCTCAAAACAATTGACTCAAATCAAAACTATTAGAAGGTTGTGTGGTTCTCAAAAGAGGATTGGCATGGATTTTTCCCCTGTGGGATAACTGAGTAGTAAGTCTAAAGGTTGTGAAAGCTGAAACTGAAGGATGTAACAAGACCTTTTCCAACGATAGATATGAAGGGAGTAATGGATCACCAAATTCGTTCCCTCCGTGCTAGAAGTGACACATATGGAGATTCCATCAATATTCCAAATCATTCTAAAGTTGGGTTAGGTAATGAGATAACTCGAAGTGAAAGCATTCAAATGTAAACCCTGTGTTGGGGACTAGACAGGTTAAGCCCTACAACCCAAGAATGACCAGAGTAGTGAAGGCCAGAGTGGTATCACTTGATCTGGAAGATCTAAGGGACTTTCTATTCCTTGTGGTCTAGCTTAGTGTGTAAGACCTTGTGATTACCTCTAGGATGCGGTAACCACCGACCCATAACCCAATGGAGCTTAGGATTAATGTGAATCACACCCCTGTGGTAATGTGACCATAAAAGGAAAGAGAATTGTAGGACCTGATCTGTTGTGTCAAATAGGCCCTGCCTTATTTTGATCTGACCTTTGACTTAGTCCAAGTAGTGGGCAATTAGACATGTTGATACTCAGCAAGCCTTACCCTTCAGACCCTAGCCGCCTCAAATTTTGAGGACAAAATTTTAAGAAGGTTGGGGGGATGTTACACCCACACCCCAAATATACCTCTATACCTCGGGGTAATTTAGGCCTCTACTTAGAGGACAATGTCACGGTGGCACTGGCCAACACCTGTAACCTCAGACTTAAAATATTACTAAGGGTATCCCCTCGAAGCCCTGAAAGTGTGGGCCAAAGCCCCGTAACTTTTCTTGAAGTTTGGGCCCTGACAGCAGCATCGGAGTCACGAACGGACTCACTCGTAATGAATCCGCTTGAGGATCCGTCCGTGCTGTTACATGTCCTTTTGGTAATTTTTCCTATGGAACCTACACCCCCATGCCTTGGACACCCTAATTAGACCTTTGGACCATATGGACCCCTACCCTTACCATTGAATGGTTAATTGGGCTATGAAGTGGGCCCACAAGGCCTATTTTAAACAATTAATGGGTTTTAATACCCCAACTAAGACCAAACAAGCCTTAGAGGACAATTAAGTCCTATGGACTTAGGGTGCACCCCAAACATGACCTAATGGACTTAATGGTTTTGATTAAGACCAAACAAGCCCTAAGACCTAGCTAAAACCCATTTAAAGCCCAAGGGTTAATTACATTCTAAAGGGCACCTAACCAAACATAACCTAAGGCCCATCTAACTCCTTTAAAGATAAGAGAATCCCCTTCATTCCCTTATCTCTCCCCCTCCCAAGCAAACCGTGGAGGAGAAGAGACAAGGAAAGGAGAAGAAGGAGGAAGGAAGAAGAAGAAGTAGAAGTAGGAGAGGAATAGGAGGGGAAGGGAAGAAGATGGGAGCTATGCTAAACGGCTGGCTCCCCTACATCTCCTTCTCTTGATGACTGGACTAAGGGAGGAGAAGAAGGTGAAGGAGAAGAGATGGAGGGGATGGTTGGGAGGAGAATCTCACCAAGGTAAGACTCCAAGCTTGGTTCTTCTCTCTCCTCATTTCCATTTTGTATTTTGGTTGGTTTCTTGAGCTTGAGCTAACTTAGGGTTCCATTTGGGACTCAAGGTGATGCTTGGCCCTAATTAGGAACTCTAATGGAGCTGACCTAGACCTCTATGTGTTGCATTTGTAGCCATTGTTGGTGAACCTTTGGTTTGAACCTTGAAACCTAATCCTTTGACCAATTTGAGACCAAACCCTTGAAGGATCTTGGATCCAAGAGGTGAACCTAGGTTCTAGTGACCCTAGGGAGGCTTAGACACCCCCTCCATGACCTTGAAGAGCTAGGGTGCTCCAAGCTCCAAGTTGGAGCAAAAGCCCCCTGAAATCTCAGAAGAGACAGCCAGCGGACGCACGACTAGATCCACCAATCGTGGTTCCACCCGCAAGCCCGCCTAGTATAAACCCTGGGAACTGGCCTTGACGGATGAGCTAACGGACTCAAGTCTGTTGCATCTGCCCGAAGCCAGTTGCTCTCGGGTATGTCTCAGGGATCGCACGGATGCGGGGGTGGACCTAAGAAGCACATCCGCCTGTTGATCCGCTTGCTTTTCTGGTGTGCCTTATGTATCGAATGGATGCACAATCGGATCCAAGTAAGATGTTCCATTCATGGGTCAACTCGCTCTGTTTTACCTTTTGGCCTGAACGGAGTCAGGGATGAATTTATCTCTACTGAAACCGTCCATGAGTCCGCTCGTGCTGTCTTGGTTGAAACCTGCTTTTAACCTTGGGGGCCTAGTATGGGACCCTTCTATGCACTCTTTAATGATTGTTTTGTATTCTTAGGCTACCCAACTCGATGGATAGCAGGGAGCCCAAGTGAGATTCATGTTAACCACACATGGCGAGACCTGTGTTAGGTGAGTGGGTTCTGGGTGACTTTGTTGGGTTTGAATATACATATAATATGTAAATCTTAAGCATGCTATTATATAATTATAAGCATTGTGCGCATTGCATTGTTATTCAACTGTGTACTATTGTGAATGTGATAGCATGCTCACCATTGTATCGGGCTACGATGCCGGGTGTGCTGGTGCCGAAACCCAAATTTATTTAATTATGAAAACTGTTATTTTCCATCTTGATCTGCATGTGCCGTGTCGTGCTGGTACCCGGGTACTAGATGCAATGGGATGTTGATGCACCCGAAATACCTCTCGGGACGATAGGACCTGCATCTAGTATGTCTGTGGTTAGGATGCTTGTTCCGTTATGCTACAACCCTTGCCAATAGGGGTTTATGTGTTAGATAGTCTGAGCACCTGATGGCTGTGGAGGCGGGAGATGCCAGGTCAGGGGTAGTGATGGCTATCGGGGTCTACCACTGGGTGGTCATGATGGATTCTACCGACATAGGTCCCCTAGTGATAATTGAGGTTTCATTGGGGCGATAGGATAAGTGACCCTCAGTGTCTCCCAAGTTATCACAGTAGCATATACTTGATCGATAGAATTGTGTGCTAGGTGAAAAATGAATCTAACATTAGCATGCATCATTCTGCTTGATATTGATTGTATGATGTATGTGCATTCCCCTTTGCCCCCTCACTAGCTAATGTAGCTAACCCCGTTGCGCAACCCCTTTTTAGTTGATATGCAAGAGGTACTACTCTTGATGAGCACCAGTAGATGCGAATCAAAGGAGCCGGTGGCTGGGACTTGGATGTAGATGTACACCCAAGAATGGTGCCCTTGGGGAAATTATTTATTATTGAATTTATGTATTCATTCCACAATCATGTATAAACTGTATGTTTATTTATAAGGAGAGATTGAATGGTTACATTTATGAACAGTGTACTATGGGTTATCATTAGAGAACCGATGCTCTATAATTTCACATGATCTAATTTAATTTCGCATCCACTAACTCTATATTTGGGGCCATTTATTCCATTTGGAACATCCTTCTTCTGTTATCAAAATATGGTGACAGGATGGACTGCGGCTCGGGACACTGTATTTGTGATCCTGGTAGGCGTTGGGATGACACGGGTTGTCCCAGTCACCCCCTATGTGGCAGTATATATATTATATTGGGATGGGGGCGTGACATCATCTACCTCAAGTATACATCTAGACCTCCATATGTTACTGCCTTCCATGGATATCACAATGTATCTCTACTCTGTGGAGGTAAACCTGGCCAAGGAAAGCCCAGAATACCTGGGGGCTGCCTTGTGCTGCCTCAGATCTGACATGCAAGATCTGATCATTTTACATGAATTATACCTACTATTTTGCATCTGAGACTGAGATCAGTCTCTGTGCCAGATTGCACTGCCCAGTTGCACCCAGAACAAGCAGTCTGGACATGGATTTTTTGCACACAGGCTCCTCCTTGCCTAGCCCTGTGTTGGAACAGCTTCTCACCATGATATTACACATGGAATCATCCTTGCATACATCCCAAACCATGGCTTTGAAGCTAGATCAATGCTGGGCTGCTGTTCTTTAAGCTGTCTGGATAGCTCCTGGCTTCCAATGGCTAAACCAATCTATGATCCATATGGACCATTGGATTCCACTCCTCTTGAGGTCCATAACCACCCCACATGCAAGGAGGATTGACCTTGGCACTACCCCTGCAGGGAAATCCAAGAAAAAGGGCATGTTCACGCCTTAAACAGGCTTTGGGCGATGCACTGGGTGATTGCCCAATCAACCAGTGATTTGCCCAGAGATTGAAAATGGGTTGTACTGCTGTCCTGTCTCTGTGGGCCTTCACCAGTAGGCCATATACAATGTGAGGAGGTGGTAAATGACCAAAATACCCCCTCCACATTTGTTCAATGTTATCCACACCTTGGGTACCCAAGTGGACCCCACAGGGCCTGGAAACCCTGCTAGAGATGGTCTAGCTGAACTACTGACCTAAGCACTATTTTGTAAGACTATCAGGACCATGTAAAACTAATTACATTGATGAATACCAGATCTGACCCTGATCCACATCTCTGGATGATGCACCGGGACATGGACCCGAAGGCCCAGTGCAAGACCCAGAGAATTTCAGGTGATACCAGACTGAACACTGAGTAAGACCAGTGAGCCTAGACCAACACTAGGTTATCCAAAACAGTTTTGAATAATTAAAATAACACATTTCTAATTTATTACATTAGGATTTGATCCCGCGCTCGAGGTGCATAGCCAGACATCGGCCAGAACTGAACCAACAACTCAACCTAGAGGACCAGACCAAGGTGAGTGAAATGTCATCGTGTATGTAAATGTAACATAACTAATATGTTCAAATGTATCTTAACATAATGATACTATGCTGTATATTTAATTCATAAATTGTGGAATCTGAAAACAGCATTGTATTGACTGCTCCAATCTATGGAAACAAAATCGTGTATGTAAATGTCATTGTATGTTGTATGTGATTGTTAGATTGGATGCTGTAGCCAGCTTGGAAATGAGGCCTGTGGCAGCCCATAGAATGGGATGTGGTTGACACCATCCAACTCATACGATGCCATATAGACATATTGGGCTAGAGTTTCATCACCCGTGCTACACACCCTTGCCAACAGGGGTTAAGATGTTGGATGCCTATGGGAGTGACCATATGAAAGAGAAAAGAAATGTTATTGCACCAAACAGGTGAATTATGGACTATAAGCCAGAGAAAAAAAGTGATAAAAAGGATGGATGCCTCACAGGTTAATCACGGAGGGCTGGTCAGGCTGACCTTGGTGACTGATGCGGGAGCAGACTGGTCCTCTCCGACAACTCAATGGGTGTATCGCAGGAAAGGGTTAAAAGCCTGTATTGGGGATTGTAGTAGCACTAACCTACCTTAGTTGTGATGCTAGGTGACTAATAAATAAAATGAACTGCACCTCATGTAGGATTCATATGGTTGTGATTGCATGTACATGCATGATGATGTATTTTATTCACGGGCTCGGTGGAGCTCACACTCTGTTATATATGTTTTTCTATTAGATGATCCTGCAGGTGGATGTCACTGTGGCGGGGAGACTTATTACCCGGAGGATAGCCATAGTGATTATGACTATATTGGTGTGGACTCAGACGGAGGTCATACCGATGGTGCATGTGTTCTCGGTGATTGCTGAAGATAACCCGTGAAGGGTGTTGCTATTGACTTTTTGTCTTGGGGACTCCTTTTAATTTTTGACAGAGTTTTTCCCCATTTCTACTTTTAGATTTCTCCTTTTTGGGGCTCGGGTTACCTTGCCCTGTATATATTTCTTTTGTATATGGTAGAGATAGGTTTTACTATTTTATCTATGGGTGTGAGTGAGGGAATTATCAAAGACGATATTGTACATATTATCATTTCCTGTACTACTTTACTTTTAAAATGTTTTAATAAAATTATAGTTTCTGCAGCATTTTGAGTATCATATGATGTATTATGGTGGATGTGTTTGTTTGTGAATGGATTAGCTACTTCTAGATCTGTGGGATTTGACAAATTGCTATTATACAATTCAGGTCACCTACCTAATCCTCCCAGGGGGTGGTTTGGGGTGTGACAGAGCTTGGTATCAGAGCGAGAAGCTCTTTCTACATTCACAGACAGCTAAATAGGAATAATAAATTGCAAAAAAAAAAAACATGTAATAATTAAAAGCTACAGGAGGGTAAATGTAAATAAAAGACAAACACACACATTGAACATTAATAAAGTTAACTGGCAGAAGCCAATTCATAAAAGTTTAACGGAAGTACTACTTCCAATTACATCTGCTGGAATAAAAAAAAAAAAAAACTACATAAACCATAATAAAACAAAAAAAGGAGAGAAACTACATCGTGTTAGGCTGAAAGACTAGAGGACTAAAATCCCAAAAAGATAGACTCATGCTGGAAGGCTACTCCTGGGGAGGTATGTCGCTCGATGGAGGCTGAGTCTGTCGGGAGTCGACACAATAATAGGAGTCCCAGAAGTCTAAGCGCTGCTCCACAGAACCTACTCTCCCCTCCACGGAAGTGAAGCCTTAATCCATCCGTGTCGACATCTGTGTCAGTTGGGTGCGAAGGCCCTGGAACTGTGCCATCATGTCGGACCACCCACAAGACTCCGGCACCTAGGAACTAGTAGCACCGGTCGGCTCATAGTAGGGCAGATCTATAAACTGTGCCCCAGTACCTTCTGGATCACCCTACTCATCTAAACCAACCTCCTGCTCCTGCTCCATCTCCATCTCCTCCCCAACCTCAGGATCGCTCTCAGGCTCCCCCTGCATCTTCATTTTCAGGATCGAGGTCTTGCTAATGGGTCTTGACCTATCTCCATCTGTATACTCTCCATCCAGAGGAACTCCAAAATACTGAAACACCAGGGTTAGGAACTTCCCATAGGGTAGGTTCCCATCAGATGGGTTCTGTGTGTGATATAGCATCACCTGCATCAGCAAATATGGGGAGTTTATCACCAGACCCCCCTTACCAGCCCCCAACAGACAATATGTGATATAAGCCCGGAGCATAGAAATACTACCCCGGTTACCGCCCTTCAGATCGATGATGTAGGAGATGCATCTGCTAATAATCCAAGGTGTAGGCTTGTAGTCAGGCTCAGATTTTGGAACCCCATCCAACCCAGTCAATGCCTTGAATACTATCCTCCTGGTCTCCGGAGAAAACATATCAGAAATATCTACCTGAGGCTTGTAATAGCATCTATCGCCTGTGTTGGGAAGTTCCAATATCTCTGCTAAGATGGCTGGGGTGAACCTCATGTCAACTCCCTTCACCCTGCTCTCTAGACCAAATCCGTGTACCCTAGAGGCTGGTACAAGGCTACAGTAAAAGTACCGAACCAGGTTCGGGTAACATGGCTGTGTGGGTGACAACATTGATGCCCAACCTAGGGCATTAAACCTAGCATATAATCCATCCTGGTGGAAGTCATCCACTTGCACCATCCTCCCATTCACTATGTTCTTGGACTTGAACTTCACCCAGTCCTTTGAGTGCTCGCATCTAGAAAACCAAAAGCAATAGAACTCTAGTTCCTTGGACGAGGAATCCCCTCCTGGTGAGGCAACGGGAACCATAGATGGCGAAGAAGGTGTAGGATCAGATCGCAGCCGCTTGCGGGTCACTGCCTTCCTCGCCGCACTATGCCTACCACTTGTGGACATGGTGCTACAAGCAAGAAGAGTGAATAAAAACAAATTAGGGCTTAAAAATCTGTGTTTTTAAGCAAAAAGACAAGAAACTATGGACAGCGGTCCAAAATAGGAGAAAAAGTGTAAGAAACTTACCCTAGATTTGCGTAGGTGTGCGGAGGACCCGTGAAAACACGTGGATTTGGTGTAGAAATAGTCAAGGAAGCCTTTGGAGCTTTGCCCTAGGGGTTTGGGAGACTTAGGATTGAAAATGAAGTGAAAATGACAACTCTCGGACTGATATAGCCTGGGCCTCGATTCTCTGGGCGATGGGGCCAAACGCCCAGAGAATCGCCCAGAGAATGGAATCTTCAGCAGAATTGAATTATACACTTATGGGCTTAGTGTTTCCACCTTATGTGGGCATGATTAACATATATATAGCATTCAAATAAATATGAGAATAAAAAAAAATAATATAATAAAAATATAAATAAAAAAAAGGGATATAATAAACAATCGTGAATAAATAAAGTAGAAATAAGTAAAACTGTATAGGGGTATACAAAATAAGATAAAAAAAATAAAAATAATAAGTACTTTGAGGAAATAGATTTTCTTTTTAGATGGCTTATTTTAAATATAATTTATATAGTTAAATATTTAAATGTTATATGCATATGTGTACGAAACACTGTATGTGTGACGCTGTGCAAACTTGAACATAGATACATAGGCATATTGAATTGTGTGGTTGTAGAATCTTGGGAAGCTTAGGCATTACCTAAAATTTTGTGCCTGCAAGTAGGCCCTACCATGCCCATAGCCTATCCCAACAAGGATTAGACCTAATAGGCTGCCGAGTAAGATAAGAACCCCGTAGGTACTATAACACTGTGTGCAACCTCGAGTTGACCTATTTAATTTCCTGCCTATGTTACTTAATTTACCTATAGTGCCGCACTTAATTTTAAGTTGAGTAGCCATAGCTACCTGATGTTTAGAAATTCTCCATGGCAAGACCCTATCGCATTGTTCGGGCTTGGAGACCCTAGCAACATGCTCTACATTAGATGACTGAGGAAGAGGCTAGCATGGATACGAGAGATACAGTCCCGGGCTGAGAACTAATTGATTGTCTTCTTAACACTTGCTAATACTAGTGGACCCAAGGGTCGTGTTGTCTACCTTTCCCTACTTGATGAGGTTAGGGGTGATATAGGATACCTTTACATGTAGGCTCTTATCACCAGGATGAAGTTGGAGAGACTTGCATGCTAGACACAGGTATAAAATTAAGAAATTTCTTTTTAAAATAAATCTTCAACATAATATCATGCATGACTTATCACAGCATAAAACACCCTTCGAACATAAAATAATTAACAAAAACAAGACATTCAATAAATGACACACCTTACTGGGATGATAACATGATTTCACTAAAACTGTGGAATGGGTATGTACATGTGATAGTTAGAAATTATATGTTGACCTTGTTAAGAGTGCTGGAGATATTGAACGTGTAGCTTCTTCTAGAAAAGTAATCATGGTCAACACCAGATCCAACCGCGGTGGTCGTCGAGGAAGACGCCCTCAACTTATCCCAGAAGTTGAGCTATCGGATGGAACCAAAGCTCAGAATTTTGAAGTGTCGGCTACTTCGCCGAGGGTACCGATGGCCGCCCAAACTATGCCGCTGCACCTCAGCCAAGCATAGCAGCTGGAGAGGTGAATACCTTCATGACCACCATGATGTGGACCATGCAACAACAATAGGAGCTGTAGGGCCAAATGTCTACACAATTTGCGGCCATGATGCAAGAGCAAGCAATACCACCACCATCACCCAATCGACCAATACTTTTTCCACCACCTGTCCCTCAACACCTAGCGGAAAACTCTATAGCTAAGGTGATGGAGAGATTCAAGAAACTCCAACCGCCTGTGTTTTCCAAATTAAATTTTGAGGCAATGCAGCCGAAACAGTGGATTAGTGCCTTGGAAAAGGCATTCGACGTACTTGAATGCACGGATGCACAGAAGCTGATATGTGCAGGTTATCAGATATAGAATGAGGCAGAAGCATGGTGGAAGGCCACCAAGCCTAATCTTGAAGCAGCTCATCCAAACCCTACCTGGGAACAATTGAAAGAAGTCTTCTTCAAGAACTACTTCCCTGAGAGCTTTAGGGACAGGAAGGAAGCTGAGTTCTCTACACTTGTGCAAGGAACCAAGTTAGTGCTGAACTACCAGCAACAGCTCGAAGATTTGTTCCACTTTGCTCCGAAACACCTGAAAGGGGAAGCTAGTAAGATGAAGAAATTTGAGAAGGGACTCAAACCAGAGATCAGGTCCGTCTTGTCAATTATGGATATTCAGGATTATGCACAAATGGTTGACAAGGCAGAAACTATGGAAGACAGGTTGAAAGAGAAAGAGAAAGAGAAAACTACAACGTCACCCAACTTGGGCAAGAGGCCAAGCAACTATCAGAATTTTAGTTGGCCAAACAAGGTTTTCCGAGGAACTAGTTGGAGCCCCAATATGACTCTGTATCGTAGGCCAGATGTGGGTCAGAACCCTTTCCGCCCCACCTACAATCGGCCTGCCCAACCAACTATGAGTCAAGCGACAACAACAACTTCGCCAGCCCGACCTGCTACGAGCCAAGTGAGCCAAGCCTCATCATCGGCCGTGCTGTCCAACAGATGCTACGTGTGCCACAAAGTAGGACATATGGCCAGGGAATGCATGCACCATGGATACAACACTTACTCTCCAAACCAGTCCCATGCTCGACCTTTTCAGCCACGTGACAATCAGACTTGAGGAAAGATATTTGTGCTAACTAATAAAGAAGCAGAGGCGAACCCTGAAGTAATGACAAGTAAGTCTACTAAACACTACTAAATTATAGAAAACAACCTAGTATATGCAAGGAAACTTAAATTCTATACGAACCCTAGGTACCCTGATTGTCTCATCCGTCCCTACACGAGTACTATTCGACTCGGGCACATCCCACTCTTTTATTTCCACCACCTTTGCGAGTAGGATGACTGTACAACAAAGAGACATTAGGCATGATTAAGTAGTTAGTACACCGACTGGCAGTGTCATAAGCCTGAAGAAAGTCCATGACCCCTGTCTAGTAGAAATTTGTGGGAAAAACTTGGCCGCATGTCAGATCAAGTTCGATATGAAGGATTTTGACATGATACTAGGCATAGATTGGCTATTCGGCTACGGAGCAAACGTCATGTGTGCGGAGAAGAAGATCACATTCAAGTTAGATGATGGCTCGGTTTTTACCTACCAAAGTGAACCGATGAGGAAGTCCAAAAGAATAACCTTATCTGCTCTCCAGGCACAAAAGTTGTTGGATGATGGTTGTCAAGGCTATTTGGCCACGGTGATGGATACCGAAGCAAAGATAAAGTCTTTGGAGGAGCTTGACGTTGTTAGAGAATTTCCTGACATCTCCCTGATCCATGTAATAGCATCAGCTGGATCCACACTCTTTCCCACAAATGGGAGGGGACTCATTTTCTTTAAATCCCTCTTGACTTTCATTCCATTAGTTACAACATCCTGCTATCGGGCACCAGTGCCCACTTGTCCAGCTTGTCCTGCTTATTGCTGGATAACTCCTGTCAAGTCTGCCCCTAACTGGCTAAAAATTTTGAATGAAGGACAAGGACCTCAGACCAATCATCCAAACACCCTATGGAGCATCACACCAGTAGTTGAACCTCTAAGGATGACCTCCTACATACCTGCCAGAAGGTGGATTGCAGCCCCATGCAGTTGTACTGCCCACAACATAATGTACTACATAAACCCTAGGTATTCTCTCTCCTATCCATAAATTTGGGGCCCACACCCTAGGTGTGATGTTGGTGTAAGGCCCAAGCCCTAGGCCAAGCCCCTGTGCAAGCACAGAGCAATTACAACTTTGCTATATTCTTTGGGTGATGCACTGGGCGATTGGACCAATCACCCAGTGAATCACCCAGAGTGGCTGAATTGGGTATTTTGGACTTCAGACATGTGGGGACCACCCATACAGGCCATGGACACCCTCTAGGGGTAGATGGGAATTTTAGGAACCATTACCTACCCTTGGACCCCTGTGGACCTCACCTGAGTTACCAGAATGGTTCAGAATCATTTTGAAAATGCATTCTGGAGGAAGGGGTTAGCAGCCAAAATGACCCCAGTGGGGCCAATCGTATAAATAGAGCTGGGGGCATTACCTATTTCATTTACTGCCCCAGCTGAAAATAGAAAGGAGAGAAAGGAAGAAGAGGAGGGGAAGGAGAACATTGGACTGCTGCATCAAGCCTCAGTTCTAGTAGCTCATCTACCTCAGGTATACATCTACACCTCCATATGCTGCTGCCTTCCATGGATAACACAATGGATCTCTGCTCTGTGGAGGTAAACCTGGCCGAGGAAAGCCCAGAACACCTAGGGGCTGCCTTGTGCTGCCTCAGATCTGACATGCAAACTTGTTGCATGTAAGATCTGAGCATTTTACATAAATTATACCTGCTATTTTGCATCTGAGACTGAGATCAGTCTCTGTGCCAGATTGCACTGCCCAGTTGCAGCCAGAACAGGCAGTCTGGACATGGATTTTTGTACACAGGCTGCTCCTTGCCTAGCCCTGTGTTGGAACAGCTTCTCACCATGATATTACACATGGAATCATCCTTGCATGCAGCCCAAATCATGGCTTTGAAGCTGGATCACTGCTGGGCTACTGTTCTCTGAGTTGTCTGGACAGCTCCTGGCTTCTAATGGCTGAACTAAGCTATAATCCATATGGACCATTGGATTCCACTCCTCCTGAGGTCCATAACCACCCCACATGCAAGGAGGATTGACCCTGGCACTGCCCATGCAGGAAAATCCAAGAAAAAGGGTCTGTTCACGCCTCAAACAGGCTCTGGGCGATGCACTGGGCGATTGCCCAATCACCCAGTGATTCGCCCAGAGATTAAAAATGGGTTGTACTATTGTCCTATCTCTATGGGCCTTCACCAGTGGGCCATATACAGTGTGAGGAGGTGGTAAATGATCAAAATGATCAAAATACCCCTTCCACATCTGTTCAATGTTATCCATACTTTAGGTACCCAAGTGGGCCCCACAGGGCCTGGCAACCCTGCCAGAGATGGTCCAGTTGAACTGCTGACCTAAGGACTGTCTTGTAAGACTATCAGGACCATGTAAAAATAATTACACTGATGAATACCAGATCTGACCCTGATCCACATCTCCGTATGATGCACGGGAACATGGACCTGAAGGCCCAGTGCAAGACCCAGAGAATTCCTAGTGATACCAGACTGAACACCGAGTAAGACCAGTGAGCCTAGAACAACACTAGGTTATCCAAAATAGTTTTGAATAATTAAAATAACACATTTCTGATTTATTACATTAGGATTTGATCCCACACTCGAGGTGCACAGCCAGACACCGGCCGGAACTGAACCAACAACTCAACCTGTAGGACCAGACCAAGGTGAGTGAAATGTCATCATGTATGTAAATGTAATATAACTAATATGCTGAAATGAATCTTAACATAATGATACTGTGCTGTATATTTAATTCATAAATCTTGGAATCTGAAAAGAACATTGTATTGACCGTTGGAATCTATGGTTGAATATTGTATGTTGTACGAGATTGTTAGACTAGATGCCATAGCCGGCTTGGAAATGAGGTCTGTGGTAGCCCGTAGAATGGGATGCGATTGACACCACCCGACTCATACGATGCCATATAGAAATATTGGGCTAGAGCTTCATCACCCATGCTACGCACCCTTGCCAACAGGGGTTAAGATGTTGGATGCCTATAGGAGTGACCATATGAAAGAGAAAAGAAAAGAAATGTTATTGCACCGAAAAGGTGAATTATGGGCTATAAGCTAGAGAAAAGAAAAGTGATAAAAATGATGGATGCCTCATAGGTTAATCATAGAGGGCTGGTTGGGCTGACCTTGGTGACTGATGCGGGAGCTGACTGGTCCTCTCCGATAATTCAATGGGTGTATCGCGGGAAGGAGTTAAAAGCTCGCACCAGGGATACATGTATTGGGTATTGTAGTAGCACTAACCTGCCTTAGTTGTGATGTTAGGTTGCTAATAAATAAAATGAACTACACCTCATGTAGGATTCATATGGTTGTGATTGCATGTGTATGCATGGTGATGTATATCATTCACGGGCTCGGTGGAGCTCACACTCTGTTATATATGTTTTTCTGTTAGATGATCCTACAGGTGGATGTCACTGTGGTGGGGAGACTTATTACCCGGAGGAGAGCCATAGTGGTTATGACTATATTGGTGTGGACCCGGACGGAGGTCATACCGATGGTGCGTGTGTTCTCGGTGATTACTGAAGATGACCCATGAAGGGTGTTGCTGTTGGCTTTTTGTGTTGGGAACTTCGTTTTGTTTTTGAAGGAGTTTTTTCCTGTTTCTACTTTTAGCTTTCTCCTTTTTGTGGCTCGGGTTACCTTGCCCTGTTTATATTTCTTTTGTATATAGTGGAGATAGGTTTTACTATTTCATCTATGGGTGTGAGTGAGGGAATGATCAAAGACAGTATTGTACATATTATCATTTCCTGTACTACTTTACTTTTAAAATGTTTTAATGAAATTATAGTTTCCGCAGCACTCTAAGTATCATATGATGTATTATGGTGGATGTGTTTGTCTATGAATGGATTAACTGCTTCTAGATCCATAGGATTTGGTGGATTGCTGTTATGCAATTCGGGTCACCTACCTAATCCTCCCCGGGGGTGGTTTGGGGTGTGACAACTGTCAGATTTCCTATTGCCCCTAAGAATTGCTGAAATTCAAGAGGCCCATGTTGCTCTAGCACTTCAGGAGCTACTGGAGGATGTTCAGTTGGACCTTTGGTCCTCCACCTAGGTGGCATATTCCTTGTCACCATAAAAGTTAATCTCAGCAAAAGGATCTAGGACACCCTACATCAACAACTTAAGGTCCTAGACTTAACTTCCTATGCCATCAGGTTCCTAGTCTATATGTTTCCCATAAATCTTCTCTCTAATACCATAAGCTGTAACGATCCCATGCCAACGGACTACCCAGTAGGGCCCATGACACCGGTGCCATCCAGGATCATTGACAGAGTGTGGACATTAAACATATCCATATCCATAATCTTAAATGCGACGAATCCATCATCAGAGTAAAATAGTAGAAACATAAGGTAAGGGAGGGATCAAAGCCTTAAACTATCCATCATGATCAAGTACCGTCATGTACATAGTCAACTATGCAACTCATGCATAAAAGATCCCAACCTAAAACCCGCATCAAAGGGGGGTAACACAGATGGCAAAACTATGATCAAAACTTTACTTACATTCCAACCCATAAAAGGTAACTTATACTGTCAAAACTTATTTAATTACATCAAAGGTCACAAGGACCATAACCTTCAAAAGAGAGTTCAACAACTAAAGAAATGACTCTCGAGCACTCTTGCTCTGGATCCACAGGTCCCATTCCTTTGTCCTTACTACCTTGTTCTGTAACATAAGAATGCATATATCGTGGTATGAGCTATAAAGCCCAATGAGTATAATTAAACAATAGTGCTCACATACACATCATATACATAACCTTACTCAAGCACATGAGCATGGTGAATTAGATTACTTAAATAAAGATCATGAGTTCAATCATCATAGATGTCGTATCACATCATTCATCATGTATGTCATCATCTGATAACCATATAGCTTCATAACATCATCATGGTGTAAGCACATAAGTACTAGCATTCTTATGTCATATCTTTCTTTAATTTACATTATGCATGAACATCTTTCTTGAGCCTTAACACCTCTCAAGTACATGACAGCTCATCATAGCTTTATGGATTGCGGTGCCGAAGCACACCTTTAATTATCATAGATCGCAGTACCAAAGTACACCTTTAATTATCATAGATCGTGGTACCAAAGTACACCTTTAAACATTTCCTTGATTCACTTGTTGTATCGGGCAACATTTCGACTACCTTTTATGAACATGCCTTTCATATCTTTCATTCATATATTCTATAACTTTCATATTACCTAGCATCATAAGAAGTACTACATATTTAGTACACATGGCATGCCAAGTTCATTCATTCGATAATTCGTTATATATACATAACTTTCATCATAGTATGTTATCACATAATAAGCATAAGTATATTCATTTCATTAATCATCTATAACAATACATATAATGAAACACCTATTGAGTAATTCTACTCACCTTTCCAAAACTTTCCAATCTTCCAACTTTTGGTCAACTTCGAGTGGTCCTAAGGGTCACCAAAACATCAAATCAGTGTGTGGTTTTTGGTGTCCAAGGACTGACTATTACACCCATACCTGAAATACACCCCAATACCCTGGGTCAAATTGGACTTTTATTGATAGGTGATGCCACGATGTCCATGATCAACACCTGTGACCTTAAACTATAATAGTTAAGAGGAGGAAAGCTCAGACTCGAGGTTTGCTTTCACACCTTGATGGAAGGGGAAGAAGGAGAAAGAAAGAGGAATGGGAGGGGAAGCAAGAGGAATCTTACTGGCCTACCCCTTCTCCTCTTGCTGTTCAAACAAGGATTGAAAAAAAGAAGAAAAATGGTAGAAGGAGAGAGGAGAAGGTGGATCTTCAAGGCTGGCTGGAGTTGGGGTTTGAGCTCCACTCACCAAGGTATATGTCCATCTCATGGGATCTCGCTCTTCTCCATTTATTCTTGAGTTCGGATATGTTTACTAAGGTAGAGCTGACCTAGGGTTCCATTTGGGACTCAAGGTGGAGCTTAGTCCTTAATGGGACTCTATTAATGAAGACCAATCCCTAATGTTAGCTCCACTCAGCTAATTTGCAGCCATTGTTGCTGTTCTATGGTTTTCAAACCCCAAGCCCTGTATTGGACCAAAAGGAGTTAGATCCTTGTGTGATCTTGGACCCAAGAGGTAGGGCTAGGTTCTAGTGACCCTAGGAAGGCCTATGGCTCCCCTCCATGATCCTGAGGGCCATGGGAGCTCCAGGTTCCAAAATGAAGAAGAAAATCTTATGAAATCTCAAAAAGAACCTCAACGGATGCACGAATGGAGCCACCATCATGGTTCCGTCCGTAAGTTCGTCCAATGTATGTTGGTAACTGGTTCGAGCGGAGCTAGGAACGGATTCACTCTGTTGCCTCTGCCCGTGGTTCCATTCCCTCTCGGGAATGTCTCAGGGTTTGAATGGATCCAGGAACAGATTCCTGTGGAGGTTCCATCCGTGGATCCGTCCTTCATATTTTGACTTGTTGGCCTGAAGGGAGCCAGGGATGGACTCACCCTATTGCTTTCGTCCGTGAGTTTGTGTCAAACCCTGCCCCTGACTGGCTGGAATTTTGATTAAGGGACAGGAACCCCTGACATGGCACCTAAGCTCACTGTGGAGTATCACCCCAGTGATTGAATTTAATGGAGATCCCCCAAGGATGTCCTCCTACATACCTGTCAGAAGATGGATTGCAGACCCTTGCAGTTGCACTGCCCACGGCATAATGTACTGCATGGACTCCAAGTACTCTCTCTCCTCTCCATGAATGTGGGTCCCATACTTAAAAATTGATGTAAAAGGTCTTAAGTGGCATGTGGGTGCAAGGCCCTGACCCTAGGTCAAACCCCTGTGCAAGCCCACAGAGAAATAGCCTTGCAGTAATCTCTGGGCGACGCAGACATCACCCAGAGTGGAAAAGTGCAATATTTTAATGATCAGATGTGTGGGGACCACCCATATTGAACATGGGCACCCTCCATAGGTTGAGGGAAGTCTGGGGGACCACCTCATACCCTTGGACCCTTGTGGACCCCACTAGAGAGCCCAGAATGGCTGAAAAGTAGCTTAAAAATGCATTTTCAAAAGAGGCCTAGGCAGCCAAACAAGCCCTAGTGAGAGGCTGGCCTATAAATAGGTGGCCTTAGGCTCATTTTAGAGCTTTGGTTACTATTGAAATCGTGGGGAGAAGGGAAGAAGAAACGAAGGGAAGGAAGAGGAGAGAAGGAGGAGAAGCAGCCCTGCCTCCAAGGCTCAGTTCGATCAGCCCCTCTGAACATTCTAGGTATAAATTTATACCTCTAAGAAGCTGGTCTATTGCTGCTACTATTCACCACCTTATCTCTCTGTGTTTTTTAAACCTTTCTGGCCATTGGTAGCCCAGAACAGCTGGGGGCTGCCATGGACCATCTCAGAGCCAACATACAAACATGATGCATGAAGGATCTGAGCATTTTATGGTATTTTTCATGGCTGTTCTTCACCTGAGACCGAAACCCAGGCTGTGCCAGACTGCACTACATTGTTACACCAAGAACAGGCAGTCTGGGGCTCAGATCTATGTGCTCTGGCTGCATGTGGCCTAGACATGGATTGTAACAGCTTTAGATCACTATATTATACATAAATCAAGCCTTGCATGCAGCCACAACCTTGGTTTGCAGCTGAGATATGTTGGGTTACTATTTACTGGGCTGTTTAGGCAGCTCCTGGCAGCCAAGTGGTGGGCCTAGGTAAAAATCCATGGGGTCCAGTGCAAAGTACACCCCAAGGGGTCCATGATGACCTAACGTGCATGGGGGGATGATAAGAGCACTGCCCATGGTAAAAAACCTTGGAATCTCAGCCTGTTCACGTTGTATGCAGACTCTGGGCGATGCAGACATCACCTTGAGACATCGCCCAGTGAATGGAAAATTGGCAGAATTGCTGATCTGATTTGGGGATCTTCACCCATGGACCATAAATCAGTGTAGGGAGGTGGTAAATGACCAAAATACCCCTCCCCACATCTGTCCACATGTATGAATACCTTGGGTACCCAAGTGGGCCCCACAGGGCTTAGAAACCCTGTCTGTGTTGGTCCTGCAGCACTGTTAAATTGGAATCAATGTTGTGTGGTTATTTGGACCTAGAAACATGTACTATTATGGTAAATGACCATTCTACCCCTAAGTCACAATCTCTGGATGATCCACCAGGACATAGGCCTAAGGCCTAGTGCAAGGCCCAGAGAATTCCAAGTGATGTTCAATTGTGCACCGAGTCAACCTAGTGAGCTTAGATCAACCCTAGGACATCCAAAAGTAGTTTGGAATATTAAATAATGTATTTCTGATTTATATCTAGGGTTTGATCCCACACTCGAAGCCGACAACCAAACTGCAGTCGGAACTGAAACTACAACTGAATTCCTAGAACCAGACCCAGGTGAGTGAAATATTATCGTGTATGCACGTGTAACAGTATTATTATGCCGGCAATTAAATTCTTCAATTATATTGCTTGTTACTTAATTAAATTCAATTTCTCAAATATTACACATCGTGTGACTATTGATCAATACTGCTTGAATATATCATGATGATTGTGAATGATAGACTAGATGTCGTAGTCGGCTTGGAAATAAGGCCGGTGGTAGCCCGTAGTATGGGATACGGTTGATACCGCCTGACTCATACGATGCCATATAGACATGGGGCTAGAGTTTCATCACCCATGCTACGCACCCTTGCCAACAGGGGTTACGGTGTCTGATGATATGAGGACTACCATAAAACCTCAAGCGTTTATGTCGGGAAGCCTCAGCTCAACTGGGATGCCCCAGGGCAAATATGCCGGGAAGCCTTGAGCTACATGCTGGGGAAGCACCGATAGGTGAATCATGGCTATATACCAAACAAAGTTTATGCACCGATAAGGTGAATTGATATTAACTCGGTTACCTCACATGTTTAATCTAGAGGGTCGGTCGGGCTGACCTGGGTAGGGAGATGCTAGAGCCGGTTGATCCTCTCCGACAACTCAATGGGTGTATCGCGGGAAAGGGTAACCAAGCCCACACTAGGGATACATGTGTTGGGGATTATAGTAGCACTAACCTGACTTAGCTGTATTGTTAGGCGGCTAATAAATAATCTGGACTTGCATATCATGTAGGATCATGTGGATTGTGGTTGCATATGCATGCATGATGATATGTTTTACTCACAGGCTCAGTGGGGCTCACACTCTGTTATATATGTTTTCTATTAGATGATTCTACAAGTGGATGCCGCTGTGGCATGGAGGCTCATTACGAGGAGGAGAGCCCTTGTGATTATGATGATATTGGTATGGACCCCGATGGAGGTCGTACCGATGATGCAAGCGTTCTCAGTGGTTATTGATGAAGACCAGTGAAGGGCGCTCTTGATGCTTTTTGTCTTGGGGACTCCTTTTTGCTTTTGATAGGAGTTTATCCCTGTTCCTATTTCTTGTTTAGCTTTCTCTTTTTCTTTTTGGGGTTGAGTTATCTCGCCCTGTATATATATGCGCTTTCTTTTTGCTTATGTATTTGTCAGCTTCACTTTTCAGTTTATGGGTTGTACTGGGGAATGTATCAAACTTACATATGTATATATATATCACAATCATTTCCCGTATCACTACGCTTTCTCTTTTGTTATTATAATTATAGTTTATCTGCAGCACTCTGATCTTACTTGTAGTAATGTGACGAATGTGAGACTCTGAATGTATTAACTGTTTCTAGATCCGTGGAATTTGGTGGATTGCTGTTATGCAATTCGGGTCACCTACCTAATCCTCCCAGGGGGTGGTTTGGGGTGTGACAGTTCGTCCATGTTGTCCTTTTTGAAACCCAATTTTAACTTTGGGGGCATAATATAGGACCCCTCTATACATCTTTTAATACTTGCTCTCATGTCCTTAGGCTACCCAACTCGTTGAAAAGAACGTGCACCGGTGAGATTCATGTCAACCACGTCGGATGACACCCGAATTAGGTGAGTGGGTTATGGGTGATTGTTTGGGCTTGAATATCTATTAAATACTCAATATCATGTTATTATATGACTTATAAGCATCTTGCACATTTGCATTAATTGTCTTGATTGTGAACTGGTTCAAAAGTGGATGTGTTAATTGTTTCATTATTGTATTAGGTCACGGTGCCAGGTGTACCGTTATCGAAACCCGAGAACTATTTATTAATATGTTGATTGTCATCCTGATCTGCATGCGCCGTGCCATGCTAGTACCCAAGTACTAGATGGAATGAGACGTTGATGCACCCGAAATATCTCTCGGGACAATAGGACTTGCATATAGTATACCTGTGGTTAGGATTCTTGTTCCCTTATGCTATGACCCTAACTAATAGAGATTTATGTGTTGGATAGTCTGAGTAGCTATTGCCTATGGGGGAGAGAGGCCAGGTCAGGGGTAGTGATGGCTATCGGGGTCTGCCACTGGGTGGTCTGATGGCTTCGACCGACGTAGGCTCCCTTGTGATAACTGAGGTTTTATTGTGGTGATAAGTTAAGTGACCCACAGTGTCTCCCAAGTTATCATAGTAGCATACACTTGACTTAGAATTGTGTGCTAGGTGAAAAATGAATCTAACATGTGCATGCATCATGGATTGATTTCAAATTGTATGTTTGTATGTATGTGCATTCCCCTTTGCTCTCTCACTAGCTTGTGGAGCTAACCCCATTGTGCAACCTCTTTTAGTTGATATGCAGGAAATCTCTTGATGTGCTCCTTTTTATGCGAATCGAGTGGATCCAGTAACTTGAACTTGGATGTCAATATACACCCAAGAATGGTGCCCATGTGGTGTGATTTAAACTTTTACTTTTGTAATCATCTTTAGTCATGTACGGACTCCATTGTGAATTCACCTAGAGGGGGGTGAATAGGTGAAGGTAGGGAATTATAAAAACTTATGTGGAAATAACAC
Organism: Telopea speciosissima; assembly: GCF_018873765.1. NCBI lineage: Eukaryota > Viridiplantae > Streptophyta > Magnoliopsida > Proteales > Proteaceae > Telopea > Telopea speciosissima. The sequence goes on along the minus strand of NC_057917.1, from coordinate 32,268,973 downwards.
AAACTATCAATGTAAAGACAAGCAATAAATAAAAATTGACACAAAAGATTTATAGTGGTTCAGCCAACACTTGCCTACGTCCACTCCTCTCACCTTAGAGAGAATTTCACTATAACAACTCTTGAGTATGAGCAAGAGGACTAGTACAAATCTTGAAGATGAGCAAGAGGACTCAACAACAACTAATCTTGATTTAATGAGCAAGAGGACTCAACAATAACTAATCTTGATTTAATGAGCAAGAGGACTCAACCTACTCTTGATTCCAAGCAAGAGAATTCACACAATCATATAAGAATAAAAATGATACTAAGATTAGGATTACCTCAACCTTAGAAGTATGAAACTACTTTTTACCTTTGAAGCTTGAAGCTAATTGAGGTGGAGTAGCTAGAGAGGGAATGCACTTGAATGAATGCTTTGATGAAGAGTGCATTGAATGATCAAGTACCGAAGTCTCTTTGATGTCTTTTTATTTGCTTTAATTAATTGTAATTAGTCTAATTGAGGTCACCTATTTATAGGCAAAGGTGCTCAAAGCATCTAAGACTTAATGCCAATTTCGGACATAAATCTGTCCTAATCCGGTATGCCATTTTCCAATTCGGTATGCTGGATCATGGAATCTATCCGTTGACCAACAATTAAATCCCAACTGTCAAATGCCAATTCGGTATGCTGGATCATGATTCGACATGCTGGATTGTGATTCGGCATGCTGGATCATGATTCAGCACATTCCGTTTGGCCACTGTGAGCAAAACCCTGAGATTGTTGTTTGCAATCAAAGGTAGATTCAGTATGCCGGATAAGGATTCGATATGCCGGATCACCTGATTTTGCTGAAAAATGACAAAGTCAATGTTTGGACAAGTGTGGGGCCATTAGCTTAGGTTTGGTCCATATAAAAACACCTCCTAGGGTCACTCTACATGTATGCATGTGTGAGTGTGTGCATTACAAATGGACTTTAACTTTAAATACATCTTGATACAAAAAATACACAAGAAAAATTTAAAGTCTTGTATCTCAATAAGTTGCTTGAATAGAGGTCTATGAAGTAGTCCTTCTCTTAGTCCTTTTCTTCACACCATTTTTTGAAACTTTGTCTTGGTTCATTTCGTTGGTTCAACAAGCTTTTACAAGCTGCCCCTTACTTGATGCTTCTTGTGAGGTCTCTATACAATATAACACTAGTACAACTAACTTATTTGTTATCATCAAAACCATAATGGGTGATGTGTGGATTTTATCCCAACAATCTCTCCCTTTTTTATGATGACAAATAAATAGTATCGAAAGATATAAAGAGACAATATCAAGATAATTTATGTTCAAACAATAAGCTCAAAACAGTAATGGCATTAATGTCAATGTCAAAAGAAATTATATTTAAGAAATTACATTTCATTTCATAGCATAGCATGTAAACAAGAAACATAAACATAAGCATAAACCCAATTCCATTCTCTTATAAGCCCCCCGATTTCTCTCTCCCTTTGGCAGTATCAAAAAGAAATAAGGAAGGAAACAAAAGAAAATCACTCCGGAGGAACATTTAGGTCTTGAGAGGACATCCCCGGAAATGGAGGGATAGAGGGAATAAATCCATGTGGAGCAACACCTTGAGAAGGTCCGGCCTAAGGAGTAGCTCCCGGTGTATCAAATGATAGATGTCCAAGATTGAGAGCCAAAGATCGAATTGCCGTGAGTATACTCTCTTGTTTATAATTGAGAGAATCAAAGCCGGTCTTCATATCTTGGCGGAGAGTAGAAACATCATCTTGAAGGTGTTGTTGTCCCATTTCGAGTTCCACCAAACAGGTGTTTGCTTCATCCAAATACTTATCAACATTGGAAATCCAATCTTGAAAAGTGTTCGGTACAAACCTTTGTTGACGTTGTTGGCGTCTTGGTGGTACACCTTCTTCACCGCCCGATTCTTCAAGAGGATCCGAAATATTAATGCTATAAAAGAGAATTCTAGAGATGGGTTGTGAAGTCTCGGATGATTCCACTTAACGAGAGAGATCAATATTGAAGGAGTTGAAGATGTGGCTGAGAAGACGACCATAAGGAAGATTGGTCTTCCGAGATGGCTTTGCAATATGTTCCATGTATTGCATCATGAAGTAAGGAAGGCAAGTTAGAGTGCCGGTGAAGACACAATAAGTGAGGTATGCTTGTGGGGTCAAGTGCTTGCTCCAGTCTCCTCCCCTTGGAATAAAATTATGTTGAATAATATAAGATATAACATGAGGGACCATCTTGAGTCGACCGATCGGAACGGAAGATTCATTTCCTTGATATTCGGTGAGAATGTTGGAATAGATGTCTTCATGATTGACCAATTCTCCGAAATTGGTGTACTTCAGGTTCTAATAAATACAAGGTCCGGAATTAGGAATTTGAAGCAAAGTAGCAAGATCATCAAGAGAAAGTTCAATGGTGACGCCATTGACAAAAGAAGAGAGCTTCAAATCTTGTTCCATGCCACTGAAGCGAAGATTGTTGTAGAAATAATGCACAAGAGTGGGGTAACACACCTCGGGAGGGTGAAGTAAAGATTCCCAATCGAGCTCTTGAAATAGTTCTTTAAGATGCATACCTTCGAAGGAGGTGGTGTCGACGGAGCGACCTTCTTCAATTTTCCTTGAAGCAAATAAGGGCCATGTTTCGAGAAACTCTTGGGAGGGAAAGTGTTGAATGGGCTGTTGAGTAGGATGAGACGCCCCTTGAGATCAAGAAGAGGCTCCCCGAATAGGAGTAAATCATCCTCCTCGTCGCCCATGCTTGGAGGGTTGATCTTTGCCCGCCATAGGTTCTTTTCCCCTTTGACTCATATTGAAGAGATGAGAGAGATTGATGGAGGTGAATGAGTTTTAAGTAAATTATAATCACTTGGGCTCACTAGAATAAAGATTAGTGAATGATTAAGCCAAAAAGGGTGAAAAAGTGGAGTATTTATAGGCTTAAATAGCTCTCCAACGGTTAGAAAGCAGTCACTGGAGCTGATTCGGTATGCCGTTTCCTGGCCAATGGCTATAAATGGCTAACATTTGAAATGATTCGGTATACCGAATCATTATCCGGTGTGTCGAATCGAGAAAAAAAATAGTAAATTACATCTGAAAAAATAAAAACCTCTGAAAGTGATCCGGTATACCGAATCTGGATTCAGTATGCCGAATTAGCTATTTCAGTAGTAAAAAACCAGAAAATGATTTTAATTAAAAGCAATATGCAGATAGAGTTACTAATCAGAAGGATTGCATAATCCTAGGTCTCTTCTAAGTGAGCAGAACCTCTCTTCACTCAAGGGTTTTGTGAAGATGTCTGCGAGTTGCTTATCGGTCTCAATATAGTCAAGTTTGATTTCACCTCTTTGAGCCGTATCACGTAGGAAGTGATGACGAATATCAATATGCTTTACTCGAGAGTGTAAAATCAGATTTTTACTAAGGTTAATGGCACTGGTGTTATCACACTGGATTGAGGAAGTGTCAAACTTAACTCCATAGTCTTGGAGGGTTTGCCTCATCCACAACACTTGTGCACAACACCGTCCAGCTGCGAATATAGTACTAAAACTCGTTTCGCCTCGGTTGAGATTTTGAGAATTCCGAGTATCTCGGTCGAGTTGAAATGAAATGCAACATCGAATTGAAAAATGCAATATTTTGAATATTTTAGAAATTTTGGTGAAATTTTGGAAATTTCGATCATCTCGTTTTGAAAATTTTAGAAATTTCTATAATTTCGGTCATCTCGTTTCGAAAATCTCGATCATTTTTTGCATTTTACACCTACAGAAAAAATACCATATTTCGACGATACCTCAAAAAATTTGGTCAAATCGAAACACTAAAACGAAATGAGATTTAGTATTATGGTTGCGATGTATTCAGCCTCAGTGGTAGATAGAGCAACCAAATTTTGCTTCTTAATAAACCACGAAACCAAACTTGATCCTAGAAAGTGACAAGATCCACTTGTACTCTTTCGATCAACATGACACCCAACAAAGTTGGCGTCGGAGAAGCTAATAAGGTCAAAGTCATTGTTCATAGGGTACCAAAAGCCAATGCTTGGAGTTCCTTTCAAGTACTTAAAGATTCTCTCTACAATACTCAAATGGGATTGCATAGGTTTGGCCTGAAACAAGCATAGACACTAAACATTATGTCCAGTCTACTAGCTGTTAAGTAGAGTAAACTACCTATCATTCCTCTATATTTGGTAGGGTCAACAGGAGTTCCATCTTCATCTTTGGACAAAGTAACAGATGTACTCATAGGAGTACTCGAAGATTTCTGTCCATTGATGTCAAACTTCTTTAATAATTCCTTAAGGTATTTAGTTTGACTGATGAAAATCCCATTAGTGGTCTGTCTTATTTGAAGTCCTAGAAAGAAATTTAATTCTTCCATTAGACTCATCTCAAATTCATTACTCATGCATTTACTAAAATCATGACAAAAAGATTCATTTATAGAACCAAAAATGATGTCATCAACATATATTTGAACTATAATTAAATCATTCTTGTCATGCTTAACAAACAAAGTAGTATCTATCTTACTCATTGAGAATTCATTATTAACCAGAAACTTACTCAACCTGTCGTACCAAGCTCTTGGGGCTTGTTTCAAGGCATATAGGGCCTTCTTTAGGTTGTAGACATGATCAGGGTACTTTAAGTCTTCAAAACCAGGCAGTTGAATCACTTCTTCATTTATGAAGCCATTTAAGAATGCGCTTTTGACGTCCATTTGATGTAACCTGAAATTCTTATGACAAGGAAAAGTAAGTAGCATTCTAATAGATTCAAGTCTAGCTATAGGTACATATGATTCATCAAAGTCAATGCCTTCCTGTTGGTTATAGCCTTGAGCAACCAGCCTAGCCTTGTTTCTAGTTATATTACCATCTTCATCAAGTTTATTCCTAAATACCCATCTAGTCCCAATAATTTTGGTGTTAGAGGGTTTTGGCACTAAGTCCCAAACTTGATTTCTTTCAAATTGATTTAGTTCTTCTTGCATAGCAATTCTCCAATTACTATCTAATAAGGCTTTTTTAATGTTCTTGCGTTCAATTGTAGAGATGAAAGCTACATTGGAACAAACATTTTGGATTTTACTCCTAGTTTGTATGCCTTTCTTAAGGTTACCAATGATAAGGTCAAGAAGGTGATCTTTAACCATCTTTATCTCTCTTGGAAGTTGATGTACTTGAGCATTAGGTTCTTCTAAAGAAATATTTTCAACTCTTTTCCTAATTTCAAGTACTTCATCTTCATCGTCTTCTTTTAGGTCTTTATACTTATCCTTGGCCATAGATTCATCAAACTTTACATTCAGACTCTTCCACAACTAGTGTTCTTTTGTTAAAGACTCTATAAGCTCTACTATTTATGGAGTAGCCTAGAAATATACCATTATCGGCCTTTTCTTCAAACTTTCCTAAGTTGTCCTTAGTATTAAGAATGAAACATGCACAGTAATCAACTTTAAGAAGCTTATTATGAAAAAGTTCATAGGGGGTTTTCAATATTATAGGTCTTATTAAAATTCGGTTTAACACATAACATACTGTATGAACAGCTTCGGCCTAAAGATACTTTGGCAAAGAATACTCATTGAGCATTGTCCTTGTAGTTTCTTGGATAGTTCTGTTCTTCCTTTTAACCACACCATTAGATTGTGGTGTTCTAGGAGCCGAAAAGTTATGAGTTATACCTTGTTTTCGACAAAACTCACCAAATTCGTCTATGTTATCAAATTCACCACCATGATCTCTTTTTATAGAAGTGATCAAGTAACCTTTCTGGTTTTGTATTCTCTTGCAAAGAGATACAAACTCCTCATATGCATCATTTTTATGCTTGAGAAAGAGGGTCCAAGTGAAACGGGAGTAATCATCTACAATAACAAAAGTGAATTTTTTCCCTCCTAGGCTTGTGGTTTGGATAGGTCCAAACAAGTCAAGGTGAAGTAGTTACAAAGGTCTAGAAGTAGCAACCAAATTGATGGCCTTGTGAGAAATTCTGGTAAGTTTACTTCTTTGACATGCTCCACAAGTGTGTTGCTTATCAAAGTTCAACTTAGGTAAATTTCTCACCAAATTCTTAGAGGAAAGGGATTTAATTATCTTAGGATTAACATGTCCCAATTTTCTATACCATAAGATATCATCATCATATTTAGAGATAAAGCAAGCATCATGAGAATTTACACTAAATATGCAAGTATAAACATTGTTCTTTCTACATCCTTCAAGAATTATATTATCATTAGAATCCTTGATCTCACATTTAGAAGCATTGAAATTAACAAAGTAGCCATTGTTACATAGTTGATTTATATTAAGTAAGTTATACTTGAGATTATCAACTAGACTAATGTTGGAAATTACTGTACCTTCAAATTTTATGGATCCGTTTTCAATAATTCTCCCTTTGTTGTTGTCTCCAAAAGATACCCATCCTCCTTTTTGCTTTTTGAGCTCCGAAAACAGCTTTGGATTGGATGTCATATGCTTTGAGAACCCACTATCGATATACCATTCCATGTTGCTCACCTACAAAATAAAGACACTTAATAAAACTTTGTCCCCATTGTATATTGGGTCCATCACTGTTAGTAACATACCTTTCTCTTAGTCTCCAAACCATTTGGTTACTATTTGCCTTTTGGTTTTCATACTAATTTGAGTATGATTGGGGATTACAAGGTCTTTGGTTTTGGGTTACTCTATAGGGAACTTGGTTTTTGGTTGGTCTTTGCACCTTAGATGGAGTTCTAGTTGGTCTTTGCACCTTTGGATGACTCCTTCTGTTTTGATCATTGTAAGGTCTTCTAGGATGATGGAAGGATTGTTTCATGTAATAACATTCTCAGATAGTATGTCCCATCTTATTGCAATTATTGCATACAACGATTTGAGGGATATACGGAGTCTTTCCTTTGGGATTTGATTTGCTAAATTAATGACTTTTATTTTTAGAGTAACATTCCTCAATATAGTGTCCTTTTTCCTACAGTAATTACAAAACTTCTTCTTTATTTTCTTACCTTTCATTTTACTTGCACTTGGTTCTTTGGCTTGACTTGAACTTTTGTTCACATCATAGCCTACCCCTTCCTTGTTGAGAGGTGCTTTGAAGGCATTTCCAAATAAGATGTCAAGAGTCCTTTTTCTGTTAGTAAAGGATTCTAAAGTTTTACACAATTTCTCTTTAATTTTCTTCTTCCAAGATGTTAACTTGAGAAGTTAGAGTTGTGTTTTGGTCTTTAAGGGTATTTATTTCTTTTAAGAGATTCTTTTTGGTAGTGGTTAGTTTCATGCTACTTTGGTAGAGGTCTTCAAAAGCTTCTTCCAATTCTTGAAAGTCTTTATCTTTATATGATGGAGAAGTGGGGGTTACCTCATTTTGGATTTCTTCATCTTCAGTAGCCATGAGTGCCAAATTAGTTTATTCTTCTTCATCTTGAGATGCTTCATCATCATCGTCTTCATTACTTGAATCAAAGGAATGCTCAGCTTTGTAGGCCTTCTTGTATTTCTTCATTTTTTGGACAGTCTCCCCTGTAGTATCCCGGTTTCCTACATTCATAGCACACAATGTCTTTTGAAATAGAGTCATTATTCTCTTTAGAAGTATTTTTACCTTTTTGGTCTCTTGAGAATCTCTTCTTGTTGAATGTGGCTTTTCCTTTGTTCTTCAAGAATCTAGAGAATTTCTTGGATAAATAAGTGATATCGTCATCAGATAATTCTTCTTCATCATCGCTGATTTCATATGATTTGAATGCCACAATTTTCTTCTTTGGTTCTTTTGGTTCATCCTCCTTGGTGTCTTGTTTGAGCTCCATCTCATGGATTTGGAGTGATCCCAACAGCTCATCTAGACTTAGTTTATCAATATCTTTGGATTCTTTGATTGCGGTAGTCTTGGGTCTCCATTCTTTTGAGAGAGATTTCAATATTTTTTGAATATTTTCACCATTGGAATAGACCTTCCCTAAACCTTTCAGCTTGTTTACAATGTTAGTAAACCGAGTAAACATAGCATATATGTCCTCATCATTTTTCATTTTAAATAACTCGTACTCATTTATAAGCATATCAATCATAGATTGTTTGACTTCTAAAGTACCTTTATAGGTAACAACAAGCTTGTCAAACATCTCCTTAGCAGAGTCACACATACATGTCCTATTATATTCCTTCTCTCCCAAAGCACATTGGATGTAACTTATTACTACATAATTGAGTTGGACTTTTGCTTTATCAGCTGGAGTCCACTCTTCTTTGGGTTTGTCTATATTGTTTGGTCCATTCTTAATGACTTCCCATGCATCAATATTATTGGCACACACAAAGTCCTTGAAGCGATTCTTCCAATAGGAAAATCCTTCACCTTCAAAGAAGGGTGGTCGGGAAATATTGTATCCTTCAACCTTACGATTGATAGAGGATCCCATGGTCTTAACTCTTAGTAGGATTGAAAAACAATCACGATCTTGAGCTCCCGTTTTGATACCAAATGTGAATTCACCTAGAGGGGGGGTGAATAGGTGAAGGTAGGGAATTATAAAAACTTCTGTGGAAATAACACAAACTATCAATGTAAAGACAAACAATAAATCACAATTGACACAAAAGATTTATAATGGTTCAGCCAACACTTGCCTACGTCCACTTCTCTCACCTTAGAGAGAATTTCACTATAACAACTCTTGAGTATGAGCAAGAGGACTCGTACAAATCTTGAGAGATGAGCAAGAGGACTCAACAACTAATCTTGATTTAATGAGCAAGAGGACTCAACCTACTCTTGATTCCGAGCAAGAGAACTCACACAATCATATAAGAATAAAAATCGTACTAAGATTAGGATTACCTCAACCTTAGAAGTATAAAACTACTTTTCACCTTTGAAGCTTAAAGCTAATTGAGGTGGAGTAGCTAGAGAGGGAATGCACTTGAATGAATGCTTTGATGAAGAGTGCTTTGGATGATCAAGTATCGAAGTCTCTTTGATGTCTTTTTATTAGCTTTAAGTAATTGTAATTAGTCTAATTGAGCTCACCTATTTATAGGCAAAGGTGCTCAAAGCATCTAAGACTTAATGCTGATTTCGAACATAAATCTGTCCTAATCTGGTATGCCGGATCATGGAATCTATCCGTTGACCAACGGTTAAATCCCAACAATCAAATACCAATTCAGTATGCTGGATCATGATTCGGCATGCTGGATTGTGATTTGGTATGCCGGATCATGATTTAGCACATTCCGTTTGGCCACTGTGAGCAAAACCTTGAGATTGTTGTCTGCAGTCAAAGGCAGATTTGGCATGCCGAATCACCTGATTTTGTTGAAAAATGGCTAAGTCCATGTTTGGACAAGTGTGGGGTCATTAGCTTAGGTTTGGTCCATGTAAAAACACCTCCTAGGGTCACTCTACATGTATGCATGCGTGAGTGTGTGCATTACAAATGGACTTTAACTTTAAATACATCTTGATACAAAAAATACACAAGAAAACTTTAAAGTCTTGTATCTCAATAAGTTGCTTGAATAGAGGTCTTTGAAGTAGTCCTTCTCTTAGTCCTTTTCTTCACACCATTCTTTGAAACTTTGTCTTGGTTCATTTCCTTGGTTCAATAAGCTTTTACAAGCTCCCCCTTACTTGATGCTTATTTCTTATGAGGTCTCTATACAATATAACACAAGTTAGTACAACTAACTTATTTGTTATCATCAAAACCATAATGGGTGATGTGTGGATTTTACCCCAACATCCATGTATAAATTAATGAAATTTACTGAATGGATACGGGATATAGTAGCTGTAATATATGTTCTCATCAGTGAACCGACATTCTTGTAATACTCGATTAAAAAATGATTTACGCTTCTGCTGAATTCGATCTCCTTATTCCTGGAATGATTTATTGCATTGGTCTATGCACCCTGACATTATCATGCCTTGATATTGGGTAGGCTATGGATCGGGACACTGTATCTGTGATCCTAGTAGTATTGGGATGACACTTTTCGTCAGTCACCCCTTTTCTTGTAATATATCCTTTATTGGGATGGGGGCATGACACAGACCAAATTATGGAATAAAACCATACAAAAACATCTTTAAAAACTCAACTTTAACTCTGTCGATCGACCGTCAGATCGACCTATAAAAATAGAAAGTCATTCGTCGATCATCTATTGATCAACACACAAACCTACAGCTGTCAATCGACCATCACCATCATATAGATTGACCGACACATGAAACATTCTGCTCATAAGAGCAAAATAGCCATGGAATTCATGCCCAAACATGGGGATTTCGACCCCAAACTTCCACATGAAATGCAATGCATAAACCCATAAAAACATGCATCCTAAACATCCTAGAATTCTCAATTAACTTGTTATATCTATACCCGAACCTTAACCCAAACTCTGAATGTAGGTCAGGAACCCATGGAATCCGAGGTCATGCCCTCTAGCAACCTGTGGTGCACTAATTGGGTGATCATTCGAGAAGAAGGAAGTTCGATGATGACATCATACTTACCAATCTGGAGGCAAATACTAACCCCATGTAGTTGTTCTGTGCATCAATTGATGTACAACCTAAGGTAAATCATTTACTTTAATTGAAGTAGGATTCTAAATGTTTGAACACTATTAGTAGCTTGATAATCATGTTTGGCAAGTGCCCAAACAATGGCATAAGCCTCTGTTGTGCCTAAATGTAAAAACAACAGGAAATCACCTATTGGTCCATTCCTACTGGTCGATTGGATCGAATACTTTAATCGACTACTGCTGCTGGTCCATGTAATTTTCACTTTTTTTATGTGGGACCCAGTGTCTCACACCTCGAATCATCTCCCACACCTAAATGGACCTCGGGGAAATATTGCCCCGACAATGTAACCATGTGGGCACACTTATAGACCGAGGTGCATAAGAATGGAGTGTAGAGTGAGTTTCTCATTTAGAAGACCCTAGACAAATAGGCCTTAAGGCTAGTGCCCATATAAACCACCCTAAGCCTCTATTTACACCCCTGTTCATTTCGTTGAGAGGAAGAAGGAGAGAAAGAGAAGAGAAGAAGAGGAGGAGCTTGAATCTTCCTTGTGCTTGTGAATTATTAAGGTAATCCCTTCCTTAGTTATTTATTCTTAGTTTTCTATGTTGTTCTTAAGTTCGAAGCATGATCAGCCTCTAAATCTTATTATATAACTATGATCCATCATGCCTATATGTGATATTCTCATGGATTACTAACTTAGGAACTAGGGTTCCTCCATGCATGTATGAATCTATCCACTGTGATCTTTCATCTACCTTCCTCATGGTATATATATTCTGTAACCATTACTCCCAGCCCTTAATGATCAATCCTTATGCCCATAGTAAGCTTAGAATGTGTTTTATAGGGTAGGACATGCCTTTCCTTGATTACATGACAATTCCATGACTGCATGTACATAGCAGTACTATTTTTGAGTTAATCAAACTCCTCTCTAACTATTTTCTACAGATTCATGTGTTTAAAACCCATGCATGTTGGCCATGTAGGCCATAGATCCCAAAACCCCCATGCATGTTTGTTTTTTCCTTTGAAATATGGTGTTTGCTATAGAAGTAACCTACCTGTGTTCCCTGATCATCCTTATTGGCCACAGATCAGTAGAACCAAGCTTATACAATGAAAACTTTCAGATTTCTCGAGTTGTACAGTTACTGCTCGATTCCCACAGGTGGATTGGATCGACCATTGTGGATCGACCAATACTAGTAACTTAAACTAGATTTGAACCTGATCAGCCCCATGGCCTAAAACATCATATGGGAGGCCATTTATGTAAACGAAATAGAAAACCATGCCCTGTTGCTATCCTTGGGTAACATGTTGATTCACTTGGGTTGATTGGATCAACCAGTCCAATGAACAAGTACTGATCCTTGATTAAAAACTTGACCAAACTATTAAGAAATCCTTAGAACACCACCTAAAAGCCCTATGGTGGGAAGCCATGTTCAAATACATAAATCCATTTTAATTTTTGCTACAGCAGCACTACTGGTCGATTCCCACAGGTCAATTAGATCAACCACTGCTGCTGTCTTTCCTGACCTTGCTTTAAAACCTAAACCAAGGGTACCCCTGGACTCCATAACCATTTAAACACTTATTAATGATTGTTTTTTATTTAATTAAATTTAGGCTACAACAACTTGTTTGATGACGCGTATCAGAGTGCTTTTGAAAATCAGCAGTCCTTCGTGCAAGTCGATCATAGCCGAGATAAGTGGATATGAATCATTCTTGTAGATGTAATGCTGCTAAACACTGTAAAGATAATTAAATGTTTTTCTTTCTTTTAAATTGCTATGAAATTATGAAATCAATGATATAAATGTGGAAATGATTATGTTATGATTGAAATGTTGCATTATGATGACTAGATGCCGTAGTTGGCTTGGAAATGAATGGTATGGTGAGCTGTAGCATGGGCTTCGGGAGCACTATACACTTCATACTTGGAAATGGGGAGTGTGGTAGCTCGTAGAATGGGATACAATTGACACCACTCAACTCATACTTACCATGTAGATCATTTGGTTAGGTTGAACATACCCTTATGCTATAGCCCTTACCAACAGGGGTGCATGTGTTGGGTGATCATGGCCTCCTAAAAGCCGAGGAGTTATAGAATCTGGGATAGATTGTCATGGTTATCTCAGGGTTTGCCAAGGGAGGGAGTTGGTGCTCATAATCCCAGCGCGGGTTCCATTCGCAATGATTGAGGCCGCAACCAAAGTCAGAAAGTGAAGCCACAGAGGTTGTTGCCTGAGTCATTTCAAGTAA